>NC_063332.1:125252960-125343017 GCF_021869965.1 Rhincodon typus | reverse complement strand
CCTCCCCCATTTCTGAAGAAGGGTCTAGGCCCGAAACGTCAGCCTTCTTGTTCCTCTGATGCTGCTTGGCCTGCTGTGTTCATCCAGCTCTACACCTTGTTATCTCAACTGAACCTGGTATCTGAATTCGAATGGAACCTTGCCTGTTTTGGAAAATAATAAATAGACAAAGCTGCTAAAATGACTTGCTAACCTTCCTTTTGTTTCTAGTTGAGCAGAAAATGCCAAGTGGTTTGAGTGATAATATTTGAAGATCTGAAAGATGCTCTACGTAGACGCTGCCTCATGTTTGACTAAACAATAAACATTTTTAAACTACATTTTGAGGTTTAGAGTGTATCTTCCATCAATGACAATGAGGAGAGTGAGGTGGTATGCAGATGCCCCAATCTGTTGTTTCCGCAGCTGCAGCACAGTGCAGTTTTTCAAGGCCTGATATGGGAGAGAATGGATTTTCACATCTGCCAAAAGTTGGCTTTCCTTTAAGGTGGATGTCGAGTGGATATTTCTCCTTGTGGGGCTATCTAGAATGAGAGTTTGTATTTTTAGGCTAAGGGAAGCAAAGGTTACACAGAGAAGGCAGGAAAATGGGGTTCAGAAACTTATTAACCATGATCGAATGGCAGAGCAGACTCAATGGGCCAAATGGCCCAATTCTGCTCCTATGGTATTGTTTAAAATGGAGATGAGAAGGAATTACTTCTGTCAAAGTGTCAAAGACTCTGTGTAGCTCACCACCCCAGAGTGTGGTGGACACAGGAAACAATGAATAGATTCAAGGAAGAGATAGATTTTTAACTAGTTAGGTTAAAAGATTATGGGGAGTGGGAAAGAAGGTGGATTTGAGGCTGAAATGTGATCAGCCATGATTGTATTAAATGGCGGATCAGGTTCGAGCAGCTGAATTGCCTACTCCCGCTCCTAGTTCTTATGTTAAGCTGCAAACATCGAATGAACATTTGGCTGATGTTCACTCTAAGATAATGGTTAAATCTTTTTATGCTAATGAATAGCATACATTATCAGTGATGCCAACTGCCATCAGTACAAATAGAGCTGTGACCTAGGCAGCCAGGTTCTGTGAATGCTCCTTCCTATGTACCTTTGTAAATATTGTACATTGTTTAATAAAGGTTCATGGTTGCAAGGAGCTGCTCCAGAGTCGTTCCTGAACAAACTTACAGTAGTCACCAATTTCCCAGAGGGAGGGTAGGAAGTCAGCCTTTAACATTAGATAATTATTTGAAAAAAAATTATGTGCAGGATTATGGGGGAAAGGCAGGAGTACGGCAGTGTCATAATTTGGAGACATGGTGCAGACGCAGTGGGCTTAATGGACTCCTTCTACGCTGCAATAATTCTGTGATTCTCTCTTGAGTTGGCCAGCAGGGCATGCCTTCTTCCCAGGAGGGAGCATTGCACAGGGTGGTGGAGATGGATGGATGTAGGATGACAACATGCCCTGACATTGTTAGGGAGTGAAGAAGAGCACTCCCACTCCTTCATTCACTGGCATTGCCTTCAGCACCACTGCTGACCTTTGTCTGGTACAAACCGGCAGATCACCAATTACTCAAGTAAATGTGACCGTTAATCAGGTTATTTCTGTGGGAGAACATTGGTTCAAAGTCCACTAGCTAGTGGAATTTAGAGTTGTTGTGGTAGTGTGGGCAAGCAGTCTAATGTATTGGGCATGGTTTCCAGCCTCTCTGGAGATGTGGGATTGAATCTCACTTCCTGTGCTCTGCAAAGGTTTCAGCTACTTTGATGTATTCAGAGAAGATTTACTCAACTGATAGCTGGGAAGGGTTGTTACCTAATGAGTACATACTAAACCTGTATCCATTGGAGTTCAGCAGAATGAGAGGTAATACCTATTGAGACATAGAATCCTGAGAGGTCTTGATAAAGTTGATGCTGGATGGATGTTACTCTTTTAGAAGAGATACAATCAGGAGACAGGGTTTTAAATTCTCCATTTGAGATGTAGAAGAGGAGAATTTTCTTCACTCAGATGGTTGACAGTCTATGCAACTTTCATTCCCCAGAGAGTAATGAGCACAGGGTAATTAAATACTATCAAGGTAAACATAAGATCTGATTCTCTTGTTAGTTAAGAATGTATTAGGGTTAGATGGGAATATGGCCAGTTCATTAGATATGATCAAGAAGGAGCTGGACGTGGGCCTTGCGGCTAAAGGGATCAAGAGGTATGGAGAGAAAGCAGGAGTGGGATCCTGAAATTGCATGATCAGCCATGATCACATTGAATGGTGGGGCAGGCTCAAATGGCCTACACCTGCACCCATTTTCTTTGTTTCTATGTTTCTGTGACAATTAAAAGAAACTTCGAAATTGCTTCTACTGTTTCAGTATTAATGAGAAGTACAATATTATGATCTAGATTTTGCCACAAAACAGGTTGGGATTTTCACAAGATATTTATAAATAAATGATTAAAATTCACCCTGTTTGGAAATGTCTTGATGCTCCATCCATGAAGTTGGAGGAATGGACAAGTTCTTACTGATAAGGCCTCTTATTCAGCAAGAAATTTGGTGGAATACCAAGGGGGCCAAGTACACTGTTTTTCACTAACTAATATTAATGAATGAAACATTGCAGAAAATTTTCAATAAGCTATCCACTGTATGAGAGATTTGGACACTCGTATGGAACCTTGGAAAGTTGTGTGCATAACTCCACCCCAGGCCTAAACCAAATACAACTCTGTAACAAGCTAACAGTGACTGAATAAGCATGGCTTAGAGTAGCTCATTTACTGGGCCAGAATCTTAGGCCAGTGCCCAGGAGCAGGCTAGCAGGTGAGGGAGTGTAAAATCAAATGGACTGATGGAGGCACTTCTTGTGTCACTTAACCACCTCCCACTGGATTTTACCCAGTGGTGACAGGTATTCCGCCCAGTACTGAGCCAGTTAAGGCCCATAAGTGGCCAATGATCTTAGCAGTGGCTGGCACTGCCCATGCCAAGGTGTGATGTCACTAGGTTTGGGGAGTTGGGAAAGTGGAAGGAGTTCAAGGTAAGGTTGTATTTTGTTCAAGCATCCCTCTGTGCCCAAGGGAAGGCACACCCCCACTTGAATTTCTGACACCTTTCCACCCCCCCAAACATCCCTCGCCTCATCCGCCCTATTTGACAGACTCTGCCTGAACAGACTCACTGAAGTTACCCCTGCTTTCAACTCCTCAGGTGCCCTCACAGCTCTTCATCAGGAACTGACCTGCTGGTCGCCTGATTGACTGGAGCTCTTGGAGATGAAACATTCTCCTGAGGGAGTACAGGATCCAAGTCACAGGCTGTGGGCATTCAGAGCTGTGGGCTTTCCATGCCATTCGTGGTCATTGACATTAGTGCACAGGGGCTTCCTAATTCAGGAGGTCATTGACTCCACCTCTCCGTTGGCATCAGGTATTGGTCTGGAGGTGATGTACGTGGTTTCACGAGGTTTACTTAACTACATGGGATGAACGTGCAGACCATGTGGTCTGGAAGCAAAGCTTTGATCCGTGACATTTCAAGAAAATAAATCTTCAGTAGTATCAGCTCAGCTTGATAAGGCTATTAAAAAGGTATATGGGTATATACCTTTATATAGGAGTAATTATAGGGTATATAGGAGTAAGTTGTTAGGCTGTGGGCAATAAACAGGAAATTAAAACTGACTGGATTATACCTACACAGATATGATGGGCCAACCAGCCTTTTTCTATGCTTTATGATTCTCTTGTTTCCCTGAAACTTGTGGCTGTAAAAGGCAGTCTCATTCTGAGAAAAAAAAACTTGCACCTTCTCAGCTCAGAAAACCCTAGTGCCTTTTCCAGCTGCTCCCTGAGGTAGGTCACCCCAAGTTGCTGAAGGCCCCTCAGGTCGGGATGCTTTTCTCTGATCCTATAAAGCCCAGAGGGTGGCGCAGTAGTGGTTATGGACCAGCCGAACTGAGTTGCAGGCTACATGGGGATTCTTTTGGACAAAATGTTCTTCAATAGAATACTTATTTGACCGTAGGTACCTTGTGTTGAACTTGGAAGCAGTCAGGTTTAACATAGATTAAATAAAACAATAAGACCCTGACAAGTTAACACCCTGATAGTTACCTGCCTTTCATTCTTGTTTCCATTCTCTGAACTTCATCCAGTCAGTAGCCATACACAAACAAAGGCATTCTGCATTCAATTTATGGGCTCTATAATAGCAAGCTCATTTCTTGATAAATATGATCTTGAAATAATTGTCACTCCTTGACATAAAGCTTCAAAGTCATGGAAAACCTCATTTAGTTTTAGGGCTTTTGTCAGCTGCCATAAAAAGATGGCACCTCTTCCTGTTTAAGTAATCTCTCCTCAAAGCTATGTCCCTTCAGGTTTTCGAAACTTTAGTGTCCTGTCACCTTAACAGACTTTTTAAAAAATAACTTGATAATTTTTTTTTGAAGAAAATATCTTAAAGATATATCTGCGTTCTAATTAGTTAAAACAGTAAAATAAATCAAAATCTATGCTCCCGTCAGGGGAATAAATTAAGGTGAGGGGGAAAAGGATATATTTGGAAAAGACAAGTCATGTTGAAATGCAGAGAAATAGCTTTGCAGGCCAACAAACTCTTTAGTTGGCTCACTTTACCTACATGAAAGCTAAATGTAGTCATAAACCAAAAAATTTCTTCCGTGTGAAATCTAACTTTTCATGAAATTTCAAAAATGTGCAGACATACTTTATGAACTCACTAATTGAGTACTTAAGACAACTGAAATAACGCTCTATCTTCTATGGACTTGGATATAAATGCAATGCCAATAAGTCACTCATTGCTTTTGGATGGAAGATTTGAGCAGTGAAGTAGGATTCTCAATGAACTGGGCACAAAAGCAGCATTTCACTGGTAGGCATCCTACATTATTTACACCAGTAAACAAACTGATAACATTTAGTCAATGCTTTTTTCTTTTTTAACACAGAAATTGTTGATACTAAGTTTATAGGCAAATTGACTGTTGATTTATCTGATATCAGTGGATGCACTGTCTTGTTGTGTACTATGACTTCAAATATGTACATTGACTTTAGCAAGATGGTAATGGTATCATTCATATAGGAGAAGCTAATTTGATATAATTCATTGCTGTTGTACTGACCAGCCAATAAGATTACATGAACCAGACAGCTACTGATATTTGCTCAATTAAAAGCTATTAACATTTATGCAGAGATGGCAAGAACTGCAGATGCTGGAGTCAGAGTTAACATAGTGTAGAGCTGGATGAACACAGCAGGCCAGGCAGCATCAGAGGAGCAGGAAAGTTGACGTTTTGGGTCAGGACCCTTCTTCAGAAATGGGGAGGGGGAAGGGAGCTCAGAAATAAATAAAGAGGGATGGGGCTGGGCAAAGGTAGGTGGGATGGTTATAGGTGACTGCAGGTAGACAGTGGTAGGGATAGGTCAGTGGAATGGGTGGGACGGCTTGTTGGGAGAGAAGATGAACAGGTTGTGTCAGGTCAAGGAGGGGGGATGAGAGGGATGGTTGGTCATGGGATGAGGCCGGGGGTGGAGAGATTTTAAAACTGGTGAAATCCATGTTTAGGCTATTGGGCTGTAGGCTCCCGAGGTTGAAAATGAGGTGCTGCTCCTCCAGTTTGCGGGTGGTGTCACTATGACACTGGAGGAGGCCCAGGACGGACATGTCGCCCAGGGAGTGAGAAGTGGAGTTAAAATGTTTCACGGCCGGAAGGTGTTGTCATATGTCGCGTAAACTTTATGCATCCTTCATTCCCCTGCCTGTCCTTTTTTATAATAGTATTGCGTGATAGACTGTCTTTATTATCAGATTATTTTGCTACGTGATAATATAGTATGAAATCACACTGCTTAGGATAAATTGTGAGAAGAAGGTTGTGTTTTAAAGTAACTGTGGTAGTGATGACATTTAGAAATTCTTGCTTCAGATGTAATGAAGTACATGTTGTCTTGATCATATCTCCAATACAGCTGTTCATTCTATCTGAATCGAGTTAATTGTAATTTTGGCCACCAAATCGGTTATTTTTGAATGCATGGGAGTGATTTTGTGATGAAGCACTCTAAGAAGGGAGGTCACAGAATTCTCAGAAAATCGCAGACCAACTTCTCATGTTTTCCTGTTAATGCCACTTCTTATTGAGAGCGACTGATCGCAAAATGTCCACGTGTAATTAATGTACATATTTGTGGCATTGTACATCTGTTTTGTGATTTATTTTGTTTGTGCAGGTTTTTTTCTTCTGTCAAACTCTATTAAAGTATCTTGTTTATTACTTAATAAATCATTAACTCCTTGACCAAGTTGAGCTACTTCTTTTTGTGGTTGACTGCGGTAAGCAAAGTAAAATGGAATTTGTGTGAATTCATTCTGTGGGTACAATCAGAAGAGAAAAAGACAAACTAAAATTGGAGGAAATAAGGATAATGTGAATGGGCAGACATTGGTTAAAGACACAGCACGAAGATAAAGTAATTATTTACAAAGAAAGATGAATGTTTGTAAACTGTTCCTTCAGCAACATCAGGATTATTCAAAAGAAAGTGAATGACCTGGAGGCATAGTACGTGGAGAGAATCCACATTTTATTGGGCTGACTGAAACTGGCCAAAACATTGGCATTTAAGTATTGTAGGATGTAACACATTTAGGAAGATGACAGGAGGAACGAAAAGGGGTGAAATAGCTGCATAATTATAAGAGAAAGGCACGGCTTTGGAAAGAATTATAGAACTAGCAGTAAAGTCATAAGAAATAGGAGTAAGCCAATCAACCCCGTGAGACTGATCTGTTCAGTACGTTTGTGGCTAATAGATATAGGATACATATAGATTCAAAAAAATCCATTTAGACTTGTAGAGTTGTACACCATGAAAACAGACCCTTTGGTCCAATTTGTCCATTTCGATCAGATATCCTAAATTAATCTAATCCCATTTGCCAGCATTTGGCCATATCCCTCTAAATCCTTCCTAATTCATGTACCCATCCAGATGCCTTTTAAACATTGTAATTGTACGAGCCTCCACCACTTCCTCTGGCAGCTCATTCCACACACACGCACAATACCCTCTGCATGAAAATATTGCCCCTTAGGTCCCTTTTAAATCTTTCCCCTCTCACCTTAAATTTATGCCCTCTAATTTTGGACTCCCCCACCCTGGGGAAAAGACCTTGGCTATTTACCCTATCCATTAACCCTCATGATTTTATAAACCTCTGTAAGGTCACCCCTCAGCTTCCAATGCTTCATGTAATATGGGGAGGTGATGGCCTAGTGGTATTATCGCTGGACAGTTAATCCAGAGATCCAGACAATGTTCTGGGGACCTGGGTTTGATTTCTGCCATGGCAGATGGTGGAATTTGAATTCAATAAATATCTGGAATTGAGAATCTAATGATGATCATGAATCCATTGCTGATTGTCGGGAAAGACCCATCTGGTTCACTAACATCCTTCAGGGAAGGAAACTGCCATCCTTACCTGGTCTGGCCTACATGTGACTCCAGATCCACAGCAATTTGGTTGACTCTGGGCAATTAGGGAGGGGCAATCAATGCTGGCCTAGCCAGTGACGCCCACAACCCGTGAATGAATAAAAAAAAAATTAGAGCCAGCCTATTCAGCCTGTCCCTATTGCCCAAACCATCCAATGCTGGCAACATCGTACAAATCTTTCAAGTTTCACAACATCCTTCCTACGGCAGGGAGACCAGAATTGCATGCAGTATTCCAAAAGTGGCCTAACCAATGTCCTGTACAGCTTCAACATGACCTCCCCATTCCTATACTCAATGCACTGACCAATAAAGGCAAGCATACCAAACACCTTCTTCTCTATCTTGTCTACCTGGGACTCCACTTTCATGGAACTATGAACCTGCACTCCAAGGTCTCTTTGTTCAGCAACACTCGCCAGGACCTTACCATTAAGTGTACATGTCTTGCCCTGATTTGCCTTTCCAAAATGCAGCACCTCACATTTATCTAAATTAAACTCCATCTGCCACCCCTTGGCCTATTGGCCCATCTGATCAAGGTCCCGTTGTACTCTGAGGTAACCTTATTCGCTGTCCACTACACCTCCAATTTTGGTGTCACCTGCAAACTTACTAACCATACCTCCTATGTTCACATCCAAATCATTTACATAAAATGACAAAAATCAGTGGACTCAGCACCAATCCTTGTGGCACACTGCTGGTCACAGACCTCCAGTCCAAAAAGCAACCCTCCATCACCACCAACCTCTGTCTTCTACCTTCGAGCCAGTTCTGTATCCAAATGGCCAGTTCTCCCTCTATTCCATGTGATCCAACCTTGCTAACCATACTAGCATGAGGAACATCGAACGCCTTACTGAAGTCCATACAGATCATGTCCACCGCTCTGCCCTCATCAATCCTCTTCATTATTTCCTCAAAAACCTCAAAAAAGTTAGTTAGACACGATTTCCCACACACAAAGCCATGTTGACCATCCCTAATCAGCCTTCACTCTTCCTCAATTGTCTCACCGTATAGTCTTTGCTCCCAGTTTACCTTAGCCAACTCCTCCCTTATCCCATTGTAGTCTCCTTGTTTAAGCGCAAGACACTTTTACCTTTTCACCTTCCATCTGTATTTTAATTTAACCATACTGCGATCGCTCCTTTGAAAGGATCCCTAACTATGAGATCATTAATTACTCCTGTCTCAATACACAGCACAGCTTGCTCCCTTGCAGATTCCACTACATTCTGTTTGAAAAACCTATTGTGGATTCATTCTATGACCAAGTTGGTTTGATTAATCAATATGTAGATTAAAATCCCCCATGATTGTTGCCGAACCATTTTTACACGCACTTTCTTTGTTTATTGCCCATCCTACCATCATGTTATTATTTGGTGGCCTATAGACTTTGCCTATCAGTGACATTTTCCACTATTTCTAATTTCCACGCACATTCATTCAACGTTTTTTCTCCACAGAACCAATATCATCTCTCACTATCGTCCTGATGTCATCCCTAAATATCAGAGCTACACCACTTCCCTTTCCTTCCTATCTGTTCTTCTGAATAGTCCAATACTCCTACATATTTAACTCCCAGTTATAACCACTCTGCAAACTTGTCAATGTAACGGCCACTAAATCATAACTCATCTACCTTGTTTTCAATGCTATGAGCATTCAGATAAAGTGCCCTAATGCTAGTTTTTAATGCCTTCTTTTTGAAACCTAACACCTCTACCAGAAGAACCTCGGTTTTTAAACATTCTCTCTTTTTCTGTCACTACCTGCTTTCCACTCATCTTAGTAAATAAAAAACAAGCAGCTGAGCAGTATAGCACTACCTTGCTTCTCATTTTCCTTATGTCCTCACCCACTCGAACTAACTCTGAGCCACCCCTTAGGTTCCCATCCCCCTGCCAAACTGATGAAAGCCCACTCAACAAGGTTAGCAAAACCACTCACAAGAATATTGATCCATGAGTACATGAAGTTTTATCAGTGATGTCCTGTGTAAATATTGCAGATGTTAAAATGGTGAAGAGCATCCATATCTTATATTCATGTATGATTCATAATTGTTAACTCCTCTGCACCAATCTTGCCTGTTAATTTAACCACTTATTTGCCCCAACATTTTATAGATAGGATTACAAAGTTAATGAGCCAAACTTTCAAGACTGAGATGCGATACCTTTACAGAATACTTTTGAATAGGGAACAGGACTATGATTTGTTTAAACAAATCATTTATATTTTCTAAGTTCTGAAGCAACACATCTTTCATTCACTGTCTAATCTAGCCTATCTACCTATACGGATTCAGTCTGTCGTTAACCTTTTGACGAAAGATAAACAATCTCTAGAAAAACAGTGTATAACCAGCAAGATCATATCTTTTAATATGATAAATATGGAATTTTACTTAGTGCTCACACAATCCTTTTCATGAACTACTCAAAAATCAAAATAGTCCAGCCACTATTCAGAAATTTTATTTTAGATGGAAAATTAAGAATATACTGTGAAAAGCACCCAATTGTTACAACTTGGTTGTAACAGCAAATTTAAAACGTTACTAGATACACAAGCCAATGACAGGTGCTGGCAAGTACTATGATGAAAATAAAAAGTTACACTGCCAAATCTAAGCAAATCTAAGGGGTGGCACAGTGGTTAGCACTGCTGCCTCACAGCGCCAAGGACCTGGGTTCGATTCCATCTTCAGGCGACTGTCTGTGTGGAGTCTGTACGTTCTCTCCGTGTCTGCGTGGGTTTGCTCCAGGTGCTCTGGTTTCCTCCCACAGTCCAAAGATGTGCAGGCTAGGTGGATTGGCCATGCTAAATTGCCCATAGTGTTCAGGGATGTGTAGATTAGGTGAGTTATAGGGGAATGAGTCAGGGTGGATGCTCTGAGGGTTGATGTGGACTTTATAGGGTGAAGGGCCTGTTTCCACACTGTAGGGATTCTATGATCTATGAACACTGACTGAACTGTTCCATTTGAGTCATCAGTCAAAGTTTGAAAGATTACAGGGAAGTGGTTTTGCTTTGAAGTCAAATACCTTGAGTATTTAGTTCTTAAAACCGCTCCTCCTCCTCTTGGAACTTTAGTCAATTAACAATGAATATGCACAATCATTTCCTAAATGCTATTTTATTTATCAACTACCTTCCATTCAGTTGGGATTACAGGAAAGTGGAAAACGTCAGAACATTTCCACTTTCCCAGAACTTTAAGAAGCTACTCTTCTCTCTCAGTGCACAATGGCACTTGGAAACTGGTGGAAGCTATTTAACCTCTCGAGACTTTACCTCCATTCAATGAGAATGTAACTGCTATATGTCTGACTTCATAAATCCATTTTTGCCTCAATGTACCTTTTTGTCTTCAGCTGGTTTTAAAAATAACAAGTGGTCTAGTGTTTCATTGCCATTTTATTTAAAAAATTGAAAACTTTACTGCTTCACATGAATTGTTTCCCAATTTCAATCCAGATAATCCTCACTCTAACATTTTGAATAAACCTCATCCTAGACTCCCCAACTAGTGGGAATAGTTTCTTCCAGTCAAGCTCATTATCTCTTGACTGTTTGACTTCATCAGTCCATCATCAAATTACTACCTTGAGAACTAGATTTTAGCAAAAGTTTTATTTTTGGAGCTGGGATCCATCTGTGAAAGGGTAAGGTTCTGTAGACAGGCTTAGGTAAGGGGAGGTAGGAAGAGCTTTATATGGAGCAGTTGAATCAAATAACCTGTTTCTGTTCAATAAATTCTAACAATACTAGGTCCAGAAGGTAGGTTGATAAATAGGGGAGCTTTTTAAAAAATACTTTTAAACCAAGTTCAATTTTAATTCAGTCAAAATGTAGAATTAAGGGAAAGTGAAAAGATAATCTATGGAGGACTGAATTTCTCAATTAATTGAACCAAACCACAAAAGTGATTGCAGTTCAAAGACAATTCATGAGATCCTGATAGCAACTTGTATAGCATCTTTAATGTAATTAAATAGCTGGAGATGTTTCACAAGTACTTTATAAAGAAAAGTAGACAGTAAGTCACACAGGGTGCTATTAGATAAATCAAAAGCCTGGTTAAAGAGCTTAAGCCAGAGGTCTGACAGGAGGAAAGGGAATTATGGGGTTGGATGGGTTTAAGAAGGAAATTCTAGAGCTTCACATCAAGGTAACTGGATGCATAGTCATCATATTAGAGCCATTAAAAATGAGTAATATTCAGAAATCAAAATGCCAGAATTAGGAGGTTTATGAAGCCAGAGGTGACTGAAGGTATGAAGGAATGGATTTCCAAAAAGGATGTGAATTTTGAAATCAATACATTATTTGACTGAGAGCCAATGTGGGTCAGTGAGCACAGTAGTGTTTGGAGTCAGTCAAGAGATAGAAAACAGACTTATGGTTGACCAAGTTTTCAAAGGGCTGAAGGTGAGGGTCAAGCCGGGTGTATGCCTAGAGTAACAAAGATACATTGAGCAGTTCATAAGATACAAACATAGTTCTTAAGGCTAAAGGAATCAAAGGGTATGGGGAGAAAGTGGGAACAGGGCCCTGAGTTGAATGATCAGCCATCATCATATGGATACATGTTCGGAAGCATGTCCTACACTCAAAAAGATAATCAAGATTGTAAACAGCCTGGTTTCTCTCAGACAGTTGTTAGGGAGAGGGATGAAGTTGATACCTAGGGAATGGACTTTCATACAGGAACTGAAAACAATGGTCTTCCTAATATTCATGGTGTAAGTCATGTTCCTTGTTTGTTTCACAAGCCTGGTTAACAATTTAGATGTAAACATTCTGTAACTCATTCATTTAACTGCAGCTGACACATAATTATTTAGATAATGCTTCAAACCCGGACTCACACAGTATAGACGAGGCCCTTCAGACCACGGAGTCTGTACAACTGTACAATACACAATCTACACTAGTCCCACTTTCCAGCACTAAGTCCATAACTTTGAAATATGCTCAAAGAGAACAACAAATACTACATCGAAACAGTCAGTTTTTACCACCATTCTCACCACTTTTAAACAGTCATAGTCATTTCTTTTGTTTACCTCTCCCCTATTAGATTAGGGGTAGAAAACGTCCCTGAAAATGGTAGATAGGAACAGGCCAACACCCGAGTGACGCTGATTCCCAGCTCATTTGACTGTTATGGTCTATGTCCAGTGGAACTGGTTAAGGGTGGGGGGTGGTGCATGTTCAATGTGAGCTGGCGGGGTAGGTGAGTGCAGTAGTTTTCAGCCTCTGCACCATAAATTATCGCATTTAGCTGAATTACTGATGGAAGGAGGTTGTTTGTGTGGGCAACTAACATCCCTGGACAAGCATCGAAGAGAAGCCGTAGGGAAGGGGGAGATTTTCCTGCACCTTGGAGCTAATCGGAGATGGGGGTGGGAGCAGCTCCCATTCCTCCTCCCTCTGACCACAGCAGTCTCCATCCGGCTGCCTATTTTCTCTCCACTAATGTTTCCCCGCGCACCTGCCACAGCAGCTCTAGTTTCATACATTGCAAAGTACTTTTCGTTTTCATTTCACCCCCCTCCAACCCCCGAGAACGAATACTGTTAAAGATTACCCATTACCCAGCGCCAACAACTGCACCTGAGACACAGTAGTGACAAACTCGAGATAAGACAGATCTAGCACTTTAGCAGCAGGAGTAGGCCATTCAACCCATTGAGCCTGCTCCACCATTCAATTCCATCACCACTTTCCCACAATATCTCCCCATCTTTTGATGTGACTAGTCTGTAGAAATTTATCAATTTCTGTTCTGAATGTTTTCAGTGATTAAGCTGTCTGTGGTAGGGAATTACATAGATTCACTGCCCTCATTGTACTGTTAAATGTCCTACACCTTATCCTGAGATTGTCCCGGTTTCTAGACTCAACTCCCAGAGGAAATATAAACATTCACCCTGTGATACTTTGAAAAAAATTTGAAAGCTTCAATGAGGTCACCCCTCGTTCTTTTTAAGTTTAAGGAATACAGACCAAGTCTTCTCAATCTCTCCTCATACAACAATTCCACCATCCCAGGGATTAATGTGATGAACTTCTGTTGCACTCTGTCTATGGCAAGTATATTCTCCCTTAGTTAAGGGGACCAAAACTGTGCCCATTTCTCCAGGCAGTGTTTGACCAAGGTGCAATGCAACTACAGAAAGAGATAGGAACATAGGAAAAGGGGTAGGCCATTCAGTCCCTTGAACCTGTTCCACCATTTAATGAAATCATGGCTGATCTGTGGCCTAACTCCATCTACCTGCTTTGGCCCATGTCTCATAAAACCTTTGCTAAACAAAAATTTATCTCTCTCAGATTTAAAATTAATAACTGATCATGCATTCACTACCAATTGTGAGAGTTCCAAACCTCTCCCACCCTTTGTGCATAGAAGTGTTTCCTAACATCTCTCCTGAATGGTGTGGCGCTAATTCTCAGACTATGCCCCCTAGTTGTAGAATCGCCAGCCAGTGGAACCTTGTCTTTTCCTGATAATATCTTGAAGGCTTTGATCAGAACACCCTTTGACCTCTAAAGAACCACCCTAAACTCTAAAGAAATTAGGCCTAATTCGTAAAATCGCTTTTCATAACTTAGCCCCTGAAGTCCAGGTATTATTTTCGTAAACCTACACTGTACACTCTCCATGGCCAATATATCCTTCATAAGGTGCATGCCCAGATCTGCTCACAGTATTCCAAGTGGGGTTTAATGAGGGTTTTGTATACTTGCCGCATAACTTCTGCATCCATTCCAGTCCTCTAGATATAAAGGCCAGCATTCCATTAGCTTTCTTGATTATTTTCTGCACCTGTTTGTGATATTTTAAAGATCTGGCCACCTGAACCTCCAAGTCTCTTTGGACATCCACTGTATTTAGCTTCATACCATCTAGAAAGTACGCTGCTCTATCCCTTTTCAGTCCGAAATGGATAACCTCATACTTGGGGTATGTGGAGACGATGGCCTAGTGGTATTATCGCTGGACTGTTAATCCAGAGATCTAGATAACATTCTGGGGACCTGGGTTCAAATCCCACCATGGCAGATGATGGAATTTGAATTCCATAAATATCTGGAATCTGAGAATCTACTGATGACTGTGAATCCATTGTCGATTGTTGGAAAAAACCACCTGGTTCACTAATGTTCTTTAAGGAAGGAAACTGCCATCCTTACCTGGTCTGGCCTACATGTGACTCCAGACCCACAGCAATGTGGTTGACTCTGTACTGCCCTCTGGACAATTAGGGATGGGCAATAAATGCTGCCTGGTCAGCGATGCCCTCATCCCGTGAATGAATAAACAAAAAACTTACTTTGAACACCATCTGCCACAGTTTTTGCCCATTCACTTAGTCTTTTGATATCCCATTGTAATTTTATGCTACAACCTACACTATGTACAATGCTGCCTAACTTTGTGTCATCAGCGAGTTTGTATATATGACTTTCTATGCCATTATCCAAGTCATTTACAAATAATGTGAATAATTGAGGCCCTAACACATCCCTGTGGGACACCACTGGTCACATCCGGTCAATTTAAGTATTTACCCATTATTCCTACTTTCTGTCGTTTGCCACTCGACCAATTTCCCAGCCATGTCAGTAATTTGCCTTCAATTCAATTAACAAGCTCTTAAGTGGGCTTTTATCAAATGCCTCCTGGTAGTTACTCCTGTGCTGTGTTATCTCAGACTCCAGCAACGGCAGTTCTTACTATCTCTATTTATTCCTACTCTTTCTTTCTGTCTGTTAATCAATTTTCATCCCAAGCTAGTTTCTGTCCCCAAATCCCAAATGCTGTAGTTTTATTTGCTAAACCGTGTGGGACCTCAATGCCTTTTTAAAATCCAAAAGTACCACATCCATATTGGTTTTCCTTTACAATCCAAGCAACATGGTCAAAACATTCCAAAACCTCTGTTAAATATGATTTCCCTTTCATAAAGTCATACTGACTTTGCCTAATTTTGCCATTACTTCTGAATATCCAGTTGTCACATCTTTTATAATAGATTCAAATATTTCCCCGACTTCAAACCAGCAGATCTGTAATTCTCCATTCCCCCTGTTCTTTGTTAAATAGGGGATTCCATTTGCTATTTTCCAGTTTGCAGGAAGCTTTTCAGAATCTAGGGAATTACAGTGCACCACCATCTTCTCAGCCATCTTTTTTAACACTCTGGGGTGAAGCTCCTCTAGTCAGAGGATTTATCAAACTTCAATTCCACTACTTTTCAAGCACTACCTCTTTATTAACACTCACTGATTCTCAGTTTCACAATTCCCTTGGTTGCCTGTTATTTATGGGAGATGTTTTATTTTCTTCTCTGAAGAAAGATACTTAAGGGCAGAATCTTACAGGAGCCTGAGCAACATGAGCTAGAGTGAGCTCTGTGGCAGAATTGAGCGAGACATCTGGTGAGGCCTGTCTCCACATCAGGAACAAATCACTGCCTCCTTTGTGCAACTGCTGAGTGGTGAAGTGAGTTTGGGTAGCAGCGAGTTGCTGGCATTTAAGGGGGATTAACAAAAAAACAGAAATTGCTGGAGAAACTCAGCAGGTCTGGCAGCATCTGTGGAGAGAAAGCAGAGTCAATATTTCAGGTCTAGTGACCCTTCTTCAGAACCGCTAATAGCTTGGAAAAGTGGTACACATAGATCATAGATCAAATTGGACACATCAATGCTACAGCTCAGGCTACACCAGTGACCATCATTGTAAAGCTGCAACAAGGACACTATGTGCACAGGGAGACACACACCCAGCTCTTTGCTCACTGTCAGAGCACTCACTCACTCTGAGCCTACCCGGATGCTCACAACATCGCTACCTTGTATTGCCTTTTTACACTTTGCCCCCTCAGGCAGAAATACCAGGGTTAGATTACTCCTGTCTTGTCTTGCTGTTTAGCATGAACACAATGGAAAGAAGCTTGTCATGGTTGTAACCAGCCCTCAGTTCATTCGAGGAAGAGGACAACTTTCAGTCAGGGTGTCCCAGCACAATAAGTTCAGCCCCTGATCCCAGTCTAGGGGCTTGGACACAGTTAGTCAGCCACTTGGGACAGTCAGTCAGGAATCTCGCTGCAATGGGGTGAGGACCCAGAAGGACTGTGAGCTTCTTCCTCCAGTGCTGGACATTCTTCCAGAAGGCCAAAATCACCCTGGCTCAGGTGGCAAATCTCTGAATGGCTTGGCACGGCCTTGTGGTGTAGCCTCTGCTGCTGATCCTGGGAGAAAAGGACATCCTGCATCTCTACCATCCCATCCAGCAGGACATCCGGGTCCCTGCTCACAAAATGATGGCAGGGGGCAGTAGTTAATGAGGCAAGTTTGGTAAGGCACAGCATGAAATCTTACTAGGCCTCAGAACAGAAAACCCTCCAAAATAAAACTCAATGTAATTCGCTTTTGGCAAAAAAAAGATTCAACCCAATGTAATTGTTTAGTTTTTCAAAGATTGGCTCATGAGATGTGAGCATCATTGACCAGGCCAGCATTTATTATTATTCCGAATTACTCCAGTGAAGGTGATGGTGAGCTCCCTTCTGGAACAACTGCAGTCCTTGGGTAGAACTCAGATACACGTACAACGCTCATAGGAATGGAATTCAAGGATTTTGACCCAGCAATGGTGAATTAATGGTAATGTATTTCCAAATCAAGATGGTATATGGCTTTGAGAACTTGCAGATGTCCTTCCACATGGTGGAGGTTGTAGGTTTGGAAGGTGCTGTTGGTGAAGCCAGGGTCAATTTCTGCAGTGCTTTTCATAGTTAGTACATGCTACTGCTACAATACTTCTGTAGTGAGGGGAGTGAACATTGAAGTGAGTCAAATCAGAAATTGCTGAAAAAACTCAACCAGTCTGGCAGCATCAGTAGAGAGAAAGCAAAGTCAATGTTTCAAGTCCAGTGATCCTTCATCAGAGTGTCGAAGGTGTTAGATATGGTGCCAATCCACCAGGTTGCTCTGTCCTGATGGTGTTAAACTTCCTGAATGTTGGCATATTGACTCAGTGGTTATCACTGCTGCCTCACAGCACTAGGGACCTGGGTTCAATTCCACCCTCAGGTGACTGTCTGTGTGGAGTTTGAACATTCTCCCAGCGTCTGTATAGGTTTTCTCCGGGTGCTCTGGTTTCCTCCCACAGTCCAAAGATGTGCAGGTTAGATGGATTGGCCTTGCTAAGTTGCCCATAGTGTCCAGGGATGTGTAGGCTAGGTGGGTTAGCCATGGGAAATCCAAAGTTACAGGGGTAGAAGGTGGTTCTGGGAGGGATGCCCTTCAGAGGGTTAATGTGGACTTGATGGGCTGAATGGTCTGCTCCCACACTGTAGAGATTCTATGGTTGTTGGAGCTGCACCCATACAGGCAAGTCAGGAGTATTCTATCACAATCCTGACTTGTGTCTTGTAGATGGTGGACAGGCTTTGGGGAGTCAGGAGGTGAGTTACTCACTGCAGGATTCCTACCTGCTCTTGTTGCCACAGTATTATTATGGCTAATCCAGTTCAGTTTCTAGTCAATTGTAACCGCCAAGATGTTGATAGTGGGGGATTCAGGGATAGTAATGCCATTGAGTGTGAAGGGGTGGGGGTTAGATTCCCTCATGTTGGAAGGAGATGGTTAGTCATGCACTTGCCACTTGTCAGCCCAAGCCTGGATAATGTCCAGGTCTTCAGTCGGCGTGGACTGCTTCAGTATCTGAGGAGTTGCAAATAGTGCTGAACATTGTGAAATCATTGGCGAGCATCCTGTCTTCCAATCTCATGATGGAGGGAAGGTCATTGATGAAGCAGCTGAGGATTGTTGGGTCTAGGACACTACCCTGAGGAACTCCTGCAGAGATGTCCTGGAGCTGAGATGACTGACCTCCAACAACCACAACCATCTTCCTATGTGTCAGGTATGACTCCAACCAGCTTAGAGTTTTCTCCCTAATTCACATTAACTCCAGTTTTTTTAGGGGTTTCTTTATGCCACGCTTGGGTAAATGCTGCCTTGTTTTCAAGGGCTGTCACTCTCTCCTCACATCTGGAATTCAGCTCTTCTGTCCATGTTTGAACCAAGACTGTGATGCGCTCAGGAGCTGAGTGCCCCTGGGGGAACCCACACTGGGCATCACTGAGCAGGTTATTCTTCAGAAATGCTGCTTGATAGCACTGATCCTTTCCACCTCTTTGCAAGTGACCAGGAATAAACTCATGGAATGTAATTAGTTGGGTTGGATTTGTTTTGTGCACTGGACATATCTGGGGTGTTTTCCCTGTTTCGTGGTTTATTGCAGCTGTACTGGAACAGCTTGGCTGCACTAGTTCTGCAGAATCAAGCTTCAGTGCTATTGTCAAAATGGCACTGGGTCCAACAGCTTTTGCAGCAGGCGTTTTTGGTTTCATGTGCTCTGAATCGAACTGGGTGAAGATTGGTATCGATAGTGCTGAGGAGGCCGAGATGGAGCATCCTCTTGGAAATTCTGGCTGAAGATCGATACAAACACTTCAGCATTGTCTTTTTTTCTAATTTTTCTGCCAGTTTCCTGTTCACAACTGTGAATTCTCCTGTCTAATCCGTATTGAGCTCATGTTTATTATAGTTAATCATTTCCTTTACACATACCTAAAGAAGCTTTTATGGTCTATTTTTATATCCTCATTTGTTTACATTCATATTCCCTTTTCTCTTGATCACTCTTTCTTGGACCTACTTTGCTGGGTTTGAAATTGCTCCATATGCTCAAGCTTACCATTTTTCTGGCATCCTTATATACCACTTCCTTTGATCCAATGCAATCTTGAATTTTTCCTGTTAACCGTGGTTTATTTACCCTTCCCTTTGTGTGTTTATGCCTTAGCTGAATGTATATCTATTGATAAACATGTAGTTTTTCTTTCAATACTAGCCATTGCCTGCTTACCATCAAATGTTTTGATGTACTTTCTCAATCCAGCTTAGCCAACTTGTCCTCACACCTTCATAATTTATTTTCTTCAGACTTAACATCCTAGTTTCAGTTTGAATTAGATTGCATTCAATCTTAATGTAAAATTCTATCATATTATGCTCGCTATTTTGCATAGATGCCTTTGCAGCAAGATTATTAAGTAGCCCATTCTCATTACATAATACTAAATTCAAAATAGCCCTGTCCCAGTGAGCGCCTTTGCTCCAGAAACTGATCTTTTGCACAGTCCAGGAATTCATCCTCCACAGCATTAATGTTATTTTGGTTAATTCAATTTCTGCGTAAGTTGAAGTTGGCCATTCATTACACAGTTATATGGATTGCTAATTTCATGATCAAGACCACGCCCAACATTTCCACTATGGATTGCTGGCCATTGAAATCTTGTGTATTCAAATAATCAACATTTCACATTCAGATAGAATGCCTTTAATTCTGTTTTTTAAAAACTATTCTTTATTCTGATCCTAATTGGTGTTTGCTTATATTTCATCTGTCTTTTATTTTTGCTTTCACCGGTTTTCCTTCCCTCGAATCTGAGCTCCCTCTTGGGTTTAAAGTTTTGGCAAAGATCTGTAGCTCGGGTTGTGGGTGAGGTTGTTGACTTGCTCACCAAGCTGGCTCGTTTTTTGTTCAGATATTTTGTCACTATGCTAGATGAAATCATCAGTAGACCCTCCAATGAAGTGATTTTATTACAAAGGCCATCAATTTAACTGGGACAAAGTAACTATTGTAGCCCAAGCCAAACATTGACACGCACAGGAATTCCTACAGGCATGGTTGTCCACCCGTATTTAAATCAACAATTGGACCCCATATATAAACCCATACAGATCAAAACCGGAAATGATAGTACTCACCATAATGGACCGGACAGTATAAATTCTAAGCGGAGTACAACAATATCGCTTCATCAGAGCTCCACTGATGATGTCACCTAGCATGGTGACAAAATGTCTAAACAAAAACAAGCCAGCTCGGCGAGCAAGTCAACAACCTCCCTCTTGGGTTCCCATCCTCCTGACAATCTAGTTTAAACCCTTTACACTAGTACTAATGTACTTCCCTGGAAGGGTTAGTCCTGCTAAGATATAAGCTGTCCAGTTTGTACAGGTTCCAGTTGCCCCATAACCACTGCCAATGCCTCAGAAATCTGATGACCTCTTTCCTACCACAGATCCAGCTGTATGTTCAATCACTAAATACTTCCAGTTCTATGCTCACTGGCACAATAGACTAGGAGTAATCCAAAGACTACTGATTTAGAAATCCTGCTTTTCAATCTATTTCCTAATTCCCTCAAATTAGGGTACAGGACCTCATTCCTCTTTCTACCTATGACATTGGCACCAACATGGACCAAGACCTCTGGCTGCTCACCATCCCCCAAAGTAATGTTCTGCTCCCCAAAATCCTTGATCCTGGTACCAGAAGGCAACATAGCCTCCTGGAGTTATGTCTACAGCCACAAAAAAGGCTGTCTGTTCCCATAACTCATAAACACTCCAATCGCTACTCTTCCTCCTGTCACCTTCCTTGACACCTGTAAGGCTGAACCATTCATGGTGCAATGTACATGATTATGACTGCATTCTTCCAAGGAATCAATGCTTTCATGAGTATCTAAAGCAGAAAAATCAATTATCAAGCGGGATCTCAGGTCTTCGAAACTACTTGCATTGTTTTCTTGGGCAGCTTAACTCTTAACCTCTCCAACTATGCGCCCATGTCACTTGCACCCTGGCAAATACACCATAGTGACTCCAGTTGCTCCTCAAGCTCCAAAAGCTGAGGGTTAACTTTCTACATCCACATCCACATCCTGCACGTGGTCATTCAGATCATTAGAAGCATCCATGACTTCCTACATAACACAGACACATATTCAAAGCAACCAAACTCTCTTGCCATGCCTTAATTAGATTTTGCTTACATTAATTTTAATTTATTTTGGCTTTCCTTATACTGACCTTATTTTACTTAGCTTTTACTAGTAATTAATGTGAATAATTAATACTAATAAACCTTCCAACTATAGTTAAAACTTACTGGTATTGATAAAACCAACTAACATTTATCCCACTTTCTCAGTTTCAATAAACTGTGTTCCACTTCACTAAAACTAAAACATCTTACAATTACTCTTAAATTATAGTATTTTGCAAAGTTAATTAGCTAAATACTCATTAGTTAATCACTTACCTGATTCCTTGTGCCATCATTCTATTATTTTTCTCTGAGTGTGGTCAGTCCAAAGACACAAAGGGTCTCACAGCCCCTCATTCTGTTTTAATGCTCTCCCGATCTCTCCCTTCTTGCTAACGCATATGTGCCCTAGATCTCTCCCCTCGCTTTCTCACTGCCTTTTGCACTTATCACTTCACATTCACTGCCTCTTGTGCTGTTTTAAGTGTCCACCAGATCACTTGCTCTCACACCATTTTCTACGCTAACCAGGTCTCTAATTCCAGGAGGCTGTCAAATATTTGAAGGAAACTGGAGGAAGAAATACTTCTGTGGTGTGCAAAACGGCATTGAACAATATTCATAGGAAATTTCAATTTGCTTCAAGCTAACTGGCAAGATGAAGTCGGGCAAGGACTAACTGGAACATACTCAGAGAATGCTGGAGAAACGGTACAGGTCTGGTACATCTGTAAAGAGAGAAATAAAGTTGATGTTTCAAGTCTGGGGTGACTCTTCTTACATTCCAAAGAAAAATCACACTGGACAGCTGCCAGACTTGATGTGATTCTCTGTGTTTGTTTCAGATTCCCAACGTCCACAGTATTCAGCTTTTAAAGGAATAAGGGTAATTAGGTTTTTACAGTTCCTTTGGGACTCGTTTCCGTTCAAAGTAAAGAAGTCTAACAAGAAAACAATCACCGCTAAGCCTTGTAATAAATAATGAACAGGAGCAATTGGAAGAGATAAGAGTCATAATGAATGCTATATAGTGAGGCTGAAGGTTAGAATTGAGACTAGGAAAGACAGGATAAAGATTAAGGTGGCAGGTTAGAAAAGTGCACATTTTGAGTAAATTAGGCGACAAAAAGATGACAAAGTCTTGGAAAATAAAGAAACACAAAAGTTGTGGGAAATGTTTTAAAATAGAGTTCAAAAGAAATATATTTCACTAAAAGCCAGAAACAAGCAAATTAATTATAGGACATGACAGATGACTGCAGAACTAATGAGAAAGTTAAATATAAATTATTTAATTTGTTTAAATTATTAAGGAATATAAAATTGAATAAAAAGGCCCTTGAAACCGATTTCCATTCTCATCAGAGAGAAAAGAAAACTACATTTACCTTTAAAGGAGTTCTCAGTGTGAAGCAATCTAGTGTGGTTCACGAATCCACACAGTGAGGAGTGAAGTGAATCGCTATCAACCTTGACCCTTTTTCATGACAATCCCTGCATTGTAACAGGGGCAAAAGGCCGTGAAGCCAAGTTCACAGCTACTGTGACAACTTAAGTGTAAAGGAAATGGGTGGTAGGGTGCCATGTGGGTAGGGGTTAGGGGACTAGGTGGGAGGGGTTCAGCTACCAGGTGGGAGGGGTTAGGATGCCAAGTGGGTGAGAGATTGCGGTGCCCGGTGAGTGGAAGAGGGTGCTGGATGGGTAAGGGGATAGGGTGGCAGGTGGGTGAGAGGCTAAGGTAAATAGGTAAGTGCTCAGAATAAGTTGTGGGTGGGATCAGGATGGGAGGGAAGTTGGAGGTTGTCAGGTTGGTTCTGGACAGTGTAGAGGGGGGCTTCCTTGAGGGTCTTTGGGGGAATGAGTCCAGTCAGGTCCATCGAGGGAAGGGAATTACGATAGAGTGTGAAGGGGTTCTGGCCTTGAGGAGGTCGAATGTACACATCCAAGGAGGGGAAGGTCTCAGGTGTCCTTGAGAGATCATGTGTAGGGTCAAGGGCAGTCAGTGGCGATGGCATGGAACGGAAGCTGTTGTCAGGGTCTATGGACCAGAGCACAGAGCAAAGGAAGTTGGGGAGCGGTGTTGGGTCCAAGATGGAGTATCAAGTCTGAGAGTAGATCAGGGGTCAGCTAATAGCTGCTGGGTTGGGGAGCTTGGGTGTCTGTGGGGATTTAAGAGGAAGCTCAGCAGTGAATCATGAAGTGAGTTTAATAATCCCCATGACTGTTCCTGGTTAGTTATTGAGCAAGGCAGTCACAACCCCCCTCCAAAGTCTTCGACTCTGATTCTGATTTGGGGAGTTTTAAGATAGTTCTAGAGCACTGGATAATTGTCCATCAGAAGTTTCAATTTTAGGGCAATTGTGTTAGGTCTTCCAAATAGTCCTGATGCACAACTCCTACCTACACTGTTCTGATGACTAGCTTCCAAACACAAATTCCAGGCCATTATCTTCTATGGATACAAATAGCCCAAGAAAAATTAACGTAGGGAAAGGGTCATTAAAAGTTGAGCAAGATAAAATTGCTAGTAATGACTGAAATGATAGGTGCATTGAATAATTTCATGCCTTAGTTTTACAAACTGAGGTAATAAATATTACATTAGAAGGTGAGTTTAAAAAGAATATTGATACAAATTGGATAGAAAAAAAAAGACTGGATTAAACACCAGATTTTGATATCATGGATCTGTGGAAACTCAAGGATTTTAAGGGGGATACAGCAAAAGCTCTAGTTTAGGTACTTCATTTACAGGATCCACTGAAAAAGAAATAGTGCCAGAACACTTGTGGTTAACTAATGTTGTTGTTGCAATACGTACGAGAAGAGAGATAAAATTAAATCTGAGGATTGCACACCAACCAGCTTAACAGCAATGATAGGAATATTAATTGAATTTTTTGAGAAGGTAACCAGGCATGTAGATGAGAAAATGCAGTTGATGTAGTTTATATGGATTTCAGCAAAGCCTTTGACAAGTTACCACATAGGAAAACTTATCAGGAAGGCAAGTGCACATGGGATACAGGGTAATTTGATAAAGTGGATTGAAAATTGGCTTAGTTGTAGGAGACAGAGGGTGATGACAGAAGGATACTTTTGTGTTTGGAAGCCAGTGTCCAGTGGTATATCACAGGAGTCTGCGCTGGTTTCCCTATTATTTGTCATTTATGTAATTGACATAGATGACTGTGTGGGGTTTGGATTAATAAATTTGCAGGTGACACAAAGATTGGTTGGGTGGTTAACAGTGAGGTTGAATGTCTTGTTCAGTTAGAAGATATTATGGGATGGTCAAATGGGCAGATCAGTGGCAGATGGAATTCAACCCTGAAAAGTGTGAGGTGATACACAGAAACATAAAAACATAGAGATAGGTGCATGAGTAGGCCATTCGGCTCTTTCAGCCTTCATTCAACGTGATCATGGCCGATCATGCAATTTCAGTATCCCACTCCCATTTTCTCTCCATACCTCTTGATCCCATTCACTACACTCTTGAACATATCTAATGAACTGGCCCCAACAGCCTTTCTGTAACAGAGAATTCCATAGGTTCTCAACTCTCTGAGTGAAGAAATGCTTCCTCATCTCAGTGCTGAATGGCTCATTCCTTATTCTTAGACTCTAACCTCTAGTGCTGGACTTACCCAACATTAGGAACATTCTTCTCACATCTAGCCTGTCCAGTCACATCAGGATTTTATTTGTTTCTATGAAATCTCCCCTCATTCTTCTGAATTCCAGTGAATATAAACCCAGGCGATCCAGTTGTTCTTCATATGTCAGTCCTGCCATCCCAGGAATCAATCTACTGGACTCCCTGTCTCTATGAAGGCCAGCATGCCATTAGATTTCCTCACCCCCTGCTGCAGCTCCATGCCAACCTTCAGCAACTGTTTCACCATGACACCCAAGTCTCATTGCACTTCATTTTTTCCTAAACTGCCACCATTTAGATACTAATCTGCCTTCCTGTTTTTGGCACCAAAGTGGATAACCTCACATTTATCTGCATTATATTGCATTTGCCAAGTATTTTCCCACTGAGCTAGCCTGTACAAGTCACCCTACAACCTCTTGGCATCCTCCGCACAGCACACACTGCCACCCAGCTTAGTATTGCCTGCAAATTTACAGATATTGTATTGAATTCCTTTATCCAAATGGTTAATGTATATTGTGAACAGCTGGGGTGCCAGCACCGAACCCCACTCGTCACTGCCCGCCACTCTGAAAAGAAGCCATTCATTCCAACTCTCTGTTTCCTGTCTGCCAACCAGTTCTCCATCTACGTCAATACATTACCCTCAATATCACTTTGGAAGGATGACGTGGAGGTGCCAGTGTTGGACTAGGATGGACAAAGTCAGAAGGCACAGAACACCAGGTTATAGTCCAACAAGTTTATTTGAAATCACAAGCTTTTGGAGCATTGCTCCTTCAAAATGGCTTCATCTGACTAAGAAGCTGTGCTCCAAAAGCTTATGATTTCAAATAAACCCGTTGGACCATAACTTGGTGTTGTGTGTAATTTCTGGCCATATCTTTTGGAGCTGGCTCATCGTGCCGGAAAGCAGGGTGAAGGTGAGATAGAAGTTGGGAAAGCTGGAAAATGCCATCATACTGAGTGTTCTGACTGAAGGCAGATGCCACAGACTCTGGTGCAGCCAGTACTATAATGCACAGAACCATCTTCTCCATAGGGCTGAGAATATGCAGGCATCCTTAGCATCTGCAAACTCTGCTTTCTCTCTTCTGTTGTGTGCAATCTTGTTCTGGAAGACAGAGGGAGAAATATCAGCAATTGTGTTGCCCTGTGTTTGGGTAATGTCCTTGCCATGGCTGAAGATTTGGAGGTAGGTGGAGGCAGCAAGAGTAGAGGACAAGGTTGGCAGGGAGGCCTGTGTGGGTGAATGGAGTATCTCGATTTTATGCAGGAGTCTTGAGGGCCAGTGAGTGCCACTGGGTGAGTCATTGGTGTGTGGGGCATTGAGCATTGTGGAAGGCTGGTGAATCTGAGGACTTGGTGTTGTCACATGGGGGTACAATAACCACGATGATCTGTGCGAGGGCATTAGACCTCTTGTTGCACAACTGCCAAGACCTTGGGTCCAGATGGTGGGAATTGACCTCCATGGTTACTTGCTCTCAATCCTTTCTGATGGTTATGGCTTCCTGCAGAAACAGAGCATCTCTCCACCCACTCACATCCACCTGCAGGACCCCCTTCCATGACCCTGGAGTGCAGTTTCCTTGTTAAGAAAGCTGCAATGGTAAATTGCAGCAGCTTCCTATCCTTCAACGCAACTTCCTTTTCAAAGCAGCAGAGTTCCTTTAGGAATCCAAAGGTTATCTGAATTATTTTGTTGTGAACATTTATCCTCATAATCCATATGATTTTTATAAAAATATCACTTAGTTTATGAGATGAATTTAAACATATAAAAATGAAATAATTGTTTGTGAAACTGTAAACTGTACATGCCTTGTTTATTTAATAAAAACAGAGTTAAAAGAGAGAAAATCTAAACAATGAATGACCCAACTCTGAGCTTTCGAAAAGGATAGGAAGACTACATTTACTTCAGTTAGGGTTTTTAAATAATTTTAACAAGTATAGTTACATAATTTTATTTAATAAACAAAATAACATTACCACGTGTATATTAAATAGTTGGACAGAAGTTACCCTCCAATGTATGGGACAAATTGCTTCCCAAAATTATTGTAAATGCATAATTCCTCATCTCTGATACAGCTGGGATTTCTCCAAATGTAATAAGATGAAAGCAAGCACACAGCAAAGATTTTGAAGTGAATTCAACAAGTCTATTTCTTCCAAACAACTTGGACAATTTGGCAGCATCTGTTAAGGAAAAAACAGGTTAACGTTTTGGGACCCGAAATGTTAACTCTGTTTTTCCCTTCACAGATGCTGCCAGACCTGCTCCGCTTTTCCAGCAACTTTGTTTTTGTTCCTGATTTACAGCATCCGCAGTTCTTTCGGTTTTTAACTTGGACAATTTGTTCAATTGTGGACTCAACTTATTTAACCTTCTGAGGAAATGTTCTTTTGAATTTCTTCTCCACAATGGTGCTTAAACCATGACTCAGTGATGGCACTCTTGCTTCTAAATCAGAAGCTAATGGATTCAAACCCTGTAGCAGGCCTCAAGTACTCAAATCACTCCTGTTAGAGAGTTGCATTATCTATGTCTTTTTAATGACACCTGCATGTATGCTTGATCAGATGAGCATAAAATGTCCCTTAGTACATGACAGGAGAGTTCTCCCTAGAGTCACATAAGGAGACCATTCAACTCACCAAGTCTATGTTTGCTCTCCATAGAAAAACTCGGTCAGTTCCATTCCTGTAGCTTAATAAATGTATTTCCTTCAAGTTTTCATCCAACTACCTTTTGAAATCACTGATTGTCTCTACTTCCCAGAGTAAAGCCTGAATTAACAGGTAAGTTTATTTTTGCAGTTTAATGGCCACAGTGGTCAGTGACATAGTCACAAGAGGCTGCATTTTTAACAAATGAACATAAGTTGATTACACAAAAGAAACATTTAGAAATATCAAACATACACAGCAAAAAGAAACATTCAGCACTTTCCTATACATTCACCAGGTTCCAATATTGCCCTGAGATGCACAAGTACTGGCTACTTCTCTAACTTTTTCTAACTGAACTTTAAGAAAAGCCCTGTCCACTTAAACTGCAACAACAGTTTAGAGGGTGCTTTCAAAATCTGTAAGCTTAAAATGCCACAAACTAAACTGCCCTTCAGCTAGTATGAAACTATTTTTCTCAACTGAAACCTGATTGCGACCTTTGGTCTGCCTTTCTGTATGTCATATTCATTTAATTTTGTAAACATTTGGCAATGAACTCCACAGGCATTTGATTGAATCATTCAAGTCACATGATTTCTTAGAAATTATGTTTAAACTCACAGTTCAAAATGACTTTCTTAAAAAAATCATCTTCACAGAACTAAAATCAAAAACCCATTTACCTTTACTTTAAATTCCAAATTTCCAAAGCAAATACTGTCAATGTTCCTCACAGCATTTACATTCTTGGTAAAGTGTGGTGACCAGATGTTGAGGTTGGTTGGCTCGCCGAGCTGGTTTGTTGTTCCGCATCAACGGCCAAACATACGAGCAAATCAACGGGACACCCATGGGATCGCCCATCTCCGGACTCATAGCAGAAGCAGTGACGCAAAGACTGAAAAGGACTGCCCTTCCGCAAATCCAACCTAAACTATGGATACGCTACGTAGACGACACCTTTGTCATCATTAAACGGACCAAATTAGAAGGGACACACAAACTCATAAACAACACCCTCACCGGAATAAAATTCACCAGAGAGGAGGAGAAGAACAAACAACTCCCATTCCTGGACATCATGGTAGAGCGCAAGACAAATGGGGAATGCGGAACAACAAACCAGCTCAGCGAGCCAACCACCTCAACACCCACAACCCGAGCTACAAATCTACTCCAAAACCTGTGGTGACCAGAATTGGACACAATACTCCAGTTCTGTTCTAAACCTGGCTATGTAAATTGTCCATGTAACGTACCTGCTTTTGTACCCATTACCACTGTTTATGAAGCTCAAGGTTCCAAATGATCTGCTAATCTCTCCCTCAGTGGCCATATGTTTTTCACGGTGCACTGCACCTATAGCAGAACAGGAACTGGGCATCAATTCCAATCTCTTGCTTTTAACTGGATGCTGTGTGATTCCAATTAAAATTTAAAGTGTCAGGATCATGCAGCAGGAGAAGAGTTTCAGGGTGGTACAGTGGCTCAGTGATTAGCACCGCTGCCTCACAGCACCAGTGATCCAGGTTTGATTCCAGCCTTGGGTGACTGGATGGAGTTTGCATGTTCTCCCTGTGTCTGCGTGTGTTTTCTCCACAATCCAAAGATGTGCAGGTTAGGTGGATTGGCCATATTAAATTGCCCATAGAGTCCAGGGATGTGTAGGCTAGATGGATTAGTCATGGGAAATGCAGGGTTACAGGGTAGGGCGGTGAGTCTGGGTAGAATGCTCTATGGTGAGCTGGTGTGGATTTGATGGGCTGAATGGCCTGCTTCCAAACTGTCGGGATTTTATGGTGAAACCCACCATCCCCAAACAAGGCAGCAGCTATAAGTAGGCTGTAAAAGAGCCCCTGGACAAACAGGGGAGCATTTCACCGCAGCCACAACTTTGTGCGTAACTCCACTACCGCTAACAAAGGTATCATTGTGTCTACAAATTTAAATTTCACTTGGAAATATTTTATATTACATTGGTTTCACTTCATTCATGTTTATCATACATTATTGAATGATCAGTTAAATTCAATGAACCATCAACTTATCATTGTTACTTGTCGAGACTATCTGTGAAACAGAGCTCAAGATACTCATGATTGACACACATTGATGGTTACCTGGGAGTTAGGGACATTTAAAAAAAATTGAAGTAAGTTACTTCCACTTTTGTATTCAGTTTATATTAAATATTCACAGTAGTGTCCAGTGTAGTATTTGCAACTCTGAGGGCATGGATAAATTAGTAGGCTCAACTGGCTAACACTTCTATGTATCGAACAGGACATTGTCCCAATCTACCATTGGGCAGGATTATTGAAATGTAGTAGGTGAATCAAAAGCCCTGTAAGAATTTTGTCATTCAAAACTCTTAGATGTGACCCATTTAACCCGAACTGACATCACATTTTAAGCCTAATTATAAAGTCTTAGAGTTATACACGACGGTAAAAGACCCTTCAGTCCAATTCGCCCGCGCTGACCAGACATCCTAAACTGATCGAGTCCCATTTGCAAGCATTTGATCCATATCCCTCTAAACACTTTCTATTTATGTACCCATCCTGATGCCTTTTTAATGTTGTAATTGTAACAGCCTCCAACGCTCTGGCAGATCATTCCATTCATGCACCACCCTCTACATGAAAATGCTGCCCCACAGGTCCCTTTCAAATCTTTTCCCTCTCATCATAAACCTATGCCCTCTAGTTTTGGACTCCCCCACTCTAGGAAAAAGACCTTGGCTATTCACCTATCCACGTCCCTCACGGTTTTATAATCATCTATAAGGTCACCATGCTGACATTCAGGGAAAAAAAGCCCCAGCATATTCAGCCTCTACCTATAGCTCCATCTCTCCAATCCCGGCAATGTCCTTGTAAATCTTTTCTGAACCCTTCTAGTTTAACAACATCTTTCCTCTAGCAGGGAGACCAGAATTGAATGCAGTATTCCAAAAGTAGCCTAACCAATGGCCTGTACAGCTGCAACATGACATCCCAACTCCTATACTCAATGCACTAACCAATGAAGGCAAACGTGCCACAAGGCTTCTTCACCACCCTGTCTATCTGCGACTCCACCTTCAAGGAGCTATGCACCTGCACCACTAGGTCTCTTTATTTGGCAACACTCATCAGGGACCTAATAAATGCAACACCTCACATTTATCTAAACTAAACTCCATCTGCCATTCCTTGGCCCATTGGCCCATATGATCAGGATCCCAGTGTCCTCTGAGATAACCTTCTTCACTTCCCACTACAACCACCAATTTTGGTGTCATCTGCAAACTTACTAACCATACCTCCTATATTGACATCCAACTCTTTTATATCAATAACAAAAAGCAGTTTTCTTACCTTGACAGACTTTTCCCATGGCACCCTACTACATCCTGAATGCCAGATCCTTCCCACATCACCCTTTCCTAAACCATCTTCATTTCTCTCTTTGATCTTCCTTCACTCCTCTAGGCCTCTGAATGCACTGTGTAGGAACCTGCCACAGGGAAACATGCAGCTTGAACTGCCACAAACATGTTGGCTTAACCCGCCATCAGGGAAGTAAGATTTCAACCCCTGCCTAATTGAAACTCCTGCTGCCATGATTCCCATTTTTGCATTCCTCATGAAATCCACATACCCACAATCCCAATATGTCCTGGCGAACATTCATGCACATTCAAAATCAGAAACTGATTATTGTGTCGCTGTTTGTGGACTCTGTATTTCCTGTATTATAATATGACAAAACATCAAAAATACTTACCTGGATCCATGAATGGTGCTATAGACTGGCATCACAATCAACATTATTTAACTTCAAACAATTACTTTCCTTTAATAATATTTTCATGATTGACAACATAACAAGAGTCATGTGGAACACAGTGTTCAATATAATGCCTGGTCAAATATTTACCCACTTATTTTAAGTGGTTATTTCATAACCTGTTAATCCTACCAGAACTTTGTTCCACATAGCTGCTTCTCTAGGGCAGCAAATTCCTAGAATTTGTAATTGCCCTTGAGGCTTATCTTTTTTTTATTTGGTTTCTCAATTGTTATATTAACTATCCAAATTAAAAAGTTTGCTTAAGGCTACATAATTAAAGTTTGCAAACTGGTTAAAATAACCCATTTGTCTTTCTGCAAACTGTTCCTGTGGAAACAAGTTCAGTTTTGTGCATATTTCTTTATAATTCAGAGTCACGTTAATGCCAACAGTGTAGAGTCTTCATCTCTGATCGCAGTTCAACGTAACAGTGGTCTTTCAAATGCAATACCCCTGAACAACACACGATACGTAGCATTACCAGTTATTGGCTGGACTAATGTTGATTATCCATAATCACACGGAGATCACTTAAGAGATAACGGTAATGCTGTGGGCCTGGATTCACGTACAGGCCAGACCAGATAAGGATAACAGATTTCCTTCCCAAAAGAACACTGGAGAACCAGATGGGTTCTTGCAACAACAATTACATGGTTGATAGAATTTAGCTGTTACCAGCTGCCATGGCAAGATTAGAATCCATCTCATAAAAGTGTTAGCATGGAGCTCCAGATTACTAAACCAGTGACATTACCACTACACCATATCCCCTCAGTTAATTACAGCAATATGACAACGTATTTCTTTCTTTGCTCATCTGTTGTGTTAAGGACGTCAATGGTCTGGATATTTCAATGTCCAGAGAGCTATGCAGCAGCACAGACTGGATTTGTGCATTAGGACAGTACAGAATCCCAAGTCAGCAGACTCTGAGGAACTGCCCTGAAAACTGAGTTTTCTAAGTGGCAGTCTCCCTGTGTCTGGAACTCTGCGATAAAGTCGTTTAAAGTTGTATAATTCAGAAGACACCAACTTACTTCAGCTTAATAGTTACCCACCAAAGGTTAGAGGATCAAAAATTTACAATGATTCCCGAGTATCCAATAACTCCTGGACTCCACTGATTTACCCTTCACCTCCACAGAACTGCACCTTTCTTCGAACACCTGACACCCCTGACCCAAACTGTCATTGTCATGGTGCCTTTGAGGCCTTGAACTCTGTACCCCTACAGTCCAGGGGGTGCATCACAATCAGCCCTTTGGATCCAGTGCAAACAGTCCAAGGAGTCACGGTAAGTTGGAGCTGCATACAGGTCACTCAGGCATTGGTCACTCATTAGTCAGAGTGTCTAATCAAGGTCAGTCAAGGTGGGTGGGTCACGATCAGTCCTGGGGGACTCTATTGAGATTCAACATGCTGGAGAAGTGTTATCAGGGGCCACTACTGCACAGGGGAAACTTGGGATTTCAATTCTGGGGATTGAAGGCAGCATGCTGGGCTGGAGAGGAGACAATTATTATCAAGCAGGGAAACTTAACATACAGTGGGGAAATAGGCCATACAGCAGAGCAGAGATAGTAGGAACTGCAGATGCTGGAGAATCCGAGACAACAAGGTGCAGGGCTGGATGAACACAGCAGGCCAAGCAGCATCATAGGAGCAGAGAGGCTGACGTTTCGGGCCTAGACCCTTCATACAGCAGAGCATCCTGGTTCCTGGTGCTGCCTGGGATGAACCTCAACAAAAACCGCTACATCTCGCTCCAGAGCTTCTTTTTAGTGAAGGCACAATGCATAAGGTGGTGGGAGATGATCTTTTCCCCACCACAGATTCCTTGAAAACAACATGCTGAGGCCCCGAGAACGGCTACGTAGGAAGATCTGACAGGGAAGGCCTTTCTCACCACTGGCCAAACTATGGCTTGGTCCCTGTTTGAAAATTCTGATGATGAGGCATTCTATCAAACAACTCTGGCAGTCTGCTCAGGGAGCCATCTGACTAGATCTGCACCCTCTTGTGTCTTTTTTTTAATTTCAAAAATATATTTCATTCATAAAAATATCTATAAGTACATGCAAAGGTTCTAGATCAGTTGTGTACAGTCTTCACGGAGAAAAATGACTAACAAATCAGTCCAATTTTGACATTTTTCAGAGTTTCTCTACAGTTGCAAAAAACAAAGGCATTTCCTACTTACGCAGGGCACTTTATGTTCATTTTGAGGTATTGAGAGGGTGTGATAATTGAACAGACCCGCCTTATACTTATACGCAGAAAGATTCAAGATGTTTGTCTTTCTCCACTGCGCCTTGGTGACAGCTGCCCCAAGCTTTAGTATGTCCCTCATCATGTAGTCCTGGACCTTGGAAAGTGCAGTCTGAACACTCGGTCAAGGTCAACTCTGTGCACTGGAACACTAACAAGTTTCAGACAGACCAAACAGCATCTTTCACTGAGTTGATGGTCTTCCAGGCACAATCGATGTTTGTTTCAGCATGCGTTCCGGGGAACAACCCGTAGACCAGAGTCCTGCATCACAGAGCTGCTCCAGACAAACCTGGACAAGAACCACTGCACTTGTCTCTAGACCTTCTTTGCAGAGGTCCATTCCAAAAGGAAATGTGAGACAGTCTCTTCATCAGCACAGCCACTTCAAGGGCAATGTGTAGGCATGCATGAAGGATCTCACAGGTCTTCTCACCACCAGCCTGGTGCTTGCTGGAGAGTTCTGGTGATGAGGCATTAAAGCCACTCAGCAACCACGCAACAGGATCCACCCTCTCCTTTTCCAATACCCCCTGATTCTAGACTCCCAAACCAGAGAAACACCTTACTTGCATCTATTCTGTCTATTCATTTAAGTATTTTGTAAGTTTCAATAAAATCACCTCCTATTCCTCAAAACTCTAGAAATACAGGCCCACATTGTCCAATCTCTCTTCATAGGACAATGCCACCAGCTGAAAAACAGTTGTGTTGTAAAGTGTCCATTTGCTGCTTGGATAAAAGAAAGTTGGATTCTCATGCATCTAACTAGCATTGTTACCTGGATGCAAGGTTAATATATTTCATGTTGACATGGGGAAAGAGGGCAGAGGAAGTCATTTTTGAGATCAGGCTAATGACAGGCTTCTCTAAAATCAATTAATAACTCAGACAGACAGCAGTTCTACATGGTAAGCAGAGAGAAAAGGCTGCTGGACTTTGTAAGCTGCAGCCAGCTGGGGGAAGGAGAAGGTTCTCTGATCAAAAAAAGATGCATCCTACAGCTATCGAAGGATTCCAGCAGATTTGTCTGAACAGATTTCATTGCTGGACTGGATAAAGAATCTCTCTGACAACGCAGAAAAACATCTGGAGATGGTCACTCCACATTAATACTCGGCAAAATGAGACATGGAAACCCGATGGAAACTGGGAGTAACTGTTAATTGTTTGCTAAAAGGACTGTAATTTCAGGAAAAGTGAAATTGGTGATAAGTGTACATGGAAACGCACATTTCTGTGATTTAATGTATAAGTTGGCTGTAAAACAGAAATAGTAGAGTCAATAGTGTAATTTTCATTAATTTGTTTCAGTAAGATTTTAAAATGTTGAAATCTTGCCACGTCAATCTTTTAGCTAGAAACTGCAAGTTTGAATTTCATTTTAAAAGTTATTATTCTTCATGATTAAAACAAATACAAAAATTAATGCCTTTGTGGCAATTTAGTGTTCTTTCAATATTCGGCCTTACTTTCTGTGATTTTGTAAATATTACAAACACTACTGAATCTAATACTTCTCTTTCATTATTCTCTAATTTTAACATGACCATTTTTAAGAATTTAGATTGTGGAAAATACTCAGCAAAGGAGACAATGGCTTCATTTAATAATTTTTATAAAAGTTTAAGCCATAATAATGCTACATCAAATACATCAGATGGCTGAGGCCTAAGTTTATATTACTGATTATAACATTGAGAAAGTATAAAACAGAGGACAGAAATTTCCCATAATGAAAAGAGAACATATTCCATCTCTCTATGTCTATCTCACTGAAGCTACCTTAAGACTGGCATTGGCAGGTGTTTCTGAATGGGTCATGTGCCAGTTTTATTCACCTGTAAATACTCAATTTAGGAGGGAAAAAAGTCTTAAAATGGAACAAACACCTAAACCCATAGAAGCAAGCACAAAATTTGTGCAGAGCACAAAGCACGAAGTACAACATCTAAAATGAATTACACTCTGGTCATGGGAACACTAGTAGGCATGATTAGATCAATTTGCACTGATTGTATTGTGCCAGATCTCTAGGGCAGAGAAGTAAAGTTTTTTTTTAAATAAGTAAGGGAACACATTGTGCAAACGTTAACTAGTCCCTAGTTGTAATTATGATATGTCATAAGATCACTGAAGACTGCAGTCTTTTTCATTTATCCGAGAGAACAAAACTTCTCGTTTCTGAATCGAACATTCCATCATTCAGTTGTATTCTGAAAATTTGCTTCCACCACTTCTTTTTAAAGTGGGAGCCTAAAAAGCTCCTTCATTTGCATGGTAAAAGCAGCATGTAGCTGAGTTTCCGGCACAGGTTATGTGATCTCCAGCCTGCTAACTCAGCTACATTGTAAAAGTAGGGGAATTGCTAACTGGCCTTGGGTCCTTTGAGCTAGGGAGAGGATAATCAGCCCCAACGCATTTTCGCTGAAAATCTGTTTTAAATGAACACACAATCAGGCTTTATGGCTTGCCCATTTCAAGATTCTGCTTCCACCCCACCCAGTGTCCCACCTCCTCCATTGCTTTTTCTTTACTGCCATTTATGGTTGATGAGTCTGTTGCTACGAATGTAAAATTAGCTAGACTTCACAGTGCTGGCTGGTCCTCATGCTCCTGCAGCAGACTTAGCAGCAGAATGCCTGCCTTTTTGTGATCCCTGCTGGCTGTGTGGGAGCCCTAACAACGGTGTGAAATCCTGTAAAATGTGCACATACCTTCTCTAGGCTCACAGGACACATAACTATTTGGATGAAGGACAAGTGTCACCTTTGGAGCCATTTTCCAAAAGAATGCAGTGGCTTTTGGAGAAGGGGAAGCAAGAGTATAGTGGAGTGGGGTAGGTAGTTTGGGGCAAATGAATATATTAGTAGATCAGAATTTAATACTTACAGTCCTTTATGGGACTATTCTAACTTAGATCTGATACCCTTTCTGTTCCATTAGAACCAGGTGACCATTTAACCAGATGTTTATTTTAATTGGTTCTGATTTAGATGTTGCTAAGCAATTTAACTGTTCCAAACCAGATGTAGGTGTGTTTTCCAGGGTGTGCACTTTCCTGGATACCAACCTATCAGTTCTCTTACTCCATTCAGGTCTAGTGGGACTCTTTTTCTCTCTCATAAGAACATAAGAAATAGGAGCTGGAGTAGGCCATCTGACCCATCGAGCCTACTCTGCCATTCAATAAGATCATGGCTGATCATTTAATAGACTCAGCTCCACTTACCCGGCTGCTCACCATAACCCGAAACGTCAGCCTTCCTGCTCGTCTGATGCTGCTTGGCCTACTGTGTTCATCCAGCTCTACACCTTGTTATCTCAGATTCTCCAGCATCTGCAGTTCCTACTATCTCTGAAACATTCTTTCCACATACTGGGCCCAGTCTTCGACGGCATGATCGAATGAGTGAAGTGTCCCAAATGATGCCAGAAATGCTTACCCCAACTCAAAGATGACTGTTGTGAGTAAATTTCTTCAGGAGCATGCTTTTCTCTCATCGACACTTAAATAACTCCACACAGGCTGTTATCCCGTTACCAAGTCATCCTTTATTTACATGTGGAGAGTCCTTTACACTGATTCAGCTTCCCCAGAACCAGCTCTCAGAGTGAACAAAACCTCTGAAACTCCTGTTTATATCTGTCAGCCAGGGGTCCCCAATGGGACCAGATTAACAGCCCAAATCATGGAACTCATATTCTCGGACGTCCACCTAGTTGACGTCATTACCATCACTATACCACCAAGGTTGGAAGCAAGTTACAAGTATAAGGCAGCAGAAAACTTAAACCCTGAAGGTGATTCAGAGGCAAGTAAAGGTTTTTTAAAATTATAATTTGGAAATATTTCAAGTGCAAAAAGAGTGCAAGGTGCCAACTTTCGCAGGGGACAAAGGGTGAGATTCATCCAGAGAAAAAAGAAAAAGAGCATTTTGTTTTGTTCCAAACTGCAGGAAACTTCCCAAGATGAAGCAAAACAGGCAGGAATTGTCTATTTTGATTCCAAAACCTAAGAAGCGGCACAGTGGTTAGCACTGCTGCCTCACAGCGCCAAGAACCTGGGTTCAATTCCACCCTTGGGCAACTGTCTGTGTGGAGTTTGCACATTCTTCCCATGTCTGCATGGGTTTCCTCCGGATGCTCTGGTTTCCTCCCACAGTCCATCATGCACATGGACAAGCACTGTCAGTCTGGAGCTGCCTTGCACAGTTCCTGATATTTACCTCAGACTTCGCAGATAGGGGTAAACCAGGGCTCACTTTGCAAGCAGGAGGCTCTGCTGGACAAAATGCTGCTGATACAGGTATTCCTTCTCCTCCTGAAGCATCAGTAGGGGCCAAGATACCAGACCATGCAACCCTGGTCTGAGCTTCCATCCCAGGTTAAAGCATTGTCAGCCATCTGGAACAATCCCCCTTGAGTTGACTTCAGCAGGCCAACACTGTAAGAAGAAAGTCAATGTCCTTCTCCACCAGAGTAAGTGCCACCATCTTCTCTCCAATACCTCACACTCACTATCTCTGCTACTGTACTCACCTTCTACAGTCGGTTCTGATAGAACGCATGTTTCTTCAACACGAATTGGCTGTAAAGCGATTGAAGAATAGGAGAACACTATTTGTAAAACACGAACTTTCCATAGCTATGTTCGCTATAACGTGATTCCGTTCCCATCACTTTAAGTGTTGTGGTTATTGTGTGATTTTCTATAGTGCGAGAATGCAACTATCGCATTATATCAGAACCGATTGTACTCCATCATTCTCACCATTGCCTACAACATCTTTCCTCACTATCTCTCACTCCAGCCTCTGACACCACCAAACCTGTATGCCCTCTGTATCCATTCACTTCAGACATCTCCAAGCCTACATTGGTAGTAATAGCCATGCCACGCTTTTTCATCTCCTGTAATACCTGGCTCTCTCTCATTTCGGGAGAACACCAGCCCCATTAGGGCAGAGAAAGTAGTTGACTGCCTGTCACTTGGCTCCACACCCCTTATGATGAGGGCATTCTGACTCTGAATGACCCAAGCAGGGCCTGGAAGGATGTTGGAGACTGTTCTTCTCTTACTGTGCCAGGATCCCCTGAGCAAAAGCTATCCCCCTTGACTTGACTGAAGCATGCCAACAAATATATCAAGCTTCCTGGCTTTGTGTTTGCGGCAAACGGCATAGCACAACATCAGTACTGTGAACCTGCTACTTCTGGCCGAGGGAGCAAAGCACAAAAAGGCAAGGCAAGGCAAAACAAGACAGGGATACTACAATTGTACAGGCAGGGCCAAGGTGAGCAAGCGCTATGAGAGCAGGCAAAAAGCCTGGAGGGGCAGCCTGGTTCTGTCTATGGGCTGGGTGTGTATCCCTGTGCACACAAGGGTTGCCAGTGAATTCTGAGATATCTGCTGAGTGGCACATTGCTCTGGGTGGTGCATGGTAAGATGGGGAGGAAGTTGGACATGGGAGACACCCTATTGTCTCGGTAGGTTATTTATAAGGTGAGTTTGGTAAGATTCAATGAGAAAACTCACTGAGGCTCATAGTGAGGATCACTTCACAACTTGACAAAAGTCATACATAGCCAAAAAAAATGTAAGATTCAGCCCTATGTCCTTGCTGTAGCATTACAATGAGAGCTGCCAGTACAACCCAAGGGGCAACACTGAAAAGACCAAGTGTCCTGTTTTGGATACATGACATGAGGGTTCTTAAAGGCTGGCACATATCAGGTACCAATGTCTGGATGTGGGATGCCTGTGGTTGGTGCCAAAGGAACATGACCTGAAATACTGATGCTCAGTGTCAACATAGAGCTTGTTCAGAGCAAGCAGCGAGCTGAATCCAGCAGGTACCCTCTCTGGTTTCCATGTCAGGTTTTCCCAATGCCTCATTTATTGGGAAAGTTTGGAAAGATCGGAGTCTGAATATTAAGAAGGTAAGTTGGAACATCAACAAGGATTTGAAGAAGTGTTAATCCTGTCAACTAGCAACTTGCCACTGCCTACTGAGAATTTTGTCACACTTCTTGTCATAAGTGTTAAAAAAGCATTAAAAAACATTGAGAACAGTCTTGCTGCATTTGTCCAATTCTGTCCCTCCATGTCTCACCATACAACATGTTGCACACACTCATGAGATTCCACCCAGAATTTTTGATAACATTTTTAATCAGTCTTTTTCAAATTTTTTCCAGTCCAAGGAACATTTGGCTTCAGAAAAAGTTATCCAAAGTATTTTGGAAACAGAGACAAAGGGCAGAATTCACTGAACACATGGGCATTGATGAGAATGTTAGGAAAATTGCTGAAGATCAGCAGTGAGACGCTACCTTCCCAGTGACAGCTATGATGTCCTTTTTATCCCCCAGTAAGGGGCAATGTGCCTTTTTGTATTCATTCATTGGATGTAGGCATTGCCTATCCCTAGTTGCCCTTGAGAAGGTGATGGCGAGCTGCCATCTTGAAAAGCAGCCATCCATTTAGTGTAGGAAGATGCCATTTAGGAGGGAGCTCTAGTGTTTTGACTCAGCAACACTAAAGGAATAGCAATATATTTCCAAGTCAGGATGATGACTGACTCAGAGAGAAACTTGCGTGATGGTGTTCCCATGTATCTACTGCCCTGGACCTTCCAGTTGGTCGCAGGTCTGGAAGGTAGCAGCTAAGGAGCCTTGGTGAACTTCTGTAGTGCATCTTGTAGATAGTACATTCTGCTTCTACTGAGCATTGGGTGGTGGAGGGAGTGAATGCACGTGGAGATGTGTTGCCAATCAAGCGTGCTGCTTCACTCCAGATGATGGCAAACTTGAGTGTTGTTGGAGCTGCACTCTTCCAGGCAAGTATGGAGTATTCCATCACATTCCTGCACTTAGAAACATAGAAAATAGGAGCAGGAACAGGCCATTTGGCCCTTCGAGAGTGCTCCACCTTCAATATGATCATGAACAAAACAAAGTTGCTGGAAAAGCTCAGCAGGTCTGGCACCATCTGTGAAGGGAAAAAACAGTTAACGTTTCAGGTCCAGTGACCCTTCCTCAGAACAGGGCAGAATCATCCCATTCTTTGACCACATGGGCACTGATGAGGATCTTAGGAAAATTGCAGGAGATCAGCTGAGCTTTTCCAGCAACTTTATTTTTGTTCCCAATTTGCAGTATCCACTGTTCTTTTGGTTTTTATTCAATATGATCATGGCTGATCATTCATTTGTTCCATGCAGGTGCTGGATAAGCTTTGGGGAGACAAAAGATAGGTTACTCAATGCAGATTCTTAGCCTCTGACCTGCTCTTGTAGCCACTGTGTTTATAGGGTAGTCTGGTTCACGTTCTGGTCAATGGTAACCCACAGGTTGTGACAGTGGAGGATTCAGTGAAACTAATATCAATAAATGTCAAGGAACGAGGATAAGATGCCTTCTTGGTGTTGATGGTCATAGCCTGGCACTTCTGTGGCAAGAATATTACGTGCCACTTGTCACTCAATCTTGGTTATAGTCTAGATCTTGCTACATCTGGACATGGACTGCTTCAGTATCTGAGGAGTTGCGAATGGTGTTGAAGATGATGCAATCAGCAGTGAACATATCCACTTCTGACCCTATGATGGAGGAAAGGTCATTAATGGTTGGGCCTCAGACTTACCTGAGGAATTCCTTCAGAGATGTCCTGGAACTGAGATGACTGATCTCCAACAACCACAACTATTATCCTATGTGTCAGGTATGACTCCAACCAATGGTCTTCCTCATGATACCCATTGACTCCAGTTTTGCTGGGGCTCCTTGATGCCCCATTTGGTCAAAGGTGTCAACACTTCTGTAATTCTTGATTGATGTCAAGGGCGTTCACTCTCTCCTCACCTCTAAAAATTCAGCTCTTTTGTCCATGTTGGAACCAGTTTAATTTAAATGGTATAAACATTCTTAATAGTTACACAAAGAGTAACACACAGTAGGCAAAATATCAGCCACTAGGACTCAGTGGTGGACTTTGGAACTGAAAAGCATTACTAGCAGTGGCCAGATATTACAAAGTTTTGTTAATTTCTAACATGAGCCGCTTGTAGAGGATGTGCAGAAGTCTAATACATTTCTAGACTAGTGGAAGCACTACTCAGTGCACACATAATGACCTCACACATTGATCATCCACCTCCACTGGAAGATGTACCAGCATTTGAAATTATACTTCCAAAGGAAGAGATACTCAGAGTCATAAAGCTATACAGCATGGAAACAGCCCTTCGGTCCATTTTGTCCATGTTGTCCAGATATCCTAAATAAACCTAGTCCCATTTGAGAGCATTTGGCTCATATTCCTCTAAACTGTTCCTATTCATGTACCCAACCAGATGCCTTTTAAACGTTGTAATTGTACTAGCCTCCACCACTTGCTCTGGCAGCTCATTCCATACACGCACCACCCTCTGTGTGAAAAAGTTGCTCCTTAGGTCCCACTTAAATCTTTCCCCTCTCACCTTAAACCTATGCCCTCTAGTTCTGGACTCTCCCACCCTGGGGAAAAGACATAGAACATAGAATAGTACAGCACAGTACAGGCCCCTCGGCCCACGATGTTGTGCCGACCTACTATCCTACTAAGATCAAACTACCCTGCATACCCTATATTCTGCTATCCTCCATGTGTCTATCCAAGAGTCGCTTAAAAGTCTCTAAAGGATCTGACTCCACTACCACTCCAGCAGCGCATTCCACACGCCCACCACTCTGTGAAGAACCTACCTCTGACATCTCCCCTATACCTTCCTCCAATCACCTTAAAATTATGCCCCCTCATAATAGTCATTTCTGCCCTGGGAAAAAGTCTCTGGCTATTCACACTATCCATGCCCCTCATGATTTTATAAACTTCTATAAGGTCACCGCTCAGCCTCTGAAACTCCATGGAAAATAGCCTTAGCCTATTCAATCTCTCCCTATAGCTCAAACTCTCTAACCCTGGCAACATCCTTGTAAATCTTTTCTGAACCCTTTCAAATTTCCCAACATCCTTCCTACAGCAGGGAGATCAGAACTGAACGCAGTATTCCAAAAGTGGCCTAATCGATGTCCTATAGAGCTGCAACATGACCTCCCAACTCCTATACTTAATGCACTGACCAATAAGGGCAAGCATACCAAACACCTTCTTCACTATCCTGACTACCTGGGACTCCACTTTCAGGTAACTATGAACCTGCATTCCAAGGTCTCTTTGCAACACCCCCCAGGACCTTACCATTAAGTCTATAAGTCCTATCCTGATTTGCCTTTCCAAAATGCAGCTGCTCAGCCCATTGACCCATCCAATCAAGGTCCCATTGTACTCCGAAGTAACCTTGTTCACTGTCCACTACATCTCCAATTTTGGTGTCATCTGCAAACTTACTAACCATACCTCCTATGTTCACATCCAAATCATTTCTATAACTGATCAAAAGCAGTGGGCCCAGCACCGATTCTTGTGGCACACTGCTGGTCACAGATCTCCAGTCTGAAAAGCAACCTGCCACCACCACCCTCCGTCTTCTATCTTTGAGCCAGTTCTGTATCCAAATGGCTAATTCTCCCGATAGTCCATGAGATCTAACCTTGCTAACTAACTTACTGGAGGAGGCTCCATAAGTATCCCCATCCTCAATGATGGAAAAGCCCAGCACAGTGCAAAAGATAAGGCTGAAGCATTCGCAGCAATCTTCAGCCAGATGTGCTGAGTGGATGATCCATCTCAGCCTCCTCCAGTGGTCCCCAACATTACAGATACCAGTCTTCAGCCAATTAGATTCAGTCCACATGATATCAAGAAACAGTTGGAGACATTGGATACTGCAAAAGCTACCAGCCCTGACAATATTCCAGCAATAGTACTGAAGACTTGTGCTCCAGAACTTGCCACTCTGTTCCAGTACAATTACAACACTGGTATCTATACGACAATGTGGAAAATTGCCCAAGTACGTCTTGTACACAAAAAGCAGGACAAATCCAACCCGGCCAATTGCCACCCCATCAGTCTCCTCTTGATCATCAGTAAAGTGATGGAAGGTGTCATCAACAGTGCTATCAAGCAGCACCTGCTCACCAATAACCTGCTCAGTGATGCCCAGTTTGGGTTCCGCCAGGGCCACTCAGCTCCTGACCTCATTACAGCCTTGGTTCAAACATGGACAAAAGAGCTGAATTCTAGAGGTGAGGTGAAAGTGACAGCCCTTGACATCAAGGTTTGGCATCAAGGAGCCCTGGCAAAACTGGAATCAATGGGTATCAGGGGGCAAAAACTCCAGTAGTTGGAGTCATATCTGACACATAGGAAGATGGTCGTGGTTGTTGGAGGTCAATCATCTCAGCTCCAGGAATCTCTGCAGGAGTTCCTCAGGGTAGTGGCCTAGGCCCAATCATCTTCAGCTAGTTCATCAATGACCTTCCCTCTGTCAGAAAGTCAGAAGTGGGGATGTTTGCCGATGATTGCACAATGTTCAGCACCATTCGTGACTCCTCAGATACTGAAGCAGTCCGTGTTCACATGCAACAAGATCTGGACAATATCTAGGCTTGGGCTGACAAGTGGCAAGTGACATTCACGCCACACAAACGCCAGGCTATGACCATCACCAATAAGAGACAATCTAACCACCATCCCTTGACATTCAATGGTGTTACCATCACTGACTGTCCCACTATCAACATCCTGGGGGTTACCAATGACCAGAAACTCAACTGGAGTCACCACATTAACAGAGTGGCTACAACAGCAGGCCAGAAGCTGGGAATACTGAGGCGAGTAACTCACATCCTGATTCCTCAAAGCCTGTCCACCATCTACAAGGCACAAGCCAGGAGTGTGATGGAATACTCCCCACTTGCCTGTATGAGTGCAGCCCCAACAACACTCAAGAAGCTTGACACCATCCAGGCCAAAGCAGCCCGCTTGATTGGCACTACATCCACAAGCATTCACTCCCTCCACCATTGACGCTCAGTAGCAGCAGTGTGTACTATCTACAAGATACACTGCAGAAATTCACCAAAGATCCTCAGATAGTGCCTTCCACACCCACGATCACGTTCATCTAGAAGGACAAGGGCAGCATATATATGGTAACACCATCACCTCCAAGTTCCCCTCCAAGTCACTCACTATCCTGTCTTGGAAATATATACCACTGTTCCTTTACTGTCGCTGGGTCAAAATCCTGGAATTCCCACCCTAATAGCATTGTGGGTCAACCCACAGCTGGAGGACTGCAGCAGTTCAAGAAGGCAGATCACCACCATCGTCTCAAGGACAACTAGGGATGGGCAAGAAATGCTGGCCAGCCAGCAACGCCCACATCCCACAAATGAATTTTAAAAATCTACCACGAGGAACCTTGTCAACCGCCTTAGTCAAGTCCATACAGATCAGGTCCATTGCTCTGCCCGCATCGACCCTGTTCGATACCTCTTTAAAACACTCCATTAAGTTAGTGAGATACGATTTCCAATGCACAAAGCCATGATGACTATCCCTAATCAGTCCTTGCCTTTCCAAATATGTGTAAATCGTGTTCCTCAGGAATCCCTCCCAACCTGCCCACCACTGATGTCAAGCTCACCGGTCTGTGTTCCCTGGCTTTTCCTTAGCCAACCTCCAATCTTCCGCTCAAAGTATTCCTAGAGAATGCAGGAGATTTATTGCAACTGGATTGCTAGCTGAACTTTTTTACATCGATGGACATCTTACTTAATTTAGGCTTGATACAGAGACTATTGTCACTGTCTTACACACAAGCTGTTAAAGCCACCAGATCCAGAGTTACACAGTGCAGGTGGAACAACCCTTCAGATTAAAGGGATGTCATGAGTTTCACTAGATCATAAGTAATACTGAATGTTTGAGAATATATATGTCTATAATGAATGAAACTTACTCTTGAATAAGGATGTGCGTTCTGTCCTGAATATTGTCTGTTGATGTATTTCAAGCATTTCATAATTAAACTACCATTGATTGAACTAGGAAATTGCAACAAGCAGAAGACTTCCTAGACTTTCCAAGATTAATCACTGAACTTAAAAAGACTGAACTTGCAGAAATCAGTTATGTTGGTGTCCAAAACCTGTTTCAACAAAAGAAGAAATTTCAGTCAAAGGAAACCATTGATATTGAACTCTATTATTTCACACTAATAGCATGGAAGAAGTTACAGATTTCACAGGGCTACAGGAAATGTTTTCCATCTCTGATAGCATTGAACAAACCTCACAGGACAACTATCACAAGGCTTGATAAAATGGCCAAATATTACTTCAACAATTTAGCCACACAGGCCATCTTGGATGATTGGTGAACTTTTCATCAAATCAGTGCAGACAGCACAGCAGTCTGCTAAATAATGTTGTGTAGTGGTGAAGTCACTGCACTGGTATTCCAAATGCCCAGACTCTGATGTTCTAGGAACATAGATTTGAATGCCACCATAGTAGGTGAAGTGTAAATTCAATAAAAAGTATGGAGTTAAAAGCCACTCTAATGGAGACCATGTAAATGCCGTTGGCTGTTGTAAGAACCCATCTGGTAAATTAATGCCTTTTAGAGAAGGAAATGTGTTGTCCTGACCTGGTCTGGTCTACATATGATTCCAGACCCACAGCCATCTGGTTGACTGTTTTAATGGCCCTCTGAAATGGTCTAGCAAACCACTCAGTTCCAGCACAATTAGGGATGAGCAAGAAATGCTGCTCCAGCCAGCGATATCCACATCCCACGGAAAAATAAAAAGAAAATTATTGACGAGAAAGTAACGTCCTCCATGAGGCAAAATAATCCATACCATGTTGGATGATGTCCCCAGCATTTAAGCTCTTGAACAAAATCAATCACACGATGGTGCTAAGGAGGAAATTACTATTTTTTCATCAATGCAATCATTTTCATGAAGAAATTCAACAAATCAAAGGTCTTCCAGATAAGGTACATGCAACAGCAAGAATGTCAAGACTCAACTACATCCTCAGTGAAAGATATTCATGAGATAAAGGATCCTAACGAGGAGAAATAATCAAGTTATCAATATCGTTTTTAACAATCCTCAAGCAAACAAACTACTGCTCTTCTGAGTCTGAAACAAACAAATCCTGGAAGAATTGTCAAGTCAACAGGTCACTTATGAACATACAAATTAGGAGCAGAAGTAAGCTGCTTCGCTGCTGAAGCCTGTTCCACCATTCAATAGGATTGTGGCTGATCTAACTAGTTTTCAAATTCCACATTTCCACCAACTACCAATAACCTTTAATTTTTTTTTACCTAACAACAACCTATCTACCTGTGCCTTAAAAATATTCAATTATTCTGCCTCCACCACCTTCTGCGGCATGGAATTGCAAAAGTTTACAAGCCTCAGAGTTTTTCTTCCCCCCCCCCCCCGCCCCATCTTTGTCTAAAAAAGGGTTTTCCCTAATTTTAAAACAATGACCTATAACTCTGGATTCATTCAAACAAGGAAACAACCTGACCAAGTGCACGAAGTCAAGACCATTCAGGATTTTTTTTTACACTTCGATTTACTCAATTCTTATTTTTTTTAAGCTCCATAGAAAACAAACCCAGTCTGTCCAACCTCACCTCATAAATCAATCCACTCAATCCAGGTATCAAAAAGTGAACTTCCTCTGAACTGCCTCCAACACGTTTATATCCTTTCTTTAAAAAAGGAGTTCAGAACTGCCTACAGTTTTCAATATGCAGTCATAGCAATGCTTTGAATAACTGAGCAAAATATGCTGATTTAATGTTTAACTTCTCTCTAAAGGATAGCATTCCATTAACCTTCTTGATCACCTGCTGTAACTGCATTCTAACCTTTTGTGACTCATGCACGAGAACAACTAGAAACCTCTGTACATGGGAATATCAGAACAAGAGTAGGCCATTCAGATCATCAAGCCTGCTCACTATTCAAGAGATAGCAAGAACTGCAGATGCTGGATCAGAGATAACAAAGTATGGAGCTGGATGAACACAGCAGGCCAGGCAGCATCAGAGGAGCAGGAAAGCTGACGTTTCAGGTCCGGACCCTTCTTCAGAAATAGGGAGGGGCCGGAGAGCTCAGAAATAAATAGAGAGAAGGGGTAGGGCTGGGGAAGGTAGGTGGGATGGTGAAAGGTGAGTGCATGTGGTAGTGGTAGGGATTGGTCAGTGAGGTGGATAGGTGGGAGAGAAGACGGACAGGTTGTGTCAGGTCAAGGAGGCGGGGATGAGAGGGAGGGTTGGTCATGGGATGAGGCTAGGGATGGGGAGATTTTGAAACTGGTAAAATCCACATTCAGGCCATCGGGTTGAAGGCTCCCAAGGCGGAATATAAGGTGCTGCTCCTCTAGTTTCCAGATGGTGTCATTGTGGCACTGGAGGAAACCCAGGATGGACATGTCACCCAGGGAGTGGGAAGTGGAGTTAAAATGTTTTGTGACCGGAAGGTGTTGTTGTTTGTCACATACAGAGCACAGATGTTCTACAAAACAGTCTCCGAGTCTCCGCTTAGTCTCATCGATGTACAGGATGTAACATTGGGTGCAGCGGATGCAGTTGTCTGATGTCGAAGGTGTGTTTTTTGCCTTGAATGGGCGGGGGGGGGGGGGGGGTGGGGGAGGGGGTGGCCCTCCTGGGGGTGGTGGGGAAGGGGGCGGGGGGGGGGGGGGTTAGTAGGTAGTGTGACGCAGATGAGGGAGTCGGGGAGAGAGCGGTCCCTATGAAAGGCAGATGGGGTGGGGAGGGAAATATATCTCTGGTTGTGGGGTCAGATTGTAGGTGGCAGATGTGATGGAGAATGATACGTTGGATGCGGAGGTTGGTGGGGTGATATGTGAGGACAAGGGGGATTCTGTCTCTATTTTTGTGTTTGTTGCGGGGAGGCGATGTGAGGGCAGAGGTGTGGGAGACACAAGAGATGCGTTTGACAGCATTTTCAATTACCAGAGGGGGCAAGTTATGGTCCTTGACAACACCTTCCAGTGATTGAAAATGCCCTCCCTCTCCCCCTTTTCTGAAGAAGGGTCCCAACCCGAAACGTCAGCTTTCCTGTTCCTCCGATGCTGACTGGCCTGCTGTGTTCCTCCAGCTCCACACTTTGTTATGCCCACCATTCATTACAATTTTATTCTCCCTGTCCCCAAACCCTGCACACTGCCGGTAAATAGAAATCTATCAATCTCTGCCTTAACCTTGCTCAAAGACTGAGTTTCCACAGCTTTCTGTAGGAGTTAATTCCAAAGGTTTACAACCCTCTAAGTAAAAAGATTTCTCCCTAATTCATACCTAAGTTTCATGCCCCTTGCTTTGAAATTGTGTTCTGCACCCTCTAAAAGGGAGAAACATCTTAGCTGCATCTGGAGAGAGCAAGCTAATGTTTCGCGTCTAGCTGACTCTTCATCAGAGCTGAAGTGAAGTATGGAGGGGAAAGCATTTATGCTATAGTTTGGGGTGGGGGTTGTGGGTGTAGGGTGCTGGAGGAAAAAGGATGTTGATAGTTCAGATTAAGTGATCGGAATGCAAGAATGGCAGAACAATGGAGTGTCTCCTGCCAGACTTGAAAAGACAGATAGTCCCACTGGGATGTGGCGGTTGCGGGGTGGTGGTTGTGGAGGACATGATAACAGAATGTAACAAGCTACAAGAAGGGGAAGAAATGATTCACAATTTGAAAGTGTTGAACTCAATGTTAAGTCCAGAAGGCTATAAAGTGCCCAGTCTGAAGGTGAGATGTTGTTCCTTCAGTTTGCACTGTGATTCACTGGAACAATACCGCATGCTGAGGACAGACAGGTGGGCATATGAACAGGACGCTGTGTTAAACTGACTGGCTACAGGAAGGTCGGGGTCATGCTTGCGCACAGACCAAGAGGTGTTCTACAAAGTGGTCACCCAAACTGCGTAAGCCACATTGGGTGCAGTGAATACAACACACAAGATTGGAGGAGGTACAGGTGAAATGCTAGTTCACCTGGAAAGACTGGTTAGGCCCTTGGATGGACTAGGGTGCCCCAGAGGGACAATGTGAAATGCAGACAGGCGGTGTGAGGGGAAGATGTGCTTTGTGGTGGTATGCTGCTGGAATTGTCTGAAATAACGGAGAATGATCCTTTGAATGCGGAGGCTGGTTGGATGAAAAGTGAGGACAAGGTGAACCCAATCACCCTGTTGTGAGTGATGGGAAGGGGCAAGGGCGGAAGCATGGGTTAGAGGTTGGTTGCAGTTGAGGGCCCTGTTAATCACAGTGGGTGAGAAACCACGGTTATGGAAGAAGCAAGCTATGTCAGCAGCACTGTTTTGGATGGTGGCGTCATCTGAAAAGATGCGATACAGGCAAAGGAACTGGGAGAATGGGATAGAGTCCTTGCAGGACGTGGGGCGGGAAGAGCTATCGTAAAGGGAGCTATGGGCATCAGTGGCTTTGTAGTGGATGGCAGTGGACAGTTTATTCCCCAAAATGGAGACAGAGAGGTCAAGGAAGGGAAGTGTTGGAAATGGACGATGTGAAAGTTACAGAGGTGTGGAAATTGGAGGCAAAATGAACAAATTTTTCAATGCCCTGGTGGGAACATGAAGCAGCACCAAAGCAGTTTTTGATGTACCAAGCAAAGAGCTACAGGAGGGGCCAGTGTAGGGCTGAAACCAGGACTGTTCCACATACTCCATAAAGAGGCAGGCATAACCGGGACCCATGAGGGTGCCCATCCCACTTTTTTGACTTGGCAGAAGTGAGATGAATTAAAGGAGAAATTGTTCAGTGAGAGAACAATTTCAGATGGGCGGAGGAGAGTGGTGGTGCTTGGGAATTGTTCAGGCCTCTGGTCAAGGAAGAAGCTGAGAGCTCTCAAGCTATCCTGGTGGGGAAAGGGCGTAGAGGGATTGGACATTCACGGTGAAGAGGAGGTGGTTAGGGCGAGGGAGCTGGAAATTGTCAATATGGCGGAGGGCTTCAGAGGAATCGTGAATGTGGGTGGGCAGGGTCTGGACAAGTGGAGACAGGAATGGAGTCAAGGTTGGAGGAAATGAGCTCAGTGGAGCAGCAGCAGGCTGATACGATGGGCCTACTGGGACAGTCTGGTTTGTGGATTTTGGGAAGGAGGTAGAAACAGGCTGTCTGGGGTTGGAAGACTACCAGGTTGGAGACAGTGGGGGTAAGATCTCTGGAGGTAATGAGGTCAGTGACAGTCCTGGCAACAATGGCTTGATATTCGGATGTAGGGTCATGGTCCTCTTATACTCTTATTAATCTTCTACTCCCTTTCCAGTCATCCGACCTCTCACTTACTTTTACACAATTATCAACTTTTTCCTTATGTTTCATATTTTTCTGATGTTCTTAATATACCAAAAATGGTAGGTCCTCACCTTAGATTTTTTCCTTATAGTAGGAATACACTTATTCTGTGTATTCTGAAATATCCCATAAATGTCTGCCACTGCTTTTCTATTGATCCATCCCCTAGGCTAGTTTTCCAGTTCAGACCAGCTAGCTCTGATTTCATGACCACATTGTTGTCCTTACATAAGATTAAAGTATGTCTCAGATCCACTCTTTTCCCCTTCAAACTAGATGCATAATTTTATCATACTATGGTTATTGCCATCAAAGGGTGCCTTACTCTGACATCATTAATTAATCTGTCACTTTACATAATTTCATTTTAGTCTAAATTGCTCTCTGGTTGGATCCAGGAAATAATCTCAGAAATATTGCACGAACTCCTCATACAGGCAACCATGGCCAAACTGATTAGCAAGTTTATATGTAGATTCAAATACACATGAATATTGTTATACTTTTATCACAACCACCCAATGTTTCTTCTTGTATAGTTCATCCTGCATTGTGATTAGCTTTAGAGAGTCTACAGATAACTCCCAACTAATGATTTACTTCACCTACTTTTCTTCATCTTCAACCAAACTCATTCTACATCCTCATCTCCTGAACCAAGGTAATCTTTATCTCTTGCATTAACACTATCATTGAACAACATTGCTACCACTCCATCTTTACCTACCTTCCTATTCATCTGGAATGGCACAAAATTCAGGACCAGGTACCTGTCAGCATGAAGCTATATCTCCATCATGGCTATCAGTCATATGTATTTACTTCATAGTGAACCATTAATTTGTTGTGATTGCTGCACACGTTCAGATACAGAATTTGAATTTGTGAAATCAGAGACTTGAGGGAGAAAGGGTGGTGGTAAAAGTAAACTAATCTTTATATCATTGTATAAATGGTGAACTAATCCGATTAAAATCTGAGGGGAGTTGTCATGGAAATGGATATGAAAGGGTTAATCTGAGCTAAAGTGAAGCTCTGATATATAACACAGCCACTGGATGGAGTATCAGGCAGTTTAGGAAATGTTAAGTGCAATTCTGGGTAGCTGCAGTTGGAAACAGTCACAACTTATTTTCCTCATGTTGCAATCACCATAATGTAATCGGTTTTAAAATTTTTCTGTATAATTGTAATATTACTATGTAATAAATCTTATCATGTTTGCTGAGATAAGTGCCTGTTATGTTAAGATTTATTTGTCTTTTACCACTAACCACTCCAAAACCCCCAGATGAGCACATCGATTGAATTTTTTGAAGAGGTGATTAGGTAGTTGCGAGCAATACTTTTGATGTAGTCTACTTAGACGTCATTAAGGTTTTTGATTAGGTCCTGCATGGGAGACTGATAACAGAGGTAAGAGCCTACGGAATCTAAGGAAATTTGGCAAATTCGAGCCACAATTGGTTGAGTGGTAGGAAGAAGAGGGTGATGGTTGAGGGGTGTTTTTCCAATTGGAAGTCTGTGGGATTCCACAGGTGTCAGTATTGGTGTTTATATAAATTTTTTAGACTTAAACGTAGGAGGGCTGATCATTAAGTTGTAAATGATACAAATAAGTGATGGAGTGGTAAATAGACAGGCATCATAAGACTGCAAGACAAGCTGGTCAGATAGACTGAGCAATGTCAAATGAAATTCAATTTTGATAAATGCGAGGCGATGCTCTTGAGCAGCACACACAAGGCAAGGGAATACATGACAAACAGTAGGACCTTGGGATTAGAGGGACAGTGGTGTGCATCTCTACTGGTCCCTTAAGATATCAGGACAGGTGGATAAAGTGGTTAAGAAGGCACATTGTATGTTTATCAGTTGAGTCAAAGAGTGTAATAGCAGGGAGGTTCTGCTTGAACTGCATAAAATGTTGGTTAGGCCACAGCTATGGTACTATATGCAATTCTGGAATTCACTTTATAGGAGCGACATGATAGCATGGGAGAGGGTGCAGGGGAAAATTACCAGGATGTTGCCTGGACTGGAGAGTTCCAGTTGTGAACAGAGATTTGACATACTGGGGATGTTTTCCCTAGAGGAAAGGAGATTGAAGGGGGACACGATTGAATTGTGTAAAATTATGAGGGGCACGGATAAGGTAATCAGGAAAAAACATTCTCTCCTTGAGGGAGGGTTCAATGACCGGGTGGCATGGATTTAAGGTAAGGGGCAGAGGTTTAGAGGAGACATGACAGTGATGGGAATGTGGAACTCACTGTCTGTAGGGGTGCTAGAGGCTGAAATCTCCAGTGCATTTAAGAAGTATTTAGATGTACACCTGTGATGCCAAGGCATACAAGCCAATGGGCCAATTGCTGGAGAATGGGATTAGAATACTTGGTAATTGCTTTTGATTGGTGCAGACATGATGGGCCAAAGAACCTTTCTCTGGTTGAGATCTCTATGACTCGATTGGTTATGGCAGACTTCTACTTAAGGTACCCAGTCCTTACCACCACAACTGCAACAGTGTGGAGATAACAAGGTGTAGAGCTGGATGAACACAGCAAGCCAAGCAGCATCAGAGGAGCAGGAAAGCTGACGTTTCAGGCCTAGAAATGTCAGCTTTCCTGCTGAAGGGTCTAGGCCCGAAACGTCAGCTTTCCTGCTCCTCTGATGCTGCTTGGCCTGCTGTGTTCATCCAGCTCTACACCTTGTTATCTCAAGATTCTCCAGCATCTGCAGTTCCTACTATCTTTGCAACAGTGTGGAATTCAGTTCCTGTATTACAGGTTGTTTTCACAAACATAGCTACCACACTCCAACCACACCATTCCATCAATTGGATTCAAGATTAATCATACAGACTCACAGAAAACTGCAGCACAGAGACACCTAGGCCAAATGTACACACCTAGGCAGCTTATCTGGTACATTTTCATTATAAATCCAGTGGAAAGTCATCAGAATTTCACAAACTAGTAAGAGAGCTGACAGTGCCAGTGGAGCCCCAGAAGGATGGAGCATCAGACCAACCCACAAGAATGGCTGGTGACACAGAGGGGGACATGCCATTGCTATCACCAACTGATAGAAGAGCAGTTTGCCAATATCTTCAATGGAGTGTAGAAATAACAACATATCCTGATGCTGGGTTCAGTTTAGAGGTACAGATTGGTTCTAACGGCGATAAACATACTTGTTTTTCTTGTTTCAAATGATGATATCATCTTTATTTGGCACACTTTGCCAGGTTTAGTGGCCTCCTCGGGGCAAGGTAAGCGTAGTCATCATTGATCAAATGAAATATCAAAATGTAGTGGTATCAGATTGTGACATTTACACTGAGATCAAAAGTCATTGATTTTAATTCATGGTTTATTCAGACTGCAATGGTATTTCTTCTCATATAAATCACCTTATCCCGTCATGACTGCTTACTCCCCCAACCCATGACCTTTAACATTTCTTTTTTCAAGTAACAATCTCGTCTTTCTTTAAAACAAATGCTTCAACATAGGTTATGCAGCAGAGGACTATAGACTTCCACAAACTTCTTTATGAAGAATTTGTTTAAACCTCCCCAATTCTTTTCATGCTCTCTTGTCTCAGACCACTGGGTGCACCCTTTTACCATTTACTTTTAAGATTCCTTCCATAACCTTGAACAAAGGATCAGATCGTTACTCAATGTTCTATACTTTTTCATAATTTTTAAGCTCTCACCATTCATAGCATCCTAGTAAATCTACATTGCACCTTTCCATTACTATTAAGGGTGCTAAAATTGTACAGACTATTAAGTATAATTGTGGCTCAAGGCCTGGTATAGATCCATCACTACCTCCTTGATTATGCATTCCATGTTGCTGATCACAAAAACATATTGTATTCAGGTCCTCAGAGTATTTCCAGCATTCTCGCCTTCCAATGAACATCTAATTTGCCTCTCCGTTGGTTCTTTTGCATGGCCTGCCACATTTCAATAAGCTGTAGATTTGCACAAGTGTCTCTACCACAAGTTTTCATTTATACATTGGTCACTGGATTTGCTGAGGCCTGATACCTCATGGGGCTAGCAGTCAGTCTTCACTACAACAATGAAACTGCCGAATGTGGGACGGAGCTTTGCAACCCAGGGAACCACACCTCGTCCCGCACCACAGCTAATGGGCAAACAGCTTCCTTTCTCGTGACGTGATTGGTTCTTTGTAACATCAAGCGGCACAGGACCAAGGCGGGCGGCGCGTGTTTCCCTCTCTGATTGGCTGAAGGTTGTCGTACCTTCTGATTTGTTACTTGATCTGTCAATCGTCACCCCTTGCATTGTTACTCCGGCACTCCGGGTCTTTGCCGATGTCTATTGGTGAGCTTGAAACGAATACCCTTCGCTGATTGGATGGCTGGCGTTGTCAGTCACCCGGCAGATCTTGACAGCTGGCGGGGCGGCAGTGGTAGAGAGAGCAAGGGAGCGCGAGACTAGGAGCAGCTAGCGGAGCGGCGTCAGGGGCTCGCCACACTGTAACTGAACGCCTCAACTGAAGTTGCAACTGTGTTGCTGTGCCTGCCATGGAGCAGAAAAAGCAACTGGAAATGGAAACATGTATCAAAGGTAGGCTTCACAGGGGCGCCGCGGTGTACTGCCTGAGAATCACAGTTTGGAGTTAAATTGCATTGTACCCTTACATGCCCCCGCCGCCCCCCCCCCTCCCATTAACTGACAGATTCAAGCGTGATCAATTCAGTCGTTTTAAAACACTAAGGGTAGTATGGAGTACATGTGCGCAAAGAAACGGCCAAATCTGACTTCAGTTATTCTGGTTTCGAGAGAAAGGGCAGCTGTAATGGTGAGTTTGACTTTATTAACTCCGATGTATTTGCACACAAGCGCTTTTCATTTCTATGATCGGAAGATTTCAGGTAGGTTTTCTAAACATGAACGAGAATCGTTATTGCTAATATTTGTGACAATTTCAGTTGTTGAGCTAAGTCTCTTACTCACTTCCAGTTCTACAGTATATCTGAAATGTTTTTATGGTATGGTATTGTATGGTCCGTGATGCAAAGAAGAATCTTAAAAGAAGACGAGTAAACTCCCTAACGCATTGGATATTCGGATTATATTGTATTAATTTCACTTTTCATTACAGTTTATCAAACGCTCATTGTTGACTTGAACCACATATTGTCAGTTAACTCAGAACGAATAAGTTAATTGCACAGTGGTAACACTAGACAGCCAGACAAAGCATCTAAAGGGTGGGATTCTACATGATTTATTGTTCCGAAGGTAATGATGTACAGATTCAATTCCAGTGTTGCCTCTTTGTGTATGCTGGTCACGCAGGGAATTACCCATGGGAGAGAGGAAATCACCTGCCCAGAGGGCAGTTTTAAAACACTATTGCTTAGATTCCCTGTCGTGTTTTTTCTGGTCAGGGAAAGTGTCGACTGTCATTCAGATCTGCCCTAATCAATCACATACTCGCATTAAAACAGCTTTTGTCTTTTGGGTTAATGGGTGTATGTTAATAAATGTAATCATTTTGATTTTTAAAACAATTATCTTCTGTAGGAAATTGAGTATTTAGTCCATTTTTAGGTTATTATAACAGCAGGGTGATTTTTCAACATTCTACACTAGCTAATGAAAGATTCACACTTGAGAAAGATTGACAAAGTATTTCCCCTGAAAGCAATTAGATAGGTTGCACAAAGGTGATCCTTGTGTGCTAAAGGTAATTGCATCCCAGCAGAAAGTGCTTGATCCTACACTTGTGGTAGATCATCAGAGAGAAAAAAGACAAACTGTCTTTTTGCTTCTCTGGCAAATTGAGGCAACAGTTCAATGTAAAGAGTAATAAAACTTATTTGAAATCAGTGATCTATCTTTATCCATTTAAAAGTATTAATGCATCCATACTACAAGCTATATACAGGATTTTGCATAATTGTTATGATATTGAGGACTTTTGAAAGGTAATGTAGAAATTTGGCTGTCTGGAGAAATTCAGCACAATGGTTTGGCTTTTCCATAATGGCATGCTTGCATATAACCTGGATGTTGGTGCTGGTCTTCTAATCCACATCCAGTCACAAATGGAATTAAATGGGATAACAAGGTGTAGAGCTGGATGAACACAGCAGGCCAAGCAGCATCAGAGGAGCAGGAAAACTGACGTTTCGGATCTAGACCCTTCTTCAGAAAAATGCAGTATCCTGTCCTGTTTTGTAGTAGAACCTTCCAGGGGCAGATCAGCCTTGGCAATCACCTGTCTACCCACCAGAATCTTATCAAACACTATACATAATGAATACAATCATCTTCATTTCCAAGAACAAACAACACCTCAAAGGCTCTGCTTACCGGGGGAACAAAGCACCATTTTCCAACATGTAATGCCTTTATTACCTGTTAGTGCTTATGTACTAAGTGAGCCTGTGTTGTTTAAAACCTTTTTAACTCGTTTCATATAGGTGATATTGCAGATTTCTCTCTCCTTGTTGGTGATATAGGCATAACACCCCTATTCTTCATGACCATTTAAACAAAGGAAAAATATCTAGATATTAATTATCTGTTTTAATGAAGTGATACATAACTAACCATACTGGCAAGAACTTGTTTCATGAAAAACTTCATTCAGAGCAGAACGACTGCCGGTCCCCATGTCACTCCCAACTGCAATATAGGTGATGGTTCGAGATCAGTGCAGAAAGTGAACTTTCAATGATTAAGAATACATGTAGCAATGTTCCGAGGCAAAAATGCACTCGTGTGCTTCCCACTCTCCAATAGATTATTTGTTTTCAGCTGCCAATAATGCGTATAACAAGTAAGTGATTTGGTCATTTGCTTCCTTCAATGTCCTGTGAGAGTACAGCTCCAATTCCATAACCTGATGCATCTGTTGGATGTATATTTTTGCATATGGCTGAAAATTCAAAGAGTCTGATGGAGATATTATTGTTACATTTGATATGTCAAATGCTCTTTGTGTGATTGTCAGTTCCAGTTGTGCATCTTTACACAGTTGCTTTCAAAAATGCTCCATGATCGCTGTATAATTGAATTTTTGATAATAGGTTGGTTATACTGAGGGCTAGACAATATCAGAATTGCATGAATATTTTTGACTGTTGTTATGCGTAGGTTTTCCTCCACTGCAGTGATTCTATACCTGAATAAGTTAATGTTGGATGCTGGGGAAAGTGCATTAGTCCTTGCTGACAGTCAAATTGTGTTGTGTGCACTGACAAGAACGATTGATTAAAAATCTGTGTGCCTTCTGCTTTGTCACCCATGGAAGGGACAATGTTGTAGGCAGGTTGAACATCCTGGCAACATAGAATAGAATCCCTACAGTGTGGAAACAGCTCCTTCAGCCCAACAAGTCCACACCGACCCTCTAAGCATCCCACCCAGACTCCTCCCTCTGTAACCCATCTAATCTACACATCCCTGAACACTTAGGGCAATTTAGCACAGCCAATACACCTAGCTTGCACATCTTTAGACCGTGGGAGGAAACCAGAGCACCCAGAGGAAACCCACGCAGACACGGGGAGAATGTGCAAACTTCACGCAGACAGTCATCCAAGTTTGGAATCGAACCCAGGCCTCTGGTGCTGTGAGGCAGCAGTGCTAACCACTGAGCCACTGTGCTGCCAACAGAGATGGGACCTTTAATTCAGCGCCTTAAACTGCTTGGCCATACTAGCATCTGGCAAGACTGAAAAAATCTTCTGGAATGTGCTAGTTCCTGAGCTTAGTGGGGCATTAGTTGTTCTATAACACACTTCATGAGCAGCAAAAGTGTTTTAACCTACTGTGTTTGCTTATGTCTATTTTTAAATAACACTAGTAATCACCTGTCACACTTCAGAAGACTGTGCAGCCATAGTACTAATATTTATTGGATCATACATGTCCGAAACGATAGTCTTGTTGACTGCCTTAATTGACGCAGTCTAAGTTTGGCAAATTTGACTCAATGACTAAGGTTGATACCCACAGAGATGTGTTGATTTTGCTCAATAATACCATCTCTATTTCAAGTCATTTCTGCTTCTATGAGACTTCAGCACAGGCTGTTAACCTTCCCTCATTTTGTGAAACTTGTAGAAATTATCTGTTTATGGGAAGAGCATGACGGTATCCCTCGATCTCTCTAAAACCACTAAATATAGGAGAGATACTGTCATCGATCATGTTAATATATATGTACTTCAGTGGGACTTCAAGTTTGAAGCCAGAGCTATTAATCAAGTTTACTCCAATAAAACCTCTGCCGACCATTCTGGCTTTATAGAATGAGATTGTTTAGTTGTAAGACATTCTGTTATTATTCCCAAAACTGCAATAATCAAGGTTGAAGAACGTCTGTTACAGGAGTGAAAAGGTTTTGTGAAAAGTAACATGGTAGAGATTGTTGTCACAGAAGAATCTACAGTGAGTGACATTGATAAGCAACACAGATGCTCACAATCTCAACTGAACAATCTTTAAAATGACTTGATGCTTTACCAGCTGTGATAGTATACACATGCCACATTTCACTTTCAGCAATAGATACCTCCAAGTGGCAAACTGAACTTTTCTTTGACCTACATGCCCTTTGTGAACTGATTCACTTTAAGCCAGAGTTACATTTTTTTTTTGTTCTCCTCAAGCTGAACATTGTGTTATGAATAAATGAGTATTTCTAGAATTTGGGCATGTTTCCTAAATCTGATTAGGAGTTTTATTCAATGCTTCAAAATGTCTGCTTGCATGATTCTTGCTTTTGGTTTAGTTTCTCTTTCTCTGTAATCATACCCAGGTTTCTTTTTTTATATAAAGAAGCAAGTGTACAGAACAAAGCTGACAGATACTTACTTAATTACCCATCAAACAATTAAACAATTAAATTCTACATTGTCTGTTTCCATCCAGCTGCAGGCAACTTCATTAGCTTTTATGGTACCACGTTTTCTGAAACAAGCAACTACATTAACACAATGACTACACTTCTTTTAGCTGTGAAATACTTTGGAAAATCCTTAGCATTTGAAAGGTTCTGTACAAATATGACTGCCTTCTTTGCCCTTAGTAGCCGATGTTTTATAGCAGAAATGCAAGTTTTTCCTGTGCAAACCTTTTAGCAGACCTATCCAATTAATCTCACTTCTTTTTTGGTTTTCTTTACTAATAATCCAGTATTTTCTTTCTCCGTAAAGAAATTTGCCTAATCCCTCACCTTGTTCAGAGACCAATTTAATTTGATTCCTTATCGCTGATTTCCTAAGCAGAGGCACTAATCTTTTCTTCTTCACCCCACTGAATTGCTGACATATATTTAATATTGTGCGCTCTGTGTCCAGCTCCATCTGTGTATCATCCAACAGTGACCTGTGGAGCACACCACTTCCAGATGCTCTCTAATGCTACACTGGGTTTCCAAATAATTTTAGTACAAGTCTTCTATGGCATAGGTTACCAAAAGTCTTCAGAAGCTTCATATGTGCTATATTTGCTGCATTCCCATATGATTGATTTGAATGCTTTTTATCAGGATCATACTGAAAGAGCTTTTGTTTATTCCTTGTGAATTTTTGAAGTTAGAGAGAAAGTGCTGCAAATATGCAGTTATAAGCTGAAAAAGGAAAGGAAACTCTTGCAAAGAATTTGACAATGCATTTGAAGAAATAAGCTTTGTTTAACCTTTAAGTTTGGCCCTCTTGATGTAAACTAACTTTACAAAATAATAGGATGTGGTAACAATGTCCCAGCACAATTGCACAGTAGCATTATCCCTAGCTCGCATACTTACCATCATTGTTACAAAAATTGAATGTCTGGCATCTGTAACCACAGACTTTCAGTCTTGTGTTGTATATCTAGCAAATCACCGATAAGGAATGCAGATAGGTTCACTTCAAATGAACAAATTAATGGCCTCAGATACTGTAGTGAGGTAGAGCTTGCAGTCTGGATTCTCTGGTCTTGAGATTTCTTCTGTGATAGTTGGAATGAAATAGGAATTTTGCTTGTTGAAGAAAATTTGAGTGCTACAAAAACTAGATGACTGAAAGCAGGAGCACAAATGAGTCAGGGTGGCCATACTCTGGAAAAGTGCACTGCTTTCTGGCTGGATGTCAAGTGTCACACTTGGAGAAACCTATCGTCCTTATGTACTGAATCAGCAAAAGGCCGGTGTCATTGGAAGACATATAAAATGGGTAAAAAAGAATTCTAAATTTCACAGCTGGAGAAGGGAGATTCCAAATGATAAATGACCAGTGGTATTTAATTTGTAGTTATTTATTTTAGCAGTACTCCTCAATACACCTGCAGCTTTAGCAATCTTCTCTCTTCCCGCTTCAGAAACTGTCACATTTCTGAAGGTTTTATGTAATTGTAACAATTGATAATTTAAATAGCCTTTTGGTACAAATCCCAGAGATGCTGAAATGAACATTTTTTAACTTTGGAAATTCTGCACATATTTTTTGATTTTTGAACTGACAACTGCAGATATTTCCAAAAGCACTTGTTAGTGAAACAAAAGCCAACGATAACTTTTGCCCTCGATAGGGCGGCTTTACTTTTAATGTCTCATCTAAAAGATGACATCTTGGATCATATGGTTCTCTTTCTGTGTTGCACTAAACTATCTGCCTGGAACATCAAAGCCAAGCTGGAAGCCTGTCCAGCCATTCACACTTTCAGCGAGGAACATTAGAAGGCTATCAGCAACAGTAGTACTGACGAGTATTTCCTCTGGAATGCAGAAGCCAGTTGAGGTGATACTACTGTTGGAATTAGTGCACTCAAACAGTAAGGTTTCTGTTTACCTACGCCGTGACTAACAGCACTGCCTCTAATGGCAACATACCTGTAACAGCTTGTTAACTGTGACAAACTGAGGAGTTGAAGCAGTGGAGCCAGCTGTTTGCTAGTCTATGAATTTCTTCACCTATGAAGAAGGTAATGGTCCTTGTAAAAATGTAACTGTTTGCAACATCAAAACAGCTTTTGTACTGGTGTTTGTTTAGGTTGGATTTTGGGAAACTGGTCTGGAATAAGCCTGCTTACTGCAATTGCAGCACTACATGGGATTTCTTTATCCTGGTTGCAGAATTGTAGACCTGTTAAAATTTAAGTCTGTAATTCTGCTGCCAGGCTAAATGATCTGGATTTAATGTTGTGAATAACAGGGAGCCAGCTCACAAACATTGGTTTCCTGAAATCCAAAGAAACCAATAGCACCAATATAAAAGAGCTGGAAGCAGGTGTCTTTTGGTACTGGAGCAATTGATCCATAATAAAAATGGGACACTTCCTACACCAACAAGGAGTGCAAACCACTTCCTGACTGACTTATAAATGCATTATTAGTCACACTCAATGCATACAGAATCGAACAGTCACATTGTGTTTTAGGGTACGTTCCATTGTTTAAAGAAAAAGCTAACAGTGAATTAATGAATGAATCAGCTGTGGAAGAGAAAAAAAACTCAACATCAAATTTGATCTTGTGTGTTTAAAGCAACAGAACATTTTCAAATTTGAATATGATGGATTGTTTTAAAGAGAGTGCTTTCTGTAAAACAGGACAATTTTTTTTTATAAGAAATCTGTTTATTGAAAGTCCATAATGGCCAGGCACCAATTGTTCAGCTGGTCGGTGCAGAATTGTAGGACACTGGTTGTAAGAGTGATAGGAAGAGCTTGCAGTTTTGTTTTTGGGCGCAGTAACTTACCTGATGTTGTCTGGGGTGGGGGGAAATGTAAGAAGAATCTTGGAGTACCCAATGGGAAGAGACAATAAAGCAGAGTTGCCCTGTTTGTGTTACCTGACTTGTTCTTCTTTTTCATACTGTCTAAAGTTGGCCAGCTTGGTATATTGTACAGGGGAGCGAGGGTTGCGGGGGTGGGGGGTGGTGGTTTGGAGGAAAGGGAGTACAGTAACATTTTTAAAAATTGATATATCTTGAGAGATATAAATGCGACTAGTTATGGAACATTTAGCTTAAAATATATCTAAACTGATTTACAGGGAGAATCATTCCCAAATGTTTCTTTGTGTTACTACACTGCAAAGTCATGGCCATCTGCATGCCAAATGTTACAGAGCTTGCCCAAATAATGCTCTCAGCTGTGATGAGGCGATTTCTTCCAGACTGCTGTCGATATTGAATCGTGGTGAAATAATTTCCTGGTTTATTTTTGTAACGGCTTTTTCCAGAAGATCTGATTTGGATAAAGATGCTTGAGAATCTGCTAGCCAATAGCATTTAATAGCAGCGGTGCAGTCATAACGTTTTAGGTTCAAGTAATGTTAAAGGAATCTGCAGTCGATTAATGGGTTGCCTGCCTGGAGGGAGTGGCTTGGCCCAGTGTTATAGTCGTCAGTGGGAGGATAATTGGAACAAGTACGGGGAGGACAGAGTTTATGGAAACTTTTTTTTGTTTTTTTTTGCCTCGTTTTTAGAGAAGTACACGGTTACCATATTTCCCTTGCTTGCCTCATCCATGTGTTAGGACACTACAACTTCAGGAACTTTTTTAAAAACCATTTTTTCAGACCTTTGTCTTCCCACGTAAAACAAGAGATGCAATGGAACCTTAAAGTGACACCTTCACTGCCCACTGTAATATCAGAGACAGTTTGCAGTCAGGGAGAAGGTGATGGGAAGAGCACCCGCTTTATTTTGAGCTTCTCTGGCTTCAAATATACCAGCATGGTCAAAAAATTCAGTGCATTCTTACCCATATTGTCACAGATGTACATGAGCTTCTGGTTCCCCTGTGCCTGAAATATAACATACTTGTACTTATCTTTAGTGCATTCTTTACTTTGGCCTCCTCCCTTTCACCATAGTTCCTGCAATCCCACATTTTATTCCCCTGAATGCCCATTTCCCTGATGTCAACTTCTTGTGCATTGTGTGCTTCTTTTTACTCACCTGAGCAGAAAAGCCTTCAGCCACTTGGTTTCAATTCTCTGTAATTCCTTGACTGTAGCCTTCTATATTTCTCAAATGAAGACAGGCAGTCTCCTTCATAGGACTTTCGTAAGTATATACTGGGTTCTCACTTCCAAAAAACGTACACATAAAAGCAGTGAGACAGGGGCTGATGTGGTTTCCCAGAGAATAGATACATAGGGGAAAAATAGGCCTCCCATGGGGTGGTAAAACCTGAATGTCATCTAACAACAACTTTAGCCATTCTCCATTCCAGCATCCCCTTTGTGGACTTAGATGTTGTCATGGCCCTTATTAGTCATATCCCTACCTGCTTGGAGATTAGACTTCGTAGCCTTGGGGGGGGAGTCCTTGGTTATGAATTTCCCATGACTTTCAGTCCGACTGGGAACTTTGACAAGAATTCATGATGAGGCCAACTGGAGAAGCGGATTTCAAAATGGGCCTTTACTTTCATAAGCATGTCATGCTTTTTTTATTACATAGCTCACTGTTTCTGTACATAATCTTCACTGAATGAAGGGCACAGAAGGGCTCGGGAAATAGCGGGGGGTGCATAGGGAATATTGAAACTGTGTTTTGTGGGATGAGGGCTGGATTACAGCCTCTAATACAACTAGACTGATATCCCAGAGAACCATAATGGGCCTTCTAACCAACCTGCCTCAGCATGCCTTGCTCTATGGCCACATCTGGACTGTTTTCTGTCTCGGCAAGCTCAAATCAATTCCACCCCCATCTTTAAGGCATGGAAGTTGTGCATGCACGGCCTATTTATATGGTGGCAATTCTGACAAATTAGGATATTTCCCAAACAGATTTTCTGAACTTGCCAGCAAAATCTGGCCCAATATCTCCGTTCTTCTGCCAGCTGTTACATTTAGGATGCCTAAGCCTCATAAGCAGATCACAAGTTGTTTTTTTTTTTGACAATATAAAATACAGTAGGTCATGGCATTTATGTTGCCCCTTTAAAGTTCTCATTTTTCAAAAAAAAAGTTCAAATTGTATGCCGAGTACAAATTGTGACTACTGGTACAAGAGTAGGTGATTGCTATTTGAAGTGTCAAAACATTTCTATTTGTCGGTTACCATGTGCAATCTGCCCTGTGTGAGTGTGTTTAAACCCCCATGTGCACCATCTTGGCAACACTGTTTGTATCACCTGTTTGATTGCAAATGCCAACTAATAAGGTGTGTATAATGGTAAACATATGTTTCTGAGGTGACAAACTGAGACAGACATGTACACTAAATATAGGACTAATGATTTCATCTTGGCATTCAAAACCAGGAACATAGGAGTAGGCCATTCAGCCAGTTAACCTTGCTCAGCAGGGATTCCTTTTTCACTGAGTAGATCTATTTGTCGTGATTTGTGAGCACAAGATGGTTGACTGGAGAAAGGCTTATCCATTCCAAGAGAAGATATGAATTTGAGTAAGCATTATGTGTTAGACGCATTGGTAAATTCTCCCCTCCCTGTGGGTGCTGAGATGTCTGCACAGAGACGATCTTTTTAATAAAGATATGCAGTTTCTAAAAATAAAAACTAAAAGAACTGCAGATGCTGTAATACAGAAATAAAAACAGAAGTTGCTGGAAAACCTCAGCAGGTCTGGCAGTATCTGTGAAAAGAAATCAGTGTTAATGTTTTGGGTCCGGTGAACCTTCCTCAGGAGGGCCCTCTTTTCCAGCAACTTCTGTTTTTGTTGCAGTTCAAGTCTGTCTGGTCACTGGGTTGACTTGGTGGATGGATGAAGCAGATATGTATGGGACGGCCAACAATTGGTGTTGAAGGTGGAAGTTGAAAAAGAACAGCAGAAGTTAAGGGAACCCTAACAATGGTTATGCTGTTGGAGGCATTAAGGGGGCATAATATTGGTGGAGAGTGAGGGTAAAATAGAATGGAAGGAACACTGCATTAAGACGAATGAAATGGGTAATGGAGGTAGCATAGGAGGGGGGAGGGGTGAGTGTAACATAAGGGATGAAAAGAATAGATGGGAATGGCTTAAAAGGATGTTTTTCAGAAATACGATGGGAGGGCACTGCTGTCTATTCAGTGATCACGTTTGCTGTAAGCAGAACCTTTGATTTTCCTGAATAGGTGCCTGGGCTCTCAGTCTGAGAGGGGCACAGTGGCATGGGTAAGGCTTTTTGAACTTAGTCTTGATGCGGAAACCTTTCTCAAAGTTACGTCTTATGACACCTCTGAGGGGCAGTAAAGTAAAATTCCTTTAAAAGCTGGCCTTACTCCTGCTTTTGACTAGTTCTTGAAAATTGTGGAGGATATGGAGACTCCTGCCCCCACTACAGAGCCAGGCAGGGTGTGGGCTTGTGGTCTGAACCAGCTTACAATGTTATCCTTGCTGGTGAAGTTTGGAGACATCGGGAATCCCTTAATTGGGTCCCAGCCACCATTTGTTCATCTCCAGGGGTTTTCCCAACTCCATGGTAATCCAAGATAACAAGGTGTAGAGATGGATGAACACAGCAGGCCAAGCAGCATCAGAGGAGCAGGAAAGCTGACGTTTCGGGCCTAGACCCTTCTTCAGAAATGGGGGAGGGAAAGGGGGTTCTGAAATAAATAGGGAGAGAGGGGAAGGTGGATAGAGGAGAAGATAGGTGGAGAGGAGACAGACAGGTCAAAGATTCGGGGATGGAGCCAGTTAAGGGGAGTGTAAGTCGAGAAATAGGGTGGGAGAAGCTGAGTGCCTTTTTTTTTTTTTTTTTTGGGGGGGGGAGGGGGGGAGCAGTTGCAGGGAAAAGTGCCAGGTCTGGGGGGGGAGGAGGGGATAGGTGGGAGGAAGGACAGGTTAGGGAGGCGGGGACAAGCTGGGCTGGTTTTGGGATGCGGTCGGGAGAGGGGAGATTTTGAAGCTTGTGAAGTCCACATTGATACCATTGGGCTGCAGAGTTCCCAAGCGGAATATGAGTTGCTGTTCCTGTAACCTTCGGGTGGCATCATTGTGGCACTGCAGGAGGCCCAGGATGGACATGTCGTCTGAGGAATGGGAGACGGAGTTGAAATGATTTGCGACTGGGAGGTGCAGTTGTTTAGTGCGAACCGAGCGTAGGTGTTCCGCAAAGCAGTCCCCAAGCCTCCGCTTGGTTTCCCCAATGTAGAGGAGGCCACAACGGGTACAGCGGATACAGTATACCACATTAGCAGATGTGCAAGTGAACATCTGCTTGATGTGGAAAGTCTTCTTGGGGCCTGGGATGGGGGTGAGGAGGGAGGTGTAGGGGAAGGTGTAGCTCTTCCTGTGGTTGCAGGGAAAAGTGCCGGATGTGGTGGGGCTGGAGGGGAGTGTGGAGCGGACAGGGGAGTCACGGAGAGAGTGGTCCCTCCGGAAAGCAGATAAGGGTGGGGAGGGAAAAATGTCTTTGGTGGTGGGGTCGGATTGCAGATGGCGGAAGTGTCAGAGGATGATGCGTTGGAGGTTCGTGGGGTGGTACGTGTGGACGAGGGGGATTCTGTTTTGGTTGTTATTGCGGGGAGGGAGTGTGAGGGATGAGTTGTGGGAAATGCGGGAGACCCGGTCGAGGGTGTTCTCGATGACTGCGGGGAGGGGGGGTGGTTGGGGGTTGGGGGGGGTGGGAGTTGCGGTCCTTGAAAAACGAGGACATCTGAGATGTTCGGGAGTGGAATGCCTCCTCCTTGGAGCAGATGGAATTGGGAATAGGAGATGAAATTTTTGCAGGAAGGTTGGTGGGAGGAGGTGTATTCTAGGTAGCTGTGGGAGTCGGGCTTGAAATGGATATCGGTTTCCAGGTGGTTGCCAGAGATGGAAACAGAGGTCCAGGATGGAGAGAGAGGTATTAGAGATGGTCCAGGTGAACTTAAGGTTGGGGTGGAAAGTGCTGGTGAAGTGGATGAAGTGTTCGAGCTCCTCGTGGGAGCACGAGGCGGCGCCGATACAGTCATCAGTGTAAGGGAGGAAGAGATGGGGTTTAGGGCCAGTGTAGCTGCGGAAGAGGGATTGTTCCACGTAACCTACAAAGAGGCTGGCATAGCTTGGGCCCATGCGGGTACCCATGGCCGCCCCCTTTGTCTGTCTGTAGGAAGTGGGAGGAATTGAAAGAGAAGTTGTTGAGGGGGAGGACGAGTTCGGCTAAGCGGATGAGGGTGTCAGTGGAGGGGGACCGGTCGGGCCTGGGAGACAGGAAGAAGCGGAGGGCCTTTAGGCCATCTGCATGGGGAATGCAGGTGTATAGGGACTGGACGTCCATGGTAAAGATGAGGTGTTGGGGACCAGGGAATTGGAAGTTTTGGAGGAGGTGGAGGGCATGGATGGTGTCACGGACGTAGGTAGGGAGTTCCTGGACCAAGGGGAAGAAAATGGAGTCGAGATAGGTGGAGAGAAGTTCGGTGGGGCAGGAGCAGGCGGAGACAATGGGTTGACCAGGGCAGTCAGGTTTGTGGATTTTGGGAAGGAGATAGAAGTGGGCGGTGCGGGGTTGGGGGACAATGAGGTTGGGGGCTGTGGGTGGGAGGTCACCTGAGGTGATGAGGTTGTGGATGGTTTGGGAGATGATGGTTTGGTGGTCGGGGGTGGGGTCATGATCAAGGAGACGGTAGGAGGTGGTGTCGGAGAGTTGGCGTCTGACCTCTGCGATGTAGAGTCAGTGCGCCATACTACAACTGCGCCTCCCTTGTCCGCGTGTTTTATGGTGAAGTTGGGATTGGAGCGAAGGGCTGCACGTTCTGTGGGGGAGAGGTTGGAGTGGGTGAGAGGCGTGGAGAGGTTGAGGTGATTGATGTCACGATGGCAGTTGGAGATGAAGAGGTTGAGGGAGGGTAGGAGGCCTTGGGGTGGTATCCAGGAGGAGGGGGTATGTTGGAGGCGGGAGAAGGGGTCAGTAGAGGGAGGGTTAGGCTCACGATTAAAGAAGTAAGTGTGGAGGCGGAGGCGACGGAAAAACTGTTCAACGTCCAAGCGTGAGCAGTATTCGTTGATGTGTGGGTGGAGGGGGACAAAGGTGAGTCCTTTACTGAGGACTGACCGTTCATCCTCAGTGAGGGGGAGATCTGGGGGGATGGTGAAGACTCGGTAGGGCTGGGTGCTATTGTCTCCTCTGGAGCTGCTAATCCAGTCCACTGTCTCACTGTTGGAAAAACTGGAATCACTTTGCCTGGTCTGGCAAAATGAAGAATGCCAGCAACGCATTTCTAAGGATGAATTAAGCAAGTTAAACCTGTAAAATCACCTTGCTTTGATTATGTTAGCTTGATGTTAATGGCTGTGAAATAGAATGGTTACCTTTCCACCCACAGTTCATATCTGAAAACGTTCCTTTATTCACATCCTTGCATTCTTTCACCCTGCTAAATCACACATGGTATCTAACATGTTAGTCCATGCAGCTAGAATTGCCAACATTTATTGCTCCTTTTGGCTGCACTTTATGGCAACTAGAAATTGTTACCACTTTCATCACTCTGTCTCCTTCTTTAAACTGTCTGTAATAGTAGTTGGAGAGTGGCAAACGCTACTGAATACCTAGCATATAACTTTTTATTGTTTCCGAATATTTGAGCTTCTAGGAAGAGATGCTGCCCAACAATTTGAAGATGGTGACCTAGGAATGCAGGTGCCAGCTGCAAATTTGTCACCACATTCTACTTTCCTTGTCCTCTTTATACCTTGCATTAGATTGTGAAACCCTTGTCACTTCCACTGAAGATAACGTGAACTGTGCCTCTCCACATTGCCTGCTAGGTGTTCATCCTCTTCTTCTTCACCTTCTCTAGACATACACAAGGAAGAAGTGGAGGAAAGGGGAGAAAGATCAGGGCCTTGTGCATCTGGCTGTGCAGATTGTTCAGAGCACTTTCACATGCTTTCCTTCCAAGTGCCAGCTGAGGGATATCAATTCTCGGGGAAAGAAATGGCCGTAGGAATGTAGACAGGGTGGAATACGTGAATGATCATCATCAATTTGTGGTATAAGTTGTAAGGAAGATATTGCTGACTAGTGGGTGTGGTGACATTTCCCCCTCAGCTGAAATGCCTAGAGTTACAAATCTCATGAATTTCCTCAGTGTAAGTGTACTACACTAAATTCAAGTCACAAGGTGTAACTGGAGATGACGGACAGAGCTAAAGGAGCAGTCCACTATCCGTACCTGCAGTGTGATAGTCAACCCTGGAAACTCCGAGCAGAACTGCCACAGGAGCCCCCCTGGATTATTGATGAAAAGTAGGTTTGCATTCAATCTGAGATAACAAGGGGTACAGCTGGATGAACACAGCAGGCCAAGCAGCATCAGAGGAGCAGGAAAGCTGACGTTTCGGGCCTAGACCCTTCTTCGGAAATGGGGGGAGGGGAAAGGGGGTTCTGAAATAAATAGGGAGAGAGGGGGAGGTGGATGGAGGAGAAGATAGGTGGAGAGGAGACAGACAGGTCAAAGGTGGAGATGGAGCCAGTAAAGGTGAGTGTAGGTAGGGAGGGGATAGGTCAGTCCAGGGAGGATGGACAGGTCAAGGGGGCGGGATGAGGTTAGTAGGTGGGAGATGGGGGTGGGGCTTGAGGTGGGAGGAGGGGATAGGTGGGAGGAAGGACGGGTTAGGGAGGCAGGGACGAGCTGGGCTGGTTTTGGGATTCAGTAGGGGGAGGGGAGATTTTTGAAGCTTGTGAAGTCCACATTGATACCATTGGGCTGCAGGGTTCCCAAGTGGAATGAGTTGCTGTTCCTGCAACCTTCGGGTAGCCTCGTTGTGGCACTGCAGGAGGCCCAGGATGGACATGTCATTTGAGGAATGGGAGGGGGAGTTGAAATGGTTCGCGACTGGGAGGTGCAGTTGTTTAGTGCGAACAGAGCGTAGATATTCTGCAAAGCGGTCCCCAAGCCTCCGCTTGGTTTCCCCAATGTAGAGGAGGCCACAACGGGAACAGCGGATACAGTATACCACATTAGCAGATGTGCAGGTGAACATCTGCTTGATGTGGAAAGTCTTCTTGGGGCCTGGGAGGGGGTGAGGGGGGAGGTGTAGCGGCAGGTGTAGCACTTCCTGCGGTTGCAGGGAAAAGTGCCGGGTGTGGTGGGGCTGGAGGGGAGTGTGGAGCAGACAAGGGAGTCACGGAGAGAGTGGTCCCTCCGGAAAGCAGAGAAGGGTGAGGAGGGAAAAATGCCTTTGGTGGTGGGGTCGGATTGCAGATGGCGGAAGTGTCGGAGGATGATGCGTTGGATCCGGAGGTTGGTGGGGTGGTACGTGAGGACGAGGGGGATTCTGTTTTGGTTGTTATTGTGGGGAGGGGGTGTGAGGGATGAGTTGCGGGAAATGTGGGAGACACGGTCGAGGGTGTTCTTGACCACTGTGGGGGGACATCTGAGATGTACGGGAGTGGAATGCCTCATCCTGGGAGCAGATGTGGTGGAGGCGAAGGAATTGGGAATAGGGGATGGCATTTTTGCAGGAAGGTGGGTGGGAGGAGGTGTATTCTAGGTAGCTGTGGGAGTCGGTGGGCTCGAAATGGATATCGGTTTCTAGGTGATTGCCAGCAGTCAAGCTGTTGCACATAAAAAACATTGTCATAATTTGGGAATGACTTTGAGACTGCCTGAATGGGAACTGTGAGAGTTAGTGTGCTGGGGTTAAGTTTTTTTTTTAGATAGCAGTAAGACAGTAAAAAGGGGGAGGTGGGGGTGTGGGGGTGTGAAGATGTATCCAGAACACTTAGCTACATGTGACAGTCATGTAGGATCTTCTGTAATTGTTGTGCTTTCTTTTAACGATGTTCTGGGCAGGAGCAGATGGCTCTCCAAATTCTCTTGAATCTGCAGCTGCTCTTGGGACAAATCCAGGCAGGAATACCTGAGCTGAGGGTGATGAGAAAAGTACATTCCATTTGCCCATGGTATAGCCTCCCTCTTCCAGGAAACAAAAATAAATTACATTTTATGTCCTGTTGGGAGAGGTGGAGGAAGGCAACTCCACAGTAAGTGGTGGAAAAATGATATGGTAAAGACTGAAGTGAAATAAAGTGTCAAAATAAGTGAGGTGAAGGAATTCTAGATCTGATTCTTTGCTCATTATCCATGTTGATGCTGATTTCCAGTTGTGCCCTTGAATTAGGGCTGAAATTCCTCAGATGTTTTCATAATTTCTTGATGATTGGCAGGACTACTGTAAAAAGAGTTTAAGTAGTCATTCATGCTGTTCTCTGTGAGGTTCTGCCAGTCTGCACTTAGTAGATACAGCTCCTGTTGTAGTGTGAACTTGATGCAGAGGCTGACGTGGCAGCTACACTTTCAGAGCAGACTGGTTCCCAGCTTGTCAGAATCCAGGCCAGCTTGAAAGCTTCTTGCTAAGCCTGTAATGCTTGTGTAATCCAGAAGTAAATGTGATGGTTTGAGTTTTAGTTGCATTGTGGCTAATAGTAACAATACAAGAATGTTGGATCAATTCATTACTAGCTGCAGGCTGGTCTGTATTGAAGGAAGGATGTCTGTTGTGCAAAGAGAACCAACAAGGTAATTGCCTGGTTAATTGTATTGTTTCATGAGCCTATACCTAACTATTGTGGAAAGTAAACAGTTGCTACAGCTTCAGAAATATGTTACAATTTCAATTATTCAGTCTCTGGGTATTAGCAGCGTCTGAGCTAGAGGTTCTGGACAGAATATTTCATTAAAACTTGGAATTAAACACCAATGCCACTGCATATGCATGAATTTGCTTCTTTCCTGAGGTAATAAATTCCATTCTTACTTGTCCCAGAACAGATTTGCAGGTTATGTACCTGAGTTTGTTTTTATTCCCAATTCTTTTTTTTTGTAATTATAGAGTTGCAATTTTAGTCCATTTTCACTCTGATCTATAGAATCTGTGGCTGACTTTTGTTCCATGGATAAATGATATGCATTGTTTAAAAATAAATTAGAAATCAGTAATTCAGTTCAATGATTGTGATGAATGGTTAGTCATCTGACTTGGAGGTTCATTTTGGCTCTGAGTTAGAGCTGAGGTTCCCAATCATCCCAAATGAGCGTTTGGCCTCTGGAGCATTGCTTTGGGGCATGTTCCCAAAATGGTCCTCGGAAATTGCATTTCTGAAGAAGGGTCCCGACCTGAAATGTCAACTTTCTTGCTCCTCTGCTGCCTGGCTGGCTGCTTCACACTGTTGCCTTGGAAATTGCAGTTTGTATGTGTGGGACAGAATTTAGTGAAGATGATGGGAGGGGCAAGTTTGCAAGCGGACCTAGAGAATCATGCTCCGTTCAACAAATGCTGGTCTTTCCATTGGTGTTTACATTGAGCAAGGTTTTCAAAAATTACTTAATGCCTACTGACAGGAAGACAATCAGGCTTGTTAATAAACCACTTAAGTCAATTATCACTGAGTTGACCTGGATTTAATGGTGATTCTGGGATTAATTGAGACTTGCATTGTCTTATGCCTCCAGAAAGAAGCTGGCAGGTACTGTAAAGCTTGCTAGAAGCCTACCACTGGGTACCTAAGTCACCGTACTCAGTGTCAACTCAAGGAACCTGAGAGTGGGAAAGTGTAGCCCTGCTAATAGCTACCAGTCCTTGCATCTGATTCTCCTACCCTGTCTCACTGGCAAGTTTCCCTCCCCATGATCCCCATCCTGTGCCACCTAGCCCTCATCAGAGATTCATTAATTTTTCTTTCCCTGGTGAAATCCCAGTGGGTCAACGGCTGGTGCTGGCCATACCGAGAGGTGGGCTTTTCTTTTTTTCACCCATTGGGTCAATGTAGCAGGTGACCCAACACCTGTCCAGGGAAGTGCCTGCCTGCCTACTTGGTAATTTCATCAGCCTCTCAGGCAGAGAGAACAAAACAAATGTAGAGGGAGAGACCCCAAACCAGAAAGGGAGTGGGGGAGAGAGATGGGCAACCCAAATTGTGGTGTGGGGAAAGGAAGCAATAATCTGAAAGGGGAAGAGGGGTGGGGGAGGAGAGAGAGCAATCAACAAAAATTGGGGTCGATGCACCAAATGGAAAGTGAGAGAATAAGAACACATGGTATAAGGGTGATGGAGAGAGCACAATAAAAACGGCAGGAGGAGAATGTGGTATCTATCTGATCCTGTTACCATAGGCTTGAAAGCAGGACTAGGAAGAATTTCAGAGTAGTTACTAACAGGTCAGTGGTCTGAGATTCCTCCCACTGGTGATCTTCTTGTAGCGGGCTCATCACCAGCTGTGGCTGGCAGGCAGTCAATCACCACCATTTAATGCCAATCTGTGGGCTGAATGGGGACATTGCCAGGTCACTGGAGGTGACTGGCCTGGGTGTGCTGGTGACCAATTGTCCTGGAATTATCCAGTATTTTGTTTTTCACATCCAGGTTCCACATCTTCTGCAATTCATTTGTCACAGGTTTCCTTAGGCCAAAGGGAAAAGGCTGCTCTTAGCCTCCTCTCACCATTGCCCAGGTACTCTTTTGTGCATCCACAGTTCAGAGGGATCACTGTGCACATGTGCAGACACCATTAGCCATGAGCCAGCAGAAGCAATGGCCAGTGCTCTCCTGTCTCTCTCTTCAGAAGGTGAGAGTCTATGGGTTGGGTGTTCGGGGCCAGATTAGGGAGAGGTATGTTTTTGAGGGTCTAGGCCAGTGGGAACTACACTCAACCAGACCTTAAGGTGGGGAAGGGACATAGTGTTGTAACAACAGAGGCAGCACCTTGAGACACTGGTCTGGACCGTCTGATGCAGGTAGTCCTGCCGGGTGTCTGGGCAGAATAGATGGCAAAAAGTGGTCCATTGTGGACGGTTAGTCAAGCCTGGAGATGGGTTAATGGATCAGGAAGGTGCGAGGGATTGCAGGTTGGTAGTGGATCTGGGCAGCCAGAAATGGTGGGGACAAGGGAGGAAGGTGTTCTGATGGGTCTGAGAGCCGGGACCCCCCTCGACAATACCTGCAAACTCTTAATTTTTCATAGGGTGCCTCAAGATGGTGACACCCTGGTGTAACCCTCTAAGGCAATGCTCACCTTTTGGTGCAGGGGCTGCGGTTTCTCTAGAATCTCCACCATCGTTGACTAATGGCCAGTCTGGAAGTAGCCTCTTAAAAGGCTGCCTCTGGGAAACACACTAAAAGTGTGTCTGTTCCTGACTCCTGTTCGTATCACATGAGCGTAACACATATCCTGAATTTACTGGTGTCACATAGTAAATCACGCATTACCTGTGGATGTAGCAATACTTAGCCTAACTTGATTATGGTAAATTGAAGGCACGCTGGGTTTATGGATCATGATGGCTTCTCTAACATACTACATGCCTTAACAGTATATACAAAAAAACAGAGGGATGAGTTTTTCTTTTTCTTTGGCTGAGTCTGAGTTGCGTCAAGTTTTTGTTTTTGGAGAGATTTCCATTACAAGGCCCAAAGAATTTTCTCGTATCTTGCCACACTTGCTTCATTCACTGTCTACCCCGTCCCAGTGACATCCGTCATGTCCAATTCTGCCTCCACCTCACCAGGCGCTGTTCTCGGAACAACTCACCACTTTAGATATCCTGGAATTCAGTAGCGTCTCTTGTGCTTGCACCATCTTTAAAAGCCCATTTGTTCACCTGGACAAGTGTTATCTGTCCAGAAATGCTGTAGTCCTAACATTTGCTCTAGACATGGCATAAAGGAGAAAATTGGTGCCCCCTGCTCTGCAGCAGGAACTTGAGGTCCAAGTGGTGCACAGGCAGGACTCCTCTTTACCCCAGGATCAGCAGTAGACACCAGAGCATGCCAGCCTGGTAGAAGGTTAACACTGGTGTTAGGGCAGTCTCGGGCATCTGGAGTAATGCATAACACTGTTGGAAGCAGGTCAGTGATGTTTTCCACTCTGTCACTGTAAGCGTGCCAACTGTACCCAACTCCTACCAAGGCTCAGGCTCCACCATTCTCATTACTGTAGCAGCGTTGTCTTTTACTTGCAGTTGCCCACTCAACCCTCGACACAATTAAACCATTGTGCTGCCTACTCACTTGCTCGGTGCACCTGTGCCAGAATTAACAGCTGTGCCACGCACTTTCATTTTCACTTCATATCTGCCTCTCTCTCATTTCAGGAGAAAAGCAGCCCCCCTCCCCCCTCCAACATTGGGCAGAGATGCTCCAGCCAGGTGATGGGATGGCTGACATTCAGGTCCTTTTCACTTGTGTTGAAAGCATCCAGTTCCTGACAGCCTTCAATAGCTGCCTGACTATGACTGTGTCAAAGTTCCCTGGAATTGGATCAGAGGCTGCTCTCCACTTAGTGTGCTGGGAGCCCCTTGAGTACTTGGCTTGACTTGTCTGAGGTCTGGTGACAAACATGACAAGCTTTCTGGCTTTGTGCCTGCACTAAATGAAATGGCAACAAATAAGTAATAATATGACCCTGGTATCTCTGCTTGAGGGGTCAAAGTCCAAATGGTAAGGCAATGATGCTGTGAACATCCAGGTAGGCTCCGAGTGAGTGAGTGAGTATTCTGACAGTGAGTAAAGAGCCTGGAGGTGCAGCCTGCTTCAGTCTGTAAGTTGGCTGTGTGTCCCTGAGTACATGGTGTCCTTACTGTAGCTTTTCGATGATAGTCATTGGTGCAGCATTGAAGTGCCAAGGTGTCCTGTAAGTGGATTGGAAATGTGCCATGAGGGTTCTTTGAGGCCGGCACATGTCAGATTTTAGTGTCTGTCAATGTGGTGCACGTGTGGGCATTGCCCATAGAATGTGTCCTGAGGTATTGGTGCCCGGTGTCCAATGTGGAAGTCCTTCGGAGAAAGTGAAGTTGCCAGGCACCCACTCTGGTTTCCGTGTCTGTTTTGTAAGTTTTTGGTAGGATGGAATGTTAGGTATTAATGAGGCAAGTTAGGCCATCAACAAACAATAGTCCCCTTAATTGGCAACTCAGTGCTGTCTAGAGAGAAACTCGTCCCACTGTTTGTGAAAAGCATAAAAGATGAAGCAAAGTGCTCCCAATGTTGAGATCGGACTCATTGAATATCTTATCTTATGGCAAAATCAGACATGTTGCTGTGGCCTTATAACATTCCACAAAGAGATTCCTGTAGCCAGATTTTGGCGGGAATTTTTGGTCACTTTTGAGGTGTCAGAATTGGGAATCTATCCATCCATGCATTTAACTGGGAATAGCATGGAGGCTAAGAGGGTTATGCACAAGCAGCTGAGATGAGATCAGTTTGCTGATGGACAAGCTAAAGATTCAGGACTTATACCACCTGACCCATGTAAAAGGGAGGGTTTTCCGTTCCACGCAAAGGGCTTATTGTCAAATTCTGCTCTAGTGGTGATATGCAAGGCAATGATAAATGTGCAAAATGTTGAATTTTAGGGAGTTGAATCTAAGGATGCTTTGGAGAATATTGGAAGAGTTGCAGCTAGTTTACCACACTGCAGGGTTTTGGGAATGGCAGAAAGAAAACCTATGCTTCACTGTACAGACTTGATCCAGGAACAGAGGAGTCTAACAAAAGAAAATAAATTATTGGGAAAGCTTTTAATGTCATGCATGTGGTGAGATTTGTTTGATTATTTTCATTCCTTTTGGTAAACAACATAAATATTGGGTTGTACTTTGCTTTTTGGAAATATCAATGACTTCAGAAAATGAGTGACTTCTACCTTCCAGAGGTGACTGAGTCCATGTGTGTGCCAAATATTTCAAAACATTTGAAGCAAATTATATGGTCATATTAGCAGCCAAGGTTCTTAGCTGGAGACCTCTCAAAATACTACCAGGTGTTCAATGTAGATAATTAGCAATTATTCTGAAACACACTCTTTAATTAGAATTGGAAGAATGTTGAACTCCTCTTGATTTTGTTAGAGATTAGTAAGATAGTGATCTGCTGCCCATGCTTGTGCAATCCCTGACCTCGGCTAGCTGGAATCCACGATTTTAGCAGAGCATAATTTCTGTTCTGCCTCTTTCAGGGGTTATACTGTGTATGTACAAGCTTTTAAAAATAAACTTTGGGATCTAATCCATTCCCATGCACCCACTAATGTGGCTGTTCCAACAGCTGTTACTGTTGTTATTGTTGGATAATCTCCCTTTTAATCCATTTCTTCATCCAAGGCTGCGAACAGAAAACATGTAGGATCCTTCATGTGGCTCATGCTCCATGTATAACATTCTGAAGCTTCACTCTTTTGTGGAAAAACATGTTAATAATTTCTCACACTGTTGAAGAAGACATTCAGCTCTCAGTTTTTTTTATTTGCCTGGAAAACAGGCAGACAGAAGATGAAAATCTGGAGCCAAATGGGAGGAGTGTAGGAATAAGAAGAGTCTCAGTTCCTTCCAGTCTTGTTTGGTTGCACATTTGAACTTTAGGCTGCTTCACCATACAACTATGCTTATCGTAGGGGCATTTGAAGTCACTCAGAAATGGCTGTAAAACTTGTACAAGTTACATTTTCCTGAAGCTAGAAAAAACAGAAGTAATCTTGCCATCTCCTCTGAAATACTACAGGCTGCTGCCAAAGCAGCCTCATCTACATCACCCTTCTACCCATTCCCTATGCCTGGTCCTACAGTTCGAGCTGCTTAGACTTCATCAGCAGCCTTCTAGCAGGCTGATTGTTCAGTCTGCACAGCTTGTCTCTTCCATTTTAAGGAAACCCAATGCCAAATTTGGCTATAGTCTCAGGCTGGCATGATTGAGCCTAGAGAGATTGATTACTTCTCATTTGGAGTCAAATTTCTTCCAAAAATTCTACGGTAGACTTAACATGTCTATCTTCTTTCACTGTATATTTGTGTAATTCACTGTATAATTCTCTTCTCTGTCTGCAAAGTTCTTTAACAAGTTATTTTTTTGCCTGTAACAGTGCCTGCGTAACTTTCCACAAGTGGAAGTATCACTGTGGCACGATGGGACAAGAGGATGCATACGTACCAGGCAGAGATCCAAGATTGGCAAAGATTATCAGTGTGTTATGTTAAAATAATTGGCTGGACTTCGTGGGCAGTGGTGAAGCAATAGTGCAGTCCGTGAACCTAGCTGAAAACTGCCCAGAAAGATTCTAGTGGATTTTCAGCTTTGCAGACCTCATTTTTTTAGCGCCAATGATTTCTGGGTGTCCAGATATCATTAAGCAGTGTAGACCCCACTGAAGTATTCTCACACACAGTAAACTAATAAGGAAAAATACTAAATAGTGAATTAAATGATTTGGATTCTGCATAAGCTTAAGATATCAGCTAAAATGTCAAACTTAAAAGGTAATCATTTTGAAAATACATGCAATTTCTTATTATGGAAGAAAATGGCATTCATCTGACATTAAACTTTATCTTTCAGGGCCATTGAGGCTTTGTGGTAATAATTATAAACTTGAAATCAATGAGCATTTAAACCCTAGCTACACATCATTCAAAAAGATGTAATTTTGTAATCAAGGGGTTTTACACAGAGTAAGAACATAAGACAGAGAATTCTCATCTGTCCCTAGATTTAATCTTGATTACAATTTGGAGGGATCTCTGGGGGTGTGTTTATTCTCTTGGAGAAGTACAAAATCAGTGACTTCTGATTTCTGTGTTAAACTGCCCATGTCCAGGCTCTACAAGTTGCTGCCATTTTCAGTGAGGTAAGGCTGGCAAATGTTGGCAGCTCCATGATTTGCTGTAATGCTATTATCTTGATGCTATTCTGACAAATTGCTGACCACCTGGCTTCTTTCCCTTCTTCCCATGTCAACTGATATTGTTTAAAAATCTCTTTCCTCTTCCTTCAAATCTGCTGCCACTTTCCTTCTCCTAACAGAAAACCTTTTGACCCCAGTGTTCTACTTCCAGCCTTCCTTTGTCTCAAATTCTGGAATATGTTGTCTATTTTTCCCAGAACATTTCTGTCCCCTACCAATATCCATGTGACTGTGGCAAAGGTAGCCATTCCCTTACTCCATCATGAATTGTCTTCAGTCTTTGATCACTTCGTCCGCCACAGACTTCAGCTGGGTGATGCCTCTTGCACCTGGTTCCATTCTTATTATCTGGTCCTAGCTAGAGAATCACCTACAACAACTTTGTTTATGACTCCTGAACCATTACCTCTCACAGACTCCTCCTTTTAAGCATTCAAATACTGTCCCTCAAAAACAAATGCAAAATCACAGGTACACTAACGACATTACTTCTTCACTGCCTTTCTTGAATGTTCCAATGTTGCTAAATTATCAGAATGCTTGTCTGATGGAGGGTCATCATTGTTATGGAATGTTTACTCTGTTTTTCACCCCAGATGCTGCCTGATCTGTTTTGGTATTTTCAGAATTGTCTGCTTTTAAGCCCGACACTCAATATTTGAATTGGAGAAAAATTCTATCCTTCCATGTTAGGAGGACTGAAAATACTGTCTTTGTGCCACCAGCTCCATTCCCAAGAGACTGCATCCCTCATGGTAACTGAGTCTGAACCAGATTGTTTGCAAGCTTTACTTTATTTAACTTGGAAGTAAGCCAACAGCCAACCTTCCATGCCTGTTTCCATCTCTATACCATCTTTTGACTCTGCTCCTTCTTTATCCATGTCCTTAGTACTACAGTACACACCTGACCAGCCTTACATGTTGTGGACTCCATAAACTAAAGGTCTCCCAAAACACTGCGTTTCATGTCTTTACTCACATCATGCCCTGTCCACCTATTACCGTTGTGTGGATCTACATTCGACTTTCAATTCAGTGAAGGTTTTCTTTGAACAAAAATATTCTTACTTTATTCCAAATTCTTCCTTGTCTTCTCCCATCCATCTAATCTCCAACCTCACAACCTATTGAACTCCCTGATCCACTAGTTTTGCCCTCAGCAGCCATGATTTTGATTGATCCATCTTTCTGTGACTGTGCTTTACTCTCGTGCGTGCTCCGTTTCTTTAAGACAATTCTCTAAATCTATACATTTGAACAAGGCTTTAGTCGTCAACCCTAATATGTATTTGTGCTTCAGTATTAAGTGTTTAATGGTTCCTAACAGATTCCTGAAGAAGAAATTCAAACAGCAAGCAATTAACTGACAGAAGTACTCCGCAAGATTTCATGTGTTTAAACAAGGAAAAACTTTGTGTATATAAAAGGAGAAAGGAAATCAAACAAAGCAAGGTTCACTAACTTAGCAGAGATGGTAGGAATTGCCGATGCTGGAGTCTGAGGTAACAAGGAACACAGCAGGCTAGGGAGCATCAGAGGAGCAGGAAATCCTGGCCTGCTGTGTTTCTCCAGCTCCACACCTTGTTATCTCAGACGCCCCCTTCCCCTTCCCCATTTCTGAAGAAGGGTCCAGACCCGAAACGTCAGCTTTCCTGCTCCTCTGATGCTGCCTGGCCTGCTGTGTTCCTCTCGCTCCACACATTGTTATCTGTAACTACGCATATGCCTTTATAAGTATAATGTTACAAACTCAATTTTACTTATTAACTACACCAGCACTCCCCCTGCTCAGTACTCCCTTTTTCCACAAAATCTCCAATGTTCATTTACTTTTCCCAAGACCAACTCAAAAGAATTCACTAATCCTCGGAGTTCCAGCTGTCTCCAAAACTCGATTCTATGGCAGTCATTCTGTTAGCTCTTTGGCTACATGACACTTCCCTTTATAGACTTCAATTTTTGTTTATTGTGTGCACCCTAACCTTCCAACAGCTTTGCAAACTAGCTGTCCTGACTGCTTATCTGCCACATCCCTCTCTGAGGACCACTGTAGATTTCTTCCACTAGCTGCAAGATAAAGCATATCTTGCAGTCGATTTTCACTGGCAAAATCCAAACCAAGATGCAGCTCAACAGACATTCCATGGGGTGAGCCATTATGCTAATACTTTCTTCTGTTTGAAGACAGGCTTGACAGTCTAACATCTCTTGTTAGCTCTCTCAATTTAATTACAGTCTAGACCAAAACAAAGCTGCAACTGCCTCTGTCCTCTCCCCAAACTGAACCATTTGCTTCTGCCAGCAAAATCTCACAGACAACTTAAGTCTTTTCACACATCTCATCTCTATGACTATGACAATGATCTCAAACAGAAATGTAAATACAAATGAATTATTTTACCTTCAACAAAACTCTTTTATTTAATGAACATGTATAATTCCCAGCTCCTAAGGAAGTTTTATAACTCTCTCAGAATTTGTGGCTTTTGGTTCTTGGAGGTAACGATAGAAGGCCTGGCTCTTGCTCTAAGGAGAGGTCCAGACCTCGGTCACCTAGTTGTTAAAGTTTTAAACACAGGTTTAATTAAACCTATGCTTATTTAGTTTGCCTTTTCATTAGGCTTGTTTATCAGTTTCTGAACAAAACTTTTCTGTTTTTTTTTGTCTTTAATACTTTAATCTTCAATTTTTAAGGTGAGGCTCCTGAAACTAATGATCCTCCCCTAAAAGATGTGTTATGAATGGGATTTTTGGAATACTGTCAAATCTTGCTTTATATCACTACTATGAAGAGATTTGGGACATTTTGTTATGTTATATAGCCTATAAAATGCAAATTGCTTTGTTGTATCACTGCTGCAAAATACAGACTGGTCTTTAAAAGCAAAGAAACTAAGAAGTTGCATTTTACATTTAAATACTGATATGGTGGAAAAAATGTGTTGTTTCCTCACTACCCCCTCATCAAACATTATGAACAAGATTTTTGAATGGTTAAAAAATGGAATTATATGTAAAGATATTTGCACCTGAATTAGCATCACCTTTAAGTTCTTATTATTATTGCTAACTTCTCCTGCACTGGATCCAAACACTCTTGAGGCTTGATTAGAGCTTTCCTTAAAACTAAAAAACAGTACAACAGAGGCTGATGTTCTCTCATCTTTTGAACTTGTAATACATATCCAATAGCAATTTAGTAGCATTTAAATTTAATACAACATAGGAGAATTATGCCATTCAGCCCTTTGATACTACTCTGCTATTTCAACATGGCTGATATATTTCTCAACGTTGTTCTTCCAGCCTTCTCCCTGTAACCCTTGACCCCCTTACCAATCAAAAGCCTATCTTTCTCTTAAGTATACTCAATGACTTTGCCTTCACAGCCTTCTGAAGTAATGAGTTCCACAGATTAACTACCGTCTGGCTGAAGAAATTCCTCTTCTTCTTCATTCTAAAGGGTCATCCCTTCACTCTGAGGCTGTTCCTTTGGTCCTAGTCTCTTCTATTATTGGAAACATCCTTTCCACTTCCACTGTATCCCAGGCCCCTCAGTATTCTGTAATCTTCAATGAGAACTCCTCATTCTTCTACACTCCATTGAGTAAAGATCTAGAGACCTAAAACCACTTCTCATTTGACGAGCCCTTCATCCTCAGGAATATTCTTAGAAACCTCCTCTGGACCCTCTTCAATGCCAGCACAAATTTCCTTACATACAGGGTCCAAACAGCTCACAATATTCCAAACACAGTCTGACCAGAGCATAATACAGCTTCAGCAGAACATTTCTGCTCTTTTATTCCAGCCCTCTTGAAATAAATGCTAACATTTGCCTTCCTAACTGCCTACTGAATCTGCATGCTAACGTTAAGAGAATCCTGAACTAAGATTCCCAAGTCCCTTCGTGCTTCAGATTTCTGAAGCCTTTCCCTGTTTAGAAAATAGTCTGTCCCTATATTCTACTTGCCAAAATGCATAACCTCACACCTTCCCACATTGTACATTGTATTCCATCTGCCATTTATTTGAGCATTCTTCTAGCCTGTCCAAACCCTTCTGCAGCCTTCCCGCTTCCTCAACACTACCTGCCCCTCCACCTTTCTTTTTGTCATCTGAAACTTTAGCAACAATGCTGTCAATTCCTTCATCCAGGTCATTAATGTATGACATGAAGAATTATGGTCCCAACACAGACCCCTGCAGAACTCCACTAGTCGTTGGCTGTCATCCTGAAAAAGATCCGTTTTAACCCCATTCTCAGCCTTCTGCCAGTCAGCCAATCATCTATCTGTTGCCCCTAATACCATGGACTCTTATTTAACAGCCTCCTGAGTGACACCTTGTCAGGGCTTTCCAGAAATCTGAATATATCATGTCCACTGACCCTCCCTTTTTTTTTGGTCTAATTTGCTTGCTACCTCCTCAAAGAATTCTAACAGATTTGTCAGGCATGACCTCAACTTGCCAAAGCCATGCTGACTCACTCCCATGCACTTCCACAATCTCATCCCTAATAATGGACTCTCAAATCTTAACAATGAATGAGGTCCGGCTAACTGGTCTATAGTTTCTCGTCTTCTGCCTCCCTCCCTTCTTAGATAGGTTCATGTCATTAGGCATTTTCCCGTTCACTGGGACCCTCCCTGACGACAGTGATTCCTGAAAGATCACCACCAATGCTGCCACAGTTTCCTTAGCTATTTCCTTCAGAATTCTGGGGTATAGTCTATCTCGTCTGGGTGATTTATCCACCCTTGGACTTTTCAGCTTCTTCATCACCTTCTCCTTGGTGATGGCAACTACACTCCCCTCTGCCCGAATTTTTGGTAAGCTGCTAGAGTCTTCCACTGTGAAAACTGATGTAAAGCACCCATTCAGTTTCTCCGCCCTTTCTTTGTTCCCCATTATTGCTTCTCCAGGCTCATTTTCCAGAGGTCCAACGTCCACTCTTGCCTCTCTCTTACCTCTTTTTAGATATCAAAAAAACACTTGCAGTCTTCTTTTTATATTACAAGTAGCATGCTGTCATATTTCATCTCCCCCCTCCACTCCACCCCCGTCTGTCTTTACTAGTTATCCTGTTTTGGTTTTTAAAGGTGTCCCAAACCTCTGGATTCTTACATAATCTTCACTGCATTGTGTACTTTTCACTTTGGTTTTTATTTAGGCTGTCCTTGACCTGTTGGCTATTGTGGCCTTGTCCTCCCATTTTTGGTATGTTTCTTCTTCGTTGGGATGAATTTCTGCTGTGCTGCCTGAATTACTCCCAGAATTTCCTGCCATTGGTGCTCCACTGTCTTCCCTGCTAGTCTCCTCTTCCAATCAACTCTGGCCAGCTTCGACCTCATATCTTTGTAGTTACACTTATTCAATTCTAATACTGTTACATCTAATTCCAGCTTCTCCCTCTCAAACTGTAGGGTGAATTCTAACATATTTATGTTTACTGTCCCCTCGGGGGTTCCTTTTACCTTGTGTTCCTTAATCAAGTCTGCCTCATTACACATCACTAAATCCATAATTGCCTGTTCCCTAGTGGTTTCTACCACAAACTGCACCAAAGAACCACATCGTAAACATTCCATAAATTCCTTTTCTTGAGATTGCTACCAACCCAATTTTCCCAGTCCACCTGCATATTGAAGTCAGCCATGATTATCAGAATAGTGCCTTTCTTGCATGCTTTTTTTTAGTGTCCTGATTTATTTTCTTCCCCATGTCCTGGCTACTGCTAGGAGGCCAGTGCACAACTCCCATCAGGGTTTTTTTTCTCTTCCTCAGTTCAACCCACAAAGATTTTAGGGCTCCGACTCTTAAACCAATAGCAAGTAATAAGATAATTTAATTTCTTACTAACACGGCATCTCCGTCCCATCTGCCTGTCCTTTCGACAAGATGTGTGTCCTTGGATATTTAGTTCCCAGCCTTGATCCCCTTGCTGCCACATCTCTCTGATACACACAACATTGTACCTGTCAGTTTCAATCTATGCTTCACACTCATTTACCTTGTATTTAAATGCACACAGTATATGAAACAACACCCTTAGTCCTGTGATGACTGCTTCCCTGCCTTTATTGTAGTTGTCCCCTAATCTGCCTGAACTTAGATTCCTGTCCTTTCCATACTGTCTGCCCTCTTAATTGTTCTGGACACTTTTTAATAGCCTCTGCAATTCCTTGCAACTAAACCCATCCACTATTTAGTTTAAAGTTCTGTCCACAGCCCTAGATAATGCTGGGCCCAGTGTAAGTTGGACACTGTAATTTCTGGCATGGAATTTCCTGTACTTTATCACTAATTGAGATGATGTTGAAATTTGGAAGACACATGGGTGCAGTAATGAATTGTGCAAAATTATATCCTTAATATTTGGCACTGTTGTGGTGTGAATTTGGTCTAACTAAGCAATGCAAAATGGACTCAAAGTATATCAATTGATTTTTCACTGCACTTGATCTTCTTTGAGCTGACGTTCACAAATGATAGAACTTTTATTTTGCAGGATTGTTGCCTAGTTTAACTCGCTTTGAAATTAAAAATCTTGGCAATATTTTCCAAGTCAGTGGAAAATTAAAAGCTGGCATGGTTTAAGAGAAAAGTCAGCGACCAATTTGATACACTTGCTGGTGTGGATCAATTTTACCATTTTGATCTGAAACTGCATAAACCCTATACCAACTGCAAAATGCTGTTCACTATGTTTGCGTTGACATCCTTTTATCTAAAATGAGCATGACTTTTACTTAATGGCTGTGTTCTAAAATAAATGATCTGCAATATTTTGAGGGGTCATTAGCATAATAGAGTTCAGTTAGATACGAGGAGACAAAAGACTGCAGATGCTGGAAGCTAGAGTAAAAAATGAGGCTGGAAAAACGCAGCAGGTCAGACAGCATCTGAGGAGCAGGGAAGTCAACGTTTCAGGCCTGAACCCTCCTTCAGGACTGGGGAGGTGGAGGGAAGCCCAGAAATAAAACAAAAAGGGAAGGGGGTGGGACTGGGAGTAGGGTAGGTGAGATGGAGATAGGGGGTTATTGTGGTAGGTCAGTGGGAAGGATGGAGTGGATAGGTGAATCAGAAGATGGACAGGTTGGAGGTGAGGTTTTTGAAGCTGGTGAAGTCAATATTCAGGCCATTGAACAGTGAGCTCCCAAGGCAAAATATCAGGTGTTGTTCCTCCAGTTTGCATTTGGCCTCACTCCTGACAGTGAAGGAGGCCATGGATGGACATGTTGCCAGGGGAGTGGCTGGGGAGTTAAAATTTATGGCAACCAGAAGGTCAGGCTTGTTAGCGCATGCAGAGCTGAGACATTATGCAAACTGGTCCCTGAGTCTGTGTTTGGTCTCCCTGATATAGAGGCAACCACATCGGAGCACCCAGGTCTGGTGGAGGGATTGGTGACTGCAACTGGAGTGGGTGTGTACAGGAGTGGTCCATTGGGCAGAAGCAGTCACCACGTGGTCTGTGGCGTTGGCAAAAGTGGCCGTCGCCAACCCGTCTACCACATTCGATACCTTTCCCTGCAACCACAGGAGGTGCTACACCTCCCCCTCACCTCTGTCCAAAGCCCCAAATAATCCTTCCATATTCAGTAGAGATTCACCTGCACTTCATGTAACCTCATCTACTTTATCTGTTGTTCGCAATGTGTTCCCGTCTCTATCAGGGAGGCCAAACGCAGACTCGGGGATGGTTTGCAGAGCATCTCCGCTCCGCACGCACCAACCAACCCAACCTATCCGTTGCCATCCACTTTAACGCCCCCTCCCAGTCCCCTGGTGACATGTCCATCGTTGGCCTCCTTCACTCTCAGTGAGGCCAAATGTAAACTGGGGGAACAACACCTGATATTTTGCCTTGGGAGGAATATTGGCTTCACCAGCTTTTAAGATTCCAACACCACCCTCACCTCCTCCCCCCCCCTCCCCCCCGCCTCCAAACACCACCACCACCACCACCACCTGTCCATCTTCTGACTCACCTCTCCGTTCCACCCTTTTCTCATGACCAACCACAATAAGCCCCTACTTCCATCCCACCTACCATCCCCACCCCCCCCACAGCCCCCCCCTCCCCCATTTATTTCTGGGCTTCCCTCCCCCTTCTCAGTCCTGAAGAAGATGACTGGAAACATTGACTCTCCTGCTCCTCGGATGCAGTCTGACCTGCTGTGCTTTTCCAGCTCCATGTTTTTTTTTGACTCAGTTATATACTATATCCCCCTAGCCTCCCATTGCACAGTGAAATAGGAAGGATGATGTGTGATTTGGGTGGGGGCAACAAGCTTAAATAACAAAGGATTTCATGATGCAACAACAAAAAAGAGTGGATATAATGAAGAAACAAAGGTTTTGTCCTGCTTGTGCACGAAATGCAACATTTAACACCATCTGAATACAACAGGAAAGGATAAAGAGATAATAAAATGAAGATCAAGCCAGTAAAACAAAAATATAGGATAAATGGGGGAGAAATACATGTACAAAGATAGAGGCAGATATTATGATCTCAAAATGTAGTAATATGCTGAGTCAAAAGATGAGGTATTCTTCCTCAAGCTTGCATTGAACTTCAGTGGAGTACTGTATCAGATCATGGATGGAAAAGTTAGCATATGGGAGCAAAGCAGAAAATTGACTGCCAAGCAAACAGAAGCTTGGAGTTGTGATGTGTGCAAATCAGGGTGTTCCACAAAGCGGTGATTCAGTCTGCTTTTACCTTTCCATTATGGAGGAAAATGTGTTGTGATCAGTGAGCACAGTAGAATTAATTTGAAGTACATGTGAGTTGCTGTTACTCAAAGAGCCTTTATCTTGGACAGGTGAGAAGAGAGAAGGTGAAAGGCGAGGTGTTGTATCTTCTACATTTGCACAGAAAGGTGCTGTAGGGAAAGGAAGGTACGTCAGCAACAGCAGATGAGCGCCCTAGGGCGTTGTGGTGGGAACTACCCCTATAGAATGTTCAACAATCAGTGCGGAAAGATTGTATCATTCTAGAAATGGTGGATGATCTGTTGAATATGGAAGCTGGATCGGAAAGCAAAGTCTATGGGAACCCTATCATGGTTCCACAAGAGAGAGAGGTGAAAGTGAAAGCAGAGCTGTGTGGAATTGGTTGGACATGTTGTAGGGTCCTGTTGACCACACTGGTGTGAATCCTCAGTTGAGGAAAAAGGAAGACAGTATTTTGGAAATGCTGATGTGAAAGGTAGCATCATCAGAACAGAAAATGTAGACTGAAAACTGGGGAAATGGAACAGAGTCTTTACAGGAGGCAGGGAGTGGGGAAATATAGTTGAGGTAGCTGTGAGAGTCCGTAGGTTTGTAATGAACATTTAGTAGATAGGCTATCTCCAGAAACATAAACCAAGAAGTCAAGAAAGGAAGAAGCCCTTCCTTCACTGTTTTTTGTGTTGCTGTTTATAATTTTGCTGCCACCAGTCATTCTTATTGTCACTCACATAAGCCACTGATGCTATGTGGGGAAGGATGGCCACAAGCAGAAGATAGGCAGAAATTTGAACAGTGTACAGGTTTGTTCTATATTAATAGCTAGGTATATCACAGCTGAGACACATGATGGTCTGGTGTCAGACCCAATTTAAGAATAAGTTCACATTTACTGCTACTGAAACATTCTTGTGTGGCTTTGGTAACAAACACAGAACTGATTAGAGATAGCAAGAGCTGCCGATGCTGGAGTCAGAGATAACAGTGTGGAGCTGGAGGAACACAGCAGGCCAAGCAGTATCAGAGGAGCAGGAGAGTTGACGTTTTGGGTCGGGACGCTTCTTCAGGTTAGCAGCTCTGTTGAACAGCCCTTTACATCTTCATGAGCGAATCTTATCTCGTGCTGTTAGCCAAGCCTTTCAGATACTAACTGTGTTATACGATACCATCCAACACCAGTTTCACCTTTATGATTAGTGCCATACTATCATTATCATTGTACTATGAAAAGGTGAACATTTTACCTTTTTTGAGTCCTGATTTTCTTATCTTCTGCTTTGCTGTTTACAAAGTTTAATATAAACTTGGTTCCTGTTTTTTCCTAATCTGTTGCCTTGGTAACTGAGAACTCTATTGTGTTCAGAGATAGTAGGAACTGCAGATGCTGGAGAATCCGAGACAACAAGGTGCAGGGCTGGATGAACACAGCAGGCCAAGCAGCATCCTCTCTGCTCCTATGATGCTGCTTGGCC
>NC_063332.1:125226817-125242960 GCF_021869965.1 Rhincodon typus | reverse complement strand
CAGAGTTGGAGATAGAATGTTCTTAGCTTTGTCAGGCTGAGTTCACTCTGAGTCAAGACAGATGGCTGATGGGACCTGGGGGAATATAACGAAACTCATGAGCTCATCAGTGAACTGATAACTTGCTTTTACTGCCTGTAACGTCATGTTGAATCTTTTTACTATGAAATGGTGGAGATGGGTTGCCAAATAATTGCAACATTTAACTGCAACTTGGTTGGTCCAGATGTTTGAACTCATCAACACAAAGAATAACTAGATCTAAGTGGAAAAGGAAATGCAATTCAGCGTGGCATCTTTTCTGTATGCTGATACCAGTATTAGAAATAGGTAAACTTGCCATATTAAATATTCACTGCCACTGTTTAACTTGAACAATGGCACGTTTTTTGAATGGGCAGGGAACGGCTGAAAATATCGCTGGTCTGTTTTCTATCAGCTTTGTTTTAAGAATGTATTCCTTTTATTCATTTATGGAGTGCGAGTGTGGCTGGGCTAGGCTAGTGTTTATTGCCAATGACTCATAATCAATTAATTATGTTATGTTATATGACATGTTTAGAATTTAATGATGGCTGTATTTATCCTTTTGAGTTTAATGCAGAGATTTATGTTCAGTGAATCCTATTTTGGACATCTTCTGGCACAGTGGTTGCATCCCTTTCTGTGGTCCAGAAGCTCCAAGTTGGAGAATGCTGCCATGAAAACTGTGTTCGTGATGGTGTTAGACAGGTTGATAGTCAACCTGTAAATCCTTCCAGTTTAATTGACAGCAGGCAAGAAGAGCATGATGGTTTCCTGGTCAGCTGTCCTACAAAAAACAATACTTTGCCACCCAAATGTGGACCAATCCAATGCAAGTCCATGGACCAAAACAATGATGAGAGAAAGATAGACAGAATTGTATCATTTTGAAAAAGATACCAACAGTTTGGATGGTTTCAGCAACTGTCTGTTTGTCTTCTGGTGCACTGAGGTTATATGTTACTGTTATTTCACACTTCAGACTGGAACTGATCAAATAATTTTCTAATTACCCTGGTTCAAAACAACGTTCAGTTTAGAGGCTTGACTGATGTGGCAAGGACGTACCAAGAAGGACTTGCATCAGTCCCTTCCGGTAGCCTGTTAACCATTTGGCTTTTTCAATTTAAAAAATGGGGTAATCTGCAGTAAAATGATTATTGCAGGAGTATTCTTTCCTTGCCAACATAGCAAGCCCAAATTAAAATGCACTAATTGCTATAAGCATCAGTACGAATTCAAAACTAACGTAGAAAGCCTATTTCTTTCTTGTTTTCCACGTCAATGATAGTGATAAAGTGCGTAAGTATTCCTAAATATGCAAATATACTGATCAAGATCCATAGTCATTTCATCATGAATTATTTTGAAACCTCTTAATTAAAATATATTTAATGTTTAGGAGTCCTTTCTGGTACCTCAATATGAGTATATTGGAAATAGATTTTTGTAAAAATCAAATCTAGTTGTGCTATTCAAATATTATCATGTTTTTCTACATTTACTTTTGAAGTGTAGCCACTGTTTTAATGTGACTTCAATATAACTGTTTTGGTACATTTATAAGGTTGTGAAAAGTGTTATATAAATGCAAGTTCATTCCTTTGTTTCCAGTAGCAATAAGGCTACATTTCAGGATTCTCTCAATATAATATGATATAACATATTATAATATTAAGAACTTCATCACCAAGACCATCTATTCAGATAATTTTAATGCTTCCTTCCCATTTTGTCTTTACCATCAAAACAGGCCTCCATTCCTCTCTTCTGAAACCTTTCTTTTCTCTAGCTTCTTTTCTGTCCTTTTGTGAGATCTATCTCTAGGTCACTTGACCCCACCCCCAATAAGAAGCTGATCATCTAATTTCCATTACTGGTATGCATGTCATTTGACTTTGTAAAGGGTTTATTTTCCCAGGGACTATCCATCCTACTTTCAAAAGTGCTACCTGGCTTATTGCCTCTCTGGAGGCAATCTCCAGCATGGTCTCTCTAACCATATACCACTAGAGTCTACCACCTGTCCTTGTTTCCCTTCTCATCCTCTACATGCTTCTCTGTGGTAAGAGGATCCTGATAGAGAGTTTAAGCTGAATGCTTGCTCAAATTCATCACTGCTTCAGTCTTGCCTGAACACTTGCTGTCACCCAATTTTAAACAACTGCAATTTCATCCAGTTAAACATTGCCACTGGCAAATCTGCCCATTGTCCCAGTCTTAAACATGATTCATAATGTCAGCATCCTATTCCAGCCCAGTCTGAGCTTCTGATCTTCTATTCCATTACACATGCTGCTAAGGTCCACCATTATTACATTGAGTGGTTCTGTCTATGCCTCCCCCCTCAATTGAATTGCTGCAGAAACCCTCATCTATGCATTATTATCTCTAGGTTTGACTATTCCAATACACTCATGCCAGCCTTAAAACTCCACCACTCGGAAACCTCAGCTCATTTAATACTGTGTTGATGCTGTTCCTCAGTAGCTCAGATTTTTAAAAAAAAGAGATTTCACATGCTTAACCCTTGATGGCTTGGTCTTTCATTGTCTCTCTAATCTCCTTCAGACCTAAAAGTGCTCCCTGAACTCTCTGTTCCTCTGTTTCTTACCTTTTCCTGCATACACCCTACCCCAACCCACTTTACTCCATCATTGCGAGCCATCTGTTAAGTAACATGGGCCCCATCCTTCAGAATTTCAACCTTTTATGGTTTTACCTAAGAAGAACTATTTCCATCTTGCCAACACAAACAAGTCCTGGAAAAATCCAACAGGTCTGGCAGCATACGTGGAAAGAAAGCAGAGTTCTTAATTTGGGTCCAGTGACCCTTCTTAATAACTATTTTTGACTTGGGCTTTGGTTTACTGTATATCTTTCTTTGTCTTAGCCTGTTCTCTGTTTAAGGTACAACATAAATTTGAATTGACCCAATTTACAAAATTCAACATGAGGAGCATTCTATGGTAGAAGTCATCAACTTCGCCTTCTTGTGAGTAGATATGTTGTCTTGCAGAAGCATGATCGAAGAGTCAAAATAAAGTTCTATCTTGATAATAGTTACAATGGGTGCAGGATTCTAAGCAGCACCTCAAGCTATTATGGGCATGTCTCTAATGTACCTGGTATTAATAATAAAGAATGTCTGCTGCAAAGTGCATTTCCATTGTTGCATCCTCCTCAGATACAGACATAAGAAAAATCAGAGGTGAAGCTCAATGCAGAGGGTCCTGTTGGAAAGGAAATGGAAGTAAAAGATTCATGCCATTCTCCTCTTTTTGGGTGTGAGTTGGTTGGGATCCAGGCAGCAGAATACTAAACCATGAGACCATATAATATAGGAGCAAAGGTAAGCTATTCGTCCCATTGAGTCTGCTCCACCATTCAACGAGATCACGGCTGATCTGATAATTCTCAACTCCACTTTTCCACCGTTTGCTCTTTCACCTTTGATTCCCTTACCGAAATCTGTCTCTCACAGCCTTGAATTTACTCAGTGATCCAGACTGTACAGCCCTGTGTGCTTAAAGTTCCACAGATTCATTAATCTCTGGAATTTTTTTTCTCTTCAAATAATTATCCAATTTTCTTTTGAAAGCCAAGATTACATTGGCCTCCACCTTATGTCCTATCCTATCTACTTACCACATATAAATAGCTTTTCCTCATTGGCAAAAGAATTAAAAGGTGCAATCACCTTAAGTTAGTTCATCTGATTCCTGACCCATTTGCCAATGGAAGAGCTTTCTCCCTATGTAATTTGTTCAGATCCCTCCTGACTTGAATACCTCTTATCAACATTGCTGCCCTCAAATGATAGTGTGAACTGAAGACCAGAATTGAGGGCAGATATTCAGGAATATTGTCCTTAGAGTTACAAGAGTTATTGTCATTGTTCTGAAAATATTTTGTTAGAACTGAGGTAATTTTGAAGTTAATTCTGACCACTGTCAAAATGAAAAGACCGCATCTAATTATTAATGAGGAGTTGGGGAGGGAAAAGGAGAAACTGGTTCTTCTGTTAGATAGAAGCTGCAATGTCCAGGCTCAGGGTCTTTGCCAACATCCAATACTTGTAAGTACTTGAGTTTTAGTGGCTGGTATTAACAAATATGTTAGCTCCTGCTAACAAAAACTCAAGGCTTTGTGGTTATATTGTCATTTCCTCTGTTTTATAGTTATCCGATTCCTCATCCATTTAATCATGGGAGGTTGTGATTAATAATGGGAGCACATTGCTTTTGATCTACTCAACATAATTTTATCTGCCACTGGATGTCCAGAATGATAATTTCATCATGTCTTTCTGGATAGCCTTCAGCTTTTAGTTGAAGGCTGTTTTTCTCTTTTTTAAACTTGACATCTATAAAGAAGCATCATTTCTACTGGCCTTGCTAGTTGAAAATGTCTTGTTTATGTTTTGGTTTTTTTGAATCATTTTAGTGCTCAATTAAACAAAGCAGCTTGGATTTGAGGAGGCAGTGAATACTAGTCTATGGTTAAGAGCCTGTTTTTATTAGCAGTCACTGAAAGATCAAAAATAGTACAGCAGCAGTTATTTTGATATCTCATCTCTTGAACTGGATGTGTGCCACTAAAAAATAAAAATGTATAGTACATATTAGCTCAGCAACTGCAGGATATCTTCCCTTTTGAGTTGCATTTATCAGATCAGATATACAAATAAATTAGTTCTACTAACTTTTAAAGGGAGCTGTTGCAAATTTTCAGGTTTTTGTTTAGCTTTCATTTTCTTTTGCTCTGTCTTGTCTTGTTGCAATGTTGCAAGACAAAATAAATACTTGTTTTAAGTTGACTCTACAATACTTGCTGTAGTCTCTAACTGTTGGTACCACAGCACACACTTTTGCAACAAATGTTTAGACAGAATTACAGCTTGTTGTTATTGTTGTGTCTGATTCTCACCACTGGGTGGTACTATGAAGAAATTAAGTGATTGACCACAGATGTTGTTATTTGTTGCCAAGTGACCATTAACAGCCAGTATACACTGATGCAGTATATTCGGAGATAAAGGTTAATGATTGACCATAATTGTCCACTGGGGTAAGCTGTCATTGCAGTGGAGTAATAAAGAATTTTGAATTGGATTTTTGCCAGTTACGAGCAGAACTTAGCAACAGATTTTGTTCTTAGACCATTGAAATGTTTGATTTTGTTTGAGTGTGGCACTCAGTTTTGAAAATAATACAACTTTTTTGTATTAGCTCTTGTCTGAGTACCTTTTTGAAGTCTCCTATTCTGGCCTAGAAACTGCTGGTTCTGACAATGCTGACATATTATTTTGACATCAGGATGTCACAACAGTCATCAACAGTTCATGTGTTCTGAAAGGTTCGTAGTGACTGACCTTTTTTGAGCTGAAGAAAATAATTTTTCTACGGAAAGGCCTGACAGAGTTGTCACTAGGAGTTGTAAAGACTGGTGCAACTTTTGCCTTTTAGCAGGATTTGCTTTTAATCCTTTCCAAAAAAAATTCCTTCCATTTCCCAAACTGTAGGAAACTAAATCTCCAGCTACTTCTCAAGTATTTTGAGGGAAAAAAATACAGCCAGAAAAATGATGTTGGCAACACTGAATTATTAAGAACATGGAGTCCCTCATTGTTTCTTCAGTAGGTAGTCTTGAAACTTCGAGTTATCTCACTGGTAGTCAAACTCTGAAGTTTTACATTTTTCCATTAGCATTTTTTAAAAGCAAAAGAATGTCGAGACATCACCACCTAAAAATTACTGTTATCTTTTAAGAATGAATCCAATATTATGGTCCTGGCCAAGTAACTGCAGGATTGAGTTTTTTGGATTGTTTTCCAAGTATGTCACTTTTGCAACTAGATTTATTGAGTTTTGAACTCAGACTTAGTTTCAGGGCTACAGAACACTCTAATCTCAACTGTTTTCTAGAAAATGGCTAACAGTATTGTTTCACGACATTCACAGAGCCCTTCATTCCTTCAAATAACAGCTTTGAGTTTTAATATCTTTAAATGATGCCTCCTATTGTAAAGGAGCTTGATTCATACATAACTGTGTCTCTGAATTTTCGTGATCTCTCGATCATCCACTGGACACTTGACACATCTCTGGAGAAATTACTGTCTCCAGTGGAAGGTTGATACAATGGCAAAGACTCCGGACCCAGACTTTCTGGATATGGATAAAATAATTGAGTTTTTTTGGTTTTTCTCCTTAACCTTGCTGCCTTGGAAAAACACCTTTCTGGGATGTTTTAGCTCTGCACTACCAACAACCTTTTTATAATGTTACAGATGTAAGATGGAATTCCTTCCGAATTCTTTTACCCAGAGAGTGATTTAAAAGGTGGAACCTGCTACTTCAAGGAGTAATTGAGGTGATTAGCATAGCTGGTTTTAAGAAGCTGAATAAACCAGTATAAGAGAAAGGAATAGGTTTGGGGAACAGAATTAGATGAACAGGTTGGACCGAAAGGGTGTGTTTTCATGCTTTATGACTCTGAATCTATGTAAGTACACCAATATGGAGAATCTGTGTTGTCTTGGCTTATCCAACTTTATTGTACATTTCAAATTTCTATCTCTCAAGGTCGAAGAGTGTGTGCAACTTGAAAATAGCAGTTGAGGCTCCAATCTGTTTTTTTTTTTAAAAATAGCTTTTTTGGCTTCTGATTAATGTTCCTGCTATCTCCCTGATCTTTTTATTAAGAATTCTACTGCATTGCCCATTTTCCAATCCTCTTGGCACTTAATCTGCACAATAGACAGCACTAAAATGTAGGGAGTAATGTTACCCACAAAAGGCAAATTGGTTGGTCGATGGTGGAATGTTAGTTTTAAGACTCTTGAACCAGGCTGTAATTTGTCTCAAACATGCCATTCCTGTTCGCAACAGAGACGAGATGTGGAAGAGGCAACTAATCATTTAACCTGCCTTCCTGACTTTACATGGATCAGTTGAGGTTCCTTGTTCAGGGAAAACCTAGCATTTGAGGGATTCGATAAGTGGTTTAGGGAAAAGGCAAATGTCAAGGACTACCAGATTAAACACGATCTAATTTGGATGTTGGAGCTGACTAAATGGGCCAAATGGCATACTTCTGCTCCTCTGTCTTATGTCTTATGGTCACTGACTGACTGACTGCGTAAGATTCCATGCAGGGAAACAGGCTTCACAGGAAAAAAAAGAAAATGCTTGGGGAAACCAAATAACTGATCTCCTAACCAAGCCCCTACCGTCAGGGTCATAAGACTTCCAGTATTTCTACCGGGGTTTTAATGTCTAAGTTTTTGCTGATTAGAGACCCAAAACAGTCACAGTAAAGCAACGTTTAATTTACAGTGTGGGGCTGGAGGAACACAGCAGGTCAGGCAGCATCAGAGAAGCAGTAGAGTCAATGTTTCAGATCAGGGCCCTTCTTCAGGACTGGGGAGGGGGAAGGGAGCTGGGAAAGAAAGAGGGGTAAGGCCAGTGGGATGGTGATAGGTGGATGCAGGTAGGGGTAGTGGGGATTGGTCTGTGGGAAGTGTGAGGTGGATAGGTGGGGAAGAAGATGGACAGGTTGTGTCAGGTCAAGGAAGCGCGGATGAGAGGAAGGGTTGGACATGGGATGAGGCTGGGGGTGGGGAGATTTTGAAACTGGCAGATTCTATGTTCAGGCCATCAGGCTGTAGGCTCCTGAGGTGGAACGTGAGGTGTTACTCCAGTTTGTGTGTGTGTGTAATTGTTGTGGTACTGGAGGAGGCCCAGGATGGACATGTCACCAAAGGAATAGGAGGAGTGTTAAAATGGCTGGCAACTGGAAGGTGTTGTTGTATTATATTGCACAGAGGACAGATGCTCCCTGAATTGGTCACTCAGTCTGCACTTGGTCTTGCCGATGTATAGGAGGCCACATCAGGAGCAACGGATGCAGTAGACCAGGTTAGAGGATATACAGGTGAACCCCTGTCGGATATGGAAAGCTTGTCTTGGACTTTGGATGCAGGTGAGAGGGGAAGTGTAGGGGCAGGTGTAGTATCTCCTGCAGTTGCAGGGGAAGGTGCCAAGTTGGTGGGGAGTATGGAGTGAGCAGACCCTACGAAAGGCAGCTGTGGGTGGGAAGGGAAATACGTCTTTGTTGGGGGGTCAGATTGCAGGTGGTGGAAGTGGTGGAGAATGATGCCCTGCATGCAGAGGTTGGTGGGGTGGTATGCTGTTGGCACATTGCAAGCGCATGTGAATGAATTTCATAGTCACGCTCTTGAGGAGATGTATGTTCTGTTTTTGGGCCCTGTGATGTGCTCCAGAAGAAACTCGTAGTGTGTTCATCCATATAGGAGGCCATGGGATAGGAAGTTTGGGAATGAGTATTGGACCTACCTTGGGGTGAATGGGTGCTCAAAATTTTGGCTTACATTTTGAGATAGATCACCTCTGTTTTGCCACATGTACTGAAGTATAGAAGTACAAGAGTACAATGGAAGGTGTATAATGTCACCACCCATGGTGCCATCTTAGCTACCAAGCTATCGAGGTGCAAAATAAGCTTGGGTATCTTCCAATGAAGTTGCCTTACCTTGATTAACTTTTTTACATGCCCAGTATGAATCCAATGCATAATAGTCCATAGGCCTCTATGAATAGTCCTGACAGTCAATAACATTAGGAGAATTATAGCACCTTGGATTGGCAGTATTTCCATTTTAACCAAAGTATTCTTCCACCTGTATATCTTGCCATTCACCAAATTGTTGAAGTAGCAATAGATATCGTGGGTCCAAAGGCACTCTGGATCGTGCAACACATTGAGAAACAAACTTGTAAGGAGATCTTAGTTATATGTAAGAATAATAGGATGGTTATGGTAAGAGATTTTAACTTTCCAAACATAGATTGCGACTGCCATAATGTTACAGACTTCAATGGAGAGGAATTTAAGTGTGTATAAGAAAATTTTCTGGTCAGTATGTGGATGGACCTACTGGAAAAGGTATAGAACTTGACCTACTCTTTGGAAATAAGGCAGGGCAGGTGACTGAGGTGTCAGTGGGGGAGCACTTTGGGGCCGGTGACCATTATTCTATTTAGTTTTAAAATAGTGATGGAAAAGGATAGACTGGATGTAAAAGTTAAAGTTCTAATTTGGAGGAAGGCCAATTTTGACTGTATTAGGCAAGAACTTTCAAAAGCTGACTGGGGACAGGTGTTCGCAGGTAAAGGGACAGCTGGAAAATGGGAATCCTTCAAAAATGAGATAACGAGGGCCCAGAAACAGTGTGTTCCTGTTAGGGTGGTGGGTAAGGCTGATAGGTTTAGGGGATGCTAGATGACTAGAGAAATTGAGGTTTTGGTCAAGAATAGGAAGGAAGCATATGCCGGGTATAGGCAGCAGGGTTTGCGTGAATCCCTAGAAGAGTATAAGGGCAGTAGGAGTATACTCGAGGGAAATCAGGATGGCAAAAAGGGGACATGAGCTAGCTTTGGCAAACAGTGTTAAGGAGAATCTGAAGGGATTCTACAAATACAGTAAGGACAAAAGGGTAACTAGGGGAGAAGATAGGGCCTCTTAAAGATCAGCAACACCACCAATGTGTGGAATCGCAGGAGATGGGGAATGTACTAAATGAGTATTTTGCATCAGTGTTTACTATGGAGAAGAAAATGAAAGATAGAGAATGTGGGGAAATAAATAGTGATGTCTTCAAAAATGTCCATAGAGAGGAGGTGCTGAATGCCTTAAAATGCATGAAGGTGGATAAATCCCCAGGACCTGATCAGGCATACCCTAGCACTTTGGGAGCTAGGGAAGTGCTTGCTGAGATATTTGTATCATGTTATAGCCACAGGTGAGGTGCCAGAAGACTGGAGGTTGGCTAACGTGGTGCCACGATTTAAGAAAGGTGTTAAGGAAAAGCCAGGGAACAATAGACTGGTGAGCCTGACATTCGTAGTGGGCAGAAACAAAAAAAGCTGCAGATGTTGGATTACAAGGTAGACAAACAGGAGCCTGGAAGAATTTAGCAAGCCAAGCAACATCTGGAGGACTGGATGAGAGGAAGCAGAGTGGTGGTGATAGGTTGACACCGGGTGGTGGGCAAGTTGTTGGAGGGATCCTGAGGGACAAGATTTACATGCATAGGAAAAGCAAGGACTGATTACGGATAGTCAACATGGCTTTGTGTGTGGGAAATCGTTCTTGATTGATTTTTTTTTTTTTTTGAACAAGTAACAAAAGAGGATTGAGGGCAGAGCAGTAGATGTGATCTGTGTGGACTTCAGTAAGGTATTTGGCAAGATTCCTCATGGTAGACTGGTTAGCAAGGTTAGATCACACAGAATAGAGGGAGAACTAGCCATTTGGATACAGAACTGGCTTGAAGGTTGAAGACAGAGGGTGGTGGTGTTTGAGGGTTGCTTTTCAGACTGGAGAATGAATTGGTGTAGGTCCACTGCTTTTCATCATTTATATAAATGATTTGGATGTGAACGTAGGAGGTATGGTTAATAAGTTTGCAGATGACCCCCAAAATTGGAGGTGTAGTGGATAGCAAAGAAGGCTACCTCAGAGTACAACAGAATCTTGATCAGATGGGCTAGTGCATCAAGGAGTGGCAGATGGAGTTTTAATTTAGATAAATGTGAGGTGCTGCATTTTGAAAAGGCAACTCAGGGTACGACTTGTACACTCAATGGTAAGGTCCTGGGGAGTGTTGCTGAACAAAGACACCTTGGATTGCAGGTTCATAGTTCCTTGGAAGTGGGGTCGCAGGTAGATAGGATGGTGAATAAGGCATTTGGAATGCTTGCCTTGACTGGTCAGTGCATTTGAGTATAGGAGTTGTGGTTGTACAGGACATTGGTCAGACCACTTTTGGAATACTGTATGTAATTCTTGTCTCCCTGCTATTAGATGTTATAAGACTTGAAAAGATTCAGAAAATATTTACAAGGATTTTGCCAGGATTGCAGGGTTTGAGCGACAGGGACAGGCTGAATAAACTGGGGCTTTTTTCCTGGAGCGTCAGAGGCTGAGGGGTGACCTAATTGAGGTTTATAAAATCATGAGGGGCATGGATAGGGTAAAAAGGGCTTTTCCAAGGGGTGGGAGAGCCCAAAATTAGAGGGCATAGTTTAAAGTGAGACGGGAAAGATTTAAAACAGACCTTAGGGGCAACATTTTCAGAGGGTGTTGTGTATGGAATGAGCTGCCAGCGGAAGTGGAGGAGTCTGGTACAATTAGAACATTTAAAAGGCATCTGGATAGGTACATGAATAGGAAGGGTTTAGAGGGATATGGGCAAAATGCTGGTAAATGGGTCTAAATTAATTTAGTCAGCACGGACAAGTTGGACCAAAGGGCCTGTTTCCGTGCTGTATATCTCTGACTCTAACCAGATTGAAATTGCGGTGATTGACAATTAGATCTGATGAATTTCAAAGTTTGTAAGCTTCAAGATTTTGGCTTACAAAATGTGGTCAGAGTAGGTGGAAATGGTTAGAGGGAGAGGTATGACACACAGGACATTGAAGAATTATCAAGAGATTTTTGACTGCGTTTGTAAGCTCAGTTTGTGATGAAGTACAGTAACACTGATGGTATCTCAAATTACCTGCCAAAATGAAAAATAACCAATAGCATTGTAATGGGCCATATCCTGAATGAAATTGATGTCATTTTTCTGTGTGAAAGGTCTAAGAACTGATTAGGAGTCTACAATATTTCTATTTTATACATTTTAAGATTCCAATTTGAGGCTTAAATTGGCTCATAGGTTTCAATTAGTAAATTGAAAACTGGCACTGAGACAAAAACCTAATTAATGCCAAATTTCAAGTATTTCTGTGTATACACCATATCAAATAATTGTGATGAACAGGTGTTTCCTATTCCCTATTCTTTGCCTTTCAGAGGTTTACTCTTCTACATAAATACTTTTTAGGACAGTTGGCTTTTGGAAACCATGCAAATAAATTCAGTAAAGTTGAGACCATGCTATTTTAATTTCAGGTGATAGAACTTTTGTAGGGCAATGCAATATGGACAAAATGTAAAGAATGGATTTCCCTTAAAAATTTTACCAAGATATATTTCTGGCCCTCTTCCTCCTCATCTACATATTCCTCCCAGCCAACGTGGTTCCCAGACATTGGGTCAGCTTCCATGCATATACCGACAGCACCCAACAAAACCTCTGTATTACCTATGTTGATCCCATCACTGTGTGTGTATCAGACTTCCTGCTCGATAATCAGTCTTGGATAAACCAGATATTTGTAGGAGCATTCAATTAAGCCATTCAATGAAATCCTGGATGATAGGTACTGCCATTGCAATTACTGGTCATAGAGTCATAGAGACCTACAGCACAGAGGCAAGACCTTCAGCCCAAACTGGTCCGTGCCGTCCAAAATGTCCATCCATGCTAATCCCATTTCCTTGTACTTGGCTGATATCCTTCTAAACCTTTTCTGTCCATGAATTTGATCGTGTTGTTAAAAAGTTCTTTCATGGGATGTGGGCATCGCCAACAAGGCCAGCATTTGCTGCCCATCCCCAATTTCCCTTGACTTGAGTGGCTGGCTAGGCTAATTCAGAGGCCAGTTGAGAATCACCTACAGAAATTGTAGTTCTGGAGTCACATGTACACCAGACAAGTTAAGAATGGCAGATACCACTTTCTAAATTAATGAAACATAAGGGTTTTTGTGACAATCAGCAGGGCTTCATTGTTTTCATTAATAAGACCAGCTTTTAAATCAAGGGCTTAGCAATCACATTTTAATGCCACCAGCTTCCATGGTAAGATTTGAACCCTATCTCCAGAGCATATGTGTGGGTCTACTGGATTACTTGTCTAGTGACGTTATCACAACACTAATTTCCCCAATCTTTACTCCTACCTAACAGTAAACAATTTATCTCAGTTTTTCACTAAGTTACAACAGTATTGAAGGAAAAGAGTTTTGGATTTCAATTAATGCTTGGAGAAACATTCAGTAAGTTACATAATGTTGTGGTACACTTGAAGCCCTAGAAGTTGGAATTCTGACACTGCACAATTAACTTGTGGTACTGATGCTTGATCTAAGCAAGCAGTTTGCAAAAGGAAATAGTCATAGTTTTAGTCTTTTTCAAACTTGGGCCATCATCTGACATGTGGGAGTCTTTTAAAGGCCAGTTGATCAGAGTTCAGGGCCAGCTGTTCCTGTGAGGAAAGAAGGCAAGGATGACAAGAGATATTGAAAGATTCCTCAAAAAAGAAAAAGGAAGTATAAGTAAGGTTTGGGAAAGTGAAATTGGACAAGGCCCTTGAGGAATATAAAGGAAGCAGGGGAGTATTTAAACAAGGAATTAGGACAGCTAAAGGGAGCCCTGAAATGTCTTTGGCAAGTAGGGTAAAGGAGAACCCCAAGCTATTTTATACTTATTAGGAACAAGAGGGTAAGTGTAGGCCCTCTCCAGGTCCAAGGAGGGAATATATGCATGAAGCCAGTGGAAATGGGTGAGGTCCTTAATGATTACTTTTGCCTTAGTATTCACCAATGAGAAGGACATGATGGTAAGATTAGGGAAGGGTATATTCTAGGGCATGTCGCTATTAAGAAGGAGGAGGTGTTGTGTGTCTTGAAGAACATTAAGGTAGATAAGTCCTCTGGGTCTTACGCAATAGTATCCCAGGATGCTGAGGAAAGCAAGGGAGGGCATTTTTTTTTTTTCTGATGAAGGGTCTAGGCCCGAAACATCAGCCTTTCTGCTCCTGTGATGCTGCTTGGCCTGCTGTGTTCATCCAGCCCTGCACCTTGTTGTCAAAGCAAGGGAGGGGTTTGCTGGGGCCTTGGCAGAGTTCTTTGTACCCTCTTTTGTGACAGGGGAGGTCCTAGAGACTGGAAAATAGCTACTGTTGTTCCTTGTTTTGAGAAGGGCAGTAGGGATAATCTGGAAATTCTAGGCCAGTCAGCCTTCCATCATCAGTGGTAGGGAAATTTTTGGAGAAGCTTCTTAGGGACAGTATTTACTTGCATTTGGAAAAGAATGGAAGTATTAGAGATAGTCAGCATAGCTTTATGTGGGAGGTCTTGTCTAACAAATTTGTTTTTTTTTTGAGGAAGTGATGAAGGTGATTGAGAGTGGGGCAGTGGATGTTGTCTGCATGGACGTTTATAAAGCATTTGACAAGGTTCTTCATGGTAGACTGGTCTGGAAGATTGTCATGTGATCCATGGTGAGTTGGTAAGTTGGATACAAAATTGGCCTGATCGTAAAAGGCAGAGGGTAGTTGTGGAGGGGTGTTTTTCTGACTAGAATTTTGTGACCACTGTGTTCTGCAAGGATCAGTGCTGGGACCATTGTTGTTTGCAACGCACAAATAATTTGGATGAAAATGTAGATGGTCTGATTAGTAAGTTTGCAGACGACCTAAAAATTGATGGAGTTGTGGATAGTGAAGAAGGTTGTCAAAGGATACAGCAGGGTATAGATCAGTTGGAAAGCTGGGCAGAGAAATGGCTAATGGATTTTAATCTACACAAGTGTGAGGTGATGCATTTTGGAAAGTCAACTCCAAGAGAACAGTATACAGAAAATAGCAGGAACCTTAGAAACATTGATATACGGAGGGATCTTGGGGTGCAAGTCCAAGCTCCCTGAAAGTGGCAACACAAGTGGATAATGTGGTAAAGAAAGTGTATGGCATGCTTACCTTCATTGGTCGGGGTATTGAGTATAGAAGTTGGCAAATCATGTGGCTGCTGTATAAAACTTTAGTTAGGCCACATTTGGGGCACTGTGTGAGTTCTGATTCCTACAATACATAAGGCTTTGGAAGTGGCATAAAAGAGGTTTATCAGGATTGTTGCCTGGATTGGAGTATGTTAGTTATACGGGGAGGTTGGACAAACTTGGATTGTTTTTGTTACAGATTGGAGGCCGAGGGGGTGACCTGACAGAAATTTATAAAATTATGAGAAGCATTGATAGGGTGGATGGTTGGAATGTTTTTTTCCAGGGTGGAGATGTCAAATACTAGGAAGTGTAGGTTTAAAGTGAGAGGGCGAAAAGTTCACGAGATGTGCGAGGGAGGTTTTTTTATGCAGAGGGTGATAAGTGCCAGGAATGCACTGCCAGGGACACAGTGGCAATGTTTAAAAGGCATTTAGACAGACACATGAAAGGAAGGGAATAGAGGGATATGGACCATGTGCAGGCAAATGGGATTAATTTAGAATGGCTTCATGATGCGTGTAGACATGGTGGGCTGTGGGGTCTGTTCCTGTGCTGTACCATCCGATGTTCTATGTGACCCTTAGCTAAGCTTGATTCCATGCAGTTTCCATTAACAGGACTGTCTTCTTCCACCATTGTCATAACTCGGTCTTTGCCTGTGCTGTTGCTCCTATGGTGGTTCAAAGGCTTATTCATGCCATTCTGCCTCCTTGCTTTACTTTTTTTATACTTTTCATGGAGTTGTGCGCATCACTGGCAAAGCCAGTGTTTGTTGTCCATCCTAATTATCTTTGAGGAGGTGGTGCAGCTGCTCCCCTTGAACTTCTACAGTACACTTGGAGTAGATATACCCACAGGAGTAGCAGGAAGGGAGTTACAGGATATTGACCTGGCAACTTTGAAGAAACAATAAAATATTTTCAAGTCAGTATAGCGTGTGACTCTGGGTGAATTATCCCAAAGCCCCTCTAGACAGCCTCCGATCTTGCACCCCCCCCCACAATGTGGGCACAGAACAATATGAATAACTCTTAACTGCCCTCTGAAGTGACCGAACAAGCCACTCAACTGTCTCCAATCAATTGAAGTAGGCCTGTAAATATTGGCAAATCCTAATTGTTATAAATGAAATAAGATAAACTTCAGGCTGAATAATATCCATTCTTTTGCCTCAATGTCAATTTTTGTTGAGTTTTTTTCACTGAGGTCTAGTAAGCTTTTTTGCCATTACTTGCCAAACTTGCCCCATTAACTACCTAAGATAACCATGTGTAGAGCTGGATGAACACAGCAGGCCAAGCAGCATCAGAGGAGCAGGAAAGCTGACATTTCGGGCCTAGACCCTTCTTCAGAAGACCCTTTTTCTGAAGCCCGAAACATCAGCTTTCCTGCTCCTCTGATGCTGCTTGGCCTGCT
>NC_063332.1:125194956-125221817 GCF_021869965.1 Rhincodon typus | reverse complement strand
TTGGGAACCCTGCAGCCCAATGGTATCAATGTGGATTTCACAAGTTTTAAAATCTCCCCTCCCCCCACCGCATCCCAAAACCAGTCCAGCTCATCCCTGCCTCCCTAACCTGTTCTTCCTCCCACCTATCCCCTCCTCCCACCTCAAGCCGCACCTCCATCTCCTACCAACCAACCTCATCCCGCCCCCTTGACCTGTCCGTCCTCCCTGGACTGACCTATCCCCTTCCTAACTCCCTACCTACACTCACCTTTCCTGGCCCCATCCCCGCCTCTTCGACCTGTTTGTTTCTTCTCCACCTATCCTCTCCTCCATCCCTCTTCTATCCGCCTCCCACTCTCTCCCTATTTATTTCAAAACCCCCTTCCCCTCCCCCTTTTCTGATGAAGGGTCTAGGCCCGAAACGTCAGCCTCTCTGCTCCTATGATGCTGCTTGGCCTGCTGTGTTCATCCAGCCTTGCACCTTGTTGTCTCCAACTTCTCAAGTTGCTTTTCAGAAGTGTAAACTTCTAACATAGATAATATAAATGTAGGCAGTGCCTTTTTCCATCGTGCCTACGTGGTGAGGCTACTTTATAACAAAGATATATTATTTCACATTTCTCTCAATAAATTTCATTGGCTCAGCTACTAACAGCAACTTTGGAAATCTGCACATGCACAGCTTAATATGGAAACCTAAATGTAGTGGCTGCTCTTCTCAATGGGATTCGCTGTTGACATTCCCTCAAAGTACAATCAATTAGAAATCGCTAAACTGAGGAGAACATCCTCTTTTATTCTAAAGTATATTCACTAAACACTCTGAAAAATTATGCCTCAGTAATGAGGAGATATAACCTGGGCTTATAATGGGATAATGTGTCAAAATTATGTTCAGCAACCTCTCTGGCCTTGGAAATCTAACCTGTATTTATGGAATGCCAAATGTTTTTTAACACAGATTCCAATTTTGACTTCAAGTTGGTTTGTAATATTTCGGCTAATAAACAATCCAATTATTTATTTTGCTTTTTTATGAAATGTTTAAGTAAAAGCAAAGTGCCCTTAATTTCCTGCTTTGCTGTTTGGTGAGAATTCTTCAGTGCGATAGACTAATTCTGCTCAATGACATCACTGCTGGATAGCTGGAGAGCTGCTTGAATTGATGTCGCATTCAATCTAACATCAGGAAAGTGAAAATTCAAGCCACGGAAATCACTAGATTTTTATGGGGAGTTTTCTTTAAGTTTATTGGTAAGTGTTCATTGTTGGTCCAGATGTTGCAGTCAATGGCCTTCAGCCCTTCGGTTCATGATTATGGGTTTTGAAGGATGGTTGTATATCTTTGGGCTATAGTAGCATTGGCTCCAAATGATCAATTTGAACATTAGTTTGCAGCATATTGATCTCCATTCTAACCAGTTATTGTAAACTGTTACATGATTTCGAGTCTCTTTCCCCACCATCCCACTCCACTGAGATTCAATTTCCAGATGCCCTCTATCACCCTCAGTTCTCGATTCCCACAAGGGCAAATGTCTTGGCAGGATTTAGTCTATCAAACTGCTACAGAACCTTTTATGCTTCAATAAGATCACATCTCATTCGCTGCAATATAAGTTCAACTTCTAACAGTGGAGCCATTTTATCTTTTGATTCAAGTCAATATCACTAGCTGAACGATGAAATCCAGTTCTGGAGTATCTTGGGTTGAGTGTCAAGATATGCACTCTGGGTTTGCTCGCTCCTTATCACTTAGCGAAACTCTTCAACTCCTTTTTATATTACTGAACACTCCTTTTATTTATATCTGTTCATAGGTTCTCAAATACAGCCTCCGATGTAGTGTCTAAGACCTCTCTCTCCATATGAACTTCATTATGCCACAGATGCTGTAACAAGTTTCTTTTTTCCCTCTTGCTGTATTGCTTAATTATTCATTTATACAGGCCATATGGACCTTTTAGTTTGGGCTAGTCATACCATGCCTTCAATTTAAACGTTCTAGGGTGTTCCTTCCATAATGGACCTGTTCATTTTCCATATCTAATGAACATGTATTTCAAGGGAGAAAGCAGGGAAATGAACATTTTAAATTGTCCCAAGCTGCAAAAGGATTGTCCACATATCATATCCTGCTGAAACAAATATCGTCAGAGGCATCCTTGAAGAGGCTCCTTCAGTTTATATTACTTGTTTTGATCCCTGTACAAACTAATAACTTTTAAAAGAAATGAATCCCCACAATGCTAATAGAAAGAAAGCCTGTAGATATATAGGTTATTACTTTTAAAACTTTTACTGTAACAAACTAACAAATCAGCATATTTCAAACGTTAAATAACAGGTGAAGAATGTTTCAAATAAACAGTTAATTGACAAGTCAAAAAGTGGCAAGTAATAGTTAAACAAGCATATGCATAATGTAGTTATATTCACTCTCATTACACGTAGTGTCATTTTTGTGCAGGATGTAAGCTCAGGATTTCCGATCCAGCCTCCTAAATATAGGAGCACTCACTACACTCATTTTGGGCCTCAAGTCTAACAGTGTTAACTAAGAAGGGAGTCAGAGGTCAGGAAGAATGTGGATTTCAGTCCACAGTCAGTAAACCATGATTTTTTTTGAATGGTGTGGTAATCTTGGGGGGCCACATTGACTACTCCTTCTAATTTATACATTCATATGTTCTGTCTCAATCATTAGTGGCCATATTTCTTCCAAAGATTTTGGACATTCTCAATTGAACCACAAGTCCTGGTGACACAGGATCTGTGAAGACCCCTGCTCTGACCCCTTCAAATGGTTTAGTTGGCTTTGACAACACTGAAGGAATAGCAGTGGTTCTTGTTCAACCCACCATTCTCTATTCTTCCTGCTTTCAGCTCCCTGTACTTTCCAATGTTTCAACACATGTTCTCTGCTCTATTCTCAGATACCAGCCTCAACACTAGGACTTTTTGTGATCTGCAAGTTCTATTTTCACCTGTCTGTCACAGAAATGGACGTGCGTCCAAGATCACTGTAATTAGCTTTCTATTTACACTTTTGATTCTTAGACTTTCATTCCCATGGCAATCTGTAGTCAAATGGACATTTCTGGGATGGTGGCAGGTTAAGTTGCTCCAATCAGAGCTCCTTTCTCCTTGCCAATTCCCTTTCCTGTTCTTTTCTTTTTCTTTCCTCTTTGCAGTAATTCTACCCCCTACTCCCCACCCTTTAAAATACCTACCTAAGGAGTCAGGTCGTGACCGGGAACCGCGTAGCAGAAGCTGAACACGTGGACCATGTCCTGCAGCGACAGTGGATGAAGAGTGCACCAGAGCAATGGCAACAGATCAAGAGTGGGCAGGTTCACGGCAAGAGCGGGCTGGTGAGGTGGCGGTGGCGAGAACAGTCAGCGGTGATGGGGCAGCAGTCGGAGGTAGCCTCCTGGGTGTCCTAGCGATTTTGATTTCCCCCCCCCCGCCTCTCTCTTTGGAGCAGCACCAGCACCATTGTGGAGATTGGACTTGGTACTCTGAAATCCAGACATTTTTTTTCCTTGCTTACTTTTTGTTAAAATCTATTAATTCTGAGTTTTGTAACCAAGTGGGCGCCAGTGAATGGTGACTTTGTGCACTTTTCTCTGTACTTATGTATTCCTATACTTTTAGTACATGTGACAAATAAATAAATCTAAATCTAACCAAGAAACCAAAGATCTCTGTCTTAAATCTCTATAGCCATTAGGCCCAACAAGTCCATACTGCCCTTCCAAAGAGCATCCCACCCTAACTCATTCCCTTACCTCTGCCTAACCTAAAAATCCCTGGGCACTATGGACGATTTAGCATGGCCAATCCACCTAAATTGTACATTTTTGGACTGTGGGAAGAAACTAGAGCACCCGGAGGAAACCCACACAGACATGGGGAGAATGTGCAAACTCCACACAGACAGTCGCCCGAGGGTGGAATTGAACCCAGGTCCCTGGCACTGAGAGTACAGCAGTGCTAACCACTGAGCTATCACCGTCCACCTATCTCTCAGAACCTGAAAAAGGAGCAAGGCTCAGAAAGCTTGTGTTTTCAAATAAACATGTTGGAACGTAACCTGGTGTTGTGTGATTTCTGACCTTGTATTAAAAGGAGCATTGCATTAAAAGATAACATGCTTGTCCTAGAATACGTGGTCATCACATTTCACATAGGTTTTTATTTCATTGAAATTGACCAATTACAACAAATATTAGTAAAATACCTTGCTCTTCAGATTTATGGTTTGCTACATATAGCAGTGTGTTTGGTGCTTTTATCTCTGTGAAGGCTGGTGTATTAGCCCAGGCCAACTCCCTCAGATAGGGACACTTCCACTGGGTAACTCTGTTCTGCAGTTTTGAAAATAGTTTTAACATCTTTTTAATGCAGTGCTCCAAACTACACACAATAATGTAACCATGACAATGCTTTTATAAATTTGTTACCTCTTCACTCATGTAGTCTGTGCCCCTTTATTTAAACCCCAAAACACAACATCATATTTACAGCTTTGTCAACCTGCACCTCATTTATTCAAGGAATTGTGTATTGTTTCTGTTAGGTCCCTCTAATCTTCTAGTGACTTTTTTTCACAACATTCCTTTTTCTTTTCTCTTTTAAGATATATTATCTCACAGCTAACCACATTAAACTGTATTTCTTTACTCTGTCGATTAACATGTGTGTCTTCCCACAGTTTACTGATCTGCCTACCTTTATTGTCATCAAATTTTGGTATTATGCTCTCTACATACAAGTCCGTATCTACCTATTGTACAGACAACAAAAGTGGACCAAACATTGACCCTTTCCAAAACTGTGCAATGACCATTTACCCTATTTCTTTACTTCTGATCCATTAGACAACTTTCTAAGTATAATTCTACATTTCTTGCTTATACATTTTCTTTCAACATCTTATTAAAGGTTTTCTGAAAATCAATATTCTCTGCATTTAGTATGTTTGTTTCTTTTTTTTTAGCTACCTAATCGGTCACTATTTTTTAATAAAAAGATGAAATTTGACAAGCTTAATCAAGGCCTGCCCAGATGGATTTGTTAATCTCAGGCATTTTTAAATGCTCTTTAATCTTATCACTGTTTTTTTTGGCATTTAGATTCTCTATTTCCTAATATCAACCACTGAAGCAAAAAAAGCCTCCTTTTAATCTTTTGGGAAGAGTTGCCGATAATAAATACTTTAATTTTTTTTTTTAAGTAGTAATTTAGGGTCAGAGTTTGCTGTCAACCCATTAATCACTGGCCCTCGTGAACATAATGGATGTGGGCCATCTGATGTTTGATTAAAAACTGGTTGGGGAACAGCTGAGAGAAGGGAGATGAAGTTGCAGCCAAAATGATACGGATGCACACTCAGGTTGGCACTTGTTATAGTGAAACTGACAGACAGGCAGTTACCATTTATTGCTTTTCTTTGGGCTGTCTGAGTTTGCAGACTGAAGTCAGCAGATGGCATTAACTCTTTCCTGTGATGTTTACTTCAGTACATTGCTGCTGAGGTTGTGTCTTGATGCACCAGGCAAGTCTTGCTCCTTTTTTGTGTGGTTTCAAGATTACTTCTCATAATTACTGTGTGTTACACTTTGTTTTCTGTCTATCATATGAAGAGTTATTCCATTGCCATTTTCTTAAAATATAGCCCCAAACCTCAAACATCCTGAAATCCAGAAAAATAGTCTTATTCTCTGTACTAAAATGGCATTAGTGATGAGCCTTTATTTGTGTCTGTTCATTTTTAACTGCCCATGTTTAAGGGGCTTCATTTGGCTTTTTCAAAGCTGTCCACATTTCTCAGTGTTCTAGGATGCTGTGCACGTAGTCCAGATTTCAAAAGGTTTTTGTGCTTTTTCAGCAGGACTCTTCTATTTCTACACGGAGGGGAAGGTAATGGCCCTATCAAGCTTCTTACATTATATTGATCATATTTTCTTGTTCCATTATTACAGTATCATTCATCCAAAGGCACTGGAGGTGGAATTGATTAAAATTGAATTGACACTGCCATCCTCTATCTTGCTTTCCAGCTCAAAACGGCTACTGGCCATCTTACAGTCCTGTTCGTTTTGTACTTGGTCACGGACATAAAAGGCAACTGTCTTTTAGTGTAAAGTTGTTGTGATTATAATTCTGTCATAGTTTTTCTCTAAATGTTTTCATGAATGACATTTTGGTTGTATTAATTTATTGGAGCAGTCTGTTTATGATGATGTGTATAATTATTGCTGCTAATTGAATAGTTATTTAACCTAAGAACAATTCCCATTATATAATCTGCCTTTGAGATTTCACCTGCCATGCCAGAGAGGGAAAAGAATAACATTTTCAATTTATCTTAAATTATGTAACTGTGCACACTTATGTTGATATAACCAACATTTTATTAGAAGCCTAAGAACTTGGCAACAAATGGATTGCCATACATGGAGATTTACAGCCTTCATTGCTGATTCTATGTATTGCATCTACATGCTGAAGTAACATAATACTTTGTGGATTACACAATTTTAAAACCCGTTGTGTTTATCATATGATTTTGATCAGCTAGAATGAGCCTGTGACATGGGTGACATGGCATATGCCATGCATTATGAATGATCAGATTTATATTCACTTCTACAAAAAGACCTTTATCCACTTTCCACTAAACTTTGAGTTTCCTGCTTTGCAGGTTACTTTGCAAATATAAAATTAAACAAGTAAAACCACACTAAAGTTGGTGTTGATGTTGTATACAGGAAGAAAGCATTTGAAACCACAGAAAAACAAACTAGTGTAACTAATGAAATATTCACACCTGGATGTTTCCCACAGGTGAAAATACCTTTTCTCTATTTTAGCACACCGATTTTGAAGAGTGTTAAATTTTCTGTCGCAGTTATCTTAGTGCAGTTATTAGCCTATATAAAATAAATTTGTGAATGTACAGATTAATTCAATCTCCCACATGTCCACCACTCTGATAGAACATAAAATATATACGTTCATAATTACACCAGGAAAACTGAAATTTAAAAAATCATATCTTCTCTTCCTAATATGCTGCATGTATGCATCATTTTACATAAATTTTTGACACAAAACCGAATATTAAACAAAACTAAAAATGTGCAAAACCTTCATAGTTGTAAAGTACATGCATTCAAATCAGACTATCAAAATTGGAAAATGAAGAATGCTGATTATTGCATATTGTCTGTTCATTGAGATTAGGTAAGAGTTTGATTATTTTCCAGTTACCATATGTGGTCAAGTCTCTTGGGTACATGCGTGCTAGACCCCATCTGCTCCTAGGAGTCAAGAGTTAGATAGCTGCTGTGGTTTGCCTCAGAACAGATTTTCTTGTCTGCTGTACCAGCTTGTAAATCTCTTAAAGCTCTTCAAAGTTATTAGAAAATCTGAGCCAATTCCACAGTGATTCCAAACCCACGTTACTCCCACAATACAGCCAAGAAGATATGTAAATAAGCAAAGCCAATTAAAACAAGACTTTCTCTGTTATATCATGATCACGTGGCTCACTGCATAAAACAAAAGAAGCCTTCACCAAAGTGTAGGATATACTATTGTTTAAGAATAGACACAGTATTCTCTCACTTAGGTGAATTATGAGTTATTTTACTACCTGCCAGTTTGTACAAGTGGCACAACAACCTACACTTTTCCTGTAATAGGAAAATGGTAAAGTAAAATGGTCACATTTATTCTTATGTGGAATTAATGCTTTGAACCCAAATTGTTTCAATGTAGTGTTTTGATACTTGCAAAATTTCTTGTCAGCTTTTGTTAATTTATTGAAATACCATGTCAAGTTTTTTTCATTTAAGAATTGGTGTTTCAAAAGATAGAAATTGAAGTTGATGATTTAGGTACTTTGATTTTCACAGCGGAGTGCTTAAACGATTGAAACTTTGTTATTGTAATTGTAAAATGATAGCATCTTTGCCTATCAGACCCCTCCCTAATAGGTTATGAAATAAGTTCTGCTAACAATCAGAATTACAAATACATTGAACAACTTGTCAAAATTGAAAATGTGAGATTTAATCATTTTAAATGAATATTAAAATGATATTTTGGACTTGATGTTTGTTTGCATTAATAATTGTTGTTGGGCACTAGTCTATTTGCTGGCCACCTACAGAGTTGAGACATGGGAAACAGTTGTTTTTTTTTTCCCCCACACAGTGTGTGCAGAGTGCAGCAACTGGAATGGCACATGCAGATGTGCCCCCTGAATATACCTGGAGAGGTTGAAAAGGGTGAGGTCATGGTATTGTAGATCTTACTGGGGCTGACTCAAAGCATCAAATACTAAAAACTCAATTTGGTCAGCTAGAATGGGCATGTAACATGCCGTAAACCAAACGTTATGGAATTGCCAACTAATGTCTTCCTTATTGATTAGTGAAACTACCCAGTTTTAGGACAAGTCAGGCACTGGCCTAGGACTGTTCTAAAGACCCACTCAATAAGGTATGACTGAGGTGTTTTCTTTTCTCTTGTGTCCAGGTAAAGTTGGGGGAAGCACTGCTGACCACAAAGACAGTGAACAGCATTGCCTTGCATAGGTATGGGGGCATTTGCTGAGCCATTTGCTGTGCTGCATGAACAGGAATGGCAGAGAGGAGAAAGGAGGGAAAATCCAAGGTGCTCTGCTTAGGCCCTACCCCTAACCAGGTCTTTCAGGAGCATCAACCTATGTCAGATCATCCTGGAGCAGTACCTCAGGTGACTTTACTGAAGAGGTGCCAAGTCACAGAGCTATGTCACCTCTTTCATAAGTACATGGAGCATGAAACCAGGGCACAGACAGCCTCTTGGGCTGTGAAAATTGCCATTGCTGTTTTGTTCTTCACAATTGGTTCCTTCCAGCTGGAAGCTGGCAACATCAGGAAAGGTGTTGCAGCTCAGTATGCACAGAAGCATCAGGGAGTTGACAGAAGCGCTTTACCATGAGACAGCTACTCATCCCTATGTGCAGTGGCCTTGCAGCATTGCAATGATAGATGCCAGTGCATTCTAATGTGCAGCATTGAAGTACAGGCACATACTGTGAGTGGATCAGAGATGTTCCATGATGATGCATTGAGGCTGCTTTGTGTCAAGGTTTGTGTGATTGCTGGGACTTAATGTGCCAGGACCTTTTGAATGAAGGCTGTCCTCCTGAGTTGATTGAGACCTGCTGACAACCATGATGAGCTTCCTCCTTTTGTGCTTGCACTAAACGGCAAGGCAAGACAGAAGTAATATGAACCTCATATTTGTGGCTGAGGGAAGACAATACAAGAGAAGGTAGGGTTGCTGTGAGCATCCAGGTAGGACTAAAGTGAATGAACGCTACAAAAATGAATGAAGCGTACAGAGATGCAGCCTGTTCCACTCCATGAGTTGGGTGCATATTCCAGAGCATCATGTCCTTGCACAGCATTGCAATAATAGCTGCTGGTGCAGTATTACATTTCAGTCCTGTCAATAGATGGGAGATGTGCCATGAGGGTTCCTAGAGGCTGACACATGTCAGATGCCAATGGCTGTGGACATTTAGCCAGTGCCCATTGATCATGCCTTGATGTTGGTGTCCAGTCCAACATGGAAGTTGTTTGTAGCAAACAGTAAGCTGAATTTGAGAGAGACAGACACTGATTTTCCATGTTGAGTTTTCTTGACATCTGGCTTGTTGGTGATTTTGATAAGATAAAAAACTGAATATTAGTGAGTATAATAGGGCAATTAAGAAGGTGTTTAACAAGTAATAATCCTCCTTACTTGGCAGCTCACTGCTGCCTAGTGACAGCCTCACCATTCCACTTGTGAAAGTCGTAAAAGATTGAGCAAGATGCTTCTGACATCAAGGTGGGCCTTGCCACACTTCTCATCCAATTCTGCTGCATAGCCCTCCAAAGTCCATGTTGCACAAATCGCTCTAAGATTCTTCCCCTTACTTTTAACATGTAAGTTATTGTGGTAGTATTGGTCTCCTGTTTTGATTGATTGTGATTGTAGCAAAAGCAAGAATGCAACCAAGCCTGTTAATTTTTCCAGTCTTGCTAATGTTATTTTAGTCATACTGTATTCTGGGGTTTTGTACAATTTTACATTTTAATATGCAATTTTTTTTTAAGTGGTTTGGGAAAATAGCTTAATGCAAGATCTGAGCATTTTGTTTTTCTGTCCTCTCTACTGCCCTTTCTTTTGGGGCAGTAAATAAAGTTAGTTCAATAATGGCTGCCTTCAGTAGAGCATGTTTTTGGTCCTACTCACGGCATGATACCAAGTGGGGAGATTAGTTAGCTGGACAGCTATCTTGTGATACAGAGTGATAGCAATATTGTGGGTTCGATACCTGCATTGGCTGAGGTTACCATGAAGGGCTTTCCTTCTCAATTTCTCCTCTTGCCCTACATGTGATGATGCTCAGGTTAAACTACCACGAATCCTCAACCTCTGTAATGAGAGAGCAATCTTTATGATCCAGTATGACTATGGCCTCTGTCTGCACTGTCGGGATTCTATAATTCTGATCTATGACTGTGGCAATACTCACCTTTAATTTACGGTGTCAAATACAAGTCGTTTAAATGGATGATAACTGAGAGATTTGGTCCAAAATAGCCCTAGGAAGCTGATGGATAAATGGGTCTGACTTTGATTTATTGTCAAAGTATCTGTGAAATTAATGGCATTGTTAGCAATATTAAACATAATTTTGCTATGTGATTGCACATTATTAACTAACTTTAAGAAAGACAAGTTTGAGTAAAATTTAAAACTGATTTTCATCAATTAATATTTAAAATAATGTCCTATATGAGGAGCTGTTGCCAGTGTTATCAATGAGAACCATGAAGCAGACGAGTGATGTATTGACTTCCATTGCTAAAATGTTTTATATTGATTAATTTATTGTCATGTGTACCAAAATACAGTGAAAAGCTTGGTTTACGAGCAGTACAGGCAGATCATAGTAAGCAAAGGATGTACAAATCAAAAAGAGTTAGAGGCATACAGGTTACATTGCACAGGGCGTGCGCTAGGCGCAATCAACATTAGCAAGATCAGCATTATTTGAGACTAGAAAGTCTATTCATCAGTCGGATGATGGCTGGGAAGAAGCTGTTCCTGAACCTGCTCGTGCATGTGTTCAGGCTTCTGTATCTTCTGCCTGACAGAATGTGTTGAAGGAGTTCATTACCAGGGTAGTGGGTCTTTTGATGTTAGCGGCCTTTCCACTGCAGAAATGAATGACAGCTAGTTTTCCATGATTAGTATTAAAACAAATTGTAGAATATCCCATTACAAAATATTGTTTTTATTGTAATATAGTCTTGACATTAACAAATTCATGAGATGCTTCATGTTACTGGCATTAATTAGAGATAATATTTTAATGCAAACTGAGACCAAACATTTTGAGAGTCTAGGGAAGTATTGTCAGAATTTCTTAAGACTATAAGAAATAATAATAGGAGTAGGTATTTTGGTCCCTCAAGCCCACTCTGCCATTCACTTTGATCATGACTGATCCAACATTCCTTTATAACTACTTTTTTGCTCTTTCCCAACAACCTTTGATTCCCCTATGAATGAAAACTCTACCTGTCTCAGCCTTAAGTATACTTGAGGACTCTGCCTTCACAGTTCTGTGACAAGAACTTCCAAGGACTCTCAACTGTCTGAGAGAAGAAATTCCTCCACATCACAGTCTTAAATTGTTGCCCTTTTATTCTGATACTCTGTGCTCTGGTCCTAGACTCAATCGTGAGTGGAGATATCTTCTCAGCATTTACCGCATCAAGCCACTTAAGAATCTTCTAGAACTTCTTTCTACCCTTAATTCCATATATTAACACAAGTAGATTGTCATTGTCAGTGAATGTTTCTGGTGTGGAACATTTTTCAGACTTTTTTGCCACAGTTTGCATGAGAAGCAGACTATAACAATATCATGTGTCAATTAAGGTTCTCCCCAGAATGGGCTCTAAGAACTCCAAAGTTGCCCCTGCTAAAGAATGAGGAGAGTAACAATCAATACAGGAAAAAATGTATTTGACATTGGATTCCGTAATGCTTTGATAGTTTCTTTGTGACTTTCACTTTGTTTCTGACTTTTGTGTGGAATGGTAGGAGTAATTTTCATTTAGTCATTTGGTAGTACAGAACATGAACATTGCTGTAAAAAGAGCAATAATCCTGAGTGTGCTAAGAAATCCACTGACAATCAATTTAAGGTTTTATCATGTCAACACACCTTGCAAGTACTAGAAGCTAAATATAAAATTAATACACAGTCCTTGTTCTGTGTTGACAGAGAACATGAAAAGCAAGGGCGAATTAATATTAGCAAACAAAAAAAGTAGCTGGTGGGGTTTTTTTGGAGTTGAGAGCAAGTGTTTGTTTGGATTGAAGCAGGATCATTCACATCAGTAACTTTTAAACATTTACTACAATGTAGTGGGCAAAAGTAACTGAGCCCCAGGAATTGTCAAATGTTTTTCTCCTTCCACTAATCTTTCATTCTACTGTTGCTACAGAGTATGCCTTATTTCTAGTTGCTCAAACACAGTTCAAGACTGAACCATATTAAATGGTTGAACAATCTCATGTTCGATCTGTTACTAAGAATTCTAATGGCACGGCATTGCTTGTTTTTTGCCCCCAGGTTTCCTTAGCCATGAAATTCTTACTTTATATTTTTGTGCTCTCTCCATACGTGAATCTCTTTGAGAAGCTTTATTGTATTGAAGATGTACTCTGGTTTTATCTTCCTGGTTTAAAAGTGGTCATAATGAAATCAGTTACATTAATGAATTTCACTTCATTACAAAATTATCCCTTCACTTGAATTCTAAACCAGCTGGAATTCGGCTTTCCGAACAGTTCCACTGTAAATCATGCTACAAATGTATTTGGTATATATTTTTTTTACAGAAAATGTTAAATGTAAAGTATTTTGAAACAAGTGTGATGGAATCTGTGCTCAAAAATTTGTACTTTTTGAGGCAGACTCTACGTGAAAAGAGAAGTTGAAAAGGCAAACCAACGCTTTGGTTGAAACTCCACTAAAGGAGACAGCCTTCAGAGCTGTGTAGTACAGCAGACTGAAGAAGACAAACATTAGATTCAGCAGCTGAGATAAAGTAAAAGAAACTGTATCATGTAGCCTTTTGGGTGTTTGAGGTAGAGGGTGTGTGTGGGGAGTGGTCAGCAGGTGCCCCTTGTAAACGCAACAGCATACATGCATACAGTACAATCTCTACAGTGTGGAAGCAGGCCATTTGGTTCATCGAGCCTCCAAAGAGCATCCCATCTCAACAACGCCCCCCTGCCAACCTCCTCAACCCCCACCATGTCCCTGTAACCCTGTATTTCCCATGGCTAATCCACCTAGCCTGCACATCTTTAGACTGTGGGACGAAGCCGGAGCATCTGGAAGAAACCCAAGCAGACATGGGGAGAGTGTGCAAACTCTACACGATCACCCAAGGCTGGAATCGAACCCGGGTCCCTGGTGCTGTGAGGCAACAGTGCTAACTACTGCGCCACCATGCTGCCCCAGCATGTGGCTTGCCTGCCACCTTCTTGCCTGGCCCAGACTCATCTGCACCCCATAAAACCAATTTTACTGTATCTGTATTTGCAACAGGTTCTGTTATTTAAAGATAACATTGGCGAGTCTGTACCATCCAGACTCTAGGAAGCAGAGTTGAGAATGTTCTGTTGATGTGCACCCTTTCTGGTGAATACTGTGTCTGTTGAACTCTTGGTTGTGCACTTCTCAAATGAAAGGTTGGGGTCTTGATGGAAATCGTGAAATAAGTTTTCAGAGTATGTATTGACACTCAAGACCACTCAATAGAGTGTAATTTCTGTCCTGAAACTGCTCTGTTCCTCAGTGAAACTGAATAAACAGTTGTTAAGGTAAAGAAAAAAAATCTATGAACTTTTGGCTGACTTGCAAGATTTAGCTGCTTGAGGCTAATCATTCAGGAGCGTTAGAAAAGGACGTGGAGTATATAAGCAGTTTTAAAAGTGATTCCGATTGCTGTACCAGCCTTGTTCTAATAGAATGTTGCAATTTTGTCAGTTTGGTTACAGTAAAATAATGCAAAATTGAACCATGGAGTCTGATTTTAGTTTCAGTGTAAATGCAGCTAATTTTTAAATCTGAATATTGTTACACACAAAATCCAGGACGTTCATTCTTTTTCAGTGATATCAAAGTGGAGCTGTTCAGTTCAAATCAGTCAGTTTGAATATCGAGGGAAGAACTTCTAAAACAGAAAAAATATAGGTTTCAGTTTCCATGAAACAGATGAAAATAATTAAGCTCCCACCGTGGTAAGAAATCAAGGGAAAAACCATATTATTTTTAAAAAAGCCTTACAAACAGTCACTTGATTTCATTAGATTCTTTTTCCATTTTTCTACTTTAGACAGATATAGGACTTTTAAAACGTTGCCGTTTAAGAACTTCCCATGTCTTGCTCATAGTCAGCTGGAGGAAATAGTATGGGTAAGTAGCACAGTAGCATCTCCAAAATGCTGGGAAATAACTTCCTTCCATGTTCCTATCATCAATGCAGCTTCCACAGTCTTTCTCCAAAAGACTGCAGCTGTCAACTGAATCAGGCCTTTCAGTAGACCCTTTCAGTATGCAAATGGTGTATGTGGGACTAAGTTTACCATTTTAGGACAGTGCCGGATGCAGTACATATACTCAACCCAATATTGACTTGCATTCTGATTTAAAGTGAGCCCATTTATTTGTTTGGCTCTAATTCTGTGGACTCGTAAAGAATGGAAGTGCTCCTTATAGCTCCAATCTGGGCCAATTCCAAACTGAATGCCCAGCCACCCCTCCTTCATCGATCACCTGGGGATGTGGAATTACTTTCTTCCGAATGGAGGTTGGTTGGGGCTGTTACTACAGCGGTCTGGAGCTGGCCAGCTCCCCAGGTCACTCATGTTACATCCACAGCTCTGGCTGATGTTAATCAGAACTGACCTTCAGTGTTGTCCAAGACCACTGCTGAGATTCCTGGCTGCCCAAACTGAGCATTGCAGGAAGGAGTTTGAGCTGTACATGTTATGACAGGCTGGGAGCAGTTAAGAAGCAAAAAGAACAGATGCTTTTGCAATCTTTGAAACAAAAATATTACATATCCTGGAAATGACAACTAACAGCAGAAATTCTGGAAATAATCAGCAGATGTAGCAGTATCAGCAGAGAGAGAGAGAAACAAAGTTAACCTTTTCAGGTCAATGACCTTTCATTTGAAGTGTTAAGGCATTAGAAAGTTAGATACAAGTGGCCTTTTAGGCACGTAATATGTAGTCTGTTGACATCGGGGCAGAAAAAATACACTAAAAGAGAGAGGTTGTGACGGGGTGAAGGGCAGAATGACTGATGGACTTTTGCCATTTATTGCTTTTATCATTTAATCACTTCCATTGTTTAACCTAACGTAGACTTTTTCATTTTCTGTTTTTTCTTTGCTTTTCCTGTTTCTCCTTTCCTGTCTCTCCCCTACCCTAATAAACTTTCCAGTTTCTCAATGGAGACGGAAAGAGAGGTGGTGAGAAGTGAAATAATTGGGCAAGTTGATCTGAGAGAGAAACTCTCCCTCTTGACAACTCGACTTCTGCAGAAAAAAGTCCGAATATGACCTTCTGGACTCACTACTAAGTAAGATCCTTAAATGATCAATTAATAGCCACTTTAGTGACTCAGCTCACCACCCCCTTGCCTCCTTGGTCGGTGCCTGTTGGATTAAGGGGAAGCCTTCAGTTGTCCCAGTTTGGGATCAGTCAGAGGTAGGGATCTGGGGCAAGAGCATGACCATTGAAAGCCAGTATCTTGTGAAAGTTTCTGACCATCTCTCTCAAGCCCCATCTCTCCATGACCCTCAGCCCAAGTGAAGAGTATTTTTTAAAAATTACATGACTCGTTGCCACTGAGTCACTTGAATAGGCCTCAACTGATAGACTTTAGGACACAAGCCACCTACCAATCAGTTGTTAATGAGATGATTGGTGAGCAGTTATTACAGGTTTTCACGGCCGTGGGGTTGGTGTGTTAGTTGCAACCTAATGTGCCCCCTCCCCCATTTTTATAAAAATAAAAAAGGAAATGCAGATATTGTTTTGTGCATTTGCTGTGTGCTTCTAGCATTTTCTGTTCATTATAATTTTTTCCTTAACAGAGAGATAATAGCACCACCACTAGATTAAAATAGGAACAACAGATGTTACTATTTTCCTATCACTCAGTTTTACAATAGATTATTCCTAGACCATAGGCATGTGTGCCACATTACAACAAGAATTTCATAACATTTAATAATACACTATGTCTCGCAGATGAAGGGTTAACATTTTCACCCTGAAGTGCAGTTAAAAGGGAGAAAATGGAGTGGAACAGTGCACACCAACGTACTTTAGTTGTGATCTTATTTCTCAGAATGTTGCATATTGTCATAGAAAAATGTGGTAAAATTTGCTAAGTAACGAAGTCACTCTGAACATTGGATGCAATCCAAATTGAGGAGCTGGGAGACATAAAACTCAGATATGTTGATGCATGTGGATACGACCACAGGATGGCAGGTTTACGTCGTTAGTTTTCATTAAATATGGACGTTGGAGTGTATCATGGAAAATGACAGAGAACGCATGTGATGCAGTTTTTATTTCTGTTACTAATTGCTTGCTCATTACATTGTAATATTTTTCATTTTCAAACTGCATCTGTTCTTTTCAAAGATTGAAATGAAGTATTATGAAGGTATAAGTTTTTTTTTAGTAACCAGAAGAAAATTGCCAGTTATGGTATAGAACTTCACCAAAACCAAAACATTGCAATCTGAAATTAAAACAGAAGATGCTCACAATTCCTGGTTGGGCTGCCAACATTTATGGAGAGGAAAATAGCTTAAACTTTTCAAGTCTATTTGCCTTTATCTGAACTATGACGAGTTAGAAAAACAGGTTTTAAGCAAGTGGAAGTAGGAACAGTAGGAAAAGTCAAAAGAAAAGGTCTTTGAAAGATGGAAGATAGAAGGTATCAAGTGGCAAAAGAATCTCTTGTGCAATCTGAAAGGGGCGGTTGTAGGATAAGCAAAGAAATAAAAGACGTTTAGTGATGCGATGTCTGAATAATGAACAATGGGGCCATCTGAAAACAAACGTCAAAACCCGCAAAATGGAAAAAAAAGTCTGATGTTGCAACCTGAAGATGTTAAACGGAATGTACCATGTAGAAGATCATTAAATGCTTAATTGGAAGATGACAAGCTGTTCCTCGAGCTTGCATTGAGCTTCATTTGAATGCTGTAGGATGCTGTGAACAAGCAGGTTCGCAAGGTGGAGAATTAAAATAACATGCAGCTGGAAGCTTGCCAATGTAACAGGGAGGTTCTACAAAGTGCTTGCCCCACCTGAAATAACAAATTGCTGGAGAAATTCACCTCTGAAGAAGGGTCACTGGACTTGTAAAATTAACTCCTTCCTTCTTTCCACTGATGCATTTCTCCAGCAGATTCTGTTTTGGTTTCAGATCTTCAGCATCCACAGTTCTTTGTTTTTTCCTTGCTCTCTCAAGTATAGAGCAGAACACATTGCAAACAACAAATACAGTGTACTAAATTGAAAGGTGTGTAAGTAAATCAGTTCTTCGCTCAGGTGTCTTGGAAGGTGAGTAGAAAGGAAATAAAAGGTTAGGTATTGCGTCTTTTTTTTGTATTCATTCATGTTCAGGTGCCTTTGGGTGGGCCAGTATTTATTGCCCATCCCTACTTATCCTTGAGAAGGTGGTGATGAGCTACCTTCTTGAACTGCTGCTGTCCACTTGGAGTAAGTAGATCTACAATGCCATGGAGAGGGAATTCCAGGAATTGACCCAGTGACGCTGAAGAACGGTGATATATTTCCAAGTCAGGATGGGGAGTAGCTTGAAAGTAAATTTGCAGATGGTGATGGTGTTCCCATGTATCTGCTGCCCTTATCCTTCTAGTTAATAATGGCCATGGATTTGGAAGGTGTTGTCTGGTGTGAACCATGGAGATTCTCTGGGTGTGTCTTGTATACATGCTGAGTACTGCTGCTGAGTGTCAATGGTGGAGGGAAGGTGTATTGGTGGATGTGATGCCAACTAAGCAGGCTGCATTTTCCCGGATGGTGTCAAGCTTCTTGAGTGTCGTTGGAACTGCACTGTTCCAGTCAAGGGGAGTATTACAACATGCTCTTGACTTGTGCCATGTTGATGATAGACAGGCTTTGGGGAGTCAGGAATTGAGTTACTTTTTGCAGTATTCCTAGCTTCTCGCCTGCTAAATTAGCCACAGTGTATATGCAGTTTGTTCAGTTCAGTTTCTGGTCAATAGTCGATGTTGAAAGGGAGATTTAGTAATGGTAATGCCATTGATTGTCTAAGGGCAACAGTTAGATTCTCTCACTAGAGATGGTCATTACTGAGCACTTGTGTGGCGTGAATGAATTTTGGAACGTGGTCAGCCCAAACTTGGTCTTGCTATGTTTGGACTGCTTCAGTCTCTGAAGAGTCATGAATGATGCTGAATATTGGGTGATGATCAGCAACCATCCCCACTTCTGACTGTATAATGGAGGGAAAGTCATTGAAGAAGCTGGAGATGGTTGGGCCGAGGACACTACCCTGATAAACTCCTGCAGTTGATGTCCTGGAGCTGAGATGACTGAACTCCAACAGCCACAACAATCTTTGAGTGCCAGGTATGACTCTAAGCAGTGGAGAATTGTTTGCCCAATTCCCATTGACTTGAGTTTTGCTGGAGCTCCTTGATGCCACACTCAGTCAAATGTTGCTTTGATGTCAAGGGCAGCTGCTGTCATTTCACCTCTGGAACTCTGCTCTTTCCGAGGCTCAAATGAGATCAGCATCTGAGTGGTCCTGGCGGAGCCCAATCTGAGCATCAGTGAGCAAGTTGTTGCTGAGCGAATGGTGCTTGATAGCACTGTTGAAGACACCTTCCATCACTTTACTGATGATTGAGAATAGACTGATGGGGCAGTAATTAGTTGGGTAAGATTCGCCTTGTTTTTTTTTGTATACAGGACATGACTGAGCAAATTTCCAATTGATAGGATAGATGCCAGTGCTGTAGCTGTACGAGAACAGCTTTGCTGGAACTATGGATTGGTCTGCAGCACATGTCTTCGATACATTGCCAGAAAGTTGTCAGGGCACCTCACAATATCAATGCCTCCAGCTGTTTCTTAATATCATGTAGAGTGAATCGAATTGGCTGGAGAGTGGTATTTGGGACCTCCTTATGAGACCAAGATGGGTCATTCAACCAGCAATTCTGGCTGGAGGTTGTTGCAAATGCATCAACTTGAAAGTATAAGGAGTGAAGTATCACATGGAAGGGTGGTCCTCGAAAGTAAAATATAAGATTCTAGATCTTTTCTGGGCACTTTTAATTGAAATTTGATTGATTTGGCTGTTTGTGTTATAATTTTATTAGCTTCTGGTTGATTCAGAGTCTAATGATGATTATGCAAGGCATTTTAATCATTTAACTTTGGTCAAAGTGATACTGGTTCAGAGCTTATTGCATCATCCTGTTTCTGCTGTTTCACACACTGTGTATTGTCTTAATTCTTTTTTGGTCTTTTGGCATTGATCTTGTTTCAAGCTGTTCCTCCAACTGCAGAAAATAATTCTCAAAGCTGTATGCAGCAGTTTGTGTTCCAAATCATTTTGAGTGCTTTAATAAACACTTTTGGGAATCCATGTATGATGGATCTTTTTTTAAATACTCCTGTGACTTTTTTCAGTATGTAGAGGTATGGTTTGATGTGCAAATAGTCACACTTGAATTCCTTTTGGAGGAAATACTATTTTCCTCCTGCCCTACCCTACTCTGTTTTATATCTGGCATTGTTGTGAGTTGAGAATGCTTCAATGTGCAGAACACATACCTGTCCCTGCTGAGATTGGGTTTTCCATCTTGAATAGAGAATGAAAATTGGATTTCCTCCCACATACCATTTTCTTGTGGTAGTGTGGGAATCTTGAAGCTCATTGAAAGGACATGAGGTTTGAGAGTTCATGGGGGGAAAAAAAAACTGTTGAGTGTGGAACATTTTGATAGGTAAGTGTAATTTATTTTTCATGTCTTCAAGCATCACTATTCAGTGCTGTTTTCTAATGCTGGTGTGCTTTTAATGCAAGAATTTATTGCACATGTTTGTCCATTAAATGCACTGTTATCCTTCTATTGACCAGCTTTGTGTATTTGTTCACATGAACTAGTACTTTTCCAATAGAGAAAAAACTATAACCAGTGAAAAGTTCCACAAAATAATCTGTCATCTTGTGCTATAATTTTCCCTACTTTGACTAGGTTGTGGCTTGGCTGATTTTTGTTTTCAAATCTTGTTTATGACAAAATCTGACAGCAATCTAACCATGTGTTTCTTTACATTTAATCGACAAGCATACTGCTTTCAAATTGAAATTAGTACTTCTCTTTCTTTCCCCAGCAAGTAGTCAATTGTTTGGGCAGCTGTCGCAGTTATCAATGCATGGCAGAGTTTCACGTAATGAGTTTCACCACAGTAAGCATTACATTGACAGTTGAATGACCGTTTCAAGAGGTTGTAGTAACAGATTGTACCTTTAACATGGAATCTGCTTTGTTGACATTGTTACTATTACAAGAATTACAAGGTTTTTTACATGTGGCAGAAGGTAAATTTTCTTCAGTCTTAAAGATATAGTGACTTTTATTAGACACTGAAATTTATTTTTCACAAGAAATATAAAATATTTTACATTTAAACTGTATGGAATCTGAGAACTGTACATAGTGCTAGAGCAGCTCTGGTGGATATGGGGGACACAGAAGTGGCATGAGTGATCTGAGTGCATAGGTGACCCATGGGGCTTTGGGTTGACATGAACGATTGAGAGCATGGGCAGGAATGGGATGAGTGTGGCTGGAGCATTGTGAGAGATAGGGTATGAGGTTTAGGGATACTTTAAATGCTGCTCTGAACTCAGATACTCCTTTGAAGAAATGAAGTGGACCTTCCATCTGGCCTGCCTGCACACCCATATTCTTCACATACTTCCAGGGCAACTCGCAAACCTGACCCTTGTGCAAAAGGACAATGTAGTGTGTCAATTCACATATGAGTCGGGTTTGTAGTTTTTGAGATGTGAAAATGTGCACGTTGGGATTTCTCAACCACTGTGGAAGACATCTTTGGTCAAGTTTTGTGACAGGTTTATGAGACACTCCAAAGATGACATGTTGGAAACTTTCCAAAGCGCAAAAACAGCCATTTTATCTATCAGGCAAGAATATCAGTCTGACTGACAATGAAATATTCACAACTTTGATTTTAATGTTCTGGATTTGATAGTCAAAAATACTACAGAGATCATTTACCAGATGAGCTTTGTTGAAGCAGATGTATCAATTAAATCATGCATCAAAGTACCATGTAGGTTAAATAATGAACTTTTTCTTTGCACAGGTGATGTCTTCAGAATCACAAAATTATTACAGTGCAGAAGGAGGCCATTTGACCCATCGTGCCTGCACCAGCTTTACTATACAATCTGGCTCCATTATCTAGAAGCTTATGCAAGATTACAAAAAAAATCTTGATCAGTTGGCCGATGTGTGGAAGAGTGATAGATAAACTCTAATTTGATAAATGCAAGGTATTGCATTTTGGTAAAACAAACAAGGGCAAGACTTATACAACACTACCCAAGGCCTTACTTTTAAATGTATAACAGAGAGACCTAGGGGTTCAGGTACATAATTCTTTGAAGTTTGCCTCATGTATAGATAGGGTGACTAAGAAGGTGTTTAGCCCGCTTGCCTTCCTTGCTCAGACCATTTGAATATAGGAGTTGGAATATTATGTTGAGGTTGTACAAGACATTGGTTAGGCCTCTTCTGGAGTACTGTGTCCAATTCTTGTTGCCCTGCTATAGGAAGGATATTATTAAGCTGGAGAAGGTTCAGAAAGGATTTACCAGAATGTTGCCAGGAATGGAGCATTTGAGTATAAGGAGAGGCTAGATAGGCGGAGATGTTTTTCTCTGGAGAGTAGCAGGTTGAGGAGTGACCTTTATAGAGGCTTAAAATCATGAGGGATATAGATAAGCACGTGTCTTTTCCCTAGGGTGGGGGAATTTCAAGATTAGAGGGCAAATTTTTACAGAGAGTGGTTTGTGTACGGCATGAACTTTCAGAAGAAGTGGTGGATGCAGGTACTGTTACAACTTTTAGAAGACATTTAGCTAAGTTCATGAATAGGAAATGTTTGGAGGGATATGCGCCAAGCGCAGGCATGTGGGGCTGGTTTAGTTTGGGATTGTGTTTGGCATGGACTGGCTGGACCAAAGGTTTCCATGCTGTGTGACTCAATGACTCTTATGACTAGTACCAGTCTCCAGGCTTTTTCTCATAGGCCTGCACATCATCACTGTCTGAAAAAAAAATCCATTACCCTCTTGAATGTCTTATTTAAAACCTGCCTGTACCGTATTTCCAGGCAGGTTCCAGGTATTTCCAGTCTTGAAGTAACGAATTCTGTACACCTCATATGTCATTTATAGTAGGGAATCAACTCTGAAAAATTCCAGCAATACTCATGGGCCAAGATATAAATGCACTGAAATATTTTACAGTTTGTATCAGCATGAACATAGAAATGCAGGTGTTTTGTACTTTGACTCATTTGAACAGTTAGTTCATTGTGAGGCCGACTATCGTGCCCGTGACTCTATATTTTGATTGAGATCAGGTAACTCATTGCAAAAAAAGGATCTGAACTTCATAGTGGTTTAGCCATTAAAGTAACAACTTAATTTGCTATCAGTAGTGATTTTGTGACATTTGTTTCTTTTCCCATTACAAGCACAATGGCCTTGATATTAGTAAAGATGGTGCAGGAGATCAGGATAGAATGGAGAAAACCAGGAATGTGGATACCCCACTCATCCTAACAGCAGGCTCTCTTTTCAGTAACCTGCTGCAGTCTCCTGGCGAAATCGATTGATTATCGGGCCAGTGGAAGGAAGCACAAACAACAAGACACTGCAGTCCAAGACGCCAGGAATGGTCCCAACTGTTAGTGGATGGTCTTGTCAAAATCAGGGTGTGGGGTCAGGCACTGATTGGGAGAAAGTGGAGCTCCCAGCCATGATTGAAGGGAGGTTACTCTGCCCAGTGTGTGGCAAGGGTGTGGTCAGAATCTGAGTGAGTAGGGCTTCTGGCCACATTTGGGGGAAGTGGGGGTAGCTCATTGCACTAATCATTTTGAATTCCCCCTCCAACTTGTTTCCACCAGATAGGGGTAATTTAATACCGTGGCCAAATTGTACAAACTCAGGGATTAAAATAATTTAGACACATTAGGGTAGTCCTGGTTTCATTTTTTCTTGTTGTAATTCATCTGAATACATTTTTCAGCCTTGCCCAATGTCTGTAGTGCATTCTGACTTACAGATGGATACCCTTCTATAACTGTAGTATCTAGTCCTTATGCAGGTTTGAGGACTATACCTCACCAGTTTCATTCTTTGCAGAGGAAAAAGTGAACATCGGCTAAAATAATGTTGGTGCATGTTGACCCTGGCCAGGTTGGGTCATTTGGTGAGACGGTAGCACTCATTTCAATTGAGCTGATAACAATAATGCTGACTCTATCTGCATGTGCTGTAATTGTATAATGAAAAATAAACTCCATCTTGGTCAGTTAGGTTATCCCAATGCATGGCAAGTTATCCATCTGGTATCTAACAATTAAATATTGCTTAGAATTCCAAATTTAGGAAAAGATAGACTTTCATTTGAAGGAGAAGTGTCATTGTTACTTATTAATTAGACTACCAATGGGAATTATACAAATCAGTGTACATTTTGAAATTAATTTTTACATGAAGTATTAAAGACAGCATGTTTCGCAAATATTTGATCCATCTGAGATTTATAGATTACAGTATTAATTGATTTACAATTGACCTGCATAATTTTCATTAAACATTAGGCTTTTTTTAAGCACAAGAGACCAAAAGTCATAAAATAAAATCCATGAACTTAACATGCCCATTGGAAAGATAGTGGAAAAGATATTTTGCCCACAACCAGATGATGCATAATGCAACTCAGCAGTATATTGTTTAAGTCAGAAACAGTTTTAATTAGTTGTTGAAATCTATTTATTAGCTGGGTGATGTGTAGTGCTTTATGCGTACAGGTCAATGCCTTATCTTCCACGTCTTGCTCCAGCTTATTTGATAGTGTAGAGAAACATATTATGTTGAGGCAACTTGCCTCCTGGTTGGAAAACCTTGGCAAAATTCTCAGTAAATGTTTAGAAAATATCACAAAGTATAATATTATCAACAGAATAGACAGTAGAACTGCTACACAAGTATAAGGTTCTACTTGATTGAGCTATTAACCTTCACAAAAATGCATGAATTCTAGACCTAAATTTGATTGTATTGTTTGGTCTAACCACGTGTGTGCATTACTAAATAATGCAGTAGTGATCACTAAAGAGAACATATTAAAACTGCTGAATGTCTGGACAAGAGACCTGAATCATCATTAAATTCACAGTTGTTAATGTAATGATGCTGAATGTTAACAGTTTTGGTGACATGCTGGTGAACTTTAAAAATACCGAAGTGGTATTACAACAGGAAGGATTTTAGAGACCTATGAAAGGGAAAAATGCAAATGCAAAGCAGGAGCAAACAAAGGAAATGGAAGTTGAAGTTTTAGGCAGGGCATATATAGTAGGGAAAGAGGAGCTTCTGAAAGCATTTGGATGGGAAAAGGCAGAAACACTTCAGCCAGGCTATTTCAAATTGTTGTGCTAAGTGACTAAAAGACCTTTGATTTAGTAATGGTGGAGAACCAGCACTCTCCATGTTGAGAAGAGCAGATACTTTATGCAATCTGCAAGAACTTTCTTAAGATAAGGTAAGATGAAATAAAGGAGCCATTTGAAGATCATGATTAAGGGGGGAAAGTATTGAATAGAAAAGTTAATGAGTCTGATGATGAAGAGATAATGGCATAACAACAGAAAATGTTGTAAATACTCAGCTGGTTAGGCAACATCTTTAGGCAATTTCCAAATCTTAAACTCTGATAAGACTGATAATGTGTCAGGACCTCTATCGCTGCTGAATTGAACTTGGCTGTGGGCATTTCATTCACTGCTTAGGGGGGAATTGCTTTAGCAGTATTAAACAGCTTTGATCTAATCATGGACAAAGAAGCTGAAGGTGAAGTGAGAAAATAGTGACTACACTTGACATCAAGACAAAAATTGACCAAATGCAGTGTCAAGGAGACGTAGCAAAACTAGAGTCAATGGAAATCCAAGAGAAAACTCTCCTGTAGTTGGAATTGTATCTAACAAAAAGGAAGATGGTGTGGCTGTTGGAGGTCAAACATCTCGATCCAGGGACATTACTTCAATTGTTCCTCAGGGTGGCCTCCTAGGCCCAACCATCCTCGATGTTTTATCAATGCCTTCCATTCCGGCATAAGGTTGGAAGGGGTGGTGGAGATGTTCGCTGCTGATTGCTTATTGAGCAAGATTCACCTCCGATAATGAATGCCTTTAGGAAATTTTAGTGGAGGCAGTCAAACACCTGGTAGATGTGGGAAAACTATACACTTGTTCTTGAACTCATCCCTGGCAATTTTGATAGAGGTAGCAAGGATCAAGGAGGAATTCTCTTTCCTGTGCTTTCATAAATGAGAGGTTTTATTTTTAGCTATAATAAAGGCTATAATAGATACTTAAGCTTTGATTTTATTTCATCTCAACATGGCTTGAGTGCTGCCCATGTGGGATATGGGGTGAATTGGCTGGGAGAATCAGTGGTGTTGGATGAGGGGTATGATGTGCCCTGAATTAATATTTTTTGGTACTGGGGTATAAGGGTCCATGTAGGTTGGGGGTGAGAGTTGGCATTAAGTTTGAATGGGGCTATAAGTGGTTATGGAGATTGTGTACGAGTTGGAATGGTGGCAAGGAGGTAATATGAGGAGCGGGGTGATGGAGTGAGAGAGTTGAGGGCTAGAGCATCTAGACTCCAAGGAAGCAAGGCCGAAGCTGGTGGTGTCATGGTATTGTTACCAAACTGGTAACCCAGAGGCCCAGGTGAATGCTGTCGGGAATCCCACCACTGAAACTGATTTGAATTGAATTTAAACTCATTTTAAAAATCTGGGATTAAAAATTGATTTAATGTGACCAAAACTTATCATGAAAACCCACCTGATTCACTATCATTTAGTAAAAGAACAGCTGCCATCCTCACCTGGTCTGGCCTATATGTCACTCCAGATCCACAGCAATGTGCTTGCCTCCTGAAACCGCCTATTAAGTCACTTAGTCTTATTTAACTGTTATAAAGCCCAGATAAAGGAATAATATCAGATGGATCACATGGAATCAACCCTAGTACCAGAAACACCAATGACATGTCTTACCCTGCAAAGTCATCTTTTAACACCTGGGGACCTGTGTGGAAATTGGGAGAACTGTGCCACAGACTAGTCAAACAACAACTTGATATAGGTGATAACAAGGTGTAGAGCTGGATGAACACAGCAGGCCAAGCAGCATCAGAGGAGCAGGAAAGCTGACGTTTCTTCAGAAATGGGGGAGGGGAAGGGGATTCTGAAATAAATAGAGAGAGGGGGAGGCGGATGGAAGATGGATAAATGAGCAGATAGGTGGAGAGGAGACAAACAGGTCAAAGAGGTGGGGATGGAGCCAGTAAAGGTGAGTGTAGATGGGGAGCA
>NC_063332.1:125163848-125194556 GCF_021869965.1 Rhincodon typus | reverse complement strand
TTAACCTGTTTGTCTCCTCTCCACCTATCTGCTCATTTATCCATCTTCCATCCGCCTCCCCCTCTCTCTATTTATTTCAGAATCCCCTTCCCCTCCCCCATTTCTGAAGAAGGGTCCAGACCTGAAAGGTCAGCTTTCCTGCTCCTCTGATGCTGCTTGGCCTGCTGTGTTCATCCAGCTCTACACCTTGTTATCTAAGATTCTCCAGCATCTGCAGTTCCTACTATCTCCGAACCTGATATTGGTTATTTTTCTGCGAGAATGTCTGTTAGTCAATGTTCCAGATGTCACCGTCACCATCCCTGGGTATGTCCTGTCTCACAGGATTCCTACCAGAGGTGACAGCACAGTGGAGACATCAACACTGACTTCAGACTTCATGAAGTCTCATGGCTTCAGATCTAACATGGACAAAGAAACCTCCTGCTGGTTACCTCACCTGTCAGCTAGTGAATCAGTACTCCTCCATGCTGAGCACAAATTGGAGGATGCAGTGAGTGGTAAAGGCACAGACTGAAGTTCCTGCTGAGAGTACAATGTCCATCATCAAGAGTGGCTCAGTAGCATCGCTTCTGAATGACTTGGCCGAGTTGTAAAAGACATAGTTGCAAGTCTGAGTTTGCAGCAAATAGTAAGGGAACCAGCAAGACAGAAAAATCTTCTTGCCCATACCCTGTCAGTCTACCTGTAGCAGATGCATCTGTCCATCACAGTATCAGTAGGTGTGACCCACAGACCTTTATAGCAATGCATTCCCTGAGTTCAAATTGAAGAAGATCTCCATTGTGTTATGTGATCAATCATGATGCCAAATTTGATGACCGCCTTCAACCACTTTGATTCGTTCCATGTAATATCAATAAATGGCTGAAGGTACTGTATATTGCAAAGGCTATAGGCGACCACAGTATTCAGAAATTATACCGAATACAGGGCTTCAATCTACCCACGCCTCTTGCCAAGCTATTCCAGTTACAACATGGATGTCTACCTGATGATGTCTGAAATATCCTGTAAACAAAAATGCAGGACAAATTTAACGTGGTCAATTACAGCCCCACCAATATAAAACTCAATTATACCAGCTTATATTTTTTGTGGCATTATTTATTAGTAGCAAAGATCCAAGTCTAGCAAATAGCCATTTTAGGCCATTTCACTTTTGTTACCATTGTGCAAAATGTGAAGGATTTTGTTTAAGAATTTAATGGCTCAGATTTTCCAATCACCAGATGTTCACTATTCCTGTGTAGGTGGGAGTTGGCATGGGAACCTGTGGAATCGCCATCGTAGCAGACTCTGAATGAACTATTAGGAAGTTGAATTTTCCGCTGGGCAATTCCACTGGGTTTGGAACTCTCCAAAAGTCTCCTTTTTAAATCAGAGGGTTCCAATGAAACCAAGTAAAATAGTTACTGAGGAATAATAGACTATTTAGGTACAAAGTCTAACTCATGAGTAGTTAACTGACCCCATACCTACCTCAAACACAAAAACACGTCTCCATACCTCTACACCCAGAACTCCACGCATTAGTTTCTTGATCTGCATCCAGTACCCTTTCCCCACTCTGCACCCGAAGCCTCCCTTTCACAGATTCATGCCAGACCCACATCCAATCCCCCTCCAACTGCTGAAATGTTCTTCCCTGCCACTTGTCTTGCTCTGCACCCCCCCCCCCAAACCCTCCCCTTCCTCTTTCTCCCATCCATTCTGAACCACCATAAAATTCCATTGCTTACTGAGCACCTTGCTTCCTACTCATCTAGCTAACTCCTTCCACTCCACACCAAACCTATCCTGGCATCCTATTTATCTGGCAGCCCATTCCTGCTCAGCATGCACTGTAGTTAGCTGCACCCTACCCACTAGCACCCTGTGACCTGGCACTCTAGCCTGCTAACCATCTGGCACCCTACCCTGTCAGCATCCTAACATCACATTTCACTTGTGAATTTTTGACAGCAACTCTCAAAAAAGGCTGTCTGGATCTTCACATTTCAGAATATGGTAGCTGACTGCTGTGAAATGGAACTGTAGTTTGCCTTTCCCTGACAGTTCTGCACCACAAAATAATTGTCAAAATGGAAGTAGAGCTCTGCATTTCTGCATTCTGGTCAGAATCTCCTCTCAGAAGTGCAGAGCTCTCTCCTTTCATTAAAAAGAGAGGACAGATTGCCAGTCTTGGAAAATACAATCCTACATTCATCTGCTGTTTATTTAAGTAGATTATTTTCAAACATAGTACCACATAAAGCCAAAGGAATTTTTTTTTTATTTTCTTGAACATGGAGCCAACATTACATTATTCTAAATCTCCAAACAGTTCCTGTCCTTTTTGGTATATAGTGGAATACAAAACTGGCCCTCCACAAATGCCACCTTATACTCTTGTATATTTGGGAATTTTAGGAGTACAGTACCCTGGGAGCTCACTGAGGTTAAAGACCTAATAGCTTTTTTTCCCTTTTGCAGCCATTGTGCAAAATATGATTTCTTTTTATTTAAATTCTAGTGGTTTATGAAATTTCAAGAACAAATGTGGAACAGTGAAAAACAATGTATTCCAACGATAAGATCTTAGGCTGAGTATCAATTTTCTTTATAAGCAGAATTGAAAATAAAGATCAGCTAACTTATTGTTCTTCTCCATGGGAACACTTCAAAAACAACTTCAAAAATGTTAAGAAAATACATGGTCACATTCCACCAGAATGGTACAAACATGTTTGAACCTCATGCCCATTAAGGTTCCCTTTAATCCTTCTTGGATTATGGGGATCATTTGTTTAAGTGTGTTGCTCCATGAGGGCCAACTTGCGTGCAGTCTTGTGGGAATTCACAAGTCACTCTTTGCACAAGTTGCATGGTTTTCTGGAAAAAAAAAGGGTGCCCCTGTAGGGAAGCACTGCAACTTTGAAATACAGTGCCATCCCTGTCTCATTAGTTCAAGGAACTTAACATCTATGCACATCGATTGTCGTCTTAAATTCCTCTCCTCTGATTTCTTCACTGTCCCCTTCTCCAACAATGTGAGGACTTTTATGGTCTTCGTTGTTATGAAGTTCAAGATCATCCATTCAGCTGTTTCTGCAACTCTTCCTTCCATTAGCGCACTACAGCAAACTTTGTTAAAGTTCTCATTTGGCCTATCCCTGAATTTTAAACCTCCCTCAAGTTTCCTTCTTAGGGACACTTGCATAGAGGGACATTCCTCCCACCACCAATGCTGTTTGTGCTCATTACGAGATCCATCTCCTGCTTCCTTCACCTTTCACCCACAACTGTTAACCAATCAACATCTGCTCCTGCCCCCCCACCCCATTAACTGATATTGGTAGCTCTCTTTCTCTTCAAGTCTTTCCCTGTCGTCTTTAAATCTGCTGTTTTCACTCCTCATATCAAAAAAATTACCTTTGGTTCCACAAAATACTATCCCATTTCCAACCATCCCTTCTTCTGTCAAGTCCTTAACCATGTTGTCTCCTCCTGAATCTATGCCTACACTTTTGCAAATTCTGGTTTTGAATTCCTCCAATCATATTTGATCTACAGGCATAGTACTAAAATAGGTCTTTTTGAAGTCACAAAAGATATCCTATGTGACTGAAGAAGGTAAACTATCCTTAACTTACCTCCATCTGTCTGCAACATTTGAAGCTGTTGACCATAGTAATCCCTCTGCCAACGTTTTATTACTATCACCCAAATGGGTGACAAAGCACTCACCAGTTCCATTCTTATCCAAGTATCTTTGAGCATGTTTGTAATGGCTCCTCTTCCTGCCTCTGTCTCACAAAGACCTCTCCTTGACCTCTCCTGTATGTGACATATATATTGCCCCTTACTGACATTATCCAACAGCAGTATTAGTTTTTATGGCAAAATTTGCGAAGTCGTCAATGGCAAGACACTTGGGAAAGTACAATAAGAACCAAAAAATGAGATTCTCAATGTCAATTATAAAGAAGTTTCCGTTTCCAAAAAAAAATTTTCAAAACTATGGGGAGGCACGGTAGCTCGATGGTTTGCACTGCTGCTCATAGTGTCAGGGACCCGGGTTCAATTTCACACTCTGGCGACCGTCTGTGTGGAGTTTGCACATTCTCCCCATGTCTGAGTGGGTTTCCTTTGGGGTGCTCCGGTTTCCTCCCACAGCCAAAGATGTGCAGGCTAGGTAGATTGGCCATGCTAAATTGCCTGTAGTATTCAGGGATGTGTAGATTAGGTGGGTTATAGGGGACTGGACTGGATGGGATGCTCTGAGGGTCGGTGTGGACTTGGTGGGGCGAAAGGCCTGTTTCCACACTGTAGGGATTCTATGATCTGAACTGGATGAGAGTCTTGCTAGTGACTGGCGAGGGGTTCATTTAACATATTATTACCTCACCTTGTCTGGTTTATACTTACAGATAGTTAGTTATTTTCCAGACTTAAAAGTGAGAACTGCAACTTGGCAGTTATAGGTTGGGCAGGGGTCTTCTCTGGACATCCCTATTTGGGCAGCATTCCCCAATATCTTCGTACTGCTCCATCAGCCTGCACCCTCAGTACCTGTATCTGCATCAGCTTTACCACATCAGGAGACTCTCAAACTAGCTTATAATACAGCACTTCAGTACTGTACTTTGGAGCTGCCAGGCTGCTTTGCATGCAGGAACAGACAGCCATCCTGTGCATTGGAGAACAGTGAATCTCAGGGCTGTATGTTTGTTTTCTTTGTGCCCGCTCACTTTGCCCCTATTTGGAGCCTCACAACATCTCTGTCTTGCCTTTTTAGCACAGCCAGAAAGTCAGACAGGTTGTCAGGTTTGCAAGCAATTTCATAGCATGGTCCCATGCACCAATATGCCCACCTGCATGCTTGTTCAATGTCATACTTACAGCATGTGTCTGCATATCTGACAGTTTATTGAGAGCAGTCCTTAGTCCAGTTAAGGAGGGCCATCATCAATGAAGGGGCTGGGATGTCCTCAGTCAGGAAAGATGGTGAAATTTCCTGAGTGAATAAAATGCACAGAGGGCAGGAAGGCTGAATAGTTTGGGGGGATGGGGTGGGTCAGAATCATGGAGACATGGAGACATGAGTGGTAGATCATGAGCCTTTGTCACCTTGACCCAGGTGACTATTTCAGACCAGCTGACAGTGTTTGAAGAATGAATAGCTGAAGTTTAAATGTGATACCTGCAGCATGGACACTGTAAGGTCCAGGCACTGGCAAGCTGCTGAGTACAAGATTGCACCATGCATACTTTTAGAATTCAGCATTATAAAATTGCATGAGAAAACTACCTGATGCTCACTGAGAGAAACCATCCATGAAATTCCCTGATATTGATAAAGCTAAATTTTAGGAATATTTAACCCCACATGTACACGAATGACACTCCGCTCAACCTTGCCACAACCCCTCTGTCAGCTTCACTCCTGCATTGTTATCAGATTGTATATCTGGCATCCAATTTTGATTGAGCAGAAATTTCTGGGTATTTTGAGTTGACTGAAGTTATCCTTTTAGGTCCCAATTCCAAATACCATTCCTCAACTAATTCCATATCCCACCTCTGGCAACTGTTGGAGGTTACGTCTGACTGTTTGCAACCTTGGTGTCACATTTGAGACCGAGATGAGCTTTCAACCACATTCATATTATTAAAAGGCCATCTTTTTCAACCTGCGTATTGTAGCTTAATTTTGCCCCTGCCTCTCTTCATCTGCTAAACTGCTAGACTTTGACTATTCCACTGTATTCCTGGCTGCTTTCCAACATTCAACCCCCTGTAAATTTGAAGACATTGAAATTTTTGCTACCCATGTCCTAATTCGCATCAAGTAGACTTCTATCTCCACTGTACTTGCTGAACTTTGCTGGCACCAGTTAAGAATGGTCTTTGAATTTAAAATTCCTCATCCTATTTTCCAGTTGCTCCATCGTCCTACCCTGCCCTATTTCTGTTATCTCCTTCAGCCTCTGAAGCCTCTCAAGTTCACTGAGTTGCTCCAATTCTGCCCACTTAGTCTCCAATTTTAAACTCTTGACCATTGGTCCCTATGCCTTCAGTTGTCTATGCCCAAAGCTCTAGAATTTCCTCCTCTACCTCATGTCTCTGCTTGAAGTGACTTCTTAAAACCTACATTCTTTGAATAAACTTCAAGCTTAATCCTGCATCACCTTATGTAGCTTAGTGCCATAATGTGTTTTATAATGCTTTAGTGAAGCTCCTTGATTTTTTTTATTGTTAAAGGTACTAACTATAAAACTATAGGCTTTTGTCATACTAACCTTTGCAATCTCAGAACATCCCAAGGCATTTAACAGCCAATAAAATACTTTTAAAAGTGTAGAGAGTATAAAAGCCAAAATGTGGCACAGCACAGCCCCTGAAATAAGAATTATTAAAATGCCTAGATAATCTGTTTTTGGTGACATTAGTGTGGCTACAGATGTTGATCAGAACAGCGTGAGGACTCTTTTGCTCTTCAACATGCTATGGAATTTCTTGAACACAGCTGACAGTATAGACTTAGAAAAATATAAAAGTCAATCTTTCTGATCCATTGCCCTCGGGAAACATTCATTGACTGAAGGGTCCGTAATGGTCCTGGGAAGCAAGCCTAAAATTATAAATTAGGCCTGTTTTAATCTTTAACCTTAACATATCAACAACCTCCATTTTCAAAGGTAATCTGGATTTTCTCTCTTATAAATATCAGTAATGGTGCCTTTACATAAATTTTATGCCTAACTTAAGTCCTCTTCAAAGTATAGGCCCTGCTACAGAGGATAGACCTTTACTGGGTGTTGTTCCTGGACCACATTTAATGCCTTGGGAGAGGAGCTTTATTTTTCAGTAAAATGCCACATGAAAACCCTGATTCAGTCAACCCAATTCTTCTGTCACTGTTTAAGCTATTGTCTTAGGTGATGTGTCTTGAGATGTTGTGAATAAGCAGGAAAAATTTTTTAAAAATTCAGGGCCTCAAACATTTTTAAATTGATGAAAAAGTGATTTTGTTCTAAATTTTCAAACTGTCAAGTACATTGATTTATGTTAAGGGCTTTATTATTTTTGTGAAATAGTAAAAATATACCTCTCATTGTTATTTTCTTCCTCCTATAGACCACCCAGAAAAGAGCAAAGCAGTCTGCTCCCAGGGCCGTTAGCAAAGATGCTCTTGAGTCAGCCCATAGCCGTTAATCATTCTCCTAAATGGATTCAATTTTACTATAGATTTCATAAAGCAGTCAGTCATTTTTTAAACCTGAAAGAACTGTGGTAACTTTAGAAGAGCAAATCACTGGGCAGCAAAAGTTATTCCAAGTTTTACTTTGAGGCAAATACATCAAGCTAGGGCTCAGTCTAAACTGACATTATTAGAAATATGGAGCCTACAGTTTATTTTGATTCTTCAGTGGTTACAAAAAAGCTTTTAGGAATTTCGCTGAAGAATGGGGAGGCCACCTGACTGTGTGCCAGCAATACCGCTGCTGCAGGAATTTCACTGTGTTTTGTTTTAAGTCTGAAGACCAGCAACCAGCAAGTGTGAAGGAAATAAAGATATTTAAAGGGCCCTATTTAGTTTATTTTCAAGATTTTTAAAATACTGCAAACTATTTTCCAAGCTTTCAAGTAGGAGGGTTAATCTTGATTGATAAGATATGTTTGTTTTCTTTCTTTTCCTGTTTTCACCATACCACTGCTAAAGACTGCCATTTAATTTTGAAGTGATTTGCGGTTTAGCACTGACTGACTGAGATTCCTCAGCCATGGCAAAAATCAGACCTGAAGTGAGGCAAAGACAGCTTTCAGAGAATGCAAGCACATTTTTTTAGTGGAGTGTTTGAGCTAGGAAAATCTGGACTGCTTCTTGCAGCCCCCCTCATTCCCATCACCACCACCCCACCTCCCCAATCAAGTTTTGGGATTGAACCCCCTCCCACCCCACATTGAGCTGGTGGATCAGTTCTGACTTGCAGCCTGCAATTCATGTCTGGTCCCACCCTGCTTTGGAACTGCCGTTTAACACTTTTGATACTGTGTGTTCTTATGTTGAAATTGTACCTCATTTGCTGAACAGTTGATGATTAAAGGGAATGCATTAAATTCCTGTATGTGTGCACTGCTCAAGCAATGCTCTCCACTGCCACCAAGAGAACAATTTAACAGCTTTGATGTTCTCGCCTGTCAAAAGTTTGCAGAGTCGACTTATTGAGAATCTGGTGATGCCAAGTTCAATACAATGGGAAGTCAATGCTTCAGGGCTATATTGACACTTAACCTATGGTAGAATGATGACTGCATCATATGCACAACACAACAGTGTGTTCAACTTGTCCTTTTGAAGCGAACTTAAGATGACTGCCTTGTGTGTGCCTCACGGTAGCGGTTAGGCAGACTGGGCAGTCCTTACATTTATTGTACAGGCTGTCCCCAGATTGCGGACAGGTTCCATGCTCGAGTCTGTTTGCAAGTTAACTTGTATACAAGTTGGAACTCAATGCAGGTCAATATATTATGGCAGATTGTAAGTATGGGAAACATTCATATACCAGATCTGAAGTTGGCTGGTCCACCTCCTAGGAGTCAGAATGGTAGTTTACAGTGTCAAAATAATCAGTTCCTGCAAGTGTGAAGAGATCCACTCCCAGCTCCATATTTTTGTCTGGGATGCCATGTGTGATCAGTGGTTCTTGAGCTATCTTAGCTTGACACTCCTTGATTTTTGTTGCTCATGTTTGCCTAATAGAACACATTGCTTCCCTAGCTCTACTTGACTCAATTCCTTGGTCCCTTGCATGAATGTGCATCGGTATCCCTGCAGTCGGTATGTTTGGGATAACGATTCCATTTTCTTTGTACAAAAGCTGTCTTGGGCTGTCAGTTCATTTCTGAATGCTCTGTGTCTCATAACAATCGATGTGTTGCTAATGTTTTCATGCCAGCCTTTCATCACTACCTCTTGCAACACTTGGAGAGTTTCATCTTTTGGTTAGCTTGCTTGATTAACAAGGAGCATGTCTGTTGTATTCCATCTCTACCAGATTGCTGACTTCCAGAGCATGATAAGCTGCTATTTCACATTGAATGTGGAAGATTTCACACTCTGTTGTAGCACTCCACCGTTTCCTTGTTGAGAGTATTGATCTTGACAGTATGCCTGCAATGTGCATCTACTTCCCTTTCTTGTATGTCACATCCAGATGATGTCTCTGCAGCTGGAGTGATGTTCTTTGCAGACATTTTAGAGAAGGTAGTAGTGGACTGAGGAAAACATTTTGATTGTCTCGTGTTAGGACTTGATTGCCACTTTGTCTCTTCCAAGTATGTGTTGATGAAAATGTTCACAAGCTAAGACAATCCTTTCTTGATTTGCACCTAATGTCTTTCTGTTCCTGTTGGTGCCCTGATGCAAATCTAATTGGTTGCCCTTGCTGTATTAGGGTTGCCTCAAGTCCTGCCATGCTGGCCTCACAAAACAGGGTGACTTCTGTATTGGCATATTTCAGAATAGTATTTCAGCACTGTCACTGGTGTCACTAGAATTTGATTTTGGAGGCTGCTGCTGCTTTTCATCTACTCCAAAATCACTGCAAATCCTTGGATGTGAGTTAGTGTAATTTTCCCCCCTCTGCTGACAAATTGAGCAAGAATTTTACCAAATAGTTAATGAATACAACAAATCATTGCACTGCTTAAACATGTTTTGGTTGTTACATCACTACTTTTAACTCCCACCTTTTCAGGACCATTTGCTATCAGTACATGGTCTATGTACTGTACTTTGGGCATCTTTAGTTGTAATCTTTTCTTGTTCATCTTTAGGTTTAACCAAGAGACCTCTGTTGAGTAATTTGATTGCTGATGGCAGTGGCTTCTTCCATCGTGTCTCTGTATCCATCAGGTTGTGGATCATGCACCATAGCTCCCACTCCAGGAGGATCACCAACTCTTTCATGTTGTCTGCACTGATATTCCTCTGGAGGTGCTAAAATACAATGACCATCCATATCTCCAAAAAGTATTCAGAATTAGATTAGAAAACTCCTGTTTTCATCCAGTTTCACTTGACAGCAACTATCCTTCACATCTAAGACTTTTGCATTTGCAAGTTGTGAAAAAACTTCTTCAATGGCTAGCATGGAGTATAGTACAGTAAGCATAGTAATTTATTGTTGCATGTATTTATGAAAATACAGTATAATGTGTATAAGTCACCATAATTAGTCAGGCACCATTTTAATCACACCATTGTGTGCATCATTTCTTTTTTTATAATTTAAGACAAATTTCGTTCTTTGTTCCAACCACGGCTTCTTGATTTCATAAGTGGCTGCAGGACACACCTTACTTCACAACCTCCAAAGCTGTGCCTGTCTCCCAACACCAAGGAGGAAGCTCACTGAAACAGCCCCCTGCTGCTTCTGACCAGACCCAGAACGTCACCTCTGCCAAAGCCGCGTCAACACCGCCGATACTGTCGCCGCTGCCAGAGCCAGGAGACCGTCCCAATTCTCGGACTGGAGCCCATCTCAACTTCCGAGGACCGAGAGATCATTCACTCCGCCCCTGTTGCAGACGCTGCCGAAACACCAGAGGAAAAGAACGGATCCTAATCCATCGATGCTGGAACAGTTGCTCAAGCCACGACCGCTATGGTCACAAGGAATGGACTGGATCTGACACACAACATCTCCCACAAACTCTGTCCTCCACCGCATTTGCAGAAGGAAGGAAAAAATGAATTTGATTAAAACTTAAATAAAAAAAATAAAATTTTAAAAATGAGGATGCAATTGGTCATGCAAGAGGGGGCAGACAGGTTGGGACCCCAAACATTTCCTACCCTGTTACCTCACCTGTACTAGTGAGATCTGTTCAGGGCATTATTTAAATCCTGTCAGATATCTAAGTCATTGCACTGCTACTGCACTGCTAATCGTTCTATAGAAGTTACCACTTTCTTGATTCCTCCCTCTTCCTTATCTTCTGACTTGTATTTCAGACTGGCCTCGGGGTATTTGGAATTACCTCAGCAGATGCTGAATTAGTCTTACATTTTCATCTTAAACTATGACGATATTCTCCTGGAAGATATACTCCTGTGCGCATGTCATTGTACTCCTCAGTGACCTGTTTTTGGTTTAGTGTACTGTGATGCATTCCAAATCTCAAGTGACACATTGAGGATCATCATTCCAACATTTAGACTGGCTCTGGCTGAGATGAGTGGTTCTTGCTTGTCATTTTATTCATGTAGTTACAACAATAAGCCGATACAGATCATACAGGCTTGTGGAGTAATCTGTTCTCTTGTCATGGATATGGTGCCATCATATAGCCTGAATGTTACTCTTGAGTATTTCATTTTTGGGTTGCCATGTTAAGCCACTGTGCACAGGTCTGTGGATGTCCATGATGTTGCATGTTGCACCGATGACACTTTGTGTTGACCTAATGAATTCCTGCAGATCTCTGTCCAATAATCACTAACAATGTTTCACCTATCACATTGACTAAACTAATCTCTCATATAATGTGGATTGATCCATCTGGATCTTCAGACAATATCTCTCCACTGGCGATCTGTGCCTGCTTTGTTATATTTCATTTTGGTCAAACACTTGTGTGCAAAATGATTCAACTTCTTGCAGTGAGAACAGGTCTTTCTTCTTGCTGGACATGTCTTCCTCAGCTTTGAATAATGTACTCCACAAAAACAGAAATTGCTGGAGAATCTCAGCAGGTCTAGCAGCATCTTTGGAGATAAAATGAGTTATTGTTTCAAGTCCAATGGCACTTCTTTTGTGTTTCAGATCTTCCAGCACCCATAGTTCTTTGTTTTATACCAGTATTTTGTAAATTTGTAGGATTCTCAAGCCAGTGTATCGTTGGTTTGCACCAATGTCATCTGTTCATCTCACAAAAAACTTAAAAATTCAATTGTGGACATTGTATGTGACTGCCAGTGCAGACCATGCAGGCTAATGTTTTGTTTCCTGAAATGTCTTACTTTGCCATCATTTAATGCTGTCATTGTTGCTACTTTTAGTTGAAGGGGAATGATGATTGGAAAAATGCCAAATGTAATCCCAGGGCTAATGTTACCGATGCAGTAACCACTGACTAAAATAGAGCAAAGATGCAATGCTGCTCATGCTAGTTAGAATTAACAAACATACTGTTAGTATCTTTAAGCAGTGTGATACCTCTGGAACAATCAAGAGAAAGTTTGCAATGTGACTGCCCCCTCTCCTAATTAATCAGGCTGTTGAACTCATGACAACTGATAAAGATTTCTTGATGTGGCTCAATGACGAGGATAGGAAAGCTGTGGCCGAAAATGGGAGTGACCGTATTGGTAAGGAATTTGCAACAGTAGCAACAAAAGACCAAGTCAGATTAATGCACATTCTACCAGTTTTGCATATCTTCCAAGGTGTATCGCAAATAGTTCATTTCCATCTACCAGGTAACTATAGCTAATTGATCTTGTTCATTACTTTGAGATATTCAAATGTCATATGTTTTCGTCTTTTATCAGACTGTTATTGCAACTTTATGGCCATCAGATATTGAATAGAGTAAATTAAGTCAGTGCTTAACTTCCCTTTATCATGTACTTTGTGAATGTTGACAGTTTAAATTGGACAGCATTGTTCTTTGCTGCTTCTGATTTGCTTCATATGTTGGATGTAATCTGTTGCTCCTATTAAGCATTTTCTTTCGGAAAGAGTAAATATGTTGGCTGACTGCAAGTTTTCGTTGAAAAACTTCAAGGATTTTGTTGGCCCTAATTATTATTTCTGAATTGTGAGGTTTCTAATGATTGAATGGTGCTGTCAATCATCAATTCACACGTGCTGCATCAAACCTTTGTTGGAATGAGGTACAGGAAAGTAGTCCAATAACTTCTGCACCTTTTTTCTTTTCTTCCCTTGTCCCTGCAATCTTTGCATTATAAAATTTAACTTTACTCTTTCTGCAATGCCCAATTCTACTGTAATTTTACTATGTCAGCAATGTTGTGTAAGCATAATAGTTCTATTGGGGGTGATGTTCATACTACATTGTCTGCAAATAGTCTTCTGATGTGACACAGTCTGTGAGCAGAGCTGAAAAGTTCTATCAGCTCCCTAAGACCCTAGTAATTCTGCCCAACCAAATATACTGACAGTTATTGCTATCATTCAAGAAACCTTCTTATGTATAAATGTGTACTCTTCTGTTGATACTCGATGGTGATGTAACCAATCACTTAGACAAAGCAAAGATTAAAAAGGATCTTAGACACAAACTGCCTCAAAACCCTGCTGAGTTAGCTGAAAATGAAATCATGTGACCCCTTTCGCCATGGCTGGATTCAGGGTCTGCTTGGGGGCAGATATGGAAACGTTTTGCAGAATCCAAAATTTCCGTCTGCTGGGTCTGGTTTGGAGATGCCTGTCAGCATCAGAGTAAGGAGACATCTGCAAGTGGGTTCTGAAGGCAGAAAGTGACAAGTGCATTTTTGGAGGAAAAAGTGTCTACAAAATAGTTGTGGTAGAATAAGGGGGCTGCACAAGTGTAGACAAGGAAGCTGCAACAGTTGAAGAACATTTTTAAACGTGTCAACAAAGGAATATTCAGCTAACTGGGATCCAAGAAAACTTGGATTGACTGAGGCGATTGACTGAGGCAATGGACTTCTTGCAGGTGAATATGGTATCTCTTGTGTAGGGCTACACAAGTTCAAGAATTAGAATTAGAATTAGCTTTATTATCACATGTACTCACGTGAATACAGTGAAAAGTTTACAAGTTGCCACTTATGGTACCATCCTAGGTACAAATGCCCCTGGATATAGATACTTAAGTACAAATTCTTAGGAAAAAAATTATAAAAATAAAGAAATAAAAAGTCTCGCATTACAAACTTTCAAGCAATCTTGGGTACAAAAGTACAAAATTGTTAGAATAAATTAGAAAAATAATGAAATAGTAGAATTCAGAATGACAGTCCTTCTAACCCAGTCCATGCCAATCCTTGCCTGAAGAACTCACCGGGCTTCACCACAAGGTTCTCGAGACCAGTAGTCTGTTCTGGATTCACTTCATGACCAGGGATCCACACTGGGGCCGGGAGTCCATATTGGAGCCAGGTGTCCACGCTGGTTTCATCTCTAGGCAGGGAGTCCGTGATGACTTTACTTGAGGCTCAAGGACATGAGGTAATAAGAAAGAGAGTTACTATATTGGGAAAAAGTATGGTAGAGCATTCTGAAATGAACATCATGTTAATTGTTAAATTTAAATCCAAGATTGAGATCTAAAAAGTAGTAAAAGTGGTAGTCACTGCCTAGTTTAAAAAAAAAGTTCTAGCTTTGTATATATACAATGGAAGCTATTAGCTGTGATCTCTCCAATCTATGGAAGGCATGTTTGGGTGATTGCTTTTCTTATGAAGTAGAGTGTGCAAGTTATTTTGAAAAAAAATTTGTTGCTAACTTGTACTTGTGCCTTATACTAATTTCCTTGTGTTTTGTGGATTTCTATTTAATTGAGAGTTTATTATTAAGGATATTGATGAATTCTTCTAATTCTGTTTGTGTTCTGAGCTCAAATACACCACACAAAGTATTGTTACTATGTGACTGCATCATGTAATAAATAAGTTAATGAGAATTTTAAAAAAGTCCAGAAACCAAAAAGTAGCCCTTTAACAAAATCTTGAGAGGAGCCCTTGGGGGAAAAAAAAGTTGACCTTTGCTGCATTCTGGTAAAAGAGGCAAATATGTCAAGCTGCCAGCAATGATTATCAGAGAAAATCTACAAACATCTGCTTGCATTGATTCATGACCACGTAAAGTGCTTCCTAATTGTAATTCAGGAGCAATTGACTGCTATCTATACATTGACCGGCTCAACATTTGGGATGGGTACACTCAATAAGAGAATCATTGTTATTTTCTAGGACTTGATTTTCTTTCAACTTTTCTAGTTCATTTTCTCCTATATAAGCATTTTTTTTAGTTCCCATGAACAGAAGGCCAGTATAGCTGTTTATGCTTGAAGATCTGCCCCAAATAGTAATGCCACCATCACTAAAACTGAGATCAGATAATTCAGCATGGTTCGAAGATTGAATGCAAAACATTTCTTCTAATTTGTATAGCTCAGATGTCAACCAGATAAACATATGTGCTAATTGGAAGAATTTTCATGATCTTTCCAACATAGTTGTAATGTAATGCACTAAATTTGAAACAGGTTAGAAACAATAGTTTTATAATGACTCATTGGCTTTTGCTGTCTGGACTATTATCCAGTTGAGTGCAATGAGGAAACACAATGTGGAAACAAGTATTCCTCAGCCAACAAACTAGCTGGTTTTTGTCTATTCTCATTATTCAGGGCACAGCATAAGTTTAATGAATCTGTGAAAGTAAGAGTATAATTAGCCCATCACTTATTCAGGTAGGAGGATTGTGAAGCAAGCCCACTAATGGCCTCCCTCTAGCACCCTAACCTTTCCAGGAATCTGCAGTTGAAGTTGGATAGACAGAACAAGTTTTAAAAAATAAACTAAGTCCTCATGATCTTGAGGTATATCATAACATGTATGAGCTGACTGGTTAGAAAAATATTTTGATGCTTTTGAGTGATGGACGAATAAGAGATTTAGCAAATCAACACAGGGTTGTAGATCTCATAAAGAAAATGAATAAGAACAAGATAAACTACTTTATCTGATTTGGGCTATTAAAATAATACAGATCTTTCCTTCAAATATGTTGTCTATTTGTTTTGCTCTCATTTCATAAATTTAACTTTTCATGCATTGGGTGTGGTTGGATGCAACTCAGAATTTACAATGTTTTTAATGTATTCTGACATCAAAGAATGTTATGCATTTTTGAAACAAAACCAATATTTTTATTAAAATATTAAAAATTAGTTATTGGGAAGCAGCAATTTAATTTGAAGTTCTTGAAGTTCCATTTCTGTATTCAAATTCAGTTTCTATTTAAAGAGGAATATGTTGTCTGAGGAATTGCAGTTTAACTGAATGTCTAAACACAGTTATTTAATTATATTGTCTTCTTGACATGTGCTAAGCTGGAACACTCCAGCTGTTTTAATTCCAATCGACTTTCTAATTCAACTCCTGAAAGGATTGGAGTAAAAATCAATCAAAAGAAACTGTCAAATTTCCAGGTTTCTCTGGACAATTTTTTCCCCCTGGATAATTTGCGGGAATATCATGTTCAGTTTTTAAATCAAAGTTAGCAAACATATGAGAACCACCTAAAAGAAAGATGATTAATGTGTTAATAGAGTTTGGTTTCCCATAATAGTACAAAAAATAAATGATTTGCAAGCCTGTCACGGTAATCAATAAGCACCTCATAGAAATTTTGTTGGAAGGGCCCATTATTGTAACCACTCAAGGGTTAGCAAGGATAGATCCTCCCCTCAGGTCAGTCAGTCCAGTTGTAAACAGAAAGCTACAATGGCCAATGTGGGCAGGCTCAGAAGTTGATGAAAAAGACAAGTAAACAGTTATTTGTTTAGGTTGCATATGATACCTCAAGATGCCAGGAAGGGTGATGTATGATATATTACTGCATTTGCAAAGACATATATACTAATTAAACTAAGTACATCTGATCTTTTCTGTTGCTTCATGAATTTGTACAGCTTTAATGCTTTGTATCTATTCTTATGTTAGTGCCAAGTGTTTTCACAGTTGAGCTTAAAGTGATTAAAAAGCACGTATGTGAAAAAAATAAATGTCAAGTTCAGATCTAAAGAGGGATTTTTGATCAGGAATACTGCTGTATTAGACCAGATCTCTGTGCAAACACCTTTTTTTAGTGGATATTCATAAAAATATTGTCTTTGCCAATCTTGTGTAGCACCAAAATGTAGATCAAATGTTATGGATTTTAAAAAGAAAACAACATATTTTAATGAAACAGTTGTTCCCAAAAATCAAATCGCTGTGACTTTCTCAAAGTTAAGATTAAAAAGGCAGCAATAAGGAAAAGATACAGATGAGTTTAATGTGCTTTACTTTTTTGCTAATACATTGTTGGCAGGGAAAGCATTAGATTGGCAGAGCAATAGAAATGACGCTACTCTATGCTGTGCAAATTTGTGCAAGCTTTGCAGGAGAGGACAGTTAGAGCCAATGTTAGTTTATTACAAATACCTTGTTCATTCAATTCCCAAGGATTTGGATAGTGCAATCAGTTCCTCAACAGTATTTTAGTTTTGTTTATTAGACTGAAACTTGTTTAAGACTTAAAACCTTAGAACATGAATTAGGATGTAGTTAAATGCAAACTGTTCTCAGCATGTATTGTCAGTGTTTGAGAACCACTAGGAAGGAATAATATCAGCACTTGGATACGTGTGAATGAAACTTGCAGTTGGGCTGGCTAATTAGACTTCTATAAACATGTCAGTGTGTCTATACAGTTTGTGTTGGTGGAGTCAAGAAATCGACATTAGATCACCCAAGAAACTGCATGCACTGCAATGCTGTTTCAAAAACATCCAACTGTGAAAATTGGTAATATAATGATAGTGGATGGAATCTTCGAGTCCTGAGTGACATAGGCTATTGTGAGATCTGTGGTCAAATTGAGTGAGAGATCCAGCAAGGTGCATCTTGATATCGATAGCATCTTGCTGCATCTTTTATTCATCAGCAGGGTGAGTTTCTCATTAGGCAGTGGCAGGTTGCCAATCAAAGGGGAGTCTTGCTTGTTCAACATTTCATTAACTCTGCAACTTGCCTTATTAATATTCAACTTCCTATCTTACTGAACAAGCGAGATGTCAAGAATTCTCAACATAAATTCAGAGCAGGTACCTGGTGACTTCAGATTGCCATTGACTGTGAGTGGCCTCTGTGTTGAACATCTGGCAACAACGTCTCCAGGCACGTCCCATGGGCACCAGTCATATGCACCCCACATCCCTAGACATTAGCACCTGAGCCTGTAGGAATCCTCATGCCGTACCTTCAATCCATGTACAGCATGCTTCTGCATCTTGGGCTGTACTAGCAACCATCATTGTAATGCAAGGATACTACACACAGGGACACACACTCCGCTCATGGATTCAAACAGCCTGTATCTCCAAGCTCTTGTCTTAATTCACTGGTATGGCACACTGGAAATTGACCCCAGCTATTCCCGGACTTGCCACAACTTTAGACATTTTCTAAAATATGCCAAGTTCCTCAATCTACCTGATTTTGAGACCAAGATTGATTGAAAGCAGGGACCAGGCTTCTGTACTGAACGGGAATTGCTATTTATTACAAGTACTTAGACTCTAGCTAGAGGTAAACAGTTAAACCATTGGCAAAAAGCACTACTAGTTAAAACTCTAATTCCCTTTAAATTTGTCCACACATACACGCAGACAAGATGACAAACAGTCAGGGAAAATAAGTTATTGGCAGAGGGCATAACCTAGAAGGACAGTTTAGTAGTCATTGCTCCACATTCTATTGATCATTGCTTCAGCCGTCTTTGTCTAGATGCTTGCACTAGTTTGATGAGAGACTCTGGGTCACTGGTTGCCTTATAAAATGCCTCTGACATGCCAGTTAAAAGTCAGATCAGACAACTGTTGCAGGGAAGATAATCTGGTTTTCTTCAGGTTTACAGTGAGTTTTGACTGCAGAGAACAGAGAAATGACTCCCAAGCTGGGGAAGAACTAAACACTTTCACGGGCTCTCCTCCTCTCTCCCTCTCTGTAACCTGTTTCAAATTGTCACCAACTCAAGTTTCAATTACTACTTGTTCAGACAGTTGTTTACACAATGCCTGCAATGGGTGTATGGTTACTTGCTTTCAAAACATACAGCCATCCTTTCAAATACTTGTTTTAATACCTCTCTCTTATTTCCGTAGATACATTTTATTTTTAAAAGGCACAAAATAAAAGGAAATAGTCCTCTCACTCTCCACGTCATACTGTCATAGTGTTCATTCTCTCTGTGAGCCAACCTTGATGCTCATAGCATTCCCTCCTTGCATTGCCTTGTCTTGCTTTTTTGTACTGTGCCCCCTCAACCAGAGATACCAGACTCATGTTACTACTGTCTTGCTTTGATGTCTGGTTGTCAGCAATTCTTAGTCAAGTCAACGGAGATAAGACTTCCTGTGCGAAGACTAGCACTGCAAGGAGAAGCCTCGGGCTTGGATAGAGTCAGTCAACAGCTCATGGTGGTCAGAGTTTGGATGCTCTCCAAATAAGGGGTGACAGCTGAATTTGGGCAGCCCACCACCTGTCATGATTCTCTCTTCCCTATTGTGGATTATTTCCTCCTGGAATAAGAGAGAGAGGCAGGTCTCAAATTTTCTTGTGGTTTGCTAACAGACAATGAGCTGAATTTTATGGTTTCCACCAGCTTGAGGGAGGTAGATCTGGAAGTACACAGCTCACCTACTCCTGTCCCTATTCTTTCAGGTATTTGGTGGACAATCAATGGCTGTTCATTGTGCATGTAGAGAAGGATGACCAGAGGGTCCCCTGTCCTTTTTAAGTATCCATGCGCCCCTCCCATGAGTTCCTTCTGTATTTATTTCTTAACTCTTTTCTTCTATTTATCTTTTTTTTTTGTTTTATCCTCCTCCTCTCCGTCTGGCTGCTTTTTTTCCCTTTTCTGTCTCAGTTCTCTTCCTGTTTTGTATCTATCTTTAGTCTGTCTTGTATTTCTCTCTTCTGACAGCCTGTTTTTCTTTCTGAATGTTTGACCTCCTTTTTTTAAGTATTCTTTTCTCCTCTGCCCCTTTTTGGCTCTATTTTTCATCACTCATGTTTCTCAATTCCTTTTTCCTCCTCGATCCCTCCATTATACTTTTTCTTTCTCTTCCCCTAAGTTTCTGATTTGCTTTATGCAGCCCATTATATTTTTTTAATTGATATTTTGATGTTCTTGCATTCTCTTTTTCTTAGGCTGATTTGTATTTACTCACACATTTTCTCCTTCTGTACGTCATTCTTGCTTCTTTTTTGGTTCATTTTCTTTTATCTGGATTTCTATTTATTGAATTGACTGTTTTCTCATGTTCAATCAGTTTTATTTTGTACCCAATTCTCATTTTGCTGCTGCATTTGCTCTCTTATCTTGACCAGTTTCTATCCCCTAACTCCTGCATAAAATACAGAATACAAAAGCATCCTAGGAAACTCTTTTTAGACCATTATATTCCTCTGAAGGAGCTATTTAGTCCCTTTTCCGATCCCCCTTCCCCAAATTCCTTTGACAATAATAATAGAATGGTATAGAGAATCAAAACATCAACACTTTAAACCTAAATAAATTAATTATTTGGAGGGATGGGAGATACTGACATATTCTCAACACCAAAAATGTCTCTGAAGGTAAACTTCTCCAATGTAGCTGTAGCCATGCACCCATGAGGATTGAAATTTGCAAAGGTTAATGCTGATTACGCAGAATGCCAGCAGTCCAAAGATGTGCAGATCAGCCATGGTAAAATAAAATTGCCCTGCAGTGTCCGGGGATGTATGGGCTAGTCAAGGTAAAACCCCGCACAGGTTACAGGGATGGAGTGGGGTGTTCTTCCGAGGGTCAGTGTAGACTCAATAGGCCAAATGGCCTCTTTCTGCACTGTAGAGATTCTGTGAACTTGAACTTGAACTTAGAGTCATTTGATTATATAATGGGTCCATTTAGTAGAATGACAGGTGAAATATTTGTGTTTCCATCTCACCTTCAAAATCTTCTCACTCTATAGCTGCTTTTGAATCTTTTGAAGGTGAGCTTGGATGGTGATTGATGACAAGTCATTTGATCACAGGAGGAGTGCAACATGTTAGGGAACACCTCCTAACCATGCTGAAACTAATGCTTCCCTAGGATCTAACTATGTCACTCCACCTCTGAGGAACAACAACCCTTGTTGATTCTTGTTCTTATTCGCAGAAAATGTTTTGTTTGTAGCATCCCACCTGGGGAGATGCTGTAAAAACTGGGCATTGTTGGCCTATGTAGTACAATACCACCGCATTTTACATGGCATTTTATAATAATACAATATTTTACAGTGAGTAAAAATCTATTCAGTTCCTTGATTGATATCTTAATGCATTTTCTTTCTTTGTAATGTAGCCACAAATGTGGAACATTGACAGAGATTGTGCAAACTAGCTTCAAACCAAAAACAGTGTGAAAGTTAACTAATAGTAAAAGAAATTATAGAAAAAAATGCCCTGCCTCAGCCTTTTGTCACTTTTCAACTCATCACTCATTGTCCAATAGCTATATTTTAATTTCACCTTTGACTGTGAAATTTTGCTAGTCATTGCTGTCCCAGTTGCTTGATCGTTGCCATTGGTTCTGCTATAGGGCCTCTGTGCACCTGTCTTGAGTCTGAAGTGCTGGTGATCTCACTATCAACATGGAAGAGACCATAAGACAGATATGTAGCAAGATGTCCTTGTAATATAATGGTGTTTCTTAACAGCCTTACAACTGATGAGGTGCAGATGAGGCCCTTTACAGCAAATGCTTGAAGGAGCCACTAGCTGTTATGGATTAATCTGCAAAGACACCATTCTCCTGTACTATCTTGCCTATCAAACAATTAGAAATCCAAGTAAAGAAATGCAAGGAGCATCTTTGCCATGGAGATACTGAACAGCTAGCACATTGCTCTGGGAACATACAGTTCTTTTTTTCGTAGGTTTTGTTTTTCCTTTTTACATTCCTTACATCTCAATTCTATCTGATGCTTATCCAATCAGTGGTGACTGTGAGATTGAGGTGAAAGCAGTCTGCAGGAACTTGCTGAACCCAAGTTTAGTGTAACAGCATCAGCAAAGAGAAGGGTGTGTACATTACTGTAATAAGAGTGAGCCTATTAGCTAGAAAGAATGATGATTTACTAATTATAGAATCTCCACAGTGCGGAAACAGGCCCTTCAGCCCAACAAGTCCACACCAACCCTCGGAGCATCCCACCCAAACCCATCCCCCTATAACCCACCTAATCTACACATCCCTGAACACTGGGCAATTTGGCATGGCCAATCCACCTAGCCTGCACATCTTTGGACTGTGGGAGGAAACCGGAGTATCCGGAGGAAACCCACACAAACACGGGGAGAATGTGCAAACTCTACACGGTTGCCTGAGGGTGTAAACGAACGCGGGTCCCTGGCGCTGTGAGGCAGCAGTGCTAACCACTGTTTAAAGTTAAATGCACCCAGCAATTGCCATTCTTTTTCAAAGAGTTATCATGTCAGTCAGAAGTTAATGGCAGGCTTTTGGGTTCAATACAAATGACAATACAAGGTGTGGTATTAGGATATTTGTAACCGAACAATGCAGAAATGTGATGTTCCTCAGAACAGTACATAAGGACTGATTCTGCATCTGAGTGAGGAATAAGGTTTATTTTAGACAGTATACAATACATTATTTTCCATCTATTGTAAATGGACAGAAAGGACAAAAAGACTGCTGATCTGCAAATTCCTAAAATAAGCTCTATGTAGGTGCCATTCCCACTGGAAATGCAGATTTGTAAAATTGCTCCAACACTCTCATTGTTAGTGGACTATTAGCAGGCTAACCATTGCTGTTTGCTCTTTTCAGTGATGGAGGAGTTAATTGTCGAATTACATCTATTCCTGGAACTTCTTGACCGTGAATATCTAACCACATCTGCTAGGGAGAAAAAGACTGCAGTCTGCAACATCTTACGGAGGATCAAGTCGGTGTTTGGTAAGTATACAATTAAAACACACAGCTAAGTTTTACTTCTAGAAGCATTAAACAAGTAACCATGGGTTACAAAATTCATGTTGTCTCCAATTGCAGAATGGTGGTGGATCTATTGAGTGGGGCCAGCACTTGAGAGAGAAATCAAGATTTGAGGCATAATTTCAGATTCTACTCCTTGTAAAACAGTTGCTGAAATTCCAGTAGGGAGAGGGTCAAAATAAATCTGCTTCATTCCCCCAGTCAAGGGGGAGATTTTTGCCCACTATGCCGGTATAAGGACTTTACTTGATCACTGCTGACTGAGGGCTAATATTGGTTCTGTTGATGCTCTTGTGAAGGCAGAACAAGCTGCCTAATGTAAGGAAATTGATTGCAGAGGTATGTTCAGCTTTCAATCTGGGTGGGTGTTACTTGCATTTTAGCACAGGAAAGAATCCTTCAAAAGTTCAGCCCAGTACACTGAATTTAGAACATTTCACAAAGCTAATATTATTGCAAGATAACAGTTTGATGTTGACTAAAGTGAAAATGGCCCAGGCCTTATGTCAGCTTGAGTCTGCCGTATGTCCCACTGCAACCACTCATGGGTGAAATTTAATTCCCATCCAAAGACAGGTTTGGAGGCAGAGAGGCATTTAATTGGAAAGGTGGGTACCTTCCTGCCACTGCCCCAATTAGATCTCGGTTGGCAAGTGTCATGGGTAGCTGCAAGGAGTTTCCCTTGTTGTGAGTCATACGGTTGATTGAGGGACCTGACTTTGGGAAGTGGGGAAAGGGGGCTTGCTGAGAACCTTCCCTTTGGCCTTCCTTCTTGCACTCATGTAGCCAGCAACCCCTTTCCCCAGGACAGCAAACTTCACTCACTTGTGGCCTGGATCTCTCACTGAGTCTGGGTTTCTGGTGTGTGCATTGCCAGCACAGTACAGTGAGACCACATCTGGAGTACTGTGAGCAGTTTTGCTCCCCTTTATATCATTTCTTTGGAGGCAGTTCAGAAAAGGTTCACTCGGCTAATCCCTGGGATGAAGGGATTGTCTTTGGACGAAAGGTTAAACAGGTTGGGACCCTATTCATTGCATTTTAGAAGAATGAGAGGTGATCTCTTTGAAACTGAGAGGATTCTTAAGGGGCTGGACAGGATAAATGCTGAGAGGATATTTTCTCCTCTTGGGAGAGTCTAGGACCAGAGGGTATAGACTCAGAATAAATGGATGCCAATTTAAAACTGAGATGAGGAATTTATTCCCTGAGGGTTGTGAGTCTTTGAACTCCTTGCCACAGAGAGCTTTCGGAGCAGAGTCTTTGTGTACATTTAAGGCTGAGAGAGATTCTTGATCAGTAGGGGAGCCGGGGGTTATGGGGAAAGGGCTGGAAAATGGACGTGATGAATGTCAGATCAGCTATGATCCTATTGAAAGGCAGGGCAGGCTCAAGGAGCTGAATGGCCTCTTCCTGTTCCCTACGATTTCGTAGCAGTATTATGAGCAGTGTAAACTTTGCCCAGTTCAGTTGAAAGAAATGCAATTGCTGGTTTGTTACTATAAACCTTTCTGGATTTCCATATTAATTGATTCTACCATCTGATTCTGCCCAGTGACCACTGCATTGGGGGCACTGGTAAGTAATTTCTTTCCATTTTTGTTTGTGTACTGTCACTGGGCTGAAAGATTTAAAATGTATTCGGGTACTTGTTAACACTTTTTTCAATAAAAAAAACGGTAGCAGGGTAGAGATCTTCCAGTTTCTATGCAGTTACTTTGTCGTGGAATGCAAAGTCAATAAGGTAGTCAGGAAATTGTCCAATGGTGCAATGTTCTTACATTACTGAAGTAGCCCAGCCTTGGAATGTCTAATGGACCGGGCAGCAGCCAGTTGCTTTGAGGAAAGACATGCTGCTTGCAGTTGATAATCCTCATGGTATTGACCCTAAAAGCAATAGAGACAAGGAGATAGCAGGTGAGACTGGGAAGTGTACTTGATAATTCGTGATTTTGGGCGCCCCTATGTGAATGTAGAAAATCTTATTTTAACAGGTTACAGAAATGACACCCTCCTGCCCTGTTAAGTGCAATTTGCACTGACAGTACAAAGTGGAAAATTCCTTGGGGGAAAGCGTTTGTTTGCATTGTGCCTCTGAAGGAGAATCACATGAACTACACAGATTTCCTGAGAACACTGTGCACCACTATCTGCATAACTTGCTTACATTCCCCTTTGATTCCATTGAAGAAACCCATGCTGGTAGTAGCTTTTGGCATTGTGTCCCCTAGGAAATTGACATAGTCTACATAGCATTGCCTCAGGGCAGTGCCACACCATCAAATTGTTAACATTTTCTATTTCTAAATATTTTATCACTCTAATTGATGATCTCTGGGCTAGTACATTCAGTATTGAGTAACACTTAAATTTCAGTCTTGATGTAAGAAGTTGGTTAACATTTGTACCTTATGTAATTAAGTGTAACAAAGTAAGTTCCTTTTCACTTATATAAACTAAAACAAGTACTTCAGCATGTGTTTTAGTGAACTGTAAGAAGACTATTAAAGCATGACACAATTTTTACCCATAGCTTAGCTGTGAGATTGCAACATGCTAAAGGGATTGTAGTTCTAGGTGGCGCTAAGCACATAATATTGCATGACATGATCACATTTTTTATAGAGGCCAACCAAGATATGAATTGGTAATCTGCTTTATGGACTGTGCAGAATTTAAAAAATATAAGAAGGTCCTATAAGCTATTCAGAGGCTCCAAAACATAGAAATTGGAACTGGGACAGGAACGAACAGGATCATTTGGGGATAAGGTGAAAGGCAGCCATAATTGGCTGTGAACTCCATGACAGCACGTTAAAGTAATGTTACCTAATTAAGCATCACTTGACCAAAAAAAGCATAAATAAGTGCAATCGAGCAAAGGTGAAGTATGGAATATATTTTTAATCAATGTGCAAAATAACGTGTGTATTCCATAATTTGAGGAACAAATCATGCTCAAGGATTAACATCATCCCTCCACTTCATAGTCATATATCCTGCTCTCCAGGCCACAAGCCCTGGAATTCCAATCTTAAAACTGCCTCTCTTTCTTTCCCCATTTCAATTATTCCTTAAAACCTTCCAAGGTTTTGGTCACCTGCCTTAACATTTTATGTGGCACAGAATCAAATTTTGTTTGATAGTGTTTCTGTGAAATGGGATGTTTTATTACTCTAAAGATGTTATAAAAATAGTAGTTACAATTGTTGATGTGCAGTCAGAGTTTGAAAATTGAAACCATCATAAAATCAAGTACACACATTAATCTCTGCACACTTCCTAGATAGTTTGTGGTCTTGGGGAATTAGAGCAGTTGAATGCTTACTGATAGCAGGATTTTTGCTTATTGGTTAGACCGTAAGTAATTTCATTATTATCCCAGCTCGGTCTCCTCTGTCCAATTCTATTATAACAAATGATTAGATTTAGTGGAGACAGACTAGGCTGAACCATCTCTTAACATATAAGTTAGAACAAGTTAAGATCATAAGTATATTTGTGAATAGAAACCAATATATGACTTGTATTTGTTACATACTTTAAAACAAATGACATGTTCATTTAAGAGATCAAGAAAGTATTTTAAAATTATTAGTAAGTTAATTGGCCAATGCAAAGAACGGGAGGCCTCAAATTTTAAGGTAGATAACTAAATTTGATATAATATCCTGAATATGTGTATGAAGAAAATTCAAGTACTCATTTCTGTCTTTAAGAAAAATCTGAAAACCAGTTCTCCAATTGCTTTCACTTGATATAAGTATCTTGATTTCCTAATGTTATTAGCAAGGCTCCAAGTTTGTGTGTCATTACCCCATATTCCTTCTAACTTTCTGAGGATCAACATCTGAAAATAATGTAGCAGACAATGCACGAAGTCCTGTTTCCCAGACATCAAATGACAATGTTTGACGTTGTAAGACACAATTGCCCTGCATTTCAAAGTATTTAAAATTCTGAATGTCACAGTTAAACAGTAACATTGTTAAGGATTGACACTGTGAATATTCTTATGTTAAACATTTTTTGGAACTATCACTTGACTTTACATGAGACAAGTGAATTTTGTTGTTAGACTTTCTCTGAAGTCTTTCATCTTTGTGAATCGTAGGAATTCTGCAGGTCCTTAAAACAACAATAGTGAAGTTTATTAAAAAAATCACAGTAGGATAGTCGTCTGCCTTGGTTCACGGTCTAGTCTGCACCCTATTAATGTGCTACCTTCAATGTTCTAGTAGGTAGTCTCAATTTGCAAGTAATTTTTCTGATTAGTTTGACGTAAATGAAACCTAGAATATACAGGAGATGACTTGTTGCTAGTGTTGTCTCAAGTACATTCATTTCTCTCTTAAAATCAAGTAGCCAATATACTGTCTCCCTGGTTGAGGCTATTCTGTTTGTCACAATAATGAAGTGAATCTGTGAAACCATATAGAGAAAATAGAAAGTGCTGGAGAAACTCAGCAGGTCTGACAGTATCTGTGGAGAGAGAGAGAATCAGTAAACGTTTTGAGTCCAGTGACTCCTCTTCAGAAGTGGTACCAGCTGGACCTTTATTATCTTTCAATAGGTGTGTTGCCTGTGCAAGTGACAGGTAGCTCACCTAATAATGTTTGAAGTTTTGAAGCCTTGCTTCAGGCTTCTAAGATGAAGTGCTCAAACAGCCTAAATGAATTTCTACCTCATTGGTAATACTGTTTAGATTTCAATTGAGGTTCATATTTGATTCATTGATATATTGATTGATACATTGTGTAGCAGCCTTCTATCTTGTAAGACAATGATTTGTCTCTTGGTGGTCAACTCTCTTGACTCTGTCTGGTGTAGTTCAGGATCTTCACTCTGGCATGGCAGACTCTGCCACATTTCCTGCACAGGAAGTTGGTGAGCCGAGAAGGTGCACAACTACATTGCCTCTGATTTCTCTGAGCGTTTTTCTTGATTGGTTGAGCTTTTTGTTTCTGCTCCCCTCTTCCAAGCAGCCAGTCTCCCAGTTGTCAGTGTCTGTGTCTGCCATCCTGATAAATTGTTTATAGATGCCCTGTAGCAAAGGTATGGATGTCTAGAAGGTTGTAATCTAATAGCCATTCACGTGAAGAAGGACTTTGAGTATACAACTTTGCCAGTGCACATATTGTTATCTTGGCAATGAATGTCTGCTGATGACATTAGCACACTCCAGGACCTCCGAGTCAGTTACCTACCTGCCAGCAATACATCTGAGGCAGCAAAGATGGAAACTGTTCAGCCTTTCTTCCTTCCAACATATGCTGTCTAGGTCTCTCAACTGTAGAGAAGTAAACTGGGATGCAGAGGTGCGGTTAAAACCAAAAGATGTGGGAGCAGAAGTAGGCCATTCAGCCCATCAAGTCTGCTCTACCATTCAGTGGGAATATAGCAGATCTGATAATCCTCAAATCTACTTTCCTGCCTTTCCCCTCTACCCCTTGATTCCCTTACAGATAAAAATGCGTCTACCTCAGCCTTGAATATACTTAACAGCTCAGCCTGGACAGCCCTCTGTGGTAAAGAATTCTGCAGATTCACTACCTTCCTGAGAGAAGAATTTCCTCCTAATCGGTTTTAACTGTGCACCCCTTTGTTCTGAAATGATTGTCCTCTCATTCTAGACTTTCCCAAAAGGGGAAACAACCTCTCCACATCTACTCTACCAAGCCCCCTGAGAATCTTGTATTTTGCAATAAGGTCACTTTTCATTTTTCTAAATTCCAATGAGGACGGGCCCAATCTGATCAACATCTCATGAGGCCTCTATACCAGGCACCAACCTTCTCCAGACCCAGCCGATAAGGGGCTCAAAACTATTCCCAGTTTGGTTCCTGCTGTTCCACATTTTCTTTCTTGTTGGAAAGAATAGCTGTAACTTTTTCACTGCATATGTTGATTTCATATATTGACAGATTGCTAGTGATTGTGGTGCCACAATATGTGAGACTATCAGCAACCTCCAGCATCATATCATCAATATTGATAGATGGTGGTAAAACAACATTCTAGACCATGACATTTGTCTCCCTAATTCTGATAGGCAAATCAACCTATCTTTCTACAGATGCGAGTCCGTCCATTTGTCACTGAAGGAATGTTGGTATGACATAAGGAGAGTGGATCAAATGTCTGATAAGGATTTGGTCCACCTTTATCTTGGATATCAGACAGACAGGACTGAATATTCTTCCAGCAGTTCTGATATGTAATTGGATTCTCCTCTGAAATGACCTGAAGAACATGATAGCAGCAAGGAGAATAGTATAACAAAGCATATTGGTGCCAGAACACAATCCTGTTTGATTTCATTGCACTGTCAAAGGGTTCTGATGTTGCCCCATTGTAGCTGACCTTATCCATTATGTTAATGTAGAAAGAGGACATCGCATTCAGCAGCTTTATCAGGAAGCCAGTTTTCTCCAGCTTAACTAGCTGGAGAAGCCTCTGCTCATGTGGTTGAATATCCTGGTGAGATTGAAGGCAATATGTAGTGGTCTTCTTTGTTCATGGTGTTTCGTCTTGCAGCTGCCAGATTGAGAAGATCATGCCATTTGTAGATCTCCCAGTTCTGAAACCAGATGCGTTCATCCAGGATCCTCAGCCTGACCAGAGCAATGCTTTTCTTATGATGCTCTGCAGGGAGATGCCTGCGTAGTTATTGCAGTTCCTGTAGTTACCCTTATTCTTGTATGGGTCACCATCTCTGCATCACCCATATCATGAAGTATTGCCCTTGCCCTCTAGTAGAGACTGAGAAGTTTGTGCAACGACTGCAGGAGTGTCAGTGTCCTGTGCTTGGCAAGTTCAAATGGTATAGCGTCAACGGCTCGAGCTCTGCTAAATTCTCCCTGGGGGTTTAATACATAGCTGTTTCATGACAACTAGACTTTCCATGGCATTTGAGCTTTCTTAGAAACAATGTTCTGTCTACAGCACTCAAAATAATGTTCCATCCATCTCTCCAAATGTTTTCTGCAGTTCATGATGACCTCCCCTAACTTTTAGTTTCTCTGAACCCACTTACTGCGTCCTTTTTGATCTGTTGTGGTTTTGATCCCTTCATACATGCTCCTGGCATTCCCTGTGTTATCAGACATCTGAATATTCTGGAAGAGTTGTAACCAGTAGCCACCACCTTACGATTTGTCAAACTTTTCTTAGACTGGCTCTTTGTGCACTTAGAGATTTGTTGCTTGCATCCCTCCTGTAACTAATGAAAGTGGACCACTTGACTTTAAGGACAGAGATTCATAACATTGAACAAAATAGAGCTGCAGATGCTGGAAATCAGAAACAAAATCAGAAATTGCTGGAAAAACTTTAGCAGGTTTGGCAGCATCTGTGGAGAGAGAGCAGAGTCTGCATTTCAACCCATTGACCCTTCTTCAGAATGGTCAGAACAGTGATGATGGCTTCAAACCAGCTTTACTTCCCATTTGTTAGGAGGATAGTACTGAACATGATGTCTCAAAATATGTTCTGTTTCATGTCTGCGTTTTGTTAGGGAATGCCAAAAAGCACCTCTTTAATTGGGTTGAAGAACTTTTTGTAAAATCTGGATGGGCAGTATTATTAATGTTGATGCAGGGACATTATTTCTACTTTGATTTAAGTACCTTCCAGCATTGCATTCTGAACCTGGTTCATGACAGACTGTCATCTGTATCACAGTCACTGCTGTGGTAACTACATGAGTTAGAAATGCTGTTCAGAAGGTCTGGTATCTGGTAATGATCAAATTGAGCTGATCTTGGATTTCTCCAGCATATTTTATGGTATAGAGACAACAAGGTGCAGGGCTGGATGAACACAGCAGGCCAAGCAGCATCATAGGAGCAGAGAGGCTGACGTTTCGGGCCTAGACCCTTCATCAGAAAAGGGGGAGGGGAAGGGGGTT
>NC_063332.1:125138290-125163448 GCF_021869965.1 Rhincodon typus | reverse complement strand
TTTTTATTGCGTGGACGGGGTGTGAGGGATGAGGTGCGGGAGATGTGGGAGACACGGTTGAGGGCATTCTCGACCACCGAGGAGGGGAAGTTACGGTCCTTGAAAAACGAGGACAACTGAGATGTACGGGAATGGAATGCCTCATCCTGGGAGCAGATGCGGCGGAGGCGAAGGAATTGGGAATAGGGGATAGCATTTTTGCAGGAAGGTGGGTGGGAGGAGGAGTATTCTAGGTAGCTGTGGGAGTCGGTGGGCTTGAAATGAATATCGGTTTCTAGGTGGTTGCCCGATATGGAGATAGAGAGGTCCAGGAAGGGGAGAGAGGTGTTAGAGATGGTCCAGGTAAATTTAAGGTTGGGGTGGAAGGTGTTAGTGAAGTATCATCCTGGGCCTCCTGCAGTGCCACAACAATGCCACCCGAAGGTTGCAGGAACAGCAACTCATATTCCGCTTGGGAACCCTGCAGCCCAATGGTATCAATGTGGATTTCACAAGTTTCAAAATCTCCCCTCCCCCCACCGCATCCCAAAACCAGTCCAACTCGTCCCTGTCTCCCTAACCTGTTCTTCCTCCCACCTATCCCCTCCTCCCACCTCAAGCCGCACCTCCATCTCCTACCGACCAACCTCATCCCGCCCCCTTGACCTGTCCGTCCTCCCTGGACTGACCTATCCCCTTCCTAACTCCCTACCTACACTCACCTTTCCTGGCCCCATCCCCGCCTCTTCGACCTGTTTGTTTCCTCTCCACCTATCCTCTCCTCTATCCCTCTTCTATCCGCCTCCCACTCTCTCCCTATTTATTTCAAAACCCCCTTCCCCTCCCCCTTTTCTGATGAAGGGTCTCGGCCCGAAACGTCAGCCTCTCTGCTCCTATGATGCTGCTTGGCCTGCTGTGTTCATCCAGCCCTGCACCTTGTTGTCTCGGATTCTCCAGCATCTGCAGTTCCTACTATCTCTGATTCTATTTTATGGTATAGTTTGTTTTGAAAGAACAAGGTTTTGAAAGGGGTTAGTTACATAAAACTCATGGTAGCAACAAAGCTTAAGTAGTCTCTGTACGTTCCCATTTATCTTTCCCAGATTATAATGTCTGAGGCAGAAGGGCCATGGTCTGTGCTGTTCTTGCATTCTCACCCCCAGTAGGTAAATAAACTCTGACTTGAGGATTCTGCTGATAGCAGTCTTTTCTTCCTGTCGTGGAACAGTGTTGGAGTTTGTATATGCATGAAATTAACTGACTGTACAAACCGAGAGGCCAGTGGAGAAAAAATGTCCTGAACCATTTGTTGGGGATATTCTATTATCGAGAGTCATGAGTAGCTTGTAGTGAAGCCTCCACTTTGCCATATGGTTCCTCCGAACTTCACCTCTGCCAGATGAGTGTCTAATATTTTGCTTTCAAGTGACCTGTTTTTGGTATAGTTGGTCTCTTGTAGGGAAGCTTTTGACATGGCACCACCTGTGAAGCTGCGTGCTGATCACTGTTATCTTGTGCTTATCAGCTCACTGTAAATCATCTATTAATCCCAGCATTGTTCTGAAGTTCCAATTTGTAAATGGAGAGCGGGCATCTTCTTTTGTTCTGATGTGATGGATTTTGTCCATTTGTTGAGCTGAGATTCAAAGCACCAGTGAAGCTGAAGCATCAGAGACGGGCCTCAGTACCCAATAACTATGCCAAAAGAGTTGGACTTAATCACTAGTTACAACATCTATGTTGTTGTGTTAATGAACTTCAGCACTATTGGACATTGCTCTTCAGGATGCAAGTCTGGACAAGATTTCTGAAGAAAACTGAAAGAACTGCAGATGCTGTAAATCTAGAAAAAAAAACAGAAGTTGCTGGAAAAGTTCAAGTCTGGCAACATCTGTGAAGAGGAATCAGAGTTAATGTTTTGGGTCCAGTGACCCTTCCTCAGAACTGATGGTAGCCAGGAAGATGTCAGTTTATATGCAGAAGATAGGGTGGGATGAAGGGGTAAGGAGAAAACTATAGGTGGGAACAGAGCCCAAAGAGAGAGAACAGTTGTTAGACAGACAAAAGGAGTGGATGATGATCTGGCTGGGAGAGTGAATAGCTGTTAATGGAGACTGTTGGTGTCTAACAATGGGTAGTGCGTAATGTGTGATAACAAGGCCTGGTGTGTGGGGTAGGGGGCTAGGACATGGGAGAGTTCAGGCCCTAAAATTATAGAAGTCAATATTGAGTCCAGAGGGCTGCTGGGTCCCCAGGCAGAAAATGAGGTATTGTTTTTCCAGCTTGCGCTGAGCTTGGCTGGAACACTGCAGTAAACCTGAGACAGAGATATTGGCCAAGGAGCAGGGTGGTGTGTTAAAGTGGCAGGCAACTGGAAGCTCGCTCGTTTTTGCAACAGAATGTAGATATTCTGTGAAGCGGTTTCCCTAATGTAGAGTAGACCACATTGTGAGCAGCGAATGCAGTAGACTAGATTGTGTGAAGTGCAGATAAAGTGCTGCTTCATCTGGAAGGTATGTTTGGGCCCTTGGATAATGAGGAGGGAGGAGGTAAATGGGCAGGTGTTACATCTCTGGTGGTTGTAGGGGAAGATGCCATGGGGCTTTGCGGGGGTAATGTTGGGAGTAAAGAAAGAGTGGACCATCGTGTCCCGGAGGGAACAGCCCCTGCAGAAGGACAAGGGAGGGGAGGGGAACGTGTATCTGGTGATGGCATCTCACTGGAGGTGGTGGAAATGGCTTCTGGATGTGGATGCTGGTGGGATGGTCGGCAAGGACAAGGGGAACCCTAACGCTGTTGCAGGAGGGAAGAGCGGGGTTGAGGGTGGAAGTGCGAGAGATGGGTTGGACCTGTTTGAGAGCTCTGTCAACAATGGTGCCGGGGAATCCTCGGCTGAGGAGGAAGATGGACGTTTTCAGAGGCTCCCTTGTCGAAGTTGACCTCATAAGAACATATACAACTGAGACGGAGGAACTGACAGAATGGAATGGAGTCTTTACAGGAAGCAGGATGCGAGGATGTTTAGTCCAGGTAGCTGTGCAAGTTGGTTGGTTTGTAGTGAATATTAGTGGCCAGTTTATCCCCAGAAATGGAAACGGAAACGGAGATGTCGAGGAAGGGAAGGGAGGAGTCAGAGATAGATCAGGTGAAACTGTCGGCAGGGTGGAAATTGGAAGCGAAATCGATCAAACTTTTCCAATTCCAGATGAAAGAGGGAAGCAGCACTGATGATATCAGTGCTGCTTATCAGAGAAGGAGTTGTGAATGGGGGCTGGGATAAGGTTGGAACAAGGAATGTTCTACATAGCCAACAATGAGACAGACATAACTGAGGCCCATGCGTGTACCCATGGCCACCCCTCTGACCTGAAGATTTCTGGAGAGTCTGGACAACTCTTTAGACTACTCCCTCAGGACTCAGCCAGGGAGGTAAAGTAATAAATTTGTCAATACTGTTTCAACCTTTGCAGTTTTGCAACTTTTACATAATGCAACTGCCGTTTCGTACTGTCTCTCTTTGTCTGTCTCTGCCTGGTTATTTGTGAGAAGGTCAATGTACGTAGGCATGCTAAATTTGTTACTACTACTTAGACTAAAAAAAAATTCTTTTGAATCTACTGTTCTAATGGAAAATTGCACATGAACATTCTGCCAACTTTAGAAGTGATGTTGGACTATTCAAAATATTTAAGTGGCATTTTGTCAGGATCTTCAGGTTGTATGTCTCGTTGATCATCACTGAGCAGGCATTACAGAACTGGTGCTAGTCCATGCTGAGTTGACACTATCTATCACAGATTTACTATATCATTGCTGAAATCCTGCTGGCAATTACTATTGTATAACATTCTTATTGGGTTTCTATTTACCAAATAATTTAGTTTTTTTTCTGCTGCTAAGTAGCATACGTTCCTACTATTTTGCTTGCTTTCTTCCAGACTGTCAAATGAAGAACTCTACACAGAAGCATGACTTACCTTGCAGTGTGCCTGCACCACCTCAGATTCCTCTACCTGAGATCCCTCATCCATGGCATGTGAGTAGTTCCTCATTCTTAGCATAACTACAGCTGAAATATTTTGAACAGAGATGTTTTATCCAGCAATTATCTGTTCTAACTGTCATCCAAGGACAAATCTTAACCATAAAGGAACAATTATTGACCTCTTTATATAACATGTTTATAGCTTTATTGAATATTAATTCCTAGATTGCCACTAGGTCAAGGAAAATTCTACTTTCCATTTTTTCTTCTTTTTGGTACTGCTATTAGATTTTCAATTTACTCAATGATGGAGCAAGAAGCGGCGAGACAGTTTGAACATCCGATTGCACATGCTTAGGACATAAAGGGATTTCAGTTCTGTTGCAGATAATAAAATATGATACATTTTCTAAAGTTCTATTCCATGTGTTGTATGAGCAATTAAATTGGATCTGCACTGCTGCTTACCATGTTGTCTAGGTGGGCCAGCTCATTACATTGTATGGCCTGCTGCTCATGATAAATGTTGCTGCACCATCCTCATTATGGGTAGGAAACTACAAGATATGTTTGATCAAGTAGGGTGGAAGAAATCACCTCTTAGTCTAACTAGAAGGATTTGTTGTAATAAACAATATACATTTAATTGAATGTTTGCAACTAGTTACTAGTTACATTGATATGATGGACGTAGTTACAGACACTTTAAGGAGGACCAGATGTAGGTCTTATTACTTCAAGATCCTAAGCTGCTCTGGTCCAAAAGTAAATATGATATAATTACAGTTGGTGGTGCTTATGGCAGTGCTCAGTATTAACCCTTTCAGACTCTTACTCAATAGGTACCTGTGAGCATCATGGCACTGATGAAAAGAAATGAAATTATTACTTGCGGTTGGAGACAAAACCCAGAATCTTAGGAATAATCATGGTCCATGATGTTTCCAGAAGCTGGAAGAGGAAGCAGTGCAGAAAGAAACAAGTAGTGGAATGAATATGAGAATAACACGTTGAGGAAGTGACTCAAGTGGCTTTAGCAGTCATGCAAGTAGACACTACACTGTTATGAAAGGATTAATATAGCACAGTCTTTTCATCAAAAGCTGCATTAGGCCTCTTTGCAGAGAAAATGAAGTTGAACTCTATTATTTAAAATGGGGAAAATGAAGTGTAACTCTTTTAACAAGAAAAATGGTTAATTAATCAAACGCAAAATTTTATTTTAAGCATAACAGCTATGCCTACACTCAAATTCGTAAGTTGTTAAATACTTCGTGACCTGAGGATGTGATAAGGTATCAAATAAATGTTTCTTTCTCATTGCCAAGCTTTCTGAAAAGAAATGACAGCAAGTTTCCCTTCCCCAAAACCTATTTTGGCAGCCTCTGTACCTGATATCCAGTCACTGGTCTTTTGACCATTCCTTTATCCTGTTTCTCTTCCTGCAGCCAATGCAGTTCTTAATTTTAGTATTCCTTATGCTCTTTCCACTTAGTTATCATGTACAATTAATCCTGCACTCATTCTGATGTTGGTAAGCGCACACAATTTTATTAATACCATGATGTAATATTGTTCCAATCATTTGACACATCGTGATTTGTCACTAATTCTTATAGAGCTCATCGTGGTATTGTACTTGTTAAAGTGAAATTATGGACTATGACATTGTTATATCAGTCACATCTTACATTTGTAGCAGTAATGATTAGGAATGTGTAGCAGAAACCTTCTAACCTTGCTTTCAAGATCTTTTGAAGGTGGAGGGAGTAATTGGGAAATTTTTTAGCAAATAATACACGATTACCACTTAAAGAAGATATATTGAATACAAAAGCAGGGAAGTTAATGTTGAACCTTTGCACTGATTAGGTCTCAACTTGTATATCATGTAGGTTTCTGGTAATCACATTTTTGGAAAGAAGTGTAGGTTGTTGAGTGGATGAAGATGAGATCTACCAGATTGGTTTCAGGGGTGAGTAATTTTAGTTACAAATGATCATATCATGTTGGAGAGGCTGAGATTTCTTTTTCCTTGAAGCAAAGAAGATGGAGGGGAATTTGATAGAAATGTACAGATTATGACAGTTTGTTTTATTCACTCGTAGGATGTGGGCACCGTTGGCATTTATTGCCTGTCCCTAGTTGCCCTTGAGCAAGTAGTAGTGAGCCATCTTCTTGAACCACTGCAGTCCATGTGCTTTGGTAGACTCAAAATGTCATTAGGGAGAAAATTCCAAGAGTTTGACCCAGCAACAGTGAGTGAAGGAACTGCAATATATTTCCAAGTTAGGATAGTGAGTGGCCTGGAGGGGATCTTGGAGGTGGTGGTGTTCCCATGTGTCTTCTGCCCTTGCCTTCAAGATGGAAGTGGTTATGGGTTTAGAAGGTGCTGTTTAACAATCTTTGAATTTCCACAGTGTGTCTTGTAGATAGTAAACACTGTTACAACTGAGCATCAGTGCTGGAAAGAGTGTTTGTAGATGTGGTGCCAATCAAGTGGACTGCTTTGTCCTGGATGGTGTCAAGCTTCGAGTGTTGTTGGAGCTTTACTTATCCAGGCAAGTGGGGAGTATTCCATCACACTCCTGACTTGTGCCTCATAGATATTGGACAGGCTTTTTGGGAGAGAGGTGAGTTATTTGCCATTGTATTCCTAGCCTCCGACCTACTCTTGTGGCTACTTTATGTGGCAAGTACAGTTCCGTTTCTGGTTAATGGTAACCCCCAAAATGTTGGTTAGTGGGGGATTCAGTGATTTAGAATACTATTGAATGTCAAGGCAGGGGTGGATTAGATTATCTTTTATTGGAGATGATCATTGCCTGGCATTTGTGTGGCACAAATGTTGCTTGCCACTAGTCAGCTCAAGCCTGGATATTGTCCAGATCTTGTTGCGTTTTAACATGGTCTTCTTCAGCATTTGAGGAATCACGAATGGTGCTGGACATTGTGCAGTCATCAGTAACTATCCCCACTTCTGACCTTATGATGGAGGGAAGGTCATTGACGAAGGAGCTGAAGATGTTTGGGCTGAGGACACTACACTGAAGAACTCCTGCAGAGGTGTCCTGGAGCTGAAATGACTGACCTCCAACAACCACAACCATCTTCTTAAGTGCCAGGTTTGACTCAAAGCCAATGGAGAATTGGCCTGCTGATTCAGCTAGAGCTCCATGATGCCACTGTGGCCTCAAGGGCTGTCACTCTCAACTCACCTCTGGAATTCAGCTCTTTACAGCCTTGGTTCAAACAAGGCTGTAATGATGTCAGGAGCTGAGTGGTGCCAGGTGGAACCCAAACTGGGAGTCACTGAGCAGGTTATTGCTAAATAGGTGCTGCTTTATAGCATCATTGATGACACTAGAGAAGGAAAAGTTGCTTCCATTAGCTGATGGTGCAAGTACAAGGGGAGGCAGATTCAGTGTTTTGTGTAAGATGTATAGTGGTGATGTGAGGAAGAACCTTTTTGGTCAGCAAGTCATGATGATCTGAAACTCGCTACCTAGGAGGCAGGCCGTTGTGATCCCAGTTGATGCCAATATTTGTCAGATCAGTTTCCAAAATGAAAGCTGACTTGATAGGTCATATGTTTGATTTTTGTAGTTGGTTGCAATGGTAGAATCAATGAAATGGTGTTAAATTGCTGGAACATATTCACACAAAAGCAAAAACAACACGTTTATGTTTATGTTTATGTTTATATATAGAAAATAGAACAGTTAGAAAGGTCTTAACACAAGCAGCAAAAACATCATTTTGACCTGTTTCCCAACACTTTTTTTTCCTTTTATAGATTCTTCATTATAGCCCAAAATTCATTGAGGTAAGGACATAGAGAGATGAAGCGAAGACCTTTGCTGAGCGCAGAATGTTCAGCAACAGAATGGAGAGTAAATACCCAAAGGGTGGTGGGGTCAGCGGGAAGGGAAGGGAGGGGTGTTCTAGCAGGATGTGGGTCCCATTCACTGCCTCCTCCTCCCACCCTTGTGAAAGATTGTTTTATGATTGAGTCACCTCAATCTGTTTCTGCAGTCTAGAATAAATAGCTTGTTTTGTCAAAACCCTGAACATTAAATAACTTTTACTTTGAGCTAGAAATTTTATTGGGGCTTTTAGTTTTGGGTGTGATGGCATGTTACCAGGGTTTGAGGGTTTGAGCAATAGGGAGAGGCTGAATAGGCTGGGGCTATTTTCCCTGGAGCATTAGAGGTTGAGGGATGACCTTTATAGAAGTTTATAAAATCATGAGGGGCATGGATAGGGTGAATAGCCAAGGTCTTTTCCCCAGGGTAGGGGAGTCCAGAACTAGAGGGCACAGGTTTAAGGTGAGAAGGAAAAGATTTGAAAGGGACCTAAGGGGAGGTGGAGGGTGGTGCGTGTATGGAATGAGCTGCCAGAGGAAGTAGTGAAGGCTGGTACAATTACAACATTTAAAAGACATCTGGATGGGTATATGAATAGGAAGGGTTTAGAGGGATATGGGCCAAATGATGGCAAATGGGACTAGGTTAATTTAGGATATCTGGTTGGCATGGACAAGTTGGACTGAAAGGTTTGTTTTGGTGCTGTTCATCTATGACTCTATGTAACTTCATTTGGGAGGGTGGTATATTTGGCTGCCCATGATATCTAAAAATGGCTCCATTCCCCTACCCCCAAATTTTAGTGGTGGCCCAAACATGCACACAGATCGGGAATGGGCCATCATACTGGTGCATTTCTTATTGTTTTCGGTTATTTTTGATATCATGAATACTAATTTATAAATCCTTTCTGTTGAAGCTCTGACAAGGATGCTTACTAGTAACTAGTAGTTAAAGGGTTGTTTGGCAGCATGGAATATTGTGAAACAGTGCCTTCAAGAAAGAGATTAATCGGCAATAAAATGATAGCAGAGAGAAGCCAGTTGATTGGAACTAAGACCATATGAGCTGCTATCTAACATGTTTGTGACTGGCATATCTCAGTGGGAGATGAATGTGGTAGTGCAGAGAAAATGCTTTGTCTATCACAGTATGTTTACTGTGATCTTAGCATTGTAATTTTTTTCCATATCTTACAATATAACAAAGGCAATTACTTTCATAATAATGCTTTTACGCAAGTTCAGAATTCTGGAGGGTCTTTCCATAGCGAGCAGTCTGATAGTGTTTTGAATAGAACACCCTGTAGAGATTGAAATTGGATCCATCTGTGTTGATATTGGCATTAGGTCCTCTGCCGCCCAGCTGTATAGGCTGACCACCATTATTCCTCAACACACCAATGGGGTCTGAGTCAGACTAGCAGCATTTGTGTCTCATTTCCTCTCTCTCTGTATTTGATAAAACTTGGAGAAATCAGAGCATGTTCTGTTCATTTGCTAGACTGACCTCTTTTAATTGCAAGATAGTTAGAAAAAGGCTCTTCAAATAATCTGTCATTTGATTTTTTAAAAAAAAATATCAGAGGTTTAATGTTTCTCTGACTAAACAACTCTCAGATACTAATGGGGCATATTGTGAGCATTAAATTTAACTATGTGAGTAGAGAGTTTTCTTTTACAGTTCTTGGCATTTGTTCTTTCCTCTTTCAGTGACCTTCTTAGAATGAAAGTATTGAGCAATCTAAAATGAAATTGAAAAGAAAGTTCACATTGAGTTGGATTTTATTAACAGGATCTATGTCTATTTGGTCACAAGAATAGAATGGCTAATTTTCATTGCACAGTGTTCAACACCTGCTTTTTCAACCAGATGGTTACTTTTATGAATCATGAAATTGTCAGTCACTATAGACTGCCTGTTCTATTATGAACCATTGAAGTATTTCCTGACTGAGTCAATTCATGATGCATCTAGCAGAGGCAAGGTAAAGAATTATACACAAATTATAACATGAAACAAGGTATTCATCCCAACCAATCAAGTTTGATGTCTACCTTTCACCTAAGTCAGCAGTGCTTAACCCAGGTTCTTGCATGTCCCCAAATAGTTTCAACCACCAGTTTAAAAGTGCATTTGTACTTCAATGGTGTTATTAAATATTTATATAGATTCACCATTATATCTTGAATTTTATCATGAACGTACTCTGAAAATAGCAGTGACACAGAGCAAAACTGGATGCTGCTACTGGAATCTGCGAGATTTTTACTTAACTTTAGGAATTTGATACCTTCTCCTAATTTCATACCCCTTAATCATCTCCATTAGCTTCCAGTGGTATTTTGCCATAGGCTTTCTGAAGATTCATGTATACTGCTTTCTGCATTTCTCTATTTATCGTATGTATCCTTCTTGAACTGAATATTGCATAGTCAGTTGCAGAGGCACCCTGATTGTGTTCATGAAGAGTTTTCAACCAGTCATTGACTACTAAAGTTTGAGTTGTTTTTGAAAAATACGTCTTCATTTGGTGTTAACACTTTTTTCCTAAAATGATTGCTTATTGAATGATGCTTTTCATTCCTGAAAGGTAGTGGCGAATTTTCAAATATAAAGCGGACTTTGCTATTTAAAGACTGTAGTGCAATTAAGCTGTGGGGTTTAGGAGAACTCTAGTTGAATGCACATCATAATAATTTATCTTACAAAGGCCTATTCATACAATCCTGCAGCCTACTGGGACGTGCTGCTATGAGCTCCTAAAAACATGCAGAAGGTCATAAGTTCCAAGTTCAACTGTCTCTGCCTATGTCTGACTAAAGAGAAATAAAGCATTAACCTCCCTATACAGGAAATAATAACCTCTTATGTACAGACATTGCTGTAAATAGCAGAGTCAATGTAATCATCCAAAAATCCACAGCAACATTTCTTACATTTCCTTTAAGGAACGTCTAGAGGCTGACTCAGACCAACTAATTATTTAAACTACTACATTTTATAAAATGTTATATTTTAGCAATTAGAAAATCAAAAGTGACACAATTCTGGTATGTTAACTTCTGCAGCCAGCTCTTCAATCTATGCTGCTGTTCACTAAGATTCCTTACCGGAAATGTATCACTTTGTGTACCCATTCATCTCATCTGTTTGGATGTTGATTTAAGGTTTTTGACTTTGCCAATCTATCTAACCTATGTGTTGACCAGACTTTTGTTACATTCATTCTGAAATCCACATTATATTGATAATCTCCTGGTTTTAGACTCCACTCCCCTCCCATTGTATTGTCTTGTAATGTACCAATCCTTTTTTAAAAAAAACATGTAATAATTTAAACATCGCAACAGAAAGAAAGACATGCACTTTCTTTGCACCTTTCATGACCACAGGATATTTCTAAGTATGGTACATCCAATACACTGACTCTTGAAATATAAGAAATACAGCAGTCATGTTATCCAGAACAAATTCAAGTAAAAACAGCAAATAACCTGTTTGAGTTATCAATTGGCATGGATGCTGGGGATAACACCCTTGCTCCTCTTGGCAATAATGCCATGTGACTTTTTATATATACCTGCAAAAGCAGATGGAGTCTTGCCTTAAAATATAGCCTAAAAGACAGCACCTCCATCAGTACTGCGTGGAGCATCTGCTCACAATTTTATTATCAAGTCCTGATGTGGACTTCACAGCTTTATGGGTAAGAGGGAAGGGTGCAAAACAAAACAAAACAACACTTACTTATAATTAACAACACTTTTCTAAAAAGCTTAATATTCACTCTTCTTCCAAATTCACTTCACAACCAGGGTAAACCCAGTGTCTGTTCTCTGTACTGGCTGTAGGAGTGTCCTTTTCCTTGCTAACCTGCATAAATTAGTAATTTTCAGCTTGCCATGCTTTAACTGAGGTGGGAGGTGGGTACTGGAGTCTCAATGATTTACCTTTCCTAGTCAGGACTTGAAGGGGCACTGTATATTGAAGTAAAAATTTGTTGATGGTACAAAGAGAGGCAGGAAGTAGGTTGTCAGTTTAACATGGAGTGTTTGCAAAAGGATATAAATAGGTTTAGTGAGTGAACTAAAATTTGGCAATGTATTAATTAAATTGAGAGAGACTTTGGAATGCTGTGGTACAGAGGGATCTGTGTGTCCTTGTAATGCAACACAAAACATAAGAATAGAACAGAATAGAATATCCTGTATTGTCACGTGCATTGCAGTACAGGAGTACAGTGAAAAGTTTATACAACGGCTGCCTCTAATGGCACCAAGTTAGGTATAAGCACCTCGATACAAATCTCGGATACAAAAGAGGAATAAAAGGAAAGGTAGTAGCATTACTTAGTGTCTAAAAAATAAGTTTGAAATAAGATAATTGTAATAAAGTTAAAGGATTGACATTACAGTATGGTAAAGAATTTCAAATAGCAACAGCTCAGCACGTGGTCTGACCACCCCAAATCAACAACTGTTCCGCTTTGCTCCAAGCCGCAGTCCGCTCCGCAAAAGGACTCAGCTGCATTCACATACAGCAAGTGAATAGGGAGGCAGAAATGAACTGATGACCTTTATTGCAAGGAGGATGATGTATAAAAGAATGGATGTTTTGCTACAACTGTACAGGGTACTGATGAAGAGAGAAGCAGGCAAGGTGAGGATCCTGTGGCAGGCAGTCAGTAACACCCACAGGAACAGGCAAGAAAAGAATCCCATAAAATGCAGTCAAAGACAGAGCTAGATTCATTGGAGCTGATTAGAACTGGTTCTTTCCATATTACACAAAGTGGCTTGCTCTTTCTGGTCGGTGAGAATTGCATTTTAACATTGGTTATTAAGTTTACCACCAATTGTAAACCATATAAAAAGCAACGTAAAGGAAGGGAAAAGTTACCTGGATTCTTTGTACCAGGATGTAGTCACAGTACTCAAGATAATGTCTGATTTGGTTAGTGGTTGGGGCAGGAAAGTGTCGCTGTCAATAAGGCAGGTAAAGAGCCCAGAGGGCAGGAGTACAGGAGGAGTGTCTGCCCTGGAAATTTTCCAAACAGTTTGTGGTTCTGTCAGCCTTTTTAAATGAGAGTGGGAGCTGCTTTGTAGATCAGCAAACCAACCATGTCATTGTGGTTCAGAAAGCTGTTCAAGGAACTGGGTTAGGCAAGGAATAGATCAATAAGGAAGCAGTTGCAGACATTTAAGGGGTTATTTCAGAACACAAAGTATCAGTACATGGTGCTTCTTTATTATCCGGACAAGGTGTATTGTCCCTGCTCTTTGGTAAAAGTTCATGGGATTTGTTATTTGGGTGTCTCTTGTGGTGTAGTGAGAGTGGCCCTGCCTTTGAACCAAGAGGCCTGGTTTCAAGTCCTACCCATTAATGATCGATGTGTAACACTTTCTAATCAACCAGTTCAGAGATGTTATCTGTACCTAGGATACAGGAAAATTCTAAGTAGAGGGTCCACGATCGTTGTAAAAGAATTTAAGGAAAGCATCAAACCGTGTACAGGTGAATGGTTGGCCAGAATATAGAGGATGACTAACAGGTTAATTATAGGACGAAATTAGAGTATGAAAGGCTAGCTAGGAATGTAAAATCTGGCTGAGTTTCTACAGATATTTTAAGTGTATGTATTTCCCATTTCTGTTCTATCTCCCCCATCCCCAGGCAGAAAATGATTCTTGGGTTTAGGATTTTGTGAAGAACAAAATCATAAAGCTATAGGACTTGGGCTCAACTTCAATCCTATTTATTAAAATAAATCTCCTACTGCATGTTACAAAGCCTCTAAGCTGGTCTAGATAATGCAACCCCCTTGTTTGTTCAGTTTAAATTTCTCCATGATTTAATATCAACTCCCATCCAAAACACAAATTCATTGTGACATATTAGGAAAATACCTTTAATAAAAAAAACCAACAAAACTTCATATTTCTACCCAAATCTCTCTAATTCAGATCCAAACTCCCTTAGGTTAGCTTAATCTCCCTGGCTTGAGTTCCTCAGGATTGGCTAATAACTTACAATCCATCATATGGTTGTCCCTTTTAGTGAGCAATCCAGATCCACAAGCCAAATTGACTGTTCCTGATGCTTCTTCACAACAGACCCTTCCAGACCACTATCGCTACAATTTGGCTGGAACTTTTACAATCCCTACAAGGCTGGTCTATCTTGATTGTAGGTCTGAGTCTGTCTGACCAATCCTGACCCTTCTTCCTTAAATTCTTTAAATAACAACAATGGTGGACCCTCCAGCTGGAATTTTCCTCTATCCTATGAGCAGATAGTATCTAATCGACCTGCAGCACAAAGTTACTTAAATTTTGTCCTTTTTTTAGAATGATTCATGTCAAACATATCACCACATCAAACACTTTCCTGTTGTTCAGGGTATCTGAGAACTAATCCTGTTTGGTACATTTCACCCACAATCCAGCCGAGTGCCATCAATGAAACAATCCAGCCCTTTTCCATGGACAAACCAGTCCAGACAACACGCTCAGTTCACAATGGTTCTAAACATCTCTCCCGACGTTCGGACATGACACAGTAACAGCATCCGGCCCCCAGATGGGCCAAGGTGTACTTTGTCAATTTTCCTTCTCAATGGGATCACATCGTAATAACAATAGCCAGGTTCCAATACTATTGGAATTTTCCTTCACCATTGGCTGACTGCTATCATGGGACAATGTTGAATCCCTCATGCTGAGCTGCTATCTGAATTTAACCCCTGTGTATTGGCATTCATTTGCATCACTAGATCTGTGGGTTTTGACATTCTTTTTCATATTTCATTAAAATCCGATGTGAGGGATTCTGTTCCTACTCAGATTGTTACGAAGGTAACATTATAGCATGGATAGAAGATTGGCTGGCTGGTAGAAAAGAGTGTGCATAGGTTAGTCTTTGCCTGAGTGGCAGGACGTGTTGAGTGGAGTCCCACAGGATTCTATGCTGGGCCCCAATGTTTTATGACTTAAATCAATGACTTAAATGAGGGGAGCAATGGCACGGTAGCTGAATTTGCAGATGACATGAAGTTAGGTTGGAAAGCAAGTAATGAAGAAGATATAAGGAACTTGCAGACAGATATAGATAGGTTTAGTGAGTAGGCAAAAGTCTGGCAGATAGAATATAATGTGGGAAAATGTGGAGTTGTTCACTTTGGCAAGAAGAATAAAAAAGCAGCTTTACTGACTGCAGCATTCCAAGTTGCTGAGGGATTTGAGTATTCTGGCGCTTGTGTCACAAAATGTTAGTATGCAGGTACAGCACTTAATCAAGAAGGCTAATGGAAGTTAACCTCTATTACAAGAGGAATTGAACATGTAAGTAAGGATGCTATGCTTCAGTTACAGAAGACATTGGTTAAGACAACATGTCAAATATTGTGTGCAGTTTTGGTTTCCTTATTTAAGGGAGTGTCACTTCATTGGACGCATTTCAGAAGACATTTACTTGATTTGATGCCTGGAATGAGGTGAGTTGTCTTGTGATGATAGTTGGACAGGCTGGGTTTGATTTGATTTATTATTGTCACGTGTACCAAGATGCAGTGAAAAGTATTGTTTTGCATGCTATCCAAACAAATCACACCTTACATACGTACATCAGGGTAAAAGAACAGAATGCAGAATGTAGTGTTACAGCTACAGAGAAAGATCAACTCTAATATGAGAGGTCCATTCTTAAGCCTGATAACAATGGGAAGAAGCCTTTCTTGAATCTGTTGGTACATGTTTTCAAACTTTTGTATCCTTTTATAACTGAGATGGGAGGAATCTTGGATTATGTTGGCTGCTTTCCCGAGGCAGTGGGAAGTATAGACTGAGTCAGTGGAAGGAAGGCTAGTTTTTGTGATGGACCGGGCTGCATTCACAACTCTCGTAATTTCTTGCGGTCTTGGGCAGAGCAGTTGCCATGCCAAGCTGTGATGCATCTGGATAGGATGATCTGTATGATGCATCTATAGAAATTGGTAAGAGTTATTGTGGACATGCCAAATTTCCTTAGACTTCTGAGGAAGTAGAGGCGTTGGTGTGCTTTCTTGACTGCATTGTCAATGTGGATGGACCAGGACAGATCGTTGGTGATATTTACTCCTAGGAACTTGAAAGTCTCAACCATCTCCACCTCAGCACCATTGATTCAGACAGGAGCGTGTCCTCCACTCCACTTCCTGAAGTCGTCTCCTTTGTTTTGCTGACATTGAGGGAGAGATTGTTGTTGTTTCCACTGGAGTTTAGAAGAGTGAGGTGACTTGAAGCCTATAAACTCTGAATGGTCTTCACAAGATGGATGTGAAAGAAATCTTTCTGTTTTTGTGGGTCTGCCCAGAAGTAGGGTGTAAATCCTGTCAAATTCTCTAAGAAGTGATTATTCTTTACACTGCTGCCACCTTCTACACTATCAGGAAGAAATCTTCTAGGTAAAAGCATTATTGACAGTTAATTAGTCATACTGTGTCCTGAGTCACTGATTCTAATGGGCATAATTCTACAAGTCTGCATTGATGTTCAGAAAATCATGACAGACTGAAGTTTGAAAGTGTGAGCAGAAGCAAATATGGGCAATAGGAATAAGCAATACAACCCACCTGAGCTCATCATGCTTTATGTTAACCTTTTAAAAACCAGCAGAGGATAACTTAAAAATGCAATAAGCAGGCAGAAGGTGAAAAATGAGTAAGCTGGCTAGTAGTATAAAAGAAGGTTGCAAGACCTTGTTTAGACAAATAAAAGGTAGGAGATAGACAAGCATGGTCATTGGATGACTGGAAAATGAGGCTTGAGAATCAGTAATGGGGATCAAAGAAATGGTGGAGAAGCTGAATACGCACTTTGCGTTGGTTTTCACAGTGGAAGAAACCAGCAGCAAACCAGAACTTTGAGAGTCGGCGGACAGAGGTGAGTGTAGTGGCCATTTCTAAGGAGAAAGTGCTGGGGAAGCTGAAAAGTCTCAAGGTGGATAAGTCACCCAGACTGGATGGAATACACCCCACCGATTTGAAGGAGATAGCTGAGGAGAATGTGGAGGCGTTGGTGGTAATCTTTCAGGAATCCCTGGAAACAGTAAGGATCCCAGAGGCTAACATGACACTCCTGTTTAAGAAGGGAGGAAAGTAGAAGACAAGAAACTTTTGGCTGATTAGCCTGACATTGATTTTTGGCAAGATTTTAGAGTCCATTATTATTTATATATTTATATAAACAATTCAGATGAGAATTTAGGAGGCATGATTAGTAAGTTTGCGGATGACACCAAAATTGGTGCTAAATTAGACAGAGAAGAAGGTTATCCAAGATTACAAAGGGATATTTTTTCAGGTGAGAGGAGAGAGATTTAAAAGGGACCCGAGAGGCAACTTTTTCACAGTGTGGTTTGTATGTGGAATGAACTGTCAGAGGAAGTGGTAGATGCAGGTCGAGTTCCAACATTTAAAAGACATTTGAATAGGTACATGAATAGGAAAGGTTTAGACAGATATGGGCCAAATGCAGGCAAGTGGGACTAGTTTAGTTTGAGAAACTTGGTCAGCATGGACAAGTCGGACTGAAAGGTTTGTTTCCATGCTGTGAGAGTGTGACGCTGAGATTGTGGACTACTGCAAGTGCATGGTAAGATAGACTGAGTCAGCATGGCTTTGTCCAGGGGAAGTCATGTCTGAAAAACCTGTTAGAATTCTTTAAGATGGTAATGAGCAAGTTAGACAAAGGTGAGCCAATGAATGTGATCTGTTTGAATTTCCAGAAGTCCTTTCACAAGATGCCACACAGGAGGCTGCTAAATAAGAGCCCATGGTGCTAGGGCGAAGGTACGGGTATGAATAGAGGACTGGCAGAAGGCAAAATGTGGGGATAAAGAGGTCTTTTTCAGGATGGCAGCCAGTGACCAGTGGAGCGCAGAGAAGGTTTACAAGAGTGATCCTGGGGATGAAAGATTTGTCAAATGAGGAGCAGTTCAGGACTCTGAATCTATATTCGATGGAGCTGACATGGATGACGGGGAATCCAGTTGAAAATTTACAGAATACTGAGAGGCCTGGATAGAGTAGACATGGATAAGATGTTTCCACTAGTAGGAGACACGAGGACCTGAGGGGACACCCTCAGAGTAACGGAACAATCCTTTAGAACGGAGCTGAAGAGGAATTTCTTCAGCCATAGTGTGCTTAATTTCTGGAACTCATTGCCAAAGCAATCTGTGGAGGCCAAGCCATTGAGTGTAATGAAGATAGAGATAGGTCCTTGATTAGTAAGGTGTTCAAAGGTTACAGGGAGAAGGCAGGAGCATGAGGTTGAGAAATATATGCCATGATTAATTGGTCCAGCAGACTTGATGGGCCAAATGGCCTACTTCGAAGAACATAGAACATAGAACAGTACAGCACAGTACAGGCCCTTCAGCCCACGATGTTGTGCCGAACTTTTACCCTAAACCTAAGGTCTATCTAACCTCCACCCCTTATACTATCATCCATATGCCTATCTAATAGCCGCTTAAATGCCCCTAATGAGGCCGACTTCACTGACCTCTCCGGCAATGCATTCCACGCCCCTACCACTCTGAGTAAAGAACCTACCTCTGACGTCTCCCCTATATCTACCTCCACTCACTTTAAAACTATGTCCCCTCGTAAAAGCTACCTCCACCCTAGGAAAAAGTCTTTGGCTGTCTACTCTATCTATACCTCTGATCATTTTGAACACCTCTATCAAGTCACCTCTCATCCTTCATCGTTCTAAAGAGAAAAGCCCTAGCGCTCTCAACATTTCCTCATAAGACCTTCCCTCCATTCCAGGCAACATCCTGGTAAATCTCCTCTGCACCTCTTCTAACGCTTCCACATCTTTCCGGTAATGAGGTGACCAGAACTGGATACAATACTCCAATACTTCACGGCTCTTGAACTCAATCCCTCTATTAATGAAAGCTAACACACCATACACCTTCTTAACAACTCTATCCACCCGGGTGGCGGCTTTCAGGGAACTGTGAACATGAACATGAACCCCAAGATCCCTTTGCTCCTCCACACTGCCAAGAACCTTTCCGTTAACCCTGTATTCTGCTTTCAAGTTTGTCCTTCCAAAATGAATGACCTCGCACTTTTCAGGGTTAGACTCTATCTGCCACTTCTCAGCCCAGCTCTGCATTCTATCAATGTCCCTTTGTAACCTAGAACAGCCCTCCGCACTGTCCACAACGTGACCCACCTTCGTATCGTCTGTGAACTTGCTAATCCACCCTTCCACTCCTTCATCCAAATCATTTACAAAAATCACAAATAGAAGAGGACCCAGAACAGACCCTTGTGGTACACCACTCGTAACTGAGCACCATGTTGAATATTTTCTGTCCACTACCACCCTTTGTCTTCTAAGGGTCAGCCAATTCTGAATCCAATCTGCCACATTTCCCCCTATCCCATGCCTCCTTACTTTCTGCATGAGCCTACCATGGGGAACCTTATCAAATGCCTTACTTAAAGCCATGTACAACATCCACTGTTCCACCTTCATCCATGTGTTTGGTCACCTCTTCAAAGAATTCAGTAAGGTTTGTGAGGCATGGTCTACCCCTCACAAATCCATGCTGACTATCACGAATCAAACTGTGCCTTTCCAAGTGATCATAAATCCTATCTCCCAGAGGCCTTTCCAATAATTTGCCCACCACTGACGTAAGACTAATTGGCCTGTAATTTCCGGGGTTATCCCTAGTCCCTTTTTTGAACAAGGGAATGACGTTTGCCTCTTTCGAATCTTCCGGCACTATACCTGTGGACAGTGAGGACGAAAAGATCATCGCCACAGGCCCTGCGATCTCGTCCCTCGCTTCCCAAAGAATCCTTGGATAAATCCCATCAGGCCCGGGGGACTTATCTATCTTCAACTTCCTCAGAATTCCTAGCACATCTTCTTTACTAACATCAACCTCCTATAGCCTACCTGCCTGTTTCACAATGCCCTCCTCTACAACTAGGTCCCTCTCAGTTGTGAATACCGAAGAAAAGTATTCATTAAGGACCTCTCCTATCTCTTTCGGCTCTGTGCAAAATTCCCTTTACAATCCTTGATCGGCCCTACCCTTTCTCTGGTCATTCTTTTGTTCTGCACATACGTGTAAAAAGCCTTGGAGTTTTCCTTGATCCTGTCCGCCAAGGTTTTCTCATGCCCCCTTATAGCTCTCCTAAGCCTTTTCTTCAGCTCCTTCCTGGCTATCTTGTATTCCTCTGAAGCCTTTTCCGTTCCTCTTTTCCTAAACCTTACATAAGCCTCCTTCTTCCTCTTAAGTAGTCGTTCGACCTCTCTCGAGAACCATGGCTCCCTCACTTGACTGCATCTTCTCTGCCTGTTAGGGACAAACATATCGAGCACATGCAGTATGCATTCCTTAAACAATCTCCACATTTCTGTGGTGCTCTTCCCTGACAGCATCTGTTCCCAGTTTGTTATCCAGTTCTTGCCTAACTGAATTGTAATTACCCTTCCCCCAATTATAAACTTTACCCTGCCGTATATACCTATCCTTATCCATGACTATCGTGAAAGAAACAGAGTTATGATCGCTACCGCCAAAATGCTCTCCTACCAACAGGTCTAACACTTGGCCCGGTTCGTTGCCAAGCACCAAATCCAAAGTGGCCTTCTCCTCGTGTTGGTCTATCTACATACTGTGTCAGGGATCCTTCCTGAATGCACTGGACAAAATCCGCTCCATCTAAACTATTACAACGATAAAGTTTCCAATCAATAGTTGGAAAGTTGAAGTCACCCATGACTACAACCCTGTGACTTCTGCACCTTCCTAGTATCTGCCTCCCAATCCGCTCCTCTACTTCTCTGCAACTATTAGGGGGTCTGTTTTTTTAAAAAAAAAAAACCCCAACAAAGTGACTGCTCCTATATTTTCTGGCCTTATTGGTGAGAAAATGGGGAGAGTAGCTTCAGATCTTGAAAGAGTTAGTTGTCTTCCAATCATCTGACTGGTCAATGTATCTTGAACTCAATTGCTATCATGGAATAAAGTACATCTTGTTTAAGATTAGTGCCCCCTCTCTTAAAACTCACTCTGGTTGTTCCTCTACCAATGTAAACCACATGTACCCTTTGACCCAGTCAAGGAGAGAGGAATAGTGGCAACATCCTTCTACTCACAAATACCAGATGAAGAAGGTCAAATAAGCCTTTTCCCCCAACTCTCTTCTGTTTTCCTCACTGCAATACTGCACCTCCCATCTCGCAAGCTACCCACGGGTATGGAGATCATTTATAGAACAGACAGGAGGCCATTCAATGTATACCTATCTTTAATCCAAATATGATTGCTAACCCCTAAGTGATTGTCTAATGGAAATAGCTTCTTTCGCTGCGGAATGTTTTTTGCATCTCAATTCAGCTCATATTTTTTAAACTTTGTCAGAGGAGAGCACTGTCTCTGTACTACACTGAGGTTTCAGCATAGATAACAGACTTAATGAAATTTAAACCTGTGACCTTCTAATTCTCAAGGATACAAGTTCCACCAATGGATTAAAACTGACAGTCAGTTTCTGAATAAAAAAATTTCAAAATTACATCTTTGAAAGATTGGGTAATGCTGAACTATATTCTAATTCTAGTGGTTGCCTCCATTGTCCAAAATGAGCAATGATTTGGTGGGTTTTTTTTTGAAAGTGAGATGTTTCAATAACTGTAAATAGATTCTGAACAAGTGGGAAAGTGTCAATCCTCTCAACACCACGTACTTCCTGATTTTTAATAAAATTTATGTAGATGATTTCTTTCTGAAGGGTGACTTGGATTGTGCAATGACGTCATGTTTTAGGAAATCAGACTGCCTCCACCATGCTACTCTGCTGTGTCACCTGATGACTGGCTAAGATCAATGTTAGTGGTGTTCTACAATGGGCAATCTACTCTATAGTCGCCCGGTTGTGCTAATTAATAGCTCATTGGAGGCAAAGGAGAAATTGTAGGTAACTTCTAGGAGATAACAAAAACCACAGATGCTGGTGTCAGAGTCGATACAGTATGGAGCTGGAGGAAGGCAACAGGTCAGGTAGCATCAGAGGGGCAGGAGAGTCGACGTTTTGGGCCTAGACCCTCCTTCAGGACTGAGGAGGAGGAAAGGAGCTGGGAAATAGAGGAAAAAGGGGTGTGGCTGGGGAAGATGGGTGGGATGGCGATAGGTGGATGCAGGTAGGGGGTAGTGGGGATTGGTCAGTGGAAAGGGTAGGGCGGATAGGCGAGGAAGAAGGTGGACAGGTTATGTCAGGTCAAGGAGGTGGGAATGAGAGGGAGGGTTGCTCATGGGATGAGGCCAGGAGTGGGGAGTTTTTAAAACTGGTGAATTTTATGTGTAAGCCATCAGGCTGTAGGCTCCCGAGGCGGAATAAGAGGTGTTGCTTCTCCAGTTTGCATGTGGCATCATTGTGGCACTTGAGGAGGCCCAGGATGGACATAACATCAAGGGAGTGGGAGGGGGAGTTAAAATGTTAGCAACTGGAAGGTGTTGTTGATCATAGCGTATGTAGTGCAGGTACTCTGCAAATCTGTCACTGAAAGTCTAAGCTTGGTCTCACTGATGTAGAGTGGGCCACATCAGGAGCAATGGATACAGTAGACTAGGTTGGAGGATGTACAGGTGAACCCCGGTCGGATATGGAAAGTTTGTTTTGGGCCTCAGATGGAGGTGAGGAGGGGGAGGTGTAGGGGCAGGTGTAGCACCTCCTGCAGTTGTAGAGAAAGGTGCCGGGTGTGGTGGAGTTAGTGGGGAGTGTGGAGCGGACGAGGGAGTCACAGACTGAGCGGTCCCTATGAAAGGCAGATAGGGGTGGGGAGGGTAATATCTCTTTGGTGATGGGGTCAGATTGTAGGTGGCGGAAATGGCAGAGGATGATGTGCCGGATGTGGATTTTGGTGGGGTGCTATGGGAGGACCAGGGGACTCTGTCTTTATTTTTGTTGGAGGGAGGGGTTTTGAGGACAGAGTGCAGGAAATACAAGAGATGCGGTTGAGGGTGTTTTTGATCAATGGAGATGGGGGCGGGGGTGGAAATTGCGGTCCTTGAAATAGGAGGACGTCTGGGATGTCCGTGAGTGGAATGCTCTGTCTTGGGAGCAGATGCAACAGAGGCGGAGGAATTGGGAGTAAGGGATCGCATTCTTTCAGGAAGGTGGGTGACAAGAGGTGTAGTCAAGTGTAGTCGTTGAAGTAGGAGGACATCTGGGATGTCCGTGAGTGGAACACTGTGGTCTTTTAACTTCTCGGTCTAGATGTAAAAGAATTTTTGTATTCTGAATGATGAATGAGTATTACAACTTCATCAAAAAATAGAAAGTTAACAAAAACATACAGGTGAATGTTGAATTTAGTTAAATAGTAGGAACAGTCATATCTTTATATTTATATGCACGGACATTTTGTTTTATTCATTCATGGGATGAGGGCGTCCCTGGCTAGGCAGCATTTATTGCCCATCTCTAATTGCCCAGAGGGTGGTTACAAGTCAACCACGTTGCTGTGGGTCTGGAGTCATGTGTAGGCCAGACCAGGTAAGGATGGCAGTTTTCTTCCCTCCAGGACATTAGTGAACCAGATGGATTTTTCTGACAAACGACAATGGATTCACGGTCATCATTAGATGATTAATTCCAAATGTTTATTGAATTAAAATTCCATCATCTGCCATGGCGGGATTTGAACCCGGGTCCCCAGAATGTTGTCTGGGTCTCTGGATTAACAATCCAGTAATAATACCACTAGGCCGTCACCCCCCACCCCCACCCCCACCCCCACCCCCACCCCCACCCCATATGTGATCCTCATACCTGAAGAAGGTTAAGACTTTTGAGCAGGACATTCCTTTTCAGTACTGTCAATGATATTAGCCAACCATTGCAAGTCACACAAAAAGTGATTTGCAGTTTTCCCAAAATGTATTAAATGGTGGCTTTGTCCAATGTTTTCTTTCTGTTTCTTGTTTGCTAATGAGGCTGTAAGACAGACTATCTAAGTTTTAAAAAGTCACATGAGAATGCAGCAGTAATGAAAGGAAAGTTATTATTTTCTGGAGAATGTAACAAGTCTCAACAATGTGCTAAGAGTTTCCATGCATCGTTACAATTATCCACAGATAGTAACCCGGTGCTTGCTCTGCATTTACATCCAGCTGTTCGTCCCAAGACTGACCAACAGCCTGTTCTTGTCCCGTGAAACTAATTTTGTCCTTGTTCACTTTATTTTCCTCTCCCCTGTCCAGTCTCTTCCCAAATATATTGCTACTTTTCTGACAACCTGCATGTTACAGTTTCACACCATTTTCTCCCCTACACCTCCATCTTTCTCCAGGATGGTGTCTGAGTGCTCTCAATTGAGATTCATCCAGTTCCTAACCACAACTGGCTTCCTTCCCCTGAATGAACTTACCCTTACATTGACAAATTACTTCACTCCACTTACTACTTCCAAATATAATGGGAATCTATGTTGTTCCAAACTTTGTCTGCCTACATTTTTTGAAATATGTGGCATACTCTTTGCATCTGTCATTTCAGGTCCCCTCTGTCACCTTTTTCTAATGGACTGTTTAGGTACTATTTTCTGTTCTCACTTCAATCCAGAAAATCCCTGCAGTGTTGCTTCTGATTTTCACCCTTCCCTTGTCTTCACACAGTCTACCTCCAACCCTATCCTGCACATCCTGGACTTAGCCTCTACCTGAAGTGGAGATATCAATCAGCCAATATCCTCCATCATACATTGGCTCCCTAAAATACCTTGACTAAATTCTTCTTAGCCTGTAAGAATGATATTTCTTTGTTTTTTCAGTGTTGATCACACGTGTACTGATGAAGCCAATTTTCATGCTAACATTTACAGCACTTCTTTGCATGACATCATCTTCTTCTCTAGCATTTTTTTATTCTGAAAGGATGATTTTCCATCATTTTCCCTACCATTTCCCATTCATGGTAACTTTGTATGCATGCATAGGACAAGTGACACTTACCCTTTGCATGCTCTCCTTCTGAATTGAAAATAATTTACTCACGCACTTGTTTCAATTTTGTAGATGTTTCCAGTCTATGGTAAAATCCTCTCTATATTTGGATGGCCAGTTTGCAAAGTATCTTTGATTATCCTGCAAGTGTGACTCATAAGTCTAGAATTTTATTCCTTTGTCTCATACCTACTCTGACTTTCCTTTCCTCAACTTCCGATCTGTGATAGTGAAGCTCAAAACTTGAGGAACAGCACCAAATTGTTTGAATAGGTAATCTACAGTCTGAAAAGCTATAGTGTGAAC
>NC_063332.1:125128561-125137890 GCF_021869965.1 Rhincodon typus | reverse complement strand
TCTTTCAGTTTTTATTAAGCTATAGAGTGAATTCAACAGTTTCAGATTATGATCAATACCTCTTTTCAAGTTTACCTTTTTTTACTTGTTTCATGACCATCCCCTTTTCCTTACACCATCATTCTTTTAGTTGTTTAATCTCCTATCTTCCACCCTAAAACACGCATCTTCTATGACTCTAATGTCAATACAGCTTTGTGGAGAAAGGAGACAAATGTAACTATAATAGTGATATTGAAATGTACAAATATTGTGAGCGGTATTTGCATTTGTCGCCTAGTCTGTCTTGGTAATATGACTAGTGCGAAGCAAATCTAATGGAAGAGCAGAAATAAAGCAATTAATTAGGATAAAACCAAGTTTCAAAAATAAGTTTTCATTTTGTAAATTTGAAGTGAAATTTGAAAATATTAAAAACTCAATTTCTTCTTCCAGTGCAACCATATGTAAAATCAATCACTTTCTCACTTCCTTAACTTTGGTGAATACAATATGTTACATGTTTAATTTGCAAGGTTAGCCTTTGTTCATAAATTTAAGCTCCTTGCCTGTTTTCTCACCTTTGCTTAGTTTTTTACACTTGAGCATTCAAGTAAAAAAATTAATTGGCAGATGGAGATGACAGGAGAACATTCAAAGTCATAGACCTATCTCTTTCTGAGGTTTTTGGACAAAATTGTTGATTCAGGTTTAAGCAATTCATATTTCACAGTAATCCAAGGATAGTTGAACTGAGTTCAACAAATAATTGTAAATGTGCTTTTGAGAAGCTAGTTTTCTCTATACTTTATATTCTGTGGGAAGACATTTCAGCAGTATTTAATGAATGGCAAGAGATTGATGGAAACATGTTTAATAACAGTGTTCTGTGTCTTTCAGCCATTAGAAAACAGTCCACCACCTCTGCCAACGTCTTCCTTGCCTGAAGGCTATTATGAGGAAGCGGTGCCATTGAGTCCAGGAAAAGCTCCAGAATACATCACTTCTCGAGGTAAATATCCATTACTGTGAGGTGTCAAGAGAAACATTTATTTTCTCAAATACTTTGTTTAATCCTTTGAGGATTGAATATGGAAACATTTATTCTGTATACCCTTAAAAATTGTGCAGTGGCATTCTAGCACAAATGCACATGTGAATATTGGAGAACAAGGCATAACATTTTTCGTGAACATTTGAGTCTTGCATATGGTGCAGAAATGCTTTTGTTTCCATGAGGTTTTTTCTAAAGAATGAACAAAAAAGAACAGTATTTTCTAAAAATACAGAGATTAGAATATGATCAATCTGATATTGTTGGATGTTGTGTAAAAATCATTATCCCATCGCACCTAAATGATTCTTGTTTTGCAAAGTTCACAACTATAGAACAACAATTAACTCTACAAAACAGTTCCGTAAAAACTGAAATAGTCACTGAGTGATTTCAAAATGTAAATAGAATGTTTATGAAGATATTAATTTTGACAATGTAAAAATAAAAATTGCTAGAGAAAAATACTGTGGATTCTAGAAATCTAAAATCAGAATGTTTCGGAAATACTCAGTACATCTGGTAGCATCTGCAAAGAGAGAAGCAGAAATGTGTGGAGTTAGGAATATAACAGGTGTAAAACAAGTGCAGAGGCAGGGAGAAGGTAGAGGCAAGGACAAAATTAAAAGGAAAGGTCTGTGATAGGGTGGATGGCTGGAGAAGTGATGACAAAAGAGGTTTTGCTGAAAGATGGATGTGGGGTGTTAACGGATAAAAATAAAGTTGCAGTAGTCTTACCAGACCATAGGGCTGCGCTCTCTCTCTCATTAGAGAGAGACGACTGGTGGTGGTTTAACCTGAGGGTTAAACCTTAAGCAAGGGGAGAGGTTGAAAAAGGAGAGTCCTTCATGGCAATCTGAACCTTAATGAGACAAGTAAAGAAATGAAAAATTCATGGAGAGTAAGTGTTCATGAAAACGTGTTGAATCATTACAGCTGCCATTTGAAAACAAATTTGAGAACAGACATTGATTTGAATTCATTTAAGGCAGCATTGAGTTGGCAGGATTGTAAATGGCAAATCAAAAGATGACTCTCTGGTTTATTTTGAACTTCATTGGAACAGCATAAGAAGGCTGAAGTCAGAGTGGGAATGAAGCAGCTAGCTAAAAGGCCGACAATTGAAAACCTGGGGTCATGTGAACTGAAATTAAGTGTTCCCCAAAGCAGAGTAGAAAAGAATGCACTGAGAAGCAAAAGCAGAAGTATGCTAAATTGAAAGAAGTATAAGTGAAACACTGTTTCCATTGAAAGGTATATTTAAAATCTTGGACAGTGCAAAGACAGGATGTAAAAGACCAGGGGTTGCATGTCCTGTGCTTGTATGCGAAAGTGCTTTAGAACAGGTACTGTTGTTGGAGGGTAGAGGAGTGAACTAGGGCATTGCAAAGGAAACAATCCCTGTAACTGCTGAAAGAAAAGTGAAGGGAGTAAGTGTTTAGTAGTGACATTGCACTGAATGGTGGAGGATGACAACTTTGATGTGAATTGGGGTGGCTAGAAAGTGACAACAAGGAGAATCCTGTTGTGATTCTGGGAGGAGGATAGAAGGAGTCGGAGCAGAGGAGCAGGAAATGGAAAGGACACATTTGGTTGTTCTGTGAACCACAGGTGAGGGGAGGAGTCTACGAGTGACATTTTCCATCAAGGAAAGAGGACAACACATTGAAAATGCTGTGTTGTAAATTTTTGATTGTGACAGAGGCAGGACAACTAAGTGTAGAATAGTTCTTGTAGGAAGCAGAAGAGAAAGTGCAGTTGAGGTGACATTTGGAGCCTGTGGATTTATCCTGGATATTGGCTGATAATCTCTTGCCAATACTAGAGACAGTGAAATCAAGGAAGTGAAATGAAGAGTCGGGCATAGATGATATGAAGAGGAGGGTGGGAAGCAAAGTAGCTGAAATGCTTCTGTTCACAGCAAGAGCTAAAATGGAACAATGCAGTCATCAACAAACTGGAAAAAGATGAGGGAGGAGACCGGAGTGGAAATGTAACAAAGATGATTCAACATGTTTCACAAAAATGTAGGGATAGCTCAGATCCATATGCGTCAACATTAACAGCTTTTATTTATGTTCTGTGTCTATCACAGGAAAACATCACAAGCACATCACAAAAGTATTCGGAAATTAAATATGACACTGAGCCACAAATGGAAATATTAAGTCTGATGATCAAAACCTTGGTAAAAAGAAGGTTTGAGGAGGAATGTGTGGTGGAGAGTGCAAGGAAGGTATTTCAAAGCTTGGGCCCTAGATATTGCTGGAGCAATTAAAATAGGGTATGCAGAAAAGCCTGTGGTAGAGGAGTGCAGGTATCTCAGAGTTGTGAGTTGCAGGAAATAATAGATATTCAGGACAAATCATGGAGTGATTTGGGTACAATAATGAAATCTTGTTTGATTGGGAGCCTGTGCAGATCCACAAGTACAGGAGTGATAGAAAAATAAAACTTAATGCACAATACATATGGACAGCGGATTTTGGATGACTTCATGTTTACAGATTGTCCAATACTTGAATATCCAATACTCTGAATGCTACGGGGTCATTGGAGTGCAGAGGCCTGTGCCAGTACTGCAGTACATCCTAGGCAGAGAATCAGCAATGAAGATGGAATAGAGTGTGGATGGATTTAGCTGGACCAAACAGGGAGGGCCCTGTAAGGGGGTTTAAGGTGCCTGTATTTAAGGCAGGTAAATTTAAGGTAGCTGGGAAGCCAGACGATTGGGAAACCTCTTAAAAACCAGCAGAGGATATCAGAAAAAGCAATAAAGGGAGAAGAAGCTGAAATATGAGGGTAAGCTAGCTAGTAATATCAAAGAAGATTGCAAGAGTTTTGTTTTTAGATATCTAAAAAAAATAAGATGGACCTTCCACTGCTGGAGAAGTAGTAATGGAGAACAAAGAAACGGTGGAGGAACTGAATAGGCATTTTACATAATTCTTCACAGTGGAAGACACCAGCAGCATGCCAGAACTCCAAGAGAGTTGGAGGCGGAGGTGAATGTTGTGGCCATCATTAAGGAGAAGGTGCTGGGGAAGCTGAAAGGTCTGAAGGTGGGTAAACCTTTCAGACCAGAAGAATTACACCCCAGAATTCTGAAGGAAGTAGCTAAAGAGATTGTACAGGCATTGTTGGTGATCTTTCAGGAATCACCTGGAGTCAGGGAGGGTCCCAGAGGACTGGAAAATGACTAATGTAACAGTCCTGTTTTAGCCTGACCTATGTCATTGGTAAAGTTTATAGCCCAGTATTAAGGATGAGATTGCAGAATACTTGGAAGTGCATGGTAAAATAGGGCTTTTTCAAGGGGAGGTCATGCCTGACGGATCTGCTAGGATTCTTCAATGTGGTAACAAATACATTAGACAAAAAACAGCCAGTGTATGTGATCTATTTGGATTTCCAGAAGTCCTTTGACAAGTTGGTGCACGGGAGGCTGCTAAATAAGACATGAACCCATGGTGTTAGGGCAAGCTACTGGCCTGGATAGAGAATTGACTGACTGGCAGAAGGCAGAGATTGGGGATAAAGGCATCTCTTTGAAGATGGAAGCCAGTGGCCAGTGGAGTTCCCCAGGGGTCCATGTTAGGACCACAACTATTCAAAAAATGCATTAATGGTTTGGATGAAGGAACTGAGAGCACTGTTACTAAGTTTGCAGATGACATAAAGATAGATGAAGGGGCAGGTGGTGTTGAGGAAGCAGAGAGACTGCAGAGAACTTGGACAGGCTAGGAAAGTGGGTAGAGAAGTAGCTGATGGAATACAACATGGAAAAATGAGGTTATACACTCTGAAAGGAGGAATAGAGGTATAGACTATTTTCAAAATAGGGAAAGGCTTCAGAAACAAAGGGTCTGAGGAGTCCTAGTTCAGGATTCTCTTAAGGTTAATGTGCAAGTTCATTTGGCATTTAGGAAGGCAAATGAAATAGCATTCATTTTAAGAGGACAATAATACAAGGGCAGAGATCTACTGCTGAAGTTATATAAGGTTCTGGTCAGATCACATTTGGAATATTGTGAGCAGTTTTAGGCCCATATCTAAGGAATGATGTGCTGGCCTTGGAGGGGATCCAGTGGAGTTTTACCAGAATGTTCCTGGGGATGAAGGGCTGGCTATGTAAAGAGCAATCGAGGACTCTGGGTATGTACTTAGAGTTTAGAAGGATGAGGAGAAATCTCATTGAAACTTACAGAATACTGAGAGACCTGGATAGCGTGGACATGGAGAAGATGTTTCCACTAGAAGGAGAGACTATGACCTGAGGGCACTGCCTCAGAATGAAGGGATGACCCTTTAGATCTGAGATGAAGAGGAACTTCTTCAGCCAGAGGGTAATGAATCTGTGGAATGCATTGACACAAAAGGCTGTCAAGGTCAAGTTTTAGATTGTAGTTAAGACAGAGATAGGTTCTTGATTAGAAAGGGGGTCAAAGGTTACAGGGAGAAGGCAGGAGTACAGGGTTGAGAAACATATCAGCCTTGATTGAATGATGGAGCAGACTTAATGGGCCGAATGGCCTAATCCTGTTCCTATACCTTATGGCCTTACAGTATCTTCACCCATGGATTACATGCCTCCAACAGGTGTCTCTGTTGGGCATGGGACCCTGATGCTCCACCCAATCCCCAGTCAAACCACTATTCATCAGGGCTTAAGATCTGAAATAGAGGAAAAAGAGTAATAACTGTACATTGAAAATGTTCCAGCTTTGTGCATATGCAGTGGAATTGCATTAGTTGTGACCTCGGCAGTCTGTGGAAAGTGTGTTTAAATTGATGGATTTTTTTGTGAGGCAGTGTGCCAGATATCTTGAAAATACTTTTGTTGTGCCCAGTGATTAACAACAACAGTTTCTTTTCAGAATGCCTGAATGTAGCACATCACTACCACCCTGTCGAAACCTAGCCCCCACCTCAAGTGCAATCAGGCCCAGCTAATGATGTTCCCATCCCAAAAGCAAATACAAAAGAATTGAGAGAAGCATTGGGTGGCAGAGGGAGAACCAAAGGTTTTCCTGAACCCTGAAAAAGTGTTGTAAAGATACTTACCTTGCTGAGCTGGCAGCTTCCTCCCCTCTTGAATCTGCAGTGTTTCCCGAGCTCAGCAATTTCATAGGGCAATCAGTATATTTTAATCAAGTTCTCAATTTTCAGTCTTCTGCATTTCCATGCAGTACACAAGCACTGTACAAACTTTGAACCAACACGCAATAGATCACTTTCACGCTCTGTTTAACATTTTTAAACTTTAACACACACCCATCCATTGTGGCAAGGAAAGGAGGAAGTTTAATGCTGAGGCTTATTGTAATATTGTATATTATAGGAGAATGGAACATACACGTTGGCCTGCAAGTTGAGTTCTGAAGAAGGATCACTGCATTCAAAATGTTATCAGTTTTCTCTCAACTGATGCTGCCAGATTTGCTGAGTTTCTCCAGCTATTTCTGGATTTGTGTTCTATAAAAGTTGGAATGTTTTTCTACAGTTGTACAGGGCCCTGATGAGAAAAGATCTGTATAATTGTGTACAGGTTTGGCTGCCTTATTTGAGAAAGGACATAATAACTTTCGAGGCAGTGTTGAAAAGATTTAGTTAACCGATTCATGAGATAAAGGGGTTAACCTACATATAAAGTTTGGGTCTGTATCCATTGGACTTCAGAACAGATAAGAGGAGATCTTATTGAAACATTTATGGTCCTGACAAGATGGATGCTGGAACCCCTCCCAAAAAGGGGGGTTACAATTGAAAAATAAGAGCACACCCCCATTTGAGGCATAGGTCATGAGAATTGTTTTTGACGTTTGAGTCTGTGGAACTTTGTTTCCCAGAGAGTGATGGAGACAGGCTCATTTAACATTTTTAAGGCAGATTGATTATGATATCAGTCAAGAAACTAAGGTTTCAGGACTAGGCAAGAAAATGGTGTCGAGATCACGTTAAGATTACTCATGATCTTATTGAATAATGGAATGGGCTGAAGAGGCCAAATGGCCTACTCTTGCTCCGAATTCGTGTTATGGTCATGTGAGATGATTTATTTGCAATTTAACTTTCTAGTTGGATTAATTCGCTTTCTATCTGCATATCTACCATGAATGATTGAACTTGGGTTAACTTTTGTATCAAGTGACCATATCGATTGGAAATGTAACAAAGTGTATATATAATAGAGTATGTCAGAGAATTTTAAGTCAAATATGTTGAGCATTCCTGTATTAATAATCCTGTATGTAATTTAATAGGTTTGATCTCCTTTCAAATCTTTGAAGTCCATAAAAAGACGAGCTACACGTTTTCTGTCGATAGAACACATTGAGAGGTCAAAATATAGTTTCTATTGTCTTTCCTGCTGCTTTTTCATTAATTTACAGGAGGTGGACATAGCTGGCAAAGCTAGCATTATATTGCCCATCCCAAAAGGCAGCAGGTGCCACATACATTGCTCAGGGTCATGAATCGCATACAGGCCCAACTTGGTAATGATAGCTGATTTCCTTCCTTAAAGAACATTAAGGAACCAGATGGGATTTCAATGACCACCACCAAGAGTGGCTGGGCAGCAGTACTACTGATCGAACTGGTAGGTCCTAATGTACACAGCTGCTAGACTGGGTCTGCAGCAGGTGGTGAGGGAGCAACAAGAGGGAATAACACACTTGACCTCATCCTTACCAATCAGCCAGCTGCAGATGCATCTGTCCATGATAGTATCAGCAAGACTTCATTGACAGACATCTTTGTATCCTCTTTGGCCGCAGGTGAGGTCCCAGAGGACTGGAGAATAGCTAATGTTGTCCCATTGTTTAAGAAGGGTAACACGGGATCATCCAGGAAATTACAGGCCTGTGAGTCTCTTGTTGGTGGTAGGAAATTATTGGAAAAGATTATGGGGGAGAAGGTCTATATGCATTTAGAAGCAAATGGACTTATTAGTGATAGACCACATAGTTTTATGTGGGAGAGGTTGTCCCACACTAACTTGATTGAGTTTTTTGAGGAGATGACGAAGAAGATTGATGAGGTAAAAGCTGCTAATGTTCTCTATATGGACTTCAGTAAAACCTGGGACAAGATCCCTCATGGCGGACTGGTACAAAAGTTAAAGTCACATGCTGTCAGGGGTGAGCTGGCAAGACAGATGCAGAACTAGCTTAGTCATAGGAGACAGAGGGCAGCAGTTATCCCTGTGGAACACCACTAGTCACAACCTCCATTCTGAAAGCATTCAGAATGGAGGTTGTGACTAGTGGTGTTCCACAGAGATAAGTGCTGGGACCTCTGCTCTTTTTGTCTACATAAAATGGTTTGGAGGAGAATGTAGCTGGTCTAATTAGTAAGCATGCGGATATTACAAAGATTGGAGTTGCGGATAGTGAGGAGGATTGTCAGAGGATACAGCAGCATATACGTCAGTTAGAGGCATGGTCAAAGAAATGGCAGGTGGATATTAAACCGGACAAATGTGAGGTGGTGCATTTTGGAAGATGAAGGACAGGTAGAAATTATACAGTGAATGACAGAATCCTTAGGAGTATTGATATGCAGAGGGATCTGGGTGTGCAGGTCCATAGATCACTGAAAGTGGCAGCGCAGGTACAGTAGTAAAAAAGGCCTATGGCATGCTTACCTTCATTGGAAGGGGCATTGAGTACAAGGTTAGACAAGTTGTGCAGCAGCTTTATAGAACTTTAGTTAGGCCACACTTGGAGTATTGCGTACAGTTCTAGTCACCACACTAGCAGAAGGAAGTGGATGCTTTGGAGAGGGTACAGAAAAGGTTTACCAGGATGTTGCCTGGTATGGGGGATTTTAGCTATGAAGTAAGGTTGGATAGACTGATTTTGTTTTCACTGGAATGCAGGAGGTTGAGGGGTGACCGCATAGATGTTTATAAGATTGTGAATGGTATGGACAGAGTGGAAAGTATGAGGCAGGGTGGAGGGGTCAATTACTAGGGGACACAGGTTCAAGATGCAAGTGGGGAAGTTTAAAAGAGATGTGCAAGCCAAGTTTTTCCACAAAAGGTGGGGAGTGCCTGGTATGCGTTGCCAGAGGAGGTGGTGGAAGCAGACACAGTAGCAACATTCTACAAGCAGCTGAACAAATACACAAATAGGAAGGGAATAGAAGGTTATGGATCCTGTAAGTGAAGACAGTTTTTTAGTTTTAGTATGGAAGGGCAAAATGTGTCGGCGCAGGCTTAGAGGGTCGAAGGGCCTGTTCCTGTGCTGTGTTCGTTCTTCCTTCTGTGTTCGTTCTTCCTTCTGTGTTCGTT
>NC_063332.1:125087275-125128551 GCF_021869965.1 Rhincodon typus | reverse complement strand
GTTCGTTCTTCCTTCTGTGTTCGTTCTTCCTTCTGTGTTCGTTCTTCTTTGAATAACTACAGCACAGTCCTTTTCTTTACGTTGAGATAGTACCTCTGTTGTGTGGCTCGATCACTGTACTAAATGAGACAGATTTTGAACAGATCTAGCAACTCAAGACTGGGCATCTGTGAAGTGCTGTAGGCTATCAACTGCGGTAGAATTATACTCCAGCCAGTGAGAGGAGAGATGTTTTTAAAAAAGACAAAAAAGGCAACATAGATGGTGGTTTGCATGTGGAATGAGCTCCCTGATGAAATGGTGGATGCGCGTTCAATTACAGTGTTTAAAAGACATTTTGGATGGATGTCTGAATAGGAAAGGCTTGGAGGAATATGGGCCAGGAGCAGGCAGGTGGGCCTAGTTTGGTTTGGGATTATGTTCAGCATGGACTAGTTGGACTGAAGGGTCTGTTTCCATGCTCTATTTCTATGCTGTAATTCCATGCTCTATGACTCTATATCCTCCACTCAACCATTACCATCAAGCCAGGGATCAACCCTGGTTCAATGGCGACTGCAGGACAGCATGTCAGGAGCAACACCAGACATATCTAAAAATGAGATAAAATCAAACCAAGCAGCTGCTTTGTGCCAGTCAGCACAAGCAACAAAAGATAGACAGAGCTAAGTGATCCCACAGCCAACATTTCAGATCCAAGTTCTGCAGCCATACCATATCCAGTCGTGAATGGTGGTAGATAATTAAACAACTCACTGGAGGAGGATGCTCCAAAATATCCCCATCCTAAATGATGGAAGAACTCAACACATCAGTACAAAAGATAAGGCTGAAAGTTTTGCAGCTGTCTTCAGCCAGAAGTGCTGAGTGGATGATCCATCTCTGCCTCCTCTAGAGGTCCTCAGCATTACAGATACCAATCTTCAGCCAATTCAATTCACTCCACGTGATATCAGCAAATGGTTTGAGACACTGGTGGACACTGCAAAGGTTATGGGCCCTGACAACATTCAGGTAATCGTACTGAAGACTTGTGCTCCAGAATTTGCTGTTCCCCTAGCCAAGCTGTTCTGGTACAGTTACAAGAGATAGTAGGAACTGCAGATGCTGGAGAATCTGAGATAACAAGGTGTAAAGCTGGATGAACACAGCAGGCCAAGCAGCATCATAGGAGCAGGAAGGCTGACGTTTCGGGCCTAGACCCTTCATCAAAAATGGGGGAGGGGAAGGGGTTTCTGAAATAAATAGGGAGAGAGGAGGAGGTGGGGAGAAGATAGGTGGAGAGGAAACAGACAGGTAAGCGTGGAGGCGGAGGCGGCGGAAAAACTGCTCTATGTCCAATTGGTTTGCTTCAGGACATGGTCGAGCAAACCAGGTACTCATATCAACGAATACTGGTCACGTTTGGACATAGAGCAGTTTTTCCGCTGCTGCCCCCGCCTCCACGCTTACCTGTCTGTTTCCTCTCCACCTATCTTCTCCTCTATCCATCTTCTTTCCGCCTCCCCCTCTCTCCCTATTTATTTCAGAACCCCCTTTCCCTCCCCCATTTCTGATGAAGGGTCTAGGCCCGAAACATCAGCCTTCCTGCTCCTATGATGCTGCTTGGCCTGCTGTGTTCATCCAGCTCTACACCTTGTTATCTCTGGTACAGTCACAACACTGGTATCGACCCGACAATGTGGAAAATTGCTCAGATGTGTCCTTTACACACAAAGCAGGACAAATCCAACCTGGGCCATTACTCCCCCATCAATCTATTCTCGATCGTCAGTAAAGTGATGGAAGATGTCATCAATAGTGCTGTCAAGCAGCACCCCAACCTGCTTAGTGATGCCCAGTTTGCATTCTGCTAGGGCCACTCAGCTCCTGACCTCATTACAGCCTTGGTTCAAACATGGACAAAAGAACTGAATTCCAGAAGTGAGGTGAGAATGACCGCCCTTAACATTAAGGCTGCATGCGAATAAGTGGGGCATCAAGGAGTGCTAGCAAACCTGGAATCAATGGGAATTGGGGGTAAACTCTCTGCTGGATGGAGTCATACCTGACGCATAGGAAGATGGTTGTGGTTGTTGGAGGTCAGTCATCTCCACTCCGGGACACCTCTGCAGGAGTTCCTCAAGGTATTTCCTGCTGCTTTTTCATTAATTTACGGGAGGTGAACATAGCTGGCAAAGCTAGCATTTTATTGCCCATCCCAAAGGTATTGTCCTAGGCCCAACCATCTTCAGCTGCTTCATCACTGATCTTCCTCCATCATAAATTCAGAAGTAGGGATGTTTGCGAATGATTGCACAATGTTCAGCAACATTCGCGACTTCTCCAATACAGAAGCAGTCCACACTCATGTAACAAAATCTAGGCAATATCCAGGCTTGGGCTGACAAGTGGCAAGTAATATTCATGTCACACAAATGCCAGGCTATGACCATCTCCACTAAGAGGCAATTTAACCACCATCCCTTGAAATTCAATGGTGTTACCATCACTGAATTCCCCACTATCAACATCCTGGGGGTTACCATTGACCAGAAACGCAACTGGACTTGTCTCATAAACACAGCGGCAACAAGAGCAGGACTTGTCTCATAAACACAGCGGCTACAAGAGCAGGACAGAGGCTAGAGATCACCCATGATCGCATTAAATAGCAGGACAGGTTTGAGAAGCTGAATGGCCCACTCCTTTTCCTCTGCTCCTATGTGGTAGTGACAGCCTAGCTATTGCTAGTCTAGTAGATAACCGTGATGATACTTCTGGCAAATTTCACCCTCTATATTAAGTGAATTTAAATAAACAAACCTTGCATCCAGTTCATAGATAATCCGTTCACCTCCGACATGCGCATTTCACAAGATCTAACCATTTGTCTGCAAGGATTACTAGAGTTAAAATGTTAAATTATGTACCTATCAATTTTGATATGGTGCATTGTCCTATATTTATTGCAGAAATACTGAGTTATTCCTGCTCGTTTACTATCTTTTTCTTACAGATTATGATTCAGATGCCATGAGTAGTTCCTATGAATCATATGATGAAGATGATGAGGATGGGAAGGGAAAGAAACTGAGGCACCAGTGGCCATCTGAGGAGGCTTCAATGGATTTGGTGAAAGATGCTAAGATCTGTGCTTTTCTTCTGCGCAAGAAACGTTTTGGACAGTGGACTAAACAATTTTGTGTCATTAAAGATAACAGACTGTTGGTATGCTTCTTTTCTTATTGGTCTGATAATGAAACACCCTCTTATTTTCATCTGTTGCTCTCTTGGGATGCAGCACCAAGTGCAAGTGGGATGGTATGAGTATTGTGCGATCTCAGGATTTAATCTTTGCTTTTAGTGCTACAAAAGCTCAAAGGATCATCAACCTCAGATGGAGTTATTGCTTCCAGCCCACAATGTGTCCTATGTTCCTAAAGACAGCAAAAGGAAAAAACATGAGCTACGAATCACCCAGCAAGGAGCAGACATTGTCGTTTTGGCTGTGCAAAGCAAAGAACAAGCAGAGGAATGGCTAAAGGTATGTTTTGGAAGTAATTATCTTCTAGTCCTTTTTTTCAGGACAATTCAACTATAACTCTTTCATGTACACCGAAGGCCCAATTACCTATTTATAAATTTGGGTCCATTATAAGCTCTTCTCACAGTTTTGACAAAATGTTCTTCAGTTCCACGCCCAAGGGTATGTCCCTGATAATTGTTCACCAAACCATGGCTAAGTGTTGTGATTTTTATTTACCCTGGAAAGGGTGAGAAGGCAGACTCAGAGTCTACCTCAGCCAGAATGGAGATAAAATCCCACATTGTTAATGTTAAACTGTTTCACACACTAGCTATCCAGCCACCTGAGCTAACCAAACCTTGGCAACATATACTTACTCGCTCAATGTTCAGTTACTTATCTACCATAGCACGGGTCAGAACACGAAGCAAAAATTTTAGCATTCATTATTAAGACTTTTCCCTTCAGCTTAAGATCTTTTCCACTCTATATATTGGCTGATGTTTCCATGGTGGGTCTCTAATTATTTTTAACGCTTCTAGTCGGAGAGAACAAGTTACAGGGATAGGAGAGATCGTTCATGAGTCTTTGTAGTTGAATTACCATATGTGCTACAACCACAGTATCGCCAGCAAAGAGGAGTTTCCTGTTAAAGATGCAGAATCACAGAATTGTAACAGTATGGAAGGTGACAGGGAGACTTTGTAACGGCTCTCCAACAAGCATTATGATTTAGTGCCATTTGCCAACTATATCCCCTTGCACTTTGAGGCATTCATGATAATTTGAATAGAAACAATCCACTCTGCCTCCATCACATTTCAAGGCAATGCATTCCAGATCTGAACCCTCCTTGTTTAAACAAGTATTAACTTGTGTCACGTTTGCTATGTTTGCAATTGACTTTAATTCTATGCCTTCTCATTCTCAATCCTTTTATGAGTAGGAAATGTTTCTCCCTATCCACACTATCAGACCTCTTTATGATTTTGAAAACTTCTATCAGATCTTCTATTAATTGCCTTCTCTCCATGAAGAACAATCCTAACCTAACCAATCTGTCCACATAATGGAAGTTTCTCAGTTTTGGAACCATTTTTGTAAATCTCTTCTGCACTTATTCCAATGCGAATACATCCTTCCTATTGTGTGGTGTCCAGAAATATACACAATACTCCAGGTCCAGCAAGTGCCTTGTATAATTTCAGCATAACCTCCTTATTCTTGCACACTATGCCCTTATTGATAAAACCCAGCATACTGAATGCTTTATCAACTACTCACTCCACTGTTTTACCATCTTTAATGATCTAAGCACATACATTCACAGGTGGATTTTACCCCTATTTTGTATTAATTGTTCTTATTCTTCCTACGAGAATGCATCACGTCACACTTCTCTGCACATTGAACATCATCTGCTACCTAATTTATCAATTCCACTAATTTATCTGTCGTTTTGGAGTTCTACACTGTCCTTCTCATAGTTGGCAACGTTTCCAAGTTTTGTATCATCCGTAGACTTTGAAATTGTCATCATCACGCCAAGGTCCAGATGTGTCCTTGCAGCTGAGTTGCCACGTGGGCTACAAACACAGCATTGTCTGCATAAAGACATTTCCTGATCAGAATGCAATGTACTTTTGCCTTCAACTACAGTCTTACTAGACTGTAGAACTTGCAATCTTACCTAGCGTGCAGTAAGAACCTTCCATAGCTGCTGGAATGGTGACCATAAATATTGAGAGAACTGTGGTAAAGGGACAATGTTTGTGTCTCTGTCCCAGTCGCCCTATTGGAAATGGTTAGTAAATTTGGTTACCTGGAGTGCACAATGATGGCCAATCATTCCCTTGATGCAGAGCTTGAAAAAGAAGTAAGGAAAGCTGTCAATAGATGTGAAGCTGGAAAAGCACAGCAGGTCAGACAGCATCGGAGGAGCAGGGAAGTCAATGTTTCGGGCTGAAAACCTTCGTCAGGACTGGGGAGGGGAGGGGGAGTTGGGGCTGAGGGGGAAGGGGAGGTGGGATGGTGATAGGTGGATGCAGGTAGGGAAAATGACATGGCTGAACATGCAGTATTGGTGCACCAGTAATGCAGGCAGGTTTGCAAGTGAGGAAATAAGGCTTTTTTAATTAGTTCATGGGAAATGGACATCCCTGGCTAGGCCAGCATCCCTAATTGCCCAGAGGGTAGTTAAGAGTCAACCACATTGCTGTGGGTCTGGATTCACATGTAGGCCAGACCAGGTAGGTGTATTACTTGTGGTCGAAATGATTGAAGGCGATGTTGTGCTTGACATTCCTGTCATTTTTTATCCATGCTCCCGACATGTGGGAAAGCTGGCCAAGTGCCATTTGAGAAGGTTAGCAGCTCCTCTGTCCTCAATTAGCAATTCTTCTTCCTTTTTAAAATGCCACATGTGCAAGACACACAGCAGAAGACAACAATCCTGGACACCTTCTGTGGGCATATTGTAAATTTCCATCAAACTAGTCATGGCTTTGGAAATGCAGTTTGAGCAATCCCATAGTCTGCCACGCAATTTTACTTGTGGACCAATATGCAGTAATATGCTGCTCCAAGGACTTTGGGGATGATATACTGGTGTGATCCATGTTCTGAGCATCCAATCCAGTGCTCAGATAAGAGCATATCTGCATCTATATGTTCTAACTTGGGGAAATGCCACACAAGTTCTCTGTGAAGTCTTGAAATAAGCCAGTTATGCAGATGTTTAGGGCTGCATTTACTTTGAGGCTGATTAGTACGGTATTCCCATCAAAGCTATGGGGCTGCAGGTATTGTTGTGCAAACACGAACAAGTCACTAACCGCCTCCTAAGAAAGCCTTTGTCATTTCTGATATTTTCTCTCAGTCATATATGGAGGTAGTCAATGTGTGCTCTAGACACATATTGATACACCATTGTTCTTTCCTGATGAAGATGATGATCCCGGTTGGTTCCTTCTGACCTCCTTCCATGTCAGCTGGTGCCAACTGATGGCCCTGTTGCTGATTTTTTTTTTTTTTCTGTGCAACCAAGGCCCTCCTCTGGTTAATCCCTTCCTCTGCTATACCATGTTGCAAAATGATTAGATGTTAAGAAACCCATTGCAAATCCACAAAGTAAACAGCACAAAGAGAGCAGGAAAAGGAATGAGTAACTCTTTCTTTTTTTTTAACGTGGCTTTCATTCCTGGAGCAGCTGCTGCCAACCAATGGGGATGCGTGACTGTAGTGATTGGAACCAGATGGACCTTGTTGACTACGAGGCCCTTGATTGGGATTGTTAACATGGGCCAATCAGGAAGCCCTGGCCAACACCTATAAGCAAGGGATTGGCCCCAGGATCCCATACCTCCCTTGGGAGCCTGAGCCGCTTCCAGAATTTTAATTTTGTCTTTCAAAGATGTGAAGCGGAGAGCCCGTACAGACTGCAGCTGCATACCATCCATCTCTTCTCCTTTATCCACTGCCCGAAAACGCCTTGGCGTGCCCGTTTGTCACCAGGTGGTGGAGTTCCCCAGGGGAGGGCTCTCTGTGTGGGTGTCCTCCCTCTTTCCCTCGGGGATCTGGGGTAGAGGCTGTTGCACGCAGCAGTCCCTTGTAACCGCAGATTGCGGTGGTTCACAACTCTTGGCCCAACTGATTATTTTGCAGCGCTGTGGAGTCCAAGGACCACGTAGATATTGAGTGTGGGCGCTTGCATTCCCTTGTCAGTTATCTTTAAAGACCTCCTTTTGTGTTTTTGCTTGCACTTCAGCCCCAAGCTCCTGATCTTTGGGCACCCAGTGCGGAGGGGAGCAGGCAGTGCGGAGGGGAGCGGGCAGGTCGGAGGATCTCCTCGCAGGTCTGCTGCTGAGCCTGGCCAAGCTGGCCATTAATAGGTCCAGGCAGTGGGCCGTGGATGGGGTCCTTATGGCCGACTGCCTGCCCCTTTTCCGTGGCTACATGCGGGCCCGGGTGTCCCTAGAAAAGCAGCACGTTGTGTGCACCAACACCCTTGATGCCTCCTGGGAGGCATGGGCACCGCAGGGTGTGAAGTGCTTTATTCCCCCCACCAATTCCATTTTGATTTGATCCCTAACTCCCCTTCATCTTTTCGTTCACATTGGGAGTGGAGAGAATGTGAGCCAGGGTGCTGTCGGGAAGGTAAGGCTTTTTCCTTATAAAAACTTACCTCGTGCAGCAGCGGCCTTCTTGCTTTCAGTGGTGGGTGTGTGGTGAGCATGCAAGCCAGGAAGGAACTAATATATTCAGGCATTGGCTAAACCTGAAACACTACATGTGTAGTGTCTCCCACCCATCCTCCTCCTCTAACCAAAAAAAAGACCGTGTGGAGGGTCGGTAAGGTAAGGCTTTTTTTTATTCTTCTGGAAATCTAGAGTAGAGGGAATGGAAGCTAGGGCAGTTGCATGCTCCTCTTGCAGGATGTGGGAGATGAGGGTCACTGCTGGTGTCCCCTCTGACCTCACCTGCGAGAAGTGCACCCAACTCCAGCTCCTCAAAAACTGCATTAGGGAACTGGAGCTGGAGCTGGATGAACTCCGGATCATTTGGGTGGCTGAGGGGGTGGTAGAGAGGAGTTATAAGGAGGTGGTCACTCCTAAGGTACAGGAAAAAGGTAGCTGGGTGACTGTCAAGAGGGGGAAAGGGAATAGGCAGACATTGCAGGGATCCCCGTGGCCGTTCCCCTCAATAATAAGTATACCGTTTTGGATACTATTGGGGGGGGTGACCTACCAAGGGAAGGCCATAGCAGACAGGTCTCTGGCACTGAGCCTGGCCCTGTGGCACAGAAGGGAAGGTGGGAGAACAGGAGAACTATTGTACTGGGGGATTCAATAGTAAGAGGCACAGACAGGCGGTTCTGTGGATGCGAACGAGATGAACGGATGGTATGTTGCCTCCCGGGTGCCAGGGTCCGTGATGTCTCTGATTGTGCCTTCAAGATCCTTAAAGGAGAGGGTGAGCAACCAGCGGTCATGGTACACATCGGTACCAATGACATAGGTAGAAAAAGGACTGAGAATGTGAAAAACGAGTACAGGGAGTTAGGTTGGAAGCTGAAGTCCAGGACAAACAGGGTAGCTATCTCTGGATTACTACCAGTGCCACGTGATAACAAGTTAAGAAATAAGGAGAGAGTGCAGCTAAACACGTGGCTACAGGGCTGGTGTAGGAGGGAGGGCTTCCATTATGTGGATAATTGGAGCACATTCTGGGGAAGGTGGGACCTGTACAGGAAGGACGGGTTGCACCTGAACCGGAAGGGCACAAATATCCTGAGAGGGAGGTTTGCTCGAGCAACACGAGATGGTTTAAACTAGATTGGCAGGCGTTGGGGAACCAGATTTGTAATTCAGAGGAAGAGGTATTCAGCCTTCAAACAGACACAACAGGGAGTGAGGTTGTTTATAAAGAAATGTGGTCGATAGAGCGTAATTGTGGACACAGAGATGGTTTGAGGTGTGTATACTTCAATGCTAGAAGTGTCAGAAATAAGATGGATGAACTTAGAGCATGGGGCAGTACATGGAACTACGATGTTGTGGCCATTACAGAAACTTGGGTAACTCAGGAACAGGAATGGTTGCTGGAAGTTCCGGGATTTAGATGCTTTAAAAGAAATAGGGAGGGTGGTAAAAGAGGCGGGGGAGTGGCAATGCTAGTCAGGGCTAGTATAGCAGCTACTGAAAGGCAGTTCGAGAATGATATGTCTACAGAGTCAGTTTGGGTTGAGGTCCAGAACAAGAAAGGAGCAGTCACTTAGTTGGGGGTTTTTTACAGACTCCCTAATAGTTTCAGAGAAGTGGAGGAGCGGATTGGGAGGCAGATACTGGAAAGGTGCAGATGTCACAGGGTGTAGTCATGGGTGACTTCAACTTTCCAAATATTGATTGGAAACTTTTTCATTGTAATAGTTTAGATGGAGTGGATTTTGTCCAGTGTGTTCAGGAAGGATTCCTGACACAGTACATAGATAGACCAACACGAGAAGAGGCCACTTTGGATTTGGTGCTTGGCAACGAACCGGGCCAAGTGTTAGACCTGTTGTTGGAGAGCATTTTGGCGGTAGCGATCATAACTCTGTTACTTTTACAATAGTCATGGATAAGGATAGGTACATACAGCAGGGTAAGGTTTATAATTGGGGGAAGGGTAATTACAATTCCGTCAGGCAAGATCTGGGTAACATAAAATGGGAACAGATGCTGTTAGGGAAGAGCACTGTTGAAATGTAGAGATTGTTTAAGGAATGCATACTGTGTATGCTCGATATGTTTGTCCCTTGTAGGCAGAGAAGATGCAGTTGAGTGAGGGAGCCTTGGTTCTCGAAAGGTTTTACGACTGGTTAAGAGGAAGAAGGATGCTTATATGAGGTTTAGGAAACAAGGAATGGAAAAGGCTTGAGAGGGATACAAGTTAGCCAGGAAGGAGCTGAAGGAAGGGCTTAGGAGAGTTATTAGGGGGCATGAGAAAATCTTGGCAAATAGGATCAAGGAAAGCTCCAAGGCTTTTTACACGTACGTGAAGATTAAGAGAATGACCAGAGTAAGGGTGGGGCTGATCAAGGATTGTAAAGGGAATTTGTGCACCGAGCCTAAAGAGATAGGAGAGGTCCTTAATGAATACTTTTCTTCGGTATTCACAACTGAGAGGGACCTAGTTGTAGAGGAGGACAGCGTGAAACAGGCTGGTAGACTAAAGGAGGTTGATGTCAGTAAGGAAGATGTACTAGGAATTTTGAGCAACTTGAAGATAGATAAGTCCCCTGGGCCTGATGGGATTTATCCAAGGATTCTACGGGAAGCGAGGGAAGAGATCACAGGGCCTTTGGCGATGATCTTTTCATCCTCACTGTCCACAGGTATAGTGCCGGAAGATTGGAGAGAGGCAAATGTCATTCCCTTGTTCAAAAAAAAGGGAATAAGGATAACCATGGAAATTACAGGCCAGTTAGTCTTACATCAGTGGTGGGCAAATTATTGGAAAGGGCTCTAAGAGATAGGATTTATGATCACTTGGATAGGCACAGTTTGATTCATGATAGTCAGCATGGATTTGTGAGGGGTAGATCATGCCTCACAAACCTTATTGAATTCTTTGAAGAAGTGACCAAACACGTGGATGAAGGTGGAACAGTGGATGTGGTAAACATGGCTTTAAGTAAGGCATTTGATAAGGTTCCCCATGGTAGGCTCATGCAGAAAGTAAGGAGGCATGGGATGGGGGAAATGTGGCAGATTGGATTCCGAATTGGCTGACCCTTAGAAGACAAATTGTGGTAGTGGACGGAAAATATTCAACATGGTGCTCAGTTACGAGTGGTGTACCACAAGGGTCTGTTCTGGGTCCTCTTCTATTTGTGATTTTTGTAAATGATTTGGATGAAGGAGTGGAAGGGTGGATTAGTAAGTTCGCTGACGATACGAAGGTGGGTCGAGTTGTGGATAGTGCGGAGGGCTGTTCAAGGTTACAAAGAGACATTGATAGGATGCAGAGCTGGGCTGAGAAGTGGCAGATGGAGTCTAACCCTGAAAAGTGTGAGGTGATTCATTTTGGAAGGACAAATTTAAATGCAGAATACAGGGTTAACGGAAAGATTCTTGGCAGTGTGGAGGAGCAGAGGGATCTTGGGATTCATGTCCACAGTTCCCTGAGAGCTGCCACCCAGGTGGATAGCGTTGCTAAGAAGGCGTATGGTGTGTTAGCTTTCATTAATTAGAGGGATTGAGTTCAAGGGCCGTGAAGTTATGCTCCAGCTATACAAAAGCCTGGTTTGGCCACATCTGGAGTATTGTGTCCAGTTCTAGTCATCTCATTACCGGAAAGATGTGGAAGCTTTGGAAAAGGTGCAGAGGAGATTTATCAGGATGTTGCCTGGAATGGAGGGGAGGTCTTACGAGGAAAGGTTGAGAGCACTAGGGCTTTTCTCTTTAGAACGACAAACGATGAGAGGTGACTTGATAGAGGTGTACAAAATGATCAGAGGTATAGATAGAGGGGACAGCCAGAGACTTTTCCCTAGGGTGGAGGTAGCTATTACGAGGGGACATAGTTTTAAAGTGAGTGGAGGTAGATATAGGGGAGATGTCAGAGGTAGGTTCTTTACTCGGAAAGTAGTAGGGGCGTGGAATGCAGTGCCAGAGAGGGTATTGGAGTTGGCCTCATTAGAGGCATTTAAGCAGCTATTAGATAGGCATATGGATGAGAGTATAAGGTAGGAGTGGAGGTTAGATAGATCTTAGGATTAGGGTAAAAGTTTGGCACAACATGGTGGGCTGAAGGGCCTGTACTGTGCTGTACTGTTCCATGTTCTATGTTCTATTGGCATTGCCCCAGTGGGCTCTGCTTGCTACTGGTTCTTTAGTCACATGGGTGTTTTTTTCCTGGTGGTGTTAAGTTAACAAAGTTATCTACACACCTGTCACTTTCACTGAAAAATAAATGTAAACAAGGGATTCAGAATCTCCTCAGTTCAGGGGACTGACTCTGAGCTGGCTGCCCATATCCGGAGTACTGTGCACAGGTAAATAAAGGATGACTTGGTGACAGGATATTGGCCCCTGTGCAGTTATTTCAATGACACTCCAATTGGCCACACTCTGAGCTCCATCCATCCCACAGTGAACTCCTCTGTTAACTCGACCTCCTGCCTGGTAGAGGTTTCCTGGCAGCAGTTGATTCTGCACCAGGAAAGAGCCTGTAGGAATTGACAGAAACAAATACATATTGCCCTCCAGCAACGATAAAACACAAAGTTGCCCACCACACGAAGTATAACATACTTGTTCCCAAGACAGTGTATCAGCAGTCTTTCTTCCCAAGGATAATCTGAGAATAAAACAGGCTGCCAAAGGAAATATTCACAGCTCCGTTACTTGAGATCTCGAGACACACTTTTTTTGTTTGAATTACCTAGTGCTGGCTGAATAAGTGTCTGGGGAACGCAGATATAAGTTTGTGATGACCGCACAACTAAAATAGAAAGAAAAGATCTCCAGCAAACTAGCAATTTCTTAACAGCTATGAAGATGGAGAATCGCACTGTGCTGCTGAAATCCCTTCACCCCCACCTCCCTCTGCCACCCTCTAGCTTCCTCCCATCTTCCTTGTCTCTACCCTAACTTTACCCTGCTGCTTCCCCCAGTCATCTTAGCTCAGAGCTGTTGACTTTCAACCTTCTGTCTCTCACTCTTGACCATCCCATCCTCATACTAGACCTTATTACTGTCATTCTGGAGCCTCCCTCCATCATCCTTCATTGCCTTTGCATCCTTCAGAGACCATTGACCTACTCCATCTGCAGCTGGACCTGCACTGCTTCAAACTCAAGGTCCCTTCCTGAATTGTTGGCCAGTTATTTCTAATCGACACACAGATCGAGAGCACTGCAACAATGGACCTCATCCAGAAGCTGGAGCCTCGATTCCTTCACAGTCACCTCCCCACCCATAAACACGCCACTGCCTGCCATTTGAGGACCCAAACACAAGTTTCACTGTCTTGTCAGCCCCACGCTGTGCCGCTCGACAATCTGAGCACCACGTTCTCATTCTCTCCTTGCCCTTGCCTCTGCCTCCAGCAGACCATCCAGCTTCCTTCTGCTCTGCCATTGAGGCAGATGAAAATACAAAACCTCACGTCCAGTCCAAAGATTGAACTGCCTAATTCATGACAGCTCTAAGCAATCAGGAACAGGGAGACACCAATTTCCTGTCTATCACCAACTCAACCTTAAAGTTAGAACTTAATTTGTGTTTCGTAACTAATAAATATTCATGGAAAGCAGTTTAGTGATACGATGATGCTGTCATGTCACCCAGTCTATCTCATAAATTCAATTTGACGTCAAGAAATAAGATGTTGGTTCATGCCTAATTAAATCCTCCCATTTGCCAAGTTTCCCATTTTTACAGCCCCATCAAGTATCACCCTAGGTGTCCTTTTGGTTTTGTTTTTAACCACGAGCATAATGGAGAACAAACCTGCTTGTTTACGTGTCTGTGTGGATATGAGTCTATTTCCAATTTAAAAAGTCAATATTTCATTCAACAAGGATTTTGCCACTGGGCTTAAACGAGACCAAATTCTAGTCAGTCCACTTTTCATTGAGCTTAGATCCAACAGATTATTAAGATGAACGATATGCTGCCTGATAGGGCGATTAAAAACAGTTTCAGTAGGAGCTTTTAGATGTGAATTTTTTATGTAATTAAAGGAGAAATTATAACACATGGGCAAGAGTGAGTAAGTGGTAATAATTGAATCGTTCTTCATTGGAGCCAGTGTGGGTTCAGTGGGCCAAATAGCCGCCTCCTGGACTGCTATTCTACGAATCAATAAGGCAAAATAGAATGCAGATCATTCCTCCTGCTTATATGTTAATTCACTTTATACAATTATATTTCCATGAATTATACCTCTTCTTCAATTGCAGGATCAAAAAGACAATCGCCCCAAAATCCACAGCGCACAATCCTGGTGGTTCATGTGATTGTGATTGTTGGTGTCCCCCTACACTAATCTTGCTGGAGTTTGTGGGATCAGCAGGAAATGCATCCAAGTTGCATGAGACAGTCTACTGTGACTGTTCTTCCAGAGCTCATCTGTCTTTGTAAATTTTATAGAACCCTGTGAAAAGCCCTCAATGTTTATATTTTAATTCTTTCCTTGGGGGTTGCGGTCCAGTTTGTTGGCCTATTTTGAACCTAATCCCCCAATAAATTCTGTTTCCACAACACACACTCCACTTCTAGACAAAAATTATACTTCTATAGAGACGAATGTCCTACGAAAAGTTGGGACCATGAATGCTGACCAGTGACAAATGAAGATTTGGGTGCAAACTGATGAATCATCATTGTCCATTGCCATTTGTTACAGTTTATAATGATCGTTGGTTATCAAGGTATTTCTATAATTGAATGTATGTAGACTCTGTATTGAAGTTCTGAGAACTGAATTATCCGAATCAAGTATTTTGCTTCAAAGAGTATAACATTATTCTGTAAAATGAGTTCAGCAGCCAATACTAAATATCTGATGGGGTAGACTGAATTTTTTCACTCATTGCACAAAGTCCATAATTGCTGGTGTTTGGTCCAGTCACTGGAAGACATCAGTATTGTGGCCAGTAACGATGAGGTACAGTGTTATCACAGACCTACAGGGTATATTTCTTTAATAATGTTGGCTGCCTGTAATGTAATTAGAAAGTTGTGTGGGAAGTCTCGTGTGGAGATCAAGTATAGTTTTTTTGACCTAAAATACAAACTGGATTGGGATAGAGTGTTCCAAAAAGACCACTTTTCTTCTTTCTCTGGACTGTACTGTTTTCACAGTTTGTGCTGTGTTTTCCTGTTAAATTCAGGATGTCAAAGCAATTGAATTACGTTATTCTTTATTTAATTTCCTCAGCATGCAATAGGTAATGATCCAAAGTCAGCATGGTCCATATTTTCCCTTTTTGTGTGCTTATTTTTTCTCAGGTCTGATACAATGGCATGAGCTAGTAATCTTGTCTTGCTTCCTGTTGTCATCTGCAACAGTCACATTCACAAAGGGCGACTCCCATGTACGTGAACAAGCCTGTTTTTCTGCTGAAAATCACATACTGGGTGTGGGACACTTCTGGGCAATCTCTCCATGCAGAATAAGCAACACATCTATATTGCTGTCCACTCGTTTTTTTTCTATTTCCAGTGCTATTTTGGCTGAATGGCCTCCTATTCTGTGCCCTTTGTAAACTGCAGCTCAGCTAAAATCCTACTCCTTGGATCCAACCACACATGAAGTTTTGTTTACCTGTCACCCTGTGTATGCTGACCTAAGTTTGCTGCAAAACTCCAATTTAAAATTCTCCTCCTTGTGTTTATATCCTCACCTCACTATCTCTATAACAGTTCATCAGCTTAGTTTGTTGCAATCACGCTTCTGAATCAAAAGGTTTTGGGTTCTGGTTCCAGTTCCACTGCAGGACTTGAGTAGAAAAATCAAGACTGATGCTCTATTGCAGTTCTGAGGGAGTGCTGCTCTGTCAAAGGTGCTGTATTTCAAATAAGGTACTAAATTGATGTCCTATCTACCCTCACGGGAACAGACAAATTCCAATGAATTATTTTGAAGAGGAGTGAGAGAATTATCCCTCGTGTTCTAGCTAATATTTGTCTTTTTAAAAAAAATCAAAATTGTTTGAGAGAGTTGGTTGTAAGCACATTAGCTGCTATGTTTCTGACATTACAACAGTGACTACATTTCAAAACTACTTTATTGCCTGTTGAGTACAATAAACTATATCCTGTTTACTACAAGAGATTCTTTCCAGTTGGACCAATAAGTGGTTTTCCTCTACAGATTGGACCCTTTAGCTTCCTGCACTTAAAATGGCAGCAACATTCATTGTGACCAGCAGCTTATACAGCATAGTGAGCCAGCCTGACCATATAACAATGAAATAAAATGATATCAGAATGTTTATGATACTACCTCAGTGATCTCTTTTATAATGTGTAACATTTTTCATACTTCCTGTCAGGGTTGGTCTTAAAAGCTTCTGTTTACTCTATTACTGTCTCATTTGCTCTCTCTTTTCTTTTGTTGAATGAACAACACTTGCATTCCTATCAATTAGTCAGCAACGTAGGTGATTGTGAAGTGTGAAATCACTGTTACTACAAGGTGCACCATGATTGGCTGATTTTAAGTCGTGGTATTAAATTCATATTTCAAAAGTTCAGTGTCAGAAAAATAATCAGTTTGATTTGTGTCCAGTGTTTTTATTTAGTACTAATACAAAAAGCATTTCTACCTGCAAGGATCTGGAGTGGTTTAATATTGCTTGATATGAGTATTATGGTGATTTCTGAGCACTGTCATCACATATTAAGCATGTATTTGAAAAGAGACAAGTCAAATTATTTTCTACAAATCAACGTACAACTTTCATTAGTATATCAAAGATATCTAGCTGAATTGTGGTTCAAAATGTAAAAAAAACAACTACTCAATTATATTTTTAAAGAAAGCATTGACAAATTTGAGAGAACACCCCTTCCATATACCAAAGTGAAAAAAAAAATTATAAAAGCAAAGCTATTTATAATCAACCCCTCAGTCACTAAAGCTTTAGGATGTGTTTGTATTTATTTGATCCAAAGTTGAATGAATCATAAGCTATTTCAAAAGACTGTGGTAACAACAGAGCTCTTGGTTTTCCAAAAGCTTTGTTTTAAAAACAAACAATGATTAGAAAACCTATTGAGAACTTGTACCCTTTTGTTCTTTATATTCCAAAATTCTCTTGAATTGAGGTGATATTTTTCCTTACCACTTCTGGCTGAAATAAGTCAATTACAGTAAATCACTACTTAGTTTCATATCAGAACATTGGCCTCTATAATTTACAACTATTAAGCAACTGTATATTTTATTGCTTTCTCATGTTATTTTTAGGTAATAAAAGATGTCGTTGTACTTTGCAATGTAACTACTGAAACAGATGGATCCATGACAATAGTTCCTGTCAACAAAGCAGAACTGGAAAAGGTAATGTCCTGCAGATTTCCTAATGCCACTTGCCAGGCCTAGCTACTGGTTATACACCCTTTGGGGGGAGGGAAGAGGTGGAGTGCAAAGGGGTCTATTTGAAAGTACATATTTAACTTGTCTATTCCCATTAATTTGTTAATTTTGAATTGATTCAGAGATTTAAAATTCAAATGATCGACCATCTCTTGAAGAAATAAAGAATAAGTCCTAGTTAACCAAAGAAGTTATACTTGTGTCCTTTCTGAGGCTAGGTATGAAATTCCAAGGATAAGTTCAGAGCTCTCTCTCCACACACAGCCTTAGAAGCTAGGAATGTAGATCAGGGACAGGAATACTGAGATGCAATTGTCAAGTCTGACTTTCTGCCCTGAGTATTGCATCATCTTGGTCTAGATGCCTTGCTGATTATCCTGAGAACACTTATTTTTAAATCCGGTTCAACTTCTAACCCTCGTTTCTCTGGGTGTTTTCTTCACAAAGCTGAGTGTGATGGTAAATTGTGAAGGAGGATGCGTCAGTGTGATTTGAGCAAGTTTAGTGAGAGACACGCGCATGGTTGATGAAGTATAATGTGGATAAATGTGAAGTTGTCCACATTGTTCGCAAAAATAGGAAGGAAGATTATTATCTGAATGGTGATAGATTGGGAAAGGGGTAAGTGCAACAAGACTTGAGTGTCCTGTACATCAATTGCTGAAGGTAAGCATGCTGGTGCAGATGACGGTGAAGAAGGCAAATAACATTTTGGCATTCATAATGAGAGGATTCGAGTACATGAGCAGGGATGTCTTGCTGCAATTGTACAGGGTGAGACCACACCTGGAATATTGTGTGCAATTTTGATCTACTTATCTGAGGAAGGATGTTCTGGCAATGGAGGGAATGCAACAAAGATTTATCAGGCTGATTCCTGGGATGGCAGAACTGATATCTGAAGAGAGACTGGATCAATTAGGATTATGTTCATTGGAGATTAGAAGATTGAGAGGGGAGTTTTAACAGGACTAGACAGCATAAATGTAGGAAGAATGTTCCTAGTGACTGGAGGGTCCAGTACAAGGAGTCACAGCTTAAGGATACAGGACATGCCATTTAGGACTCAGATGAGGAAAAATTTCTTCAGCCAGAGAGCCTTTGGAATTCTCTTCCACAGAAAGCAATCGATGCCAAAACATTGAATGTTTTCAAGAAGGAGTTAGATCTAGTTCTTAGAGCTGAAGAAATCAAAGGTATGGGGGAAAAATTGGGAGCTAAGGTACTAAGGTAGATGATCCACCATGAACGTATCGAATAGAGGGCTGAATGGCAAACTTCTGCTTTTCTTTTCAATGTTTGTATGTATTGAGCAGAAATCTAGATGTCTGTGAATAAAATGGCTGATATTTCATGATGCTGCCATTTGAGAGCAAAACTTATTTTCTTTTTTCTCTCTTCAGTTGCTGCTGTGTATATACATTTGTTTTTGTCCATTACCTTGGTCATGTCCATTATCATTAATTTGTGGCTCTTTATTTCTGTTTATTTACATAGTCCTTTCCCTTTTGTATATTTTTCCCTTTGTGTTCTGTTTTTTATCTCCTTCACTCCAGTCATAGATTCGAATTGGTTCAACTTTAGTTTTTTTTTGAGAAGTATGGAAAAGAAAAACAAATTGTGCACGTTCCATATAAAAAGCCTCGTATTTTAATTGTACTTGGCCTAAGGAAGTGTTAAGCATTTCGACTGAGAAATCTATAAAGATAAGTTGAGCACATTTCTGATATTCTTTATTCCACAGGAAATATCCATAATTTTACATTCCCTTGCAAAAACCAACAACATTCTATTCGCTTTCCTAGTCACCTGCATACTAACCTTTTTGTAATTCATTTATTTGGACACCCTGATCCTTCTGTACCATAGAGTTCTGCAATCTCTTTCCGTTTCAGTATTATGCTGCCTTTGTATTCCTCCTGTCAAAGTGAGAAGCTTTTGTCCACTCACTTAATCTGTATATATCTCTTTCCAGACTCCTTTTGTCCTCTTGGCAACTTACTTTACTGCCTATCTTTGTATCATCAGCAGATTTAGTGATTGTAAATTCAGTACCTTCATTTCAAGTCATTGATATAAATTGTGAACAGTTGAGGCCCCAATTTTGATCCCTGTAGCACATCTTACCAACTTGACTGACCCATTTTTATGTCTATGTTCTGTTTCCTATTAGCTCACCAATCCACTATCCACAGTAGGGAATTTTAGAAAAGCATAAAACATGCATCTATTATCTTAGCAGCCACTTTTATTTATGAGTCTAGGGTCAAGTCCACCAGGATCTAGGGACTTGTCAGCTTTTAGCTCTGATAATTTTCACAGTATCTTTTCAATGCTGATTATAATTGTTTCAAGTTCCATAGATTCTGTAGAACGTCCCTCCCATTCACCTACTGATTCACAAATTTCTGGGATGATATTGTATTCTCTACAATGAAGACAGGTTTGGAATATCTTTCAGTTCTTCTCCCACATCCTTAATTTCCATTATTTATTTCACAGACTGTCTAACAGATAACATTCACTATAATATCTCTTTTCCTTTTATGTACCTGCAGAGACACTTAAAATTTGTTATATTTCTAACTAGCTTTCTCTTCTGATCTAATTTCTCCCCCTTATTAACCTTGTAGTTAATATTCACTGTCCTTTAAATTCTGTCCAATTTTTCAACCTTCCACTGAGTTTTGCAGAAGCATATTCAGTTTCTTTCAATTTTATACAATCTTTAGTTAGCCAGGGGTGTTCCTTCCTTTCCTTAGGGTACTTCTGCTCACTGGAATGTGTCTTTTGAGTAGGTTGAAATTTCTTCATAAAGGTCTGCCTATGCACTTCTACTGACCTATCCTTTAACCTAAGTTCACAGTTCATTTTAGCCAGCCCCATCTTCATGCCCGTAATTTTCCTTATTCAATTTTAAAACACTAGCCTTAGATTCACTCTTCTCTCTCTTAAACTACTGTGAAATTCAATTATATTATGATCACTGCTGCATAAGAGCACTTCACTGTGGGGCAATTAATTAATCCTGTCTCATTGCATATTACCAGATATCACACAATTTGCTCCCTGATTAGCTGGAGAGTGTACTGATTTAAGAAACCCGTTCCAAATATGCTCTTTGAACTCATTATCTAGACTATCTTTGCCAATGTGATTTGTCCAATCAATACGAAGAATAATCAAAGAACAAAGAACAAAAGAACAAAGAAAATTACAGCACAGGAACAGGTCCTCCAAGCCTGCGCCGATCCAGATCCTCTATCTAAACTGTTGCCTACTTTCCAAGGATCTGTAGCCTGCTGCTCCCTGCCCTTTCATGTATCTGTCTAGATACATCTTAAATGATGCTATCGTGCCCACCTCTACCACCTCCACTGGCAACGCGTTCCAGACACCCTCCACCCTCTGCATAAAGAACTTTCCATGCATATCTCCCTTAAATTTTTCCCCTCTCACCTTGAAATTGTGACCCACTCAAAGGTATTGCAGTACCTTTCTCACAAGTTCCCATTATTTCTTCCTGTGTACTCTATTCTGCAGTGTGGCTACTAATAGAGTCTGCAAACCACTCCCATGACTGAGTTCTTACCTTTGCTATTTTTTGGTTTGAAAGTTGTGTCGCAGGTAGACAGGTTGGTTAAGAAGGCGTTTAGCACACTTGCCTTCATTGCTCAGACCTTTGAGTATAGGATTTGGGGTGTCATGTTGAGGTGGTTGATGAGGCCGTTTTTGGAGTACTGTGGCCAGTTCTGGTTGCCCCAGTTTTGGAAGGATATTGTTAAATTGGAGAGGATTCAGAAAAGATTTACTGTGATGTTGCCAGGACTGGAAGGTTTGAGTTATAAGGATGGGCTGAATAGGCTGCGATTTCTTTTTTCCACTGGAGTGTGGAGGTTGAGGGTGACCTTTTAAAGAGGTTTACAAAATCATTAGGGGCATAGCAAAGGTCTTTTCCCTGGGGTGAGGAAGTTCAAAACTAAGGGGCACATATTTTTAAGGTGAGAGGAGAAAGTTTTTTAAAAGGGACCTGAGGGGCAACTCTTTCACACAGAAGGTGGTTTGTATGTGGAATAAGCTGCCAAAGTGGTTGGTGCAGGTACACTTAGAATATTCAAAAGACATTTGGACAGGTACATAAATAGGAAAGATTTAGAGGGATATGGACAAAATGCAGGCAAGTGGAACTAGTTTGTTTTGGGAAATTTGGTCAGCATGGATGAGTTGGATCAAAGGGTCTGTTTCCATGCTGTATGACTCTAAAGTAATCTCTATTGAATGTATGCCATGCTTAATTAACAGAACTATCCCTTGACCTTTTTCTGACTTCTAGTCCTAAAATTTCTTGTACCCTTGAATATTCAGGTCCCAGTCATTCTGTGAACCGTTACTTACTATACATAAAAGTTCTTTGAGTTGTGGATTAATGCCATTGGATTGGTGTGAAGTTCATTTGCTTGTAATATTTAAGAGGATTTTTTTTTTCCTGGGAAATGTCTATGGCAGTTTTAAGAGGCATTATAAGGGATGCAGTTTATAAGCACTAGGAGAGTTTGGAGATCATTAGCAAAGCATTTGCAATGTTATTGCAGCCTAATTAGACTTCTCTTTAAAAAGAAATCTGGAATCAGATACTCAAATTGCTAAATGAAGGTTAATAAGACTATTTTTTAAAAAGCAGACGAAGCACTGATTTTCATTTTTTAAAGAGGAATGTCATTGAAAAGTGTAGAAGTTATGGTAAGAAGATATATATGATACATGCCATTATTAGCCAAGGCATTGAGTTGAAGAGCGGGGAGATGATGCTGGAACTGCATAAAATGTTGGTTAGGCCATAACTAGTGTTGTATGCGATTCTGGAATCACGTTATAGGAGGGATATGTTTGCACTGGAGAAGGTGCAGAGGAGATTTTCCAAGATGTTGCCTGGGCTGGCGGGTTTTAGTAATGAAGAGAAATTGAATAGACTGGAAGATAGTAGGAACTGCCGATGCTGGAGTCTGAGATAACCAGGTGTAGAGCTGGATGAACACAGCAGGCCAGGCAGCTTCAGAGGAGCAGGAAAGCTGATGTTTCGGGTCTGGACCCATCTTGGTTGTTTTCCTTCAGAGTCTGTGAGGGGTCATGATTGAGATGTATAAAATAATGAGGGGCATGAATAGGGTAGACAAGAATGAACTATTTCCCTTTTGTTGGGGGCATCAATGACATGGGGCATAGATTTACAGTAAGGGGCAGGAGGTTTAGATGGGATGTGACAAAAGATTTTTTCACCCACCAGGTGGTGCGTATATGGAACTCACTGCCTATAAGGATGGTAGAGGCAGAAACCCTCATAACATTTAAAAAGTACTTAGGTATACACTTGCGCTGCCAAGGCTTACAAAGCTATGGGCTAAGTGATAGGAAATGGGATTAGAGTAGTTAAGTGGTTGGTTTTGACTACGGTAAACTCAATGGGCCAACGGAACTTTTTCTGTGCTGTAAACTTCTATGACTCTATGTTTATCTTGTATGGATCCTTAGAGAACACTTGTAGTACTGAGAAGTTCTGATCACTAGAAAGGTCATAGATTTTTAGAATTATGGAATCCCTACAGTGCGGAATGAGGCCATTCAGCCCATCGAGTGTGCACTGATCTTCCAAAGAGCTTCCCACCCAGATCCAATCCCCCCCACCCTATCTCTGTTATGCCACGTTTACCATGGCTAATCCACCTAGCCTGCGCAACTCTTGACACTATGGGGCCATGTTCCTGGAGAAGACTGAACAAAGCTTCATGAAAATGATACCATAGCTGAGAAGTCACATATGTGAGGATCGATTGATCAGGGTGTAGCTCTTTTCTCAAGAAAAGAGAGAGAGGGGTGAGTCAATAAAGGCCTTTAAGATTGTCAAAAGGTTTATTAGGGTGTGCATAAAGATGTTTCTGCTTGATGGAGCCCAGAACTAGGCACAGTAAATAATTAAAATGATAGATCAGGGAGAATATTAATGGGGTTAAATAAAGAAGGGTGAGCAGAAGCTTATGTGCAGAATGAAACACAGACATGTATCTGTTGGGCTAAAGTGCCTGTACTTTAAATACTGTGCAATAAAATAAGGGTGATAATAATCTTGACACGTGTGATGGCACAATATCCTGCTTTCCAGAAGCCTTCAATAAAATGTTGCATTTATAGCAGTTGGAAAGGGTGTCTAATACTGTTGTGGATAGATCAACGGAGAGATTTCACTGTTAGTAGGTTGATATAAGAATAGTCATCAGTTCCATCCCACAGGGCTTCATGTTGAGACGGTTATTGCTGGAATAAATTTTTGTTTCTATCATCTAGAAATTAAATAGTGCCTGGGCAAACCCAGAGGTGTCAACCTGGTTGGGAGGATCTTCAACTAGTTTCCTTTACTTACCAGAATTTCACTTCATTGATTTAAATCAGGTGAATTGTGTATGGTAAATACCATTCAGAAGGGATCTGGACGAGCTCTTTGAAGAGGAGGGCACTTCCAATTATAAAGAGCATGTCATGAGTTAGCTGGGATTAGAAGGATTTATAGGTTACAGCGGTATCCTGGAATTTTGCCTAAGGGAGTCACAAAGAAATATCCCAGTGTTTTCCTAAATTGACCTTTTGACTTTATCTTTTCTGTTGTCTCTCGCAGGAGATTGTGATTAGAGGGGTGAGTCAGTGGTTTCGTGTGTGGCTGCAGTATGTCTGGATCATGGAAGCTTGATAGATGTGGGACCTTTCCTGCTCTTTATTTTACACATGTGTAATTTCTTTAAATTGTATGTATTGTTTTGGTTCTGTCAGGTGTGCATTAAAAGCAACACGTTATTTCTTATCCATGTCTCCAGTGGATAATGTGAACTGTACTTGTGATTCCTGTAATTTCTTCACACAGTGAGTTCAGCTGCTGATTTCAGCAGATTTATCAAAAGGGACAGTCTCATGTAAACCTGAATGGAAAACTGTGGTTTCATCAGCATACCCCCATTGGGAATTTCTCCATAGCTTAATAGATAAATGTACTGCATGGCACTATATAGGAAAATCCAGCTCAAAATACCTCTAGTCTAAGCTAAATTGGTAGATTTGACTGGAAGGTGATGTGAATGCTAAATTGGCTTCCATGCATCTAGCTTTCAAATAGAGAATAAGATTAGAGGAGTTTCTAATTCTTATCCTTATCTAATATCTCTGGTAGAAACTAAATGGGTCCATGTTGAAAATAAAACATTGGGTTTAGCATTGGATCCTACCACAGGAAGACAAATGCAGGTCGAATTATGTTAAGTGTAATCTTAGAATCATAGAATCCTTATAGTGTGGAAGCAGGTCATTTGGCCCATCAAGTCCTCACCAACCCTCTGAGGAGCATCCCACCCAGAACCACGCCATACACCATCCCTGTATTTCCCACCCTTGACACGATGGGCAATTTAGCATAGCCAATCCACCTGAGAAAGAAAGTCATAGTATGTTATAAAGGTTGCTATGTGAATTCAGAATCTGCCAGCATGATATATCGTATAATAGTGTATCAATAAACTCTTAACACACCAGCTCCATGTCATGCACATTATATTCTTAGTACAAATTGTCCTGGCGTAGAAGTAGACAGGCAGAGAGCTGCAAAGGAGGCTAATAATCAAGTCATCCTCATTTGAACTCCTGCTGGAGAGGAGCAGATAGCTTTATTATACTGGAATATACAATACCAGATCCTGGCCTTCCCCCGTGTGTTTGCTTGTGAATGTTAGTGTTTTTATGTTAGTGGTGTGAAATGGAATATGGACAAGGATGTAGAATTCCAGACCAGGACTCTCATGCCCTCTCCTTTGGAATGCAACCAGTGGGGCACTGGAACCAGAAAGCTGAGCAGAACCATGCATACCTGCCGCATCAATTTTGGGTGTGGAAACACCTGGGGAACTAGGCCTGGATTCTGATGTGGAAGAGGAGAAACTATTTTTGAAAAGGAAGTAAGGTGGTAACTTATGTTGTGGGAAAGGATCTAATTTTCACGGGATTCCGAGACAATCAGGAAATTCCTTTAACACCTCCATTCTGTTCCTGCGTGAGCCACTGGTAAATTCAGCTTCTATTTGCCAATGGGGAGAGAGAAAATTGTCCCTCTGAGTTTCGTTCAAAGAGGAGACGGGTCAGTCTGAACTTCTAAAATAAATCTTCAACTTTCTTTTTGAAAACCTCCACTCGCCTGGGCCCTTACTCTTTTTGACTACCCTCCCACTGCCATTCCCCATCCACAGTTGTCCATTCCCCATCCACAGCCGTCTATTCTGTGTCTCATTGCCTTTAGCCCTAAGCTGATTGAGTTGGAGAAATGGGAACTTCTGGTGCAAAGAGATTCTGTCCTCAACCCTGTCCCTTGCACTGTTTCCCCCACCTCCCCTTCCCAAAAGCCATCTAAGGCTAGAATGAAAGTTGTGTTCCTGACAAGGTCAACTCATAAATCTTCAAAGCTCTGTGGCCCAGTGCAATGAGGTATTTGCCATTTTCTGATGAGTACTCAGGAGTCCTATTTCTGCAGTGATTTTAAAGAATCCACAGAAATTTTACTAGAAATACCAACCGGGAAAATTCCTCCCATGCTATGCTGTGCATAGGCACAAGAAGAAATCATTCCCAAAGATTTCATTTGGAGGAAATCAGTAGAGTTGTTTTTTGAGTTAGCAGCTGTAGAAAATTGATCGTCTCTGATTCACTTTTGCAGAAATTATCTGCCGATAAGCCAAATTCAGATGGTGAAGGGCATTTGGAAAATGGTAACCATGTTGCAACAGCAGATAGTAAAGACCATGGTAAGTCCATGTATATAATCATATTTCAGTCAATGTCAATCAATACTGTTAAGCTGCCATTCATTTTCTCATCCCTTTATAATAGTTACCTTCTTCATCTTGTGTTCTTTCTTCGTATTGCATAAAGAAAAACAGCTGAATATCAGAAATGTTCATGCTGTGACCAAATCAGTTCTGTCTTATTTCAAATCTCAAAACAGCTTTTACTATTTTGTTGTGCAAATTTTATTATATCATGACATTTTAATAAGTTTGAAATGTTTCCTTTCCTTTCAGAAAGTTCTTTCACTGTCTTTGTATTGGCTGAAATGCTTATTCGCCGGTTCTTGTCAAAGGTGGATGAATAGCTTCTCATAAGGCAAATTGTTTAAAAATTGTGACAAGTAGCTGCCATGAATAGTGATGGCCAGGGCAAGACGTATGATCAGTCCTGCATCATTCGCCTCATTTGATAGTTTTAAACATGATGACCCAGATGTTCCCCATTCAACTGTCTTGTTTCTGAAGCTGCACCTTTTTTTTTTGACAAGGTGTCAAGCTGAGGAACTTTGTGGAGGTCCATTATTCCAACCCTTGTTTACTATTGCACTCCATGCATATTTCTGCTGACATTCTCAGAAATACAGCAGAATTCAGTTTGTACAGTCATATCATCCAAATGGCGTTTGACTGCCTTGTGTCATTTTACTCACTGGTCACTGGGTGAAATTCAAGTCAATGTTTTAACTTTCAAAGAGCATTGCTGGTCTTAAAACTGTATTTAGTTGAAGTGACAAGAATGTTATGTTCTTAATGTCCAGAATAAGTTTGAATTATAACATTTACAAACTGTGTGTGAGGGCATGAGGGTCTGAAGAGTGTGTCAGAGGTCTAATACGCACCAGATGCTAATCCCCTTACATAGTAGATGTACATGTGGTGTTGGAATTGTATTTTTCCCTGGGAGGATGAGCAGGAACTGTTAGATGGAAGAACGGTTGAGAAACAATTCAGGAGGAAAGGGCTCCTACCCACACTTAACATGTGTATTAAATTTCCAGCACCAACGCAGATATTTGGATCTTGTAGACTGGGTGAATGACCCACATTTTGTTGTTCTTTACCATTGTTATTTGCCCATTCTTTTTAGTTTTTTAAAAAAAATTCCACTGCCTCATTTAAATTATCTTTGCTATTCAGAATTTCTTCTTATTTTTCTAATCTAGTTCACTCAACCACATGAATTTCCGCTCTGCATCTGGAAATTTTTTTCCTTCTTCCTTTTATTTACCACAAGGGTAGTATTTCTTTCAGCTTTCAATTCTGAAAGTGGCTCCTAATTCAAATTTTTAACTTGCAATTCTCTGTACATACGTGAAAAAAATCATCTCTGTATTCCCAACAATTTTTGACTTTTTAAAATTTTTGGTATTTGCAGCTTTATTTTACTTGATTCAAAAATATTTTAATAACGTCGGGGCTACTATCACACCAAAGTTTATATATTTAAGGAAGCATGTTTTGAAAGAGAAGTTACCAACAGCACTGTTTTCCCTAATGAAACATGTGTTGAGGGTGGCCAAAATTTCAATTGTAATTATATTTTCAGTCAGAACAAGATACAAAAGTTACCATGCTCCATGGATTGGCGTATTGATCCATTGGGGACAGAGACTGCAAGATTCTGGGCAGCATTTCCAAAGTTAAATAAAATGTCAAAGTTGTTGGTTAAAAACAAAATAGCTGTTTTAACTCCATTTGCTACAGTGCAGAAGGGGGCTATTTCACCCATTGTTGCTGAATTTTGAAATAATTCCTTAATTGGACCTACTTCCCTGCTATTTCCTTAGAGCTTTAAAATGACTTGGCTGGTTATTTTGTTAAAGAATAGCAGGAGCTCAGCAGTGTTTGTTGATGATTAAGTGGCCCTAAAGAGAGAAAGCCATCTGAACTTTCATGTTTATCCTCTAGTGATTACCATTATAAAATCCTGATGCTTGCAATACAAAAGGACACCTTTCAGTCCACCTGACTATTTCTAAATCACCAACTGGCGTTGTCTCCTTCAGTTCCACTTCCTTGCTGTTCTCTATTTCCTTTTATAGACTTCCTTTTCGAAGATCAAATTGACTTTCTAATGTATTTTTCACATCCGCCGTATTAGCTTAAGGCATTCAAGGCTTTGTTTCCTCTGTATGAGGTAAACTTCTAATTTTGCCTCGTCAGTCTTGATTGTCTTGATCTTGGGTCTCTTGTTACTTATTCAGCACAGTGATTCTGCTGGGGATAGAAACTGCAGGAAGATCAGATTGCCTCCCATTTCAATTGTCAACCAGAACTGTGAAGCTTGGCTGTAGTCAAACCAACACCTTTCACAAGTACTTGAGAAAAAGTAATATTCATTTGAAATACTACATGAGTTATTTAATTATCATCCTTAACTGTACATGTAACAGTGGGATGAAGATAGACCAAAATCTGACTAGTACGTGCAAAAGCGAAGTTATTGGTGATGCTGGTTGTCTGTAATAAAAAGTGCTGGAAATAATCAGCATGCCTGGCAGCATCTATGGAGAAAGAAACATTGTAAACATATTGTCAGAACTGGTCAGTCCATTTCATCACCCTGTTTCACTCTCCCCAGGTATGCTTGATCTGCTTGAGTTTTTCCAGGAGCAGGTGTGTCCCCCCCAAACCCTCAAGAAAACCTTCTTCAAATCGTGGGGACTCCTGTTTGCTCCATTGACCTGTCTGTTTTCTCCAGCCCATGATCCCACATCTCCTGCCTTGAAACCAGTTGACCTTGCCCAACCCTCTCCCTTGACCCACAATCTTTCTCTTCGTCTCAGTCTCCCTGGTTGTGACATTCTGTTGTTGGCTTTCCTACCTGGAAGTCAAGCAATCTCTCAATCTAGCTGGCTGCCATGTGGGAAAGGGAATAAAAATTTGATGATAACGTTCCATTACATTCAGTGCTTTCCCTATCCGTGGTAATCATTGGCTTTCCTCTGTTCTCTGCTGCCCATACTCTTACATGCTCTCCTTAAATAATGGAGCCAGTGTTTCTGATTATTTTTGAATTTAATACCCAGGCACAGACATGTCCTCCATATTCTAATGTGTGAACAAGGTGAAATTCTTTGTCAAAGTTGACATTTTCTGTCTGTTTAGAACTGAAGAGACATAGGCACAAAGTCATACAGCACAGAAACAGACCCTTCAATCCAACTCATCTGACCATATATCCCAATCTGGCCTAGCCCCATTTGCCAGCATTTGGCCCATATCCCTCTATTCATGTACCCATCCAGATGCCTTTTAAATGTTGTAATTGTACCAGCCTCCACCACTTCCTCTGGCAGGTCGCTCCAGACACACACCACCCTCTGTGTCAAAAAGATACCTCTTAGGTCCTTTTTAAATCTTTCCCCTCTCACCTTAAATCTTATGTCCTGTAGTGTTGGACTCCCACACCCTTGGAAAAAGACCTTGGCTATTCACCCTATACATGCACTTGATTTTATAAACCTCTATAAGGTCACCCCTCAGTCTCCTATGCTACAGAGATAAAAGCCCTAGCCTATTCAGCTGTCCCTATATCTCAAATACTTCAGTCCCAACAACATCCTTGTAAATCTTTTCTATGCCCTCTCAAGTTTAACAACATCCTTCCTTGGGAGGGCAACCAGAATTGTATGCAGTGTCCCAAAAGTGGTCTCACCAATGTCCTATGCAACTGCAACATGATATCCCAACCCCTATACTCAATTTAATGATGAATGAAGACAAGCACGCCAAACATTGTCTTCACCACCCTGTATCTGCGACTCCACTTTCAAGGAACTATGAATCTGCACCCCTAGGTCTCTTTGTTTGGCAACATGCCCCAGGACCTTACATTAACTGTGTAAGTCCTGTCCTGACTTGCCTTCTCAAAATGCAACGCTTCACATTTATCTAAATAAAATTCCATCTGCCACTCCTAAGCCCTTTGGCCCATTTGATTAAGGTCCCATTGTACTCTGAGATAATCTTCTTTGCCATCTGCGACACCACCTATTTTGGTGTCATCTTGCAAACTTACTAACCATATCTCCTACATTCACATCCAAGTCATTTATATGCATGAAGTAAAACAGTACTGAACCTTGTGGCACACTGCTGGTCACAAGCCTCCAGTCCAAAACACAACGCTGCACCACCACCCTCTGTTTCCTACCTTCAAGTCATTTTAGCCAATTGGCTAACTCCCCCGGATCCCATGTGATTTAACTTTACTAATGGGTCTACCATGTGGAACCTTGGTGAATGCTTTGCTGAAGTCCATGTAGACAACATCTACCGCTCTTCCTCCTTCAATCTTCTTTGTCACCTCTTCAAAAAATTCAAATTAGTGAGACCCCATTCCCCATGCACAAAGTCATGTTGACGATCCCTAACCAGTCCTTGCCTTTCAAAATGCATGTAAATGCTGTCCCACAGAATCGTCTCCAACTTACCCACCACTGATGTAAGGCTCACTGGTCTATAGTTCCCTGGCTTTTCCTTGCAGCCTTTTTTAAATCATGACACCTCATTAGCCAATCTCCAGTCTTCCAGCACTTCATCCATGGCTATCGATGATAGAAATGTCTCAGCAAGGGGCCCAGCAACCTCTTGCCTAGCTTCCCACAAAATTCTAAAATCAGCAAGAATATCTGTCTTTATTTCACTTGGCCAGTGAGAATACCCACAATCTACGCAGTCATTTCTTACAATTCAATCTCTTTGCACCCTCAGTTTTGATTGCTTTAATCTGTATCCTACAACAGCTGCAATGTTGTTCTGAACCCTTCCAGATGTCATGTCATATTTCATGCGCAGTGTTTTCTTTTCATTCAAGCAACAGTGCCTTCCTGGATATTTTTTAAAATCCCTGTGTAAAGCACTTACACTTCTCTGCATTGAATTTAATTTCATTGTTAGTGGCTGCCCAGAATAAAGGATGACATCTGTCAGGCTAGGTGAGTCTTCAGCTGACTGAAGATTCACAGGCTTTTCCACTGTGGGGGCACATTGATGCATAAGGAAATGGAATTTGCAGTTCTGAGTTGACTTCCTATATTGTGTAGCTATCATTTCTCATCATATTGTCTCTCCACACTTAGGGGAGATGAAAGAGGAAAGTCCTTTGTTTCTTACATATTTTGTAGGAGGGAATATTTGCCACAATCTTTGTATTTTGTAGTCCATCCTGTGCAGATAATGTATTAATTCTCACACTCCAATAAGTATGTACCTACGCCCTTGACGTCTGCACTACTTCCTTGTAAAGGAGGTATATCCAGTTAGTTGGAGGGACCAGTAGCACTCCAAGCAGTTAAATCATCAGTCCAGAGAATATCCTAAATAGTTGCCCTGGAAGAAAGAGATCTACAAATAGACCTTGCTGAATATTGTAAGTTAGAGGTGGAGTTCCCTAACCTGCCTAATCTCCCTTCCATCATTGTATATATCATGATCATCATATTATTTATGTAGTATTAATGTTTCTCTGTCCTAAGTTTAAAGATGGCCTTGTGATCACTTTACTTAAAAATCTCTGAGTCTCTGAAACTTACAACTCCTTATCTTCAAACCATCTGCCACTGCTGAGCTCACTCATACTTCTGTTCTAGCTACTTTTGCCCATTCTAGACTTTTCAAGTTGAATAATGTAGTAATGGCTACCTTATCCAGAGCCAACTGTTCTACTGCTATGGTCTGTGCACCAAGAATTAAAGCTACATTTTGCTTGATCTTCTTCTAGTGAAATTATATTCAGGAACTCCTTCCACTTTCTACCGGCATTGAGCAGCACCAGAAGTCATTTTGTTTTGAGCCAACTGGTGTTAAAGTTCTATGCTGAGAAAATTGTTGGCTATTTTACATTTCAATTAAAACTGTTCACTAAATCTGACAAAATTGACCAGATGACCATAAGACATAGGAGCAGAAATTAGGCCATTCGGCCCATCAAGTCTGCTCTGCCATTCAATCATGGCTGATAAGTTCCTCAACCCCATGCTCCTGCTTTCTCCCCATAACCCTTGACCCCCTTGATTAATCAAGAAGCTATCTATCTCAGTCTTGAATGTACTCCATGACCTGGCCTCCACAGCCTTGTGTGGCAGTGAATTCCATTGATTCACCACTCTCTGGCTGAAGAAGTTTCTCCTTATCTCCTTTCTAAAAGGTCTTCCCTTTACTCTAAGGCTGTGCCCTCGGGTCCTAGTCTCTCCTACCAATGGAAGCATCTTCCCAACATCCACTCTGTCTAGGCCATTCAGTATTCTAAGTTTCAATTAAATCCCACCGCCACCCCCCCGCCCCCATCCTTCTAAACTCCAATGAGTATAGCCCCAGAGTGCTCAAATGTTCCTCATATGTTAAGCTTCTCATTCCTGGGACCATTCTCGTGAACCTCCTCTGAACCTGCTCCAGGACCAGTACATCCTTCCTGGGATATGGGGCTCAAAACTGCACAGAGTACTCCAAATGTGGCCTGACCAGGCCCTTATAAAGCCTCAGTAGTACATCCCCGCTTTTATATTCAGGTACTCTCAAGATAAATGCCAACATTGCATTTGCCTTCCTGACTACTGACTCAACCTGCGAGGTTACCTTGGGAGAATCCTGGACGAGAACTCCCAAGTCTCTTTGCACCAGACTTCTGAATTTTCTCCCCATTTAGAAAATAGTCCATGCTTTTATCCTTCTTACCAAAGTACATGACCTCACACTTTCCCACGTTGTACTCCATCTGCCACTTCTTTACCCACTCTCCTAACCTGTCCAAATCCTTCTCCAGCTTCTCCGCTTCCTCAATACTATCTGTCCGTCCATCTATCTTTGTATCGTCTGCAAACCTAGCCAGAATGCCCAGAGTTTCTTCATCTAGATCATTAATATATAAAGTGAAAAGTTGTGGCCCCAACCCTGACCCTTGCAGAACACCACTTGTCACTGGCTGCCATCCTGAGGAAGACCCCTTGATCACCTCCTTTCTGCCAGACAGCCAATCTTCTATCCATGCTAGCACCTTGCCTCCAACACCTTGGCCCATATCTTACTTAGCAGCCTCCTGTGCGGCCCCTTGTCAAAGGCCTTCTTGAAGTCCAGATAGATAACATCCATTGGCTGTCCTTGGTCTACCCTGCTCATTACTTCCTCAAAGAATTCTAGCAGATCTGTCAGGCATGACCTCTCCTTGATGAAACCATGCTGACTTTGCCCTATTTTACCATACACTTCCAAACATTCAGAAATCTCATCCTTCATAATGGACTCCAAAATCTAACCCACGACCGAGGTTAGCCTAATCGACCTGTAATTTTCTGTCTTTTGCCTTACTCCCTTTTTAAACAGGGGTGTCATGCTAGCAATTTTCCAGTCCTCTGGGATTCTCCCTGACTCTAGCGATTTCTGAAAGACCACCACTAACGCTTCCACTATCTCTTCAGCTATCTCCTTTACAACTCTGGGGTGAAGGCCACATGGTCCAGGTGATTTATCCACTTTCAGGCCAATTAGTTTTTCTAGCACCTTTTCCTTGGTGATCGCCACCATACTCAGCTCTGCCTCCTGACTCTCTTGAGAATATGGGATGTAAACCTCTTTGCTCCCTGATTTTTCACTAAGTATATCTGTTGGGCAGAATTTGTGTATTTTGCTTTTTATGTTCAATAGCCTAAGGCTCATTCATTGTAAACTGATGTCGACCACAGTGTGAAACTACATTACTGTTATTGGCAGACTTCTGTCTTGTGAAACAATGGTTTATGCCATAATGATCTACTCTATTAAGCATCATCTGCTGGGACTTGGAAGCCCCACTCTAGAGTGGCAGTCTCTGCTATATTTGCTGAAGAAAGTAGACCGAGGAGGTGCACAATTCATTGGCCTGTGTTCTCCCTCTTCATGGACAGCTGAGTTTTCATTTCTGTTTGTTTCTTTCAATGTTCTTTCAAAAGGGCAACCGCCAGAGGTCATTTCAATCAGCCACTGTTTCCCATTTGTCAGTATCAGTATCTGACATCTTTGTAACTTGCTTGCAGGTGTCCTTGTAGTTGAAGTGTGCTTACCCAAGTGGTTGTGCTCCAGTGGCGAGTCAACCATACAGAAGGACTTTAGATATTAAGTATTCATCCAACTGATGAACAAGGCCAAGCTAGTGCAGACATCACTGGCTTAGCAATGAATTTATGATGATGAGCTTAGCATACTGCAGGGCCTCTGAACTGGGAATCTTGTTTTGCAAAGAGATGCTGAGGATAAGTCTGAGACCACGATGTTTGCAACTGGTCAGCCTTTTCTCCTGCCTACTATATGTTGCCTACATCTTATTTCTATGGAGATGTGCTGGTAGACTAGCAGCTGGGTATTCTTAGTCAAGTTACTGTTGTTCTTTTATTCAGCTTGGACACAACAGCTACAGCTTTTGATGTGTGCATTAATTTCAGCATCGAGTGACACTTTAATTGTGATTATAGAATCATAGAATTCCTACAGTGCAGAAAGAGGTCATTTGGCCCAATGAGTCTGCACTAACCCCCCAAAGAGCATTCCACTCACAGCCTGACCCCTACCCTATTCCCGCATTTCCCATAGCTAATCCAACTAGCCTGCACATTCCTACTCACTACAGACAGTTTAGCATAGCCAGTCCACCTAACCTGCACATCTTTGGACTGTGGAGGAAACCGGAGCACCCAGAGGAAACCTATTCAGACACTGGGAGAACGTGCAAGCTCTACACAGATAGTCATCCAAGGCTAGAATCAAACCTGGGTCCCTGGCGCTGTGAGGCAGCAGTGCTAACCACTGAGCCAACGTACCAATTGTGGAGTATAGATATGTAAAACTGCCAACAACTTCCACTACCATATTTTCAGCACTGATAGTGGCAGTATAACAATATTCTGGACCATGACATTTTCCTTCCTCATGCTTGCGCTCAAACTAAGTTCTTTGCAGGTGCGCGAGAAGGTGTTCCATGATATGAAATGCTAATGTGGTATCATCAGAATAGAGCAAGCCTCCAGTGAGGACTTGGTATATCTTTGTCTTGGATCTCAGACAGGCATGGCTGAATATTCCTTCCATGATGCTCAGCAGCAAGATGCTGCGATAATTGCTGCAATTGCTGGGGTCACCTTTATTCTTTAATAGGGTCAGATTCTTTGCATCGCATGTATCCTGGGCCAGTGCCTGAACCCTCCCAGAGACTGGGAAGTTAGTGTAGTTGTTGCAGGAGTGCTGGTCTCTTGTGATTGATGACTTCAGGAAATATAGAATCAGCAGCTGGAGCTATGCTCATGGCAAGAGGTCAGTAGCTTTAGTAACCTCATCCACTGTGGATTCAGTACACAGCTGTTCCATGATAGTCAGACTTTCTATGGTGTCTAGAGTTTCCTCCGTTGCAGTGTCTTCCCTACAGTATAGTTCAAGATAGAGTTCCACCAACTCTATCAAACAGTTTAAACAGTTTGTGATGGTCTTTCCTGCTTGTTTTTGCTGGATCTGTTTTCCTTGTGGATGGACCTGTTGATACCTTCATATGTCCCCCTATCATTGTTACCAAAGGACATCTGGATATTCTGGCAAGGTTATGAGCAGTAGTTGCTGGCAAACTGCCTAGCTGTCTGCTGAACTTACTTTGAGCAGTTCTTCATGCTCTGAGTCTTGCTTGGATCTTTCTACTGTGAGCGGATCACTTGGCTTCAATGACTAATTCCATCACAGTGATGTCAGCCTCTAACCAGTCAGCATTTTTCAGTTTTTGCTTCCCATAATGTGTAAGATTGTTATTCTAGCTGGTAGTTAATAGAAACAAGTACTGTTGGATTTTTATCTCAGTAGACCGTGTGGTTAACCGTGATATGGACATGGCATTTCTACTTGGGATGAAGAAACTTTGAGTTGTATCCTAACCTGGCACACAACAGTAGTGATCTGTATCACAGCATTGTGGTATCTGCATGTATTGAGAATACTATTCAGAGTCCCAGCTCGTGATGACCAGATCCAACTGGTGCCAATGCCCTGATCTTGGATGTCTCCAGGATACCTTTTGGTACTGTTTGTCCTGAAATAAGACAATCATTATGTTAGGTAGACAGGATAGTGAAGAAGGTGTTTGGTATGCTTGCCTTTATTGGTCAGTGCATTGAGTATAGGAGTTGGGAGTTCATGTTGCTGCTGTACAGGACGTTGGTTCAGACAATTTTAGAATACTGCATGCAATATAGGAAGGATGTTGTGAAACTAGAAAGGGTTAGAAAAGATTTACGAGGATGTTGCCAGGGTTGGAGGGTTTGAGCTATAGGGAGAGGCTGAATAGGCTGGGGCTATTTTCCCTGGAGGTCAGAGGCTGTGGAGTGACCTTTATAGAGGTTTATAAAATCGTGAGGGATATGGATAGGGTAAATAGGCAAGGTCTTTTCACAGGGGTGTGGGAGTCCAAAATTAGAGGGTATAGGTTTAAGGTGAGAGGGGAAAAATTTTAAATGGACCTAAGGGGCAACATTTTCACGCAGAGGGTGGTGTGTGTATGGAATGAACTGCCAGAGGAAGTGGTGGAGACTGGTACAATTACAACATTTAAAAGGCATCTGGATGGGTATATGAATAGGAAGGGTTAAAGTGGAATATGAGCCAAATGCTGGCAAATGGGACTAGATTTATAAAGGATATCTTAGTGGCATATATGAGTTGGACCAAAGTGTCTGTTTCTGTGCTGTATATCACTGACTGTATGACTCTATTAGGCATGTGGTAGCAATAAAGCTTAAGTAGTCTTTGTAAATTTTCATTTATCTTTCTCAGATCATGATGCCCAAGGCAAGAAGGCCATGTCTCATGGGGTGTGCCCATTTTTCAGTTGGAATTCCCCAGGAGGTAAAGGTGTTCTAACATGGGGATTCTGCTTCCAGCAAGCAGTGTCAAGCTCCTCTGAACTGGCCTTTTGCCTCTAGTGGAGCATGACGTTGAAACGTCAATGCACATTAATTTAAGAGTCCCTGCTTGAGTTGAGCTGCACATAGAGACAATGCAAATAATCAGAATTTATGGCCTGCTTACTTATTGATTCACTGGGCATCAGGTCCAAAATCTCTCAGACTGCTGCACAGACCACTCAATAAATAGTAGAGAAATGTGGCTTATTGACTGACAGCAATCTCATAAATTTATCTGCCTTTAATTCTGACAGAACATTTAAGAAAAATCTGTTATAAAAACATTTGCTTCTCCTCCTTCATCTTTTTAACTATTGAAAAGTGCTTTGATCCATTAGCTTGCAGTTAGAAATTGTAATCAAATTGAATATTAACATATCAACAGAAGTAGTTGTTTATATTTCATTTGTGATGGTATGAATATGCAAGTCTACTTAAACATTGAACGATGATGGACACACAGGTCATGCTGTGGAAGATGTTTTTGGCGGGGGGGGGGGGGGGTGGTGGGGGGAAATGTCACAGAATGCTATGAGCCAAATTTAATGCCCCAGTTGTGGCCTTAATCATTTAAATTTGTTGTCCATCGCCTTGCAGTAGGTTGCCAATCATAATTCTTGCCTATAACAGGAAAAAGTCTCCAGCTCCGATTGCACTGGGGCCTGTTTCAAATTTCCCCTATTTTTCCAGTCCTCCTGTCTCCAAGCCCATCACCAAGTCAGGAAATTTGTGCTCATTTGAACTCAAAAAGCCAGGCAGTGAAGGAAGTACACCTAAGCCTTTACTTAAAGTGAGAGAGAATTGTATTTCATACCACAGTAACCAGCAATTACATTTGTGTATGATTTTTAAAAAACAACCAAGGTAAGGAATCTACAACTGCAACACAAAAGCCCTCATGTATATTTGTGAAACAGTCCATATTTTTGCCAGGAGCAGGCAGGTAGGACTAGTTTAGTTTGAGATTATGTGCAGCACGGACTGGCTGGACTAAAGGATTGATATCTGTGCTGTATGACTCTATGGCATAGTTATTTTAATGAATCAGTTCAAACACTTTATGAAACAGGGCAGATGGGACACCTTCCAGCCCAGAGACAAGGCCATGACTAATGTACCACAAGAGCGTTCCTTCCTTTTATACCTAATATTTTCTAATCAACCTACTCAAACCTGTTACGATGCACCTCTGGAACAGGTGGAACTTGAATCCATGCCTCCTGGCCAAGGGTAGGGACAGTAACATTGCCCCACAACATCCTCTAAAATAGATGTTTTTCTATTGATTATATTTGCTCAGTTATGCATTATGGCAAGGGTTCCAAGTGTCAAAAGTTGGCAATTTTATGAATTAATTAATATCCAACTGGTATAACTCTTCTAATGAAACTGCTCAGAGATTTTATCACAGACCTCTGGAGCAGGTGGGGTTTGAAACCAGGCCTCCTGGCTCAGAGGTTGGGATATTACTACTTCACCATAAAACCCACATAAGGCACTGGTTGAGGATATTTCTATTCAATTCATTCAGAGATGTTATCACACACCTCTGGAGCAGATGGGATGTGAACTCGGGTCTTCTGGTTCAGAGGTGGGGACACTGGCACTACACTTCAGGAGCCCCATAAGATGCTGTTTGAAGATATTCCTAATCACCATGTTCAAAGATTTTGTTACACAACTTTGGAGTACGTGTGACTTGAACCTGGGTCTTGTGGCCCAGCAGTAGGAACATTACCACTGTGCCACAAGAGCCCTTTATCCTTTGGATATAAGTTAGTTATTTTGCGATTGTGCCCAATGGTCCGAAACTCTTCCAGAAGGTGAAACAACCTTTCCATATCTACATTGCCAAATCCCCTAAGAATTTTTTATGTTTCAATAAGGTCACCTCTCATTCTTCACCAAGTACAGGCCCAGTTACTCAGCCTGTCCACAGAAAACAGTCCATCCATACATGGTATCAGCAGAGTTAACCTTCTCCGAAATTCCCATAATACCAGTATGCCTTTACATAGATAAGATCTCCAGATTGTTCCTAGTCTTCAGCTGTGGTCTAGTACCTCAGACAGTTTTAGCAAAACCTCCCTACTTTTATATTCCATTCCTTTTGAACTAAAGCTCAACATGCCAGGTTGCAGGAACAGCACCTCGAATTCCGCTTGGACTGCTATCTCTCCTCAACATGCCATATGCCTTCCATATTCCCTGCTGAACTTGAATGTTAGTTTTTCTGTGATTCATGGACAAAGACTCCCAGATCCTTTTTCCATAACTTTCTTCAGTCTTTTTCCATTTAAATAATAATCAGCTCCTCGATTCTTCCTGCCAAACTGCATAACCTCGCAAGGGGCAGGAGATAGAGGTGTGCTTCTTCCAACTCTAACAAGCTATTTATTAAACTTGTTACTCTTATTCCCTCCTACTCCTCTCTGTCCTAACCAATTTTGGCTGTGACCTTTATGAAGTAGAATTCCTTTTCTGCTTGTCACTCAGTCTGGCTCTGAACAGAAAACTGAAAAGAAATTGAAGGAGCCCTGCAGTTTAAAAAATGCAGGACATTTGGGAAGTGAGTTCTCCCAAGTTTCCCAACCTCAAATTTGCCCCCACCTCCCACCAACCCCCTACATTGTGTGGAATGTGTTTCTGGGCCAAATTGAATTTCTTTGGTGTTTGTGGGAGAGGTTGTTTATCTTGGCATTACAGATAATGTTTGTAATTTCAATTTAGTGTGCTTTATGACCAAATGTGAACTGTAAGTACATTTGTAGTTTGTAATCAACCAATGCAGGATTTCCTATGTTTTTTATAGGTTAATTTGTGTTCCTATAGATAAGAATAGCTTCTGACCCTCCCTTTAGGGGTAAGGGATGTGAAACTCTTTACAAACTGTGCCTCTCAAAAATGATAGGTAAACATTTGTGTCATAGTGCCAAGGGCAACAACCAACTTATTTCTTTGCCATCTTGATGACTCTCTTCAGTTGATACTTGCAACAGCTCCACCCCTAGTTTTCATCCATTTGGCACAATGCTGTTGTGAGACTTGGCAGTGTCCCAAGACAACATAGATGAACTTAGTTACTTAGTGGAGGGTGGTGGGAAAGAGTATATGATGATAATGTGGTTGTACAATTTAATGCCTTTTAAGCTGTTTATTACAGATCAATTAAACAATCTTGTGTTACCACTAGGTAACCAAAATTATAAAGAGTAAAGGTCAGAGAATCACGGCTGGTTTCTTCAACTCTGCCTAAAATTCTGGTTCCTTTTAATTGTAACTGGAAATGTAAAGTGGCAAATTGAGGTCTTTACGTGAGCACAAATTAATTACTTAAGGGTCTTAATCAGTGGTGAGTCGAGAAGGTTGCTTATGGAGCTTCTTACCCAGCGTCTAATTGCTGAGGTGGTGATAAAGTGCCTCTTTTGGGCCAACTGCCCAATTATTTGCCCTCCACCCCCTTCGTCATTTCAAGGGAGGAAATAATTGCACCCTCTTTCTTTCTTCACTGATGCTGCCAGGCCTGCTGGGTGTCTCCTACACTTTCTGCTTTTATTCCATTTTGGAGTTTTTACCAAATGGGAGAAGCTATTTTCTTTCACACGCTCCATGACTGAAATGTTGTTATCCTCCCAAAAGTCTGTTCATGACTTTTATAAGGCGTTGATCAGTGCTTGTGGGGCTTGGTTGGAATAATAGGTCTTCCAAGTTCGAATGTTAAGCCATTTTTGCCCGAGTATTTTGCGTTTGACAGCTGCAGTCCTAAACATTTGAAGTTCCTATTGGTTGTTTTTTTTAAGCTATGCGACAGTAAGACTGTGGTACAATTTCTGGATCAGTTGGTAGAAGTCTCAAGCTGTAAGTTGTGGCTAGTTTTAAAACACACTCCTGAACTCTCAATCCGTGTTGACATATAATTGAAGTGATGAAGGAGTGTAGCATAATCAAAGGTATCATCCTTTGGTTCAGATTTTAAATCAAAATCTCATCTACATGTTCAATTGGGCATAAAATATTCCATATGTCTGTTTGAAAGTAACAAGGAAGTTTTGTCAGTCTTACTGCCATTCTTCACTCAATCACTGCTGCCTTTCTAAAACAAACTTAACTCTGTTGCTTATAACTTTGCATGTAGAATGCCATCACATTCACTCATAAAACAACAGTGCTTGCACTTCAAAATTGCTTGCATTTAAAAAATGCAGACATTGGAAATACAAATCAGGTCAGAAAGTATGAATAAAGACAATAAACCAGATGCATAGAGACAACAAGGTGCAGGGCTGGATGAACACAGCAGGCCAAGCAGCATCATAGCGGCAGAAAGGCTGACGTTTCGGGCCTAGCTGCTTGGCCTGCTGTGTTCATCCAGCCCTGCACCTTGTTGTCTCG
>NC_063332.1:125052870-125087175 GCF_021869965.1 Rhincodon typus | reverse complement strand
GCTGCTTGGCCTGCTGTGTTCATCCAGCCCTGCACCTTGTTGTCTCGGATTCTCCAGCATCTGCAGTTCCTACTGTCTTTAAACCAGATGCATAGATTTGGGGTGAATGAAGTATATCAATAGTAATTTATTGCTTCAGGCACTTTTGATATATCCTTAAGATATATTTAAATCCTGAATGAATCAGTTTATAACAGAAACAATCCACTCCAATTGAATACTCGTTTTAATTCCCAGTAACCAAGTAATCTTCTAAGGATTTTTACATGTCTCAACTGAATTTTATTATCAGGCCATAAATTGAGTTGACTTGAACAATGGAAAATAAAACAAGCTTTATTTAGTTCAATTTAAACCAACATGCTTAACATAAGCAACGTTTGATGTGAAGTAGTCCACTTATCCTACTTCATTATATTTACTAATTGATTATTAATAAATGTACTACTTGATAATATTTCTTGTTGAAAAATGTGTGCCCCTGAGAGAAAATTGCATTATTTTAGGTAATTAGAACTATTGAAGAGTAAGAAAGCTCTAAAATTATATATTCTGTGATATCTATTAATTCAGCACCTGCTGAGATTACTATGAAGGACTCTCATTCTGAACCTCTCCCCTCACCTGAGTGCGGTGACCCTCAGATTAAACCGCCATCACCAGTCATCTCTCTCTGCCTCTAATGAGAGAGCAGCCTCATGGTTTGGTAAGACTATGGCAACTTCCCCTTTTACTTTCATTAATTCGGCAGACACCTCGTGCTCTTTTGTATCTGCATCTCTGTTGTTTTACATTTAGATCTGTTACATTTTTGCTGCTAAGATAAAATTGCTTTGAAGTTTTTCAAAACAACTGCTTAAATATTTCCTAAACAAACAATGAGTTCTTCTTGCAGTCTGTGTTTGTTTCTGTATAAAAAGGGACATCCACTCTTGCACTTTGAGTTTGTGTCTTTCCTTTGAAACATGATGAGTTTCAATCTTGAGCTGACTCACAGGCACTAGATTACAGCGCCCTTTTCGCACTCCAGAGCTTCGGATTTTCACCGTTGAGATGGGCAGCTCAAGTAGGGAAATTTCAGCACTGGTGGAGGCATTAAATTCCTCCAAGGTTTTCGACTGAATTCCAAGCAGTTTTTAAATAAAACAAAACAAATTCTTAAAGAAAGCAGTGCACGGTACTTAAATGAACAAAAAGTAATTTGTTGCTCATGTGCCACATGTAACTCTGCTGATCAGTCTGATAGATAATGCTGGAGGTAACCTTGGCAGTGTGCATTAACCAGGTCTGTTTCATCAGGCTTTCTTTTTGAGTAAAGTCAGTTGAATTAAGTAACTAATGTTTGACAAAGCTACACAAGAATCCGGAATTCGAGATCTAATTTCCTAACAGCATACAACCAGAAGCAAACCACAGACTGTCAAAATTGGAACCTGCAAATGCTGCAGGATAGAATAGCCAAAAGGAAAAAGATGAGATAGACTTGTAAAGTAATTTTGTGTTTTACAGTGGTGCTGTTGCATTCTCATTGTAGATGCAGCTAGCTTTGAGTCTAATGTAAAACTGCCTGGATTCCCTAAAACCAGCTGTTCGAAAGATGTGTTCTTTTATCTTGGCTTTCGTAGCATTATGTTCAGTTTGCATATGGCAACTCAAGATCCACATCACAGGAAACCAGCAGCACATTATGTGAAAAATTTACATTTACATAGCACCTTTCACAATTTCAGTACACTACAGTTAATAAAATATGTTTGATGAGTAGTCATCTTTGCAAATTAATTATCTCAATTCTCACAATTATACCAAATTATACAAATAGGAATGAAATAATTAGTATCTGTTCAAGTGTTGATTAAGGGAGAAATTCTCTCAAGAATCTTGAAATAATTATTCAATCATGCCCACCTTCTGAACAGTTTGTGCAGCAGGTTATCAGTCAGATTACAAGGTCAACCCTTTGGAAATATGTTTTTCCCATGTTGATAGTAAGATGGTTTTGAGGTTGGTTGGCTTGCCGAGCTGGTTTGTTGTTCCGCAGACGTTTCGTTACCGTGCTTGGTAACATCCTCAGCGACGCTTCATCAGAGGCTGCAGTGTGTTTTCCTGCCTGGCTTTTAAACTCTGGGGTCCGTTGCGATGGATTGCCTCACTTCTGGGTTTCCTCCGTAGTGGAATGTATATGGGGTCGATTATGTGTTTATTAATAGCCTGCTTTATGGAGTGCCATGCTTCCAGGAATTCTCGTGCTTGTCTCTGTCTAGCCTGTCCCAGGATCTTGGTGTTGTCCCAGTCGAAGTCGTGCTTCTCCTTGTCCATGTGGATTGAGATGAGTGAGTATTGGTCGTGTCTTTTTGTAGCCAGTTGGTGTTCATGTACTCTTGTTGTTAGTTTCCTTCCTGTTTGTCCGATGTAGTGTTTCTCGCAGTCTCTGCAGGGGATCTTGTAGATGACATTGGTCCTGTCCATGGCGGGGAGTGGGCCTTTAGTTCGGGTGAGCACTTGTCGTAGAGTTGATGTGGGTTTGTGGGCTACTCTGATGCCCAGCGGTCGTAGAAGTCTTGTGGTGAGTTCTGACATGCTCCTGATGTAGGGTAGTGTGATGAGCGTGTCAGGGCTTGTAGAATCTTTCTGATGCTGTTCCTGTAGGCATCTCCTGACCCAGTTCTTTGGATATCCATTATCCTTGAACACTTGGAAGAGGTATTCCTCCTCCTCTTGGTGTAGTTCCATGTTGCTGCAGTGTGTTGTTGCCCTTTTAAAGTGTTCGCACGCAGCTTCGTTTGTGTGTGCTGAGATGGTTACTATTGAAGTTCAATACCAGGTCTGTGTGTGTGGCTTTTCGGTGTACTTTCGTTTGCAGTTCCCCATTTGTCTTGCACTCTACCATGACGTCCAGGAATGGGAGTTGTTTGTTCTGCTCCTCCTCTCTGGTGAATTTTATTCCGGTGAGGGTGTTGTTTATGAGTTTGTGTGTCTCTTCTAATTTGGTCCGTTTAATGATGACAAAGGTGTCGTCTACGTAGCGTATCCATAGTTTAGGTTGGATTTGCGGAAGGGCAGTCCTTTCCAGTCTTTGCATCACTGCTTCTGCTATGAGCCCGGAGATAGGCGATCCCCATGGGTGTCCCGTTGATTTGCTCGTATGTTTGGCCGTTGAAGGTGAAGTGGGTGGTCAGGCATAGGTCCAGTAGTTTAAGTAACAACACACTGCAGCAACATGGAACTACGCCAAGAGGAGGAGGAATACCTCTTCCAAGTGTTCATGGATAATGGATATCCAAAGAACTGGGTCAGGAGATGCCTACAGGAACAGCATCAGAAAGATTCTACACGCCCCGACACACTCATCACACTACCCTACATCAGGAACACGTCCGAACTCACCACAAGACTTCTACGACCGCTGGGCATCAGAGTGGCACACAAACCTACGTCAACCCTACAACAAGTGCTCACCCGAACTAAAGACCCACTCCCCACCATGGACAGGACCAATGTCACCTACAAGATCCCCTGCAGGGACTGCAAGAAACACTACATCGGACAAACAAGAAGGAAACTAACAACAAGAGTACATGAACACCAACTGGCTACAAAAAGATACGACCAATACTCATTCATCTCAATCCACATGGACAAGGAGAACCACGACTTCGACTGGGACAACACCAAGATCCTGGGACAGGCTAGGCAGAGACAAGCACGAGAATTCCTGGAAGCATGACACTCCATGAAGCAGGCTATTAATAAACACATTGAACTCGACCCCATATACGTTCCACTACGGAGGAAACCCGGAAGTGAGGCAATCCATCGCAACGGACCCCAGAGTTTAAAAGCCAGGCGGGAAAACACACTGACGCTTCATCAGAGGCTGCACTGAGGATGTTACCAAGCACGGTAACAAAATGTCTGCGGAACACAAACCAGCTCAGCGAGCCAACCAACCTCGACACCCACAACCCGAACTACAAATCTACTCCAAAACCCAAGATGGTTTGGAAAGTCCATTTAAGAGTCTCAAATCATTTGGTACTGTACCAGATCTTTTAGTTACAATTTCCATTTTGTCCAAGAGTTTGGGATAGATAAGAGGGTGAGAATTTTCATATTGGCTATTCAGTATAGGTTTTAATTGATGCATAAATTCTACAGTTCATTAGAACAGTATGTAACAATTTTCATGATGAGAAATAGCAGCAAATCCTTATCATTCGCATTCAATAATTTTCAAAGATTTGTAACAATATTGTGCTAATATAATAATTTAATACAATATGATAATTCAATATTTAAACAACATAACAATTAAAACATCTGGATGAGCAGCAAAGTCACATACACTTGTTTGCTCCAACCATGTTTGGAACAATTATTATGGATAAGTTGGCTTCTGGGCAATAGAGTGAAAGAGACAGTCACCTGTTATACATCTCCTTTTGATCATAGCAACTGAATTGATATTTGTCCATTTTATTGGCAAAAGTATGAATGAACTGATTACAAAATGAAGATTGTGGGCCAACATTTTGATGAGCCTGTTTCAAGTGAGGGGGAGTGGAACATACAGCTGTCCAAATTGAAGGATGCCAACCCCATCATAAATTGTGGTGACAAGAACATTGAATAGTTTGGCACAGCCCATAGCTCTCAATGTGAACCACATGTACTATCTTGATAATAATATCCTGATGCTGCAATCTGAATTTATTTTATCAAGCAGGAAAGGGAAAGAAAAATGCGAAGACAGAGCCAAAAGGGGCTGTGAGCAAGGTCACTGGAAAGAAAATTACCAGGATCATTGGTCTGGGTAAAAAGAAGCCATCAACAGATGAACAAACCTCCTCCGCTGAGGAAGACATCCCTACCTGTGGTATGTTTTGTAATGCCCTTGGCAGAAGTCAAGCTTGTTAACTTCAGGGCTTCAGAAATGGGACCTAATGTTGTATTTTTATGTTTAAATATTTCAGTTCATTTTTACAAAATGAATTTATGAATTGTTTTCAACATCATTGGGCTGTCTTGATAATTCAGCAAAGTTTAGGCAAATGATCAGGAGAATCCCTATAGAAATGCAACCCCTGTCTGTTCATGGAAATCATTTATATAAATTGCTCACTTTGGCAGAGGAAGGTTGAACTGTTTTATTTTCCATTGTACCTCCTAGTTTAAGTGTGCTGTCATTCATAATAGATCACAGATGAACAAAAACCGAGTGCTCCAAGTTGATATGGTCATGCACTGAGTATTTAAGTTTAAAATGCATGTTGTTGATGAACAATATATGCAGTGTTACAGAAAAACTCATATTTAGGAAAGCTTGCTGATAGGGCTCATTTTCATCTTTGGTGCTACAGTAGCTTTGAAAATGAACAGACTGGAATAGTTGTGTCAGAGTTAAACAAAAGTTGTGTTGTGTGCATAGAGGATAAGCAATCTCCCTCCTGCCCTCCTCTTTCCAGGCTATCTGAATGTGTTATCTAACAATCGATGGAGGGAACGCTGGTGCAGAGTGAAAGAAAACAAACTAATCCTCCACAAAGATAGAACTGACCTGAAAATTCAAATGGCTTCTATTCCACTACGCGGATGTGAACTCATTCCAGGCCTGGATTCCAAACATCCACTGGCATTTCGTTTGCTTAGGAATGGACAAGAAGTTGCAGTTTTAGAGGTGCAGTATTGCTACATTCAACGAATTACTATTATTGAACTGAAAGCATTAATATCATTTTTCCAGTGTCTGTATTGTTATTTCAATAATAATTAAACATTGAGAAAAGTTCTTCTGTTCTTGATTTTATGACAATAATAACAACAACATATATTTATGCAGTACCTCTAACGTAATGTAATGTCCCAAGGTGTTAATTCATAGCAGTCTTATATAGACAAAGTGTGGAGAGTTACTGAAGAGATAGCAGATTAGATCAAGGACTTTTGCTTTAAGTAGTCTTTTGAAGGAGAAAGTGAGATAGAGAGGTTGATGGAGCGAATTCGAGAACTTGGGGCCTAGATAACTGAAGGCACAGCCAACAATGGTGGAACAGTTATAAACAAATTCTCAAAAGGCAGAATTGGAGGAGCACAGAGATGATAGGAGATTGGGACCTGTTGTCAATTTAGAAATAGGAAACAAAATGGAGACAGACAGGAGTATATTGGAATAGTTGAGTCTAGAAGTAACAAAGGCGTGGCTGAGCATTTTAGCAGCATTTGGGCTGAAACTGGGATGAGGGCGAGCAATGTTCTGGAATTGCAAATAGGTGGCCTTAGTGACAAGCACAAAAATGAGGTCTGAAGCTTGTCTTAGGATCAAATGTTGATAGCAAGATTGTAAACAGACTGGCCTAATTTCAGACTGTTGCCAAGGAGAAGGATGAAGTTATTACCTAGTGAATGGAATTTGGAAAACAGATGAAAAACAATTGCTTCAGTATTCAGTATTAAATCAGAGGGCATTTCTGCTCATTCAGTACTGAATGTCACATAAGCAATCTGGTAATTTTGTAACAGTGGAGGATTCAAGAGAAGTGTTGGTGTGGTAGAACTGGTTACCTCCTAAGTACATGTGAAAACTCAACTGTGTCTTTGGTTGATGTCACCAAGAGGCAACATTGGTAGATATGAGAAACAACTGTGCTGGAGCAGAAGATAAGCTAGTAACTGGATAGAAAAGAATACAGCCTGGTGAGAGAAGTCACATCCATCAAAAACAATAGGAAAGATGATGTGGTCAACCATATCAGAAGCTGAGGTCCAGTGGTAAATTTTACTTTTGTCATAGTCACAGAGGATATCATTATAACTTTAAAAGGAGCTTTATTGAGATGGGAGATAATGGCAGATATTAAGAGAAGGACAACACCTAAAGAGAGAAAATTAATTTACAATATTGGCTAGCAAGGGGCCAAGTAGGGAAATTGGGTGATCAGCAGTTCAGTGAGATTAGGATTGAGGAAGCTGGAAGCAGACTTCATAGACAAAGTGTGCTCAGAGAGGACATGAAGGGAAAAGGGAAGGAATTGGAGAAAGCTATGACCTCAGGGGCTAGGGGCAGGAAGAGCATCAAAGGATTGGAGCAATTTTGAATGAGGAAATATAATAGGAAAGCAAACAGATTGTTAGTTCAGTATCAACTGCTATATTTAGTACTAAAAATGCAAATTTTACAGAACAGAGCATTAACCTCTTGGGCATCTCATTATATATACTGTGTAATGAAATTACAGTGTAAGCTAATGGTAAAAGATAGTTGCTTTGATGGATGTTTGACAGGTTTAACATTTTAAATTGATATTTTGAATAACAAAATCATTGTAAAACACTCATAAGGGTAAGGTGAGATCAGGAAGGATTATAGGGAGAGCGAGTGATATTTCATGGAATCTTAATGGATCCAAGGCGAACTCCTTTACAGAATGTGTTGTTCGCTTTTCTGCTTTTAATGGCAAGGAATAAACTTGACTCAGCAGTTCCCATTTTGCCATTTGAAGGAGCAGGAAAGGTCCACAGTTAAAGGAATTCAACTCTTCCTGCTGTGTTCAGAGCTGCTGCTTGTCTGTTTTGAATATTGTCATTGCATATAATGCTTGTCCCAGGGAACATCCTGACTTCCAAGTGTGAAAATAAATACACATTATCTCTGGAAGTATTTTAATTATGTCGCTGCTTCTGGTTACCACGTATGTAGCTTTAGCCAAAACACTGATATAACTCACATGCGTATAGCAAGAATGTAACATAAAGAAGGTAATTCATTTAACTACAATCAAATAATAATAAGAATACATGTGCTTTAAAGTTAACTATAATGAAATAATGCTACTAATACTTTGGATTATTTCATAAAGGTTTACTTCATTACTGAGTGATGTTTTGTGTTTGACATATTTTAAAAGATATTTTCATTTGTTGCATTATATTACTAACTGCTTATTGCCAAGCGTGGTGTTCACTGACTACTAAACTACATTGTCAGAATTTTATTTTGCCTTCCACTTCCTGATTTAAATCTGTTTCTGAACGAGGCTGGCTCCCAGAGTTGGTCTTGTTTTGGCTTTCCTTTGCAATGCTGTAACCGGTTGAACATCTTTCTTTACTACTTACTAACAGAAAATAAAGACAAGATCTTAAAGGGCTTTTATTTTTATTATTTTGCCTTATTGGAAAACACTGCATCAGCACAGTAGCCTCTATATACCAATCAGAAAGTACATTTAAGCACAAATCTTCTAAATTGTTATAGCTGTGAGTTTCTTTCCCATTTTGTGTTTCTACATAAATGATGGTAGCGTCATGCTATCATCATCAGTGCAACAAAGCAAATGTTTCAATAATAACGTGATACAGTAGAACCATTTTTTCCTATTCAGTAAGGTTGTTAGGGTAAGAACAAATGTAGCTTGAAAAAGATTTTAAGCTAATTTGCCTATGTGCCAAATATAGAAATAGCCATTTAACTTGAAGAATTGAAGCTTTGTTCACCACAAAGCAATTCATGTCAATTATGACGAATGAGTTTAAAATTATGAAATGATGGGACAGAGAAGATAGAAGTCATATATTTCTAGTACTTGATGGGGTCTAGACCAAGGAATCCACAGATATGATTTACAGCAGGCAGTGAGAGAGGTTTCCATCCACAGTGAGCTGTGGAACTCAGGAACTCGCTACCCAGGCAAGTACTTGAGGCAGAAACTATGGGTGGAATATTTCCAGGCCCTGATTGATGCGAATTCTGGCAGGAAATTTGGGAGAATCATGTGAAAGGTTAAGCAAGGCCTTTCTCGATATCAAGAGTGCAAGTCACATTTTCCAACTATGCTCTGGCCAGTGAGACACGGTTCTCACTAGACAGTGGCTACAAAGCCGTTATTGCTCATTATCACTTGTTAATTACTTAATTCTATCACACCAGGAATCTATGACATGCAAGTCTGAGCAGGGACTTAGTGACTGGAAAAAAAACAAAGTTGCTGGAAAAGCTCAGCAGGTCTGGCAGCATCTATGAAGGAGAAAACAGAGTTAACGTTTCGGGTCCGGTGACCCTTCCTCAGAACTGAGTTCTGCCATTGTGACAGCAGTAGAGTATGAGCCTTGATGGGAGGTGTGTGCAGTAATAGTGACAGTGAGTGTGAGATGGCACAAACAAGATTGTGACACTTACTCTGTCAGAGAAGTAAAGGTCATTGAACTTCTTCCCACACTGGTAGGGGTTCCTCCATAAGGCACTGACACAACTGGCAACCTAGGAGCAGGTTGGCATGGCCTGGTGTCTTGACCTTCTCTGCTGATCATGTGGGAAAGGAACATCCCATTCACCAGGACCTTCATGTCATGAGCAATTCAGGGCAGTTGCAGACTGACACATCATAACTAGGTCTCAACAGCCTTTTAAAGATGGTGCCAGAGGCAGGGATCCTGAGATATCCTGGCAGTGGTGAGTACTTCCAGCTACGGTGAGTGGGAAAATCAGCCTAGCATTGGACAAGAGTGGCGCCACAGTTACGTGGTAGTAGTTAATGACCTGAGTTTGGAACAGTAGCACGAGAAACGCGCTGGATCTTCTGGAGAAAAACCCTCCATGAAATGCAATGAAAATGACACTTTGCCAAACTATGGTAAGATCAACCCTAAGCCAACTTTCAAGATTAGCTCAGATAGATGGGTGACAAGAAATGTGAACAGAGAGCTAAAACTGATTAAGATTGTGAACAACTTAACATAGTGGTTGGGTCAAATAGCCTATTTTAATGAGAACCGAAAGAACTGTGGATGCTGTAAATCAGGAACAAAAGTTCTGAGGAAGGGTCACCGGACCCAAAACGGTAACCCTGATTTTTTTTTTTCACGGATGCTGCCAGACCTACTGAGTTTTTTCAGCAGCCTCAGTTTTTGAGCCTATTTTAATGTTTTACCTTTGTAACAGCCACCAGATCTGTCTGTACCATGGCCTGTGAACTGTGAATTTATACGGGTCTTTTCGCCCCCTTTTGTTTTTGAATGTTTGGATTTTAAAAAATAAGCAGCTAAATAGCTTTAGTTTTGAACAACATCAGAGGTCAGGTTTATTTTACACAATTGTTGATGAAAGCTACGAAATATAAATGTTGCACAGTTATTTGATGAAATAAAGATGCAAAGATTAGAAGTTGACACAGATAAGAAGATACTTATAAAGATCGAAGTCAGGTGAATCTATTATTGCCACAGACATGGCTTACTTGAAGATTTTTCCTTTCCAAAAGTGAAAGGAATGAAAACTTGAAATCAGAATTCACTGGCTACAATGGCTTCTGTAGTTGAATAATTGGAGGTTGTTTGCACAAGTAAACTCAGTAAGTAGAGCAAGCTTTGTAAGAGAGAGAGAGAGAGAAAGTTTCTTCTTCCTCAATGGTTCTGTGGTTATTGTAATCTGCCTGTAGATTGCCTGAGAGATAGTAGGAACTGCAGATGCTGGAGAATCCGAGACAACAAGGTGCAGGGCTGGACGAAAACAGCAGGCCAAGCAGCATCACAGGAGCAGAGAGGCTGACGTTTCGGGCCGAGACCCTTCATCAGAAAAGGGGGAGGGGAAGGGGGTTCTGAAATAAATAGGGAGAGAGTGGGAGGCGGATAGAGGAGAGGATAGGTGGAGAGGAAACAAACAAGTCGAAGAGGCGGGGATGGAGCCAGTAAAGGTGAGTGTAGGTAAGCCGCACCTCCATCTCCTACTGACCAACCTCATCCCGCCCCCTTGACCTGTCCGTCCTCCCTGGACTGACCTATCCCCTCCCTAACTCCCTACCTGCACTCACCTTTACTGGCTCCATCCCCGCCTCTTCGACCTGTTTGTTTCCTCTCCACCTATCCTCTCCTCTATCCCTCTTCTATCTGCCTCCCACTCTCTCCCTATTTATTTCAGAACCCCCTTCCCCTCCCCCTTTTCTGATGAAGGGTCTAGGCCCGAAACGTCAGCCTCTCTGCTCCTGTGATGCTGCTTGGCCTGCTGTGTTCGTCCAGCCCTGCACCTTGTTGTAGATTGCCTGGACTTGTTTGGCAGCACTGTGGCTGATTCCTGGAACAAACCTTTCTCTTTTTAAGCTTAGAACAATGTTCTTTGATGTTGTCTTGCACCTACCTGCGGAGTTTGTTTTCTTCAGAGTTACATAGAGAGCAAAACTTAAGATGGTTGCAATCTCAAAACTGTCCCATCATACTTCCACAAATGTTGGGAAACCCCAGGTCTGATGTATACCCTGACCGCTTTTTTCTTTTAGTTGAAGTGCTTAGCTTTTAATAGACTCATCCATCCATTTGGATGGTTCTTGTCAGAATATGATGAGCTAAAACAAACTGTTCACACAACCAGGGGAACTATAGTCAGGGAATTCTTATTTACCCACTGAAAATGTTAATTGAATTACAAACGAATCTTTAGTGACTTCTTTCTGCGATAAATCCAACCTGTCCTCTACCAGCTAAATTCATAAGTGCAGTAATTTGACAAAGACATATTGGGACTTGCTGTGTCCATTTTAAAAATTATCAGAATAATCTTTCTTCTAAAATGTTACAGTTACATGGCTGTGATGACATCTACGTATGTAAGCTGTACCTCTATTCGGAAAAAAAAGAACATGAAGGATACCTATTTTAGAATGACATGACAAAACTTCAAAAGGGGTAGAGCTTTCAATTTTGCTCATGTAAGGGATAATAACAGATTGACAGCCCATTGTAAACCCAGCCCAGCAATTCTTTACATTACATTAGTATTAATAGTTCGAAGGCTCAGTGAACGTATCTGGTTATAAGTTAGTTAATATCTAAATCTGGTGTATGCATATGTTTGTTTAGTAACTGATTTAGGACTGTATTAAATTGCAACTATTTCATTCATCAGTTAAAATAAAAGATTGAAAATACTGGGCCATGTTTATTATTGCACTATCTGGCAACTAGTAGGATTTAGGATTGCAGTGGAATCTCTTGGAATTAGCCATTTATCTCCAGGACATAATAATAGCTATCCAAAAAATATATCCATCTGGAATATGTCCAACCAGTTAACAAGCCTACCAGTGAGGAATGTACACTCTAGGTAGCAACAGCTAATGTAATTTTCCATTACTGAAAGTTAGGACCAGGTTTATGAAACAAAAGAGTGGAGTCAGAGAAAATGGACTGTTAATACAGATGAGAAAATGTCAGTGGTAAGTGAAATATTAATTCATTATGAAGGAAAAGGAAAGAACTTGCAATCACATTCCACATTTCATAAACTCTCAATTTCCCAAAGTGTTTCATCATCTCATTTTAGAAGCTCGTTGGCATTAAATTCAGGGCCAGGAGCCTCCGTAACATTCAATTCACACAAATACTGAATCAGTAACTCATAGAAGTATCCTTTGACCATAGATCTTTGATTCAAATTTAACTAAAAGCTTTAATGTGGGGCCTATAATTTGTTTAGTTTTTTTCCATAATGGCCCGCATGAATTCTAAAATGTCAAACTGCACCGCAGAGATCAAACATAAAGTGAATAAGTTCTCCTTTATTCACAACAACTGAAATATTTACTTTACAACTTGTGCGTGCAGAATTGTAGTTGGAGACTAAAGTGTGTTAAACAATGTATCATATGCCATGCTTTCCTTGGCACATGGTTGCAGAGCAAAACAAAAATTCAGAAATGGATCTCAGTGATGCTTTCACAAGCATTCAAGGAAGTGAGGATATTGTAGTAGTTATAATGAATGTGCTGTTTTGTAGGCTCTTTGTGGCCTAGACATTTTTATAAATGCTTGCAGACATCCCAAAACTCGGAGTGGGAGGGGGGAGAAAACAATGAATGTTTTATAGATAACAAATATGCACTAAAAGTTTACAAGGAACCAAACAATTCAAATACCTAACCTTGAATTAAGAATGCAGGCCCAGAAATTCTGGTGGGAAGGCGCTCATTCCAGCAGCATAGACTGAAGTTGCACATCAGGATCACTCAGAATCCTGACACAGCTGACTCTGAGGGAATTGCTCGGAAAATTGAAAATTCTAATTCCCATTCACCTTGTGATCTCCATTAAAGTGAGAGAATTTGGATGTCTGAGGCTTGCCTAAGCTTAGTAGTTGACAATGAAACATTAAAGGTTTACAAACCTACACAACCTTCTGAGCAAATATAAAATCGAACCCCTGACCCACTCAGCCACCCCCAACATCACCCCTCCCCCACAAACATTGACATCCATGGGCCTGACAGCATTGACCCCACAAACCAACGTTCTCGTACCTCTCCAAAAACTGCTGACTTGACACCCACCATCCCTCAACCTGACCGTGCCCAACATATCCCTTCTTCGATGACCTGACCTGATCCAGTCTGACTCAACGCAACACTTCAGCCTGACGTACCCTGACCCGCTCCTGGCAGAACCACCAGATTGTGCACCCCTTCTACCATCTGCCCATGCACGGTGGTGCCCTATCCCTCCATCATTCACCTTGTCCCTACCCTCTCTCTCACTATCTGCTTCACCTCTGCACACACTGTCCCCTCCCCTTCCCTGACATCTGTCCTATTCACAGAAGCTTTCAACGTGTCCATTGAATGTTTAAACAACAATTTTTGCAATGATCTTGCCCGCTTTTGGATTCAAGGATTCTTGGACATCTTTATAACAAAAAGCTCCTTTCCAGGAATACTCGGGCTAGAAGTCATCAGAAAGTAAGAGTGGATATGTTTTGATCCTGGGCCGTTGATCTGAAAGCAGCTTCATTCTTTTCCTGTAGTTTGTGGTCAGAGAATAGAATACAGTCCCTCAATCTCAGCAGCTACATTCATGCACATGATTGTTGTAGCAAAATTATATAGGGGCATTTTAAAGGACAGTCAGAAATATTACTCAAAGAAAACTGAAGTTTGAGTAAAAGCCTTAACCAGTTGAATGAGGCAGTTTTGGTGTGATATGGATTTAAACCTTAGTGAAATTGAGTATAGAAGGAAAGAATTTGTGTTTATATAAAGGTTTTCATATTTTCAAATTGTTCGTAAGTACGTCACAGACCATGCATTACTTTTGAAGTATAGTGCTGATTCTTATATTTTTGCAAGGAGGCATTTTCATCAAGTTTTATGGAGGGCTTCTCTCCATGAGGCTTAGTCAGTTTCTTCACACTATTATCACAAACCTGCCTCATTACCACCTATCGCATCTCTGTAGTACCCCTTTCATCCTGTGATAGGCTGATTCTCACACTTGCCATTGTCAGTTCTCAGTACTGCCAGGATACCTGGGCTCCCTGGGGCCAGTGCCATTCTCAAAAGGCTGTTGTGCATCTGGTCAAATGTTATCACCAGAGCTGCTGTGCACAGTTTGTGACGAATGCCCTGAACATGGCAACAAGGAGAAGTTGGTTTCCCTGCTTTGCAGGCAGGGACCTGGATATCCTGGTGGATGGAGTAGTGCAGGGGTCGGCCATCATCTCCATCATCTTCCCCCAGGACTGCCAGAGCAGGCCATGACGTTGCACCCTGCCAGTTGGTCCAAGGTTGCCACCAAGGTCACCGCAGTCTCAGCAACTGCTGGAGGAACACCCAGCAAAATGAGAAGAAGGTTGCTACCATCTGCTGTACCCTGTGGCAGTGTTCAATCGGGACAGTGTAGAGGTAGCCATTTTCCATATAGTAAAGTTCCTCCAACATAATGAGATAAATGACTAGTTAATGTATTAATGTTTATTGAGAGCACCAGGAAATTTTCCTATTCGTCTTCAACTAATGCTGGGGGATCCTTTGGACTGGCCTGAATGAAAAGATTGGCTCTGTTTAAATTCCTAACCAAAGATGACACCTCATTAAACAAATAATACTGAACTGAAATATCAGCATAGATTGTCTGCTCAAATCCAGTAGTTGGAAGTGAGTAGACTAAAATCTTGAATAAATTATTTGGGCAGTCAGTTTTGTTTCAATTTATAGTTCCTTAATCTACGTTAAGGAACTGAAAACAAATATGTAACTAGGTACCCGTAAGTACTGACATTGAAAGGTATGTTCTATCGACGAACATGAGAGCAATTGAACTTACCTCAAGATCAGTGAGGGAAGATAACTTCCCACCGCCATGGTGCCCTATAACACGGGTGCATGGGAGGCTGACTGGAAGTGCATTGAGTCATAGAGGTATACAGCATGGAAACAGTCCCTTTGGCCCAACTTGTCCATGCCAGCTTCCGTACTTATGGGTACATAGTTACATATCTGCTTTCAGTTCCTTAAGTTGGATTAAGGAACTATAAATTGAAATAAAACTGACTGCCCAAATAATTTATTCAAGATTTTAGCCTTCTGTTCAGTCAAATTCTTACACAACCCCGAGATTATGCTCAAGTTCCTGAAGAATTATTCGCAGTTCTCTTCATAATAAGCAGTCTCCTCAAACTCCTTTTGCCCTCCCTAACTCCTCTACGATATCTTCTCCATCTCCCACATCTACATGTTGCCTCGCGGTGACCAACAAGCACCAAGTCAGTTTCCATATATGTCAGGTCCTATTTCTCTGTCAATTCCCTTGATTTCCCAAGTGTTGCACTCCTAGCTGGCCTTCTATGTTCTCACCTCTGTAAACCAGAGTCACCAAAAGCTCATCCACTCTTGTCTTAACTCTCTCTAGTTCCATTTTCCAATCACCCCTGTGCTGGCTGACCTACATTGGCAATGTCAATTCTCATCCTTTATTTCAACTCCCTTTTATGACCTTACCCATTCCTATCTCTGTAATATTCTGAAACTCCACGCACCTCTAAGAAATCAGCTCCTATATTTCTTACCTCGTGCGTTTTCAAACATAATTTCTTCAATGCTGCTGGTTGTGATTTCAGTTGCCTAGGCTCCAACCTCAAGAATTCTTCTCTCCTTCATCTTGCTTTACTCCTCTGAGATGCATTCACCAACCTTTTGGTCATGTTACCTAATATTTGCTTCCATGGTTTGGTGTCATGCTTTTGTTTTATCATACTCCTGTGAGTGCCTTAGTAACACACTCACATGTTAAAGTGCTGAATAAGATGTTGTAATTGCTACTAATAATTGATAATGTCCGCAAATTATTATCATTGGTTAGATCCAAGCAGCCAGTTTAAATATCACATAGAGAAACACTTGGAACATTTCTTATCATTTATTTAAATTTGCAGGTTCTGAATTCATTTGCAATTACTCCTGTAGATATTTTACTACAGACAGTCTATCTATTTTAAAAGCTGTAATGCTAAACAATGCTCTTAAGGTACTAAAAAGACAAAAGTCAACATAATAAAATGCATCAGAGATAGTGGGAACTGCAGATGCTGGATGAACACAGCAGGCCAAGCAGCATCATAGGAGCAGTAAGGCTGACATTTCGGGCCTAGACCCTTCATCAGAAATGGGAGAGGGGAAGGGGGTTCTGAAATAAATAGGGAGAGAGGGGGAGGCGGATAGAAGATGGATAGAGGAGAAGATAGGTGGAGAGGAACCAGACAGGTTAAAGAGGCGGGGATGGAGCCAGTAAAGGTGAGTGTAGGTGGGGAGGTAGGGAGGAGATAGGTCAGTCCAGGGAGGACGGACAGGTCAAGGGGGCGGGATGAGGTTAGTAGGTAGGAAATGGGGTTGCAGCTTGAGGTGGGAGGAGGGGATAGGTGGGAGGAAGGACAGGTTTGGGAGGCGGGGACAAGCTGGGCTAGTTTTGGGATGCGGTAGGGGGAGGGGAGATTTTGAAGCTTGTGAAATCCACATTGATACCATTGGGCTGCAGGGCTCCCAAGTGGAATATGAGGTGCTGTTCCTGAAACCTTCGGGTGGCATCGTTGTGGCACTGCAGGAGGCCCAGGATGGACATGTCGTCTGAGGAGTGGGAGGGGGAGTTGAAATGGTTCGCGACTGGGAGGTGCAGTTGTTTATTGCGAACCGAGCGTCGGTGTTCTGCAAAGCGGTCCCCAAGCCTCCGCTTGGTTTCCCCGATGTAGAGGAGGCCACAACGGGTACAGCGGATGCAGTACACCACATTAGCAGATGTGCAGGTGAACATCTGCTTGATGTGGAAAGTCTTCTTGGGGCCCGGGATGGGGGTGAGGGGGGAGGTGTAGGGGCAGGTGTAGCACTTCCTGCGGTTGCAGGGAAAAGTGCTGGGTGCGGTGGGGCTGGAGGGGAGTGTGGAATGGACAAGGGAGTCACGGAGAGAGTGGTCCCTCCGGAAAGCAGATAAGGGTGGGGAGGGAAAATGTCTTTGGTGGTGGGGTTGGATTGCAGATGGCGGAAGTGTCGGAGGATGATGCGTTGGATCTGGAGGTTGGTGGGGTGATACGTGAGGACGAGGGGGATTCTTTTTTGGTTCTTATTGCGGGGACGGGGTGTGAGGGATGAGTTGCGGTTTTTCAGACTAGTATGGCCGTATTTGCTGATAGATTATTTAGGTGTGTTATATGCATAAAAAATTATAAATGTGTCTTCTGTGCCAAGTAAATTGGTTTTCATTGATCACACCTTTATTGATAAGCTACAACTAAATATTCAACCTCTTGTTTGTGCAGACCTCTTCAGGAGAGGAGCTAGGAAGGTGGCTCGGTGTGTTATTATCTGAAACTGGTTCTTCCACAGACCCAGCAGCCCTACACTATGATTATATTGATGTAGAAACAACTTCAAGTGTTATACAAACTGCAAAACAGTGCTTCAAGTAAGAACTTATCTTCAACATAAATAACTGACTTCTGGTAAAATTTTAAAAAATGAAAACACCGTTTTCTTAATTTGTAAATTTGGACAGTTTTTCTGATTAAAATTATCCTGGTACCCCATTCTTCTTATTTTCATGATGCCGTAGTAAAATAGTCTTGTAGCAAACAGTTGATGCTTTATTGAGAGCTCTTAGGGAGAGGGGGAACATCAGAGAGTTCAGAATGATACCAGGGATTAATTATTTCAATCAAGTGACAAGATCAGACCTGAGCTGCTTGTTCTTCTTCTTGAAGCAGAATAATGGGAGATTTAATAGAGGTGTTCAAAGTTATGAAGCGTTTTGAAGTAGTAAGTAAAGAGAATGTGTTTCCACTGCCAGTGGTTAGATACTTAGAGGGTAGAGATTTACAATACTTCTTTTGCTGGGCGTTATTATGGTCTGTATGAAATGTACTACCCGAATAGATGGTTGAATCAGATTCAGTAATAACGTTTTAAAAAAAGAGTTGGATACTTGAAAAGGGGAAAAAAAATGTTATCAGGCTGTAAGATAAAAATGGGAGAGTGGGACTAATTGAATACCTCCTGCAAATATCTGGCACAAGCACAATGGGTCACTGGCTTCCTTCTCTGTATCGTTCTATAGAATTTTTTAAGCATTGCAATCCATTAGTTATAAATTATTTATACACAAGCAACTACACAATATAGGATAGCTGTCAGCAAAGCAAAAGCTGTTTGAATTTAAGACTTAACTGATTAAGTAAAAGCAGATATTTTTCTTAGAAATTTTATTGAGTTTTATACATTACACTAGGAGTGCCCAACCTACAGCCTGCAGGCCAGAGCACTTCACTTGTCTGGATTACTGGTCTTTACCTTTACAGCTTTTACAATTGTATGAAATATATTTTTGTGGCTTGTGTAAGGTTATACTTTGCTCTATGTGTGGTCTATCAGTGCATCAGGTTTGGGTACACTATGCAACATTTGTATAACAAGGAATTAGTAAAGTACTACATACAGTGACTAACACATTGGCTTCATATATGTGTATTGCAGCTGATACGTTACTCACTGTATGTAGTACTTTGTTAATCTTAACAGTGCAATATTACACACCGTATTAGAAATCTACTACATCACTGTGTAATCAGATGCTGGTTTCTACCTGTGATTCTTCATGTGAAGAGATCTCAATTCAACAACACCGTTGTGGATATAGGTGATAATCTTCATAGATAGGAGTTATGGATCGGAATTATCCCACTTTCATCCATTTCCAACCTCTGTTCGTAGAAGCCTTGGTAGAACTGTGAAGGAAAGTCGCTTATCTTCCTTCTCTGTGGACCATGGGAAAATGAATGTCAATACCATTTTATTTTTTGATTTTCATGCTTGTTTGTCATTGTCAGGTGCTTACATCTTTAGAAATACATCCCAAATGCCCATAAAGGAAGGCAGTACATTTAGCGGAGAGTCTCCACTCTGAGGTTTCAAGACTTCTCCCAGATATATGTTTCAGTCTGACGCATTTGCTTTGTTTATAAAGAATACAGAATAGAAAAAAAAGTCTAAATCTTTGGTGTACCCCATTTACATGTGCTGAGAGACAATCTGTTACCACCTAGTGGCTTTTACCCCCTTCTCTCACCCCGCCCACTTTGCATCCTATGTCTCTTACCTTGGACTCTGACCAAAGCTTCAGGGAAACTGGCAAGGAAAACCAGGATCCAGGCTATCCAAGCTCCAGTTTAGTTTCTGGCCTTGCTGTCGCAGTGAACTTACAGTGGAATTATTATGAAAGGGCCATTTGTTTCTACCGGAACATGCATGATATAGATATTGATCATTTGCCAATTTTGTTTTTCTTTTTCAGTTTATTACACAGACGGTCGATATCACCAAATAGATATGGTGGCAACATGCCTAATGGATATGCATGCCCGCGTGGAATTTCTCTTCATTATGATGATGTACCTTGCCTAAATGGAACAGTAAGGCATTTGAATTAGCAGTCTTTCTTATGCAAAATTAGAACCAATCAATGCCTAGAAACTAGTTGTAAGTTCAACAACGCATCTCGGGCATTCTTTTCTTAGGTCCAGGGGACAATATAGACAATTTCTTAAGGCACAAATGCATCTCTTTTATTTGTCCTTGCAAAAATTTTTAACTTGCTGTTAACAGAGCTTAAAATAGTCTGGTGGGGAAGAAATTTTACAGTTTGGTTTATGTAAGAATTTATAAAGGCTTTTCATTGTAAGGATTAAACCAAAACATGAATTCTTTATATAAAATTATGCTTTCAGTCTTAAATTAATTCAATTTCCAAATAGAAAATATAGTTTGCCTTGAAGTAACTGCAGAAAATATTACCTCAATAAGGAGTTAATCATACCATGAACTGAGAACAAATTTGTTTAATTATAAATACAGGCTAATTAGTCTTTGCCAGCACTCTGGTCATCTGGTTAAATAAGTGAATGCACTGAATCCCCCCCACTGGTAAGTCTAGTACCATTTTGTGACAAAGCACTGCAAAGATAAGATAAACAGTTGTTAAAATTTTGAGAACATTAAAAACTTTTGACTGCACAGGTTTGTATTGAAATCGTTGAGTAATTTACTATCCACAGCTCTCTCAATCCAAATTGAGTTGAAATTTGTGAAGTATTTTAAGCAGCAAAATGATAATGTGATCATTCTGTAACATTTTATGCTTCAATTATGCTCAGAGATGGCAACTAGCATTCGGAATCTATTTTTGATGATGTGATGAAACTTGGGTATTTTTAATGCAATGGTTCTGAATCACATTTATTATTTGAAGCCCATTACTGGACAGAGCCAGAAAAAAAGGTCTTTTCACACTTTGTACCATGATCATTGGTTCTTCCCCAGTGCTCTGGTCTTTTGATATTCAAAGCTATGTAAAAAATATTGTTTGAGTCTGATGGATCTAAATTTAAATACTGCTCTAAAAGTACCTCAACGCTGAATCAAATGGTGTGCCCAAAGAATATTTCAATTAAAGTTACATTTCAGGATATGATTCAAGGCATGAACAACAAAAGAAAGTTATATAAATTATGCTAACAGTGAGTTAGAGCATGCAGTAAGAATGTGAGCAGTGTTCCTTTACCATTCAATACTTTGGCTATATCACAGTATTGCAATATCTTTTTGCCAAATTGAAGACATGTAGTCTGCATGTCATTCCTTCTAACAGCTGAAGCTTGTTCTATGTTGTATATCACAGGAGCAGGAGGTTTTCACTACTAACGCTAGCACGCTGTGGTATGAGGAAGTTCATGGTGACAGCACTGACCTGTACGACAACGTTCCACCACCAAAACCAATTGCCCGCAAATCGCAACCACTTGGGGTCCAGAGTAGGCTTTCCACTGAGAAACTATCTTCTAAAAATAACAAAACTCTTGCCTCTTCATCTCTGTCTTCTTCGCGGTCTATGACTAATAAAACTAACATCTCTGCTGCAGAAAAGGGACCAGTCAAAACAGCTTCACAGGTACTTTTGTAATCCACCAAATGTATGTTTACTTTATCCTTTATGATGTCACATTCTTATGCATGTGCATTTCTAAAAACAAATCGGTGCCCTTTTCCAGGCAGAGTCATACTAATCACCTCAGTCTCTAAATAGGCATTTTCAGCCTGATTGCAGTGTTACTTGTGCTAAAAACATTGGGGATGAATTTCAGAGAGGGCCTTTTGCTTGTTTACCACAACTTGAAAAGAGCTGCAGAATCCCCCGAAAAACAGTATAAAGGATGATTACATTGGTCATCTGGTATATGTGACTGTTGTACTGAAGTTACAGCAAACAAAGAGAGAGTCTCTCTCAGAAATTCATTCCCTCACAGTATAAATTTGTATTTTAGTTGTTGAGAAAATAGTTTGGATTGCATTTACTTTAATTTTAAAGATTTATAGAACTTTAGGAGCCCTTAAGGGAACTGGTGCTTAAAGTGATTTCAGGTTCATTGCCCTGGGGATTTTATGGTTGTGGTTCCAGTATGAGACAACTACTTTGAATAACCTCTAGTTACACAGTATGTTGCCATATGTCTTTTTGTGAATTGGAAATTGAATCATCGCAGAATGCTTTTCTGAAGTAAAAGTAGAGCAAAGACAGCCATCTGCTGGATTCCTACTGAAACTGCAACAATGTCTGCCATTCGTTTTCCAAGCATCAACAACTGAGATTTTCTGTCAACCAAAGGAAGGACTCCATCACATGGGATGTTCTCCTTTTTAAGACTTTCATGAATTGTAATCATTCTTGGTTATATGATCGCTTCCCTATGCAATTTATTTGGGGTAATTTTTCTGGATCATTGCCTCAATTCTTTTCCTTTCATTCTGAGCAGCAGTTTTCTCTGACTCCAGTGTTGAAAGACGTATGAGCCGATATTCAGGGCCTCTACTATGCAGTAACAGGCTGATAGCACTCTGCAAATCACAAGGCTAAACTTAGTGTCCTGCTACCATTTTGTTTGAAGTTTTCACATAGACCTAGTGGATACCCATTTATTTTTAGCTGGAGTCTACTTATACATGGACTGCGGTGATTCAAGAAGGCAGCTCACCATCACCTTCTCAAGGGCATCACCTTCCTTCTGAAGGAACAGTGACATATTTCCAAGTCTGGATGGTGAATGACTTGGAGGGTTACCTGCAGGTGTTGGTGTTCCCACGTACCTGCTGCACTTAACCTTCTAGATGGGAGTGATCATGGGTTTGGAAGGTGTGTCTAAGGAATCTTTGGTGAATTTCTGCAGTGCATCTTGTAGATATTAGGCACTGCTGCTACTGACCCTCGGTGGTGGAGGGAGTGGATGCTTGTGGGTGTGGTGCCAATCAAGCGGGCTGTTTTGTCCTGGATGGTGTCAAGCTTCTTGAGTGTTGTTGGGCCTGCACTCATCCAGGCAAGTGGGTGGTATTCCATCACACTCCTGACTTGTGCCTTGTTGGCGATGGAAAGGCTCTGGGGAGTCAAGAAGTGAGTTACTCACTGTAAGATTCTAGCCTCTGACCTCCTCTTGTAGCCACTGTATGGCCAGTCCAGTTCTTGTATTCCAGTTTTAGTTCAGATCTTTTATTTTGCTTTTTATTTTATAAGAAGCAAGACATTATTTGAATAGTCATAATTTTTCCTGAACGTAAAATTCAAAATGAAACTAAGTCTGACTGAACCAAACTTTTTTTTTGTAGTTAAGTTCCCTCCCACTTCATGCTTTCACAGTTCTGGTTCCTCTGACCTTAATTAATTATAGTTGGTAGGTGATCTGCTCCTGGATTGCAATTGATTCCACTCTCAGTCACCCACCAAGAAATACAGAAGAATTTTCCATCGCCTGTTTCCCTTTTTTTAATGGGTGATAGATCTAAAATTGAGATATAATTGTAATCTCCAGGCCCAAATGTCTGCATTGTTTAATATTAACTTGGCATCACTGAGCTGTTTTTAATGATTCACCCAAGCATCTCCCCGCTGTACAGCCATGGGATATTGCTTTTGCATTTGGTTATAACAAATGGTTTTTGCCATAGCTGTCCAGCCTTTTAGCAATGCCAGCTGTTCGCAAAGAGGTAAATTTCTACCTTTGCCATATTTGGTGAACATTGGAAAGTCCTGAATATGTCTCTGTGATTTTATTTCCATTTAAGTCTAACAGGGCAAAACTGTTATTAGCAATTTTGATACAGCTATTGGACAGTGTAAAATCTGACTCAGTTGCTGATGTGCCTCTGCACCCAGGCAGTAACGTTCCGCCTTCAGACCCTGCAGCGATACCTTTCATATCGAGCTTCCTCTGAGGTGGAGCACCCTGATGACGTATTTCTTCTGTCAGGTGTGCAGCCTCTGTTACAACATGCACTTTCTGTTCACGAAGTTGTCCTTTCTTTGGACCTTCCTGTGGGAATTGCCTGTCTTATACTTGACCCAATCAAAGTCTGGGTCACGGTGGTTTCACGCTGGAGCTCTCCCCACAGGAGTGGCGGCTCTCGTACATGAGCCGCTGCTCAGGAACAGGTTCCTCCAACATTGTGGTCTCTGCTGGCTGATGGAGGGGAAGGCTCGGGGCACTGGGCTGCCCAGAGTCAGAGACACGTTAGATGGTGGACGGAGCGCAGCTGGCCAAGAGGTCATTGTCCAATGTCCTGTTTTTGACCCGAGCCATCCAGAGTCTGAGGAACAAGGTACTCGGCCCTGACACCTCACGTGAAATTGCAACGGCTCAGGCATGTGGTGGGCTTCTGGACAAATTGACTTATGTCCATCCAGAACTCAACATCAGCCATGCGCAACAGACCCCTTCTGCCACAATGTGACGCACCACAATCTGAATCTTCTTGGGGAAATCCTGCCCATGCCCCAGGCTGCTGCTGCACACTTTCTGCTTCCCCACCTTTGCCCACCACTCGAATTTGCTTTGATGTGACATGGGGTGGAGTGGAGAGTGCTCTACACAGCAGTCCCGTGCAATTGTAGACTGAGTGAGTTCACTGGGTGCCAGGCCAAGTGCAGTTTTTGTTGCCTGGAGGAAACCGCTTGTCATATATATTTAGAATTTTTCCATTTGCAGCCCCTTTTTAACTTTTTGGAAGGGCTGCTCCTTAAATTTTAGTCCCACGCTCCTGATCTACGGGCTCCTGTTGTGGGGAGGGGCACACCGGTCAGAAAGCCTTCTTGTGGGTCTGCTCCTGGGCCTGGCTAAGGTGGTCATCGACAGGTCAAAGGAGCAGGCCATGAAAGGGGCTTGCCATTCCTGACTGTCTGGCCCTCTTTCATGGTTACATCCACACTCTGCTATCCTTAGTGAGGGAGCACGCAATACTCACTGGCACGGTCAAGGCCTTTGGAGACCAATGGGCACCACAGGGACTTGGCTGCATCATAAACCCGGATAACGTTATTTTAATTTAATAAGTTTCTCTTTTTTGTTATACAAGTTTCCATTCAACTGTCAGATTGTTTTATTTCAATACAGTGTCCCAGGAGGGGCTGTTTCATTATTATTTTTTAACTTCCTGTTTTAATAAATGAGTGGAGAGAGTATTACTTTCAGTTTAAAAGAGGTAGAGGGAGCTTTACTGTATGTAACCCTGTGCTGTCCCTGTCCAAGGAGTGTTTGATGGAGGCGGTGTCGAGGAAATTTCACTTACAGCTTAAAACAGTAGAGAGAGCATTACTCTGCATCTAACCCCATGCTGTACTGTCCTGAGAGTCTTTTGATGGGGAGGGAGCTTTAATTTCAATTTGAGTAGAATCTGACTCAGGATTATATCACCTCAACAAAGAACCAAGAATCAAAGGAGATTCATGAAACCTATTGTTGCAATGCATAGTCCAGTCTTCTTATAATGTGTAGCAGCCTGTAAATGTCATCATTTGACAGTGGAAGTATGGTATGACCAATTTTGCATCTGATTCGGAGAGATTCCAGTGACTATAGGGTAAACTGATGAGGAATACATTTCCCAGTTTCTCGAGGCGCCGAGCAGTCCTGCTAACAATATCCAGACAAAAAGGCAAAGCCACACAAGAAGTATTTATTTGGTTGGGCAGCTGGGAGGAAGCCATACATTAGCAGCAGAAACATAGAAGAAGATGCCCTTGTGAAAAATATTGCAGGATAGCTTGTCGACTTCTGGCAAGGCATCCTGTGGTCAAAATGAATCTTAAAAAAGAAACACTTGACCTCCTTCAATATTTGTGAGCAGTCTGCACTATCAAGAAAAGAAATTCCTCGACTTCTGTGGCTGCATGTTGAATTCAGTTATTGGGGAGTTCATTTCAGCAATACTGATATAATCAGAGACATCTCTGTTCACATTCTGTGAGATTGAATAATCTTACCTTTAACAATCCTGCTGGAGAATAATGACCTCAGAATCTTACTGCAGGTTCAAAAGCATTTCCTATAAAATAGTATAGTTGAATGTGCTGTAGTAAGGGAGATTGTGCGGCTCACATCCAGTGAAGATGAGGCAGTAGCATCACAGAAATGGAAAATGCTGGGGTAGACTTACTTCCTCCATTCCAAGCGTGTTATGCGTGACCGACAGTATGGGCTAGACTTCCAGCCCTAGCCAGGGTTGGGATTGATAATGGCAGGGGCCAAGCATTAGCCTTGCTGGCCAGTGTGTAATTTTCTCAGTTCCATCCAGCCTTCGCTTCCTTTTTTGCAGAGGTTGGCTCGGAGCTGACTGGGATTTTCCAGTTGGCCTCTAGTTTCCTGTACTGATGGGGACCACCACCTGGCAGGACTGGATCAGGAGAGTTGATGACCTGGAGGTCTAAGACCTTCCTGCCAAAAGCTGACACAGGCCGCTATCCCCTCCTTTCACCCCACTCCTCGCCCCCACAATTGCTGAAGCTTTTAAAACTAAAGTTATAAAAAGATTGGCCAGAATGTGCCTCCAATGAAGAAGTCTCCTATATGATGTGCTATCCAGTGCACCCTGCTGTACTTTGCATTTCTCCAGATGCCGTTCCTCTTGCATTTTTGCATAATGCACTGGCTAGCTTCCTGACATTTTTTTGATCTCTTCCTCTGCTGTAACTTGCTTTCACTTGATAGCAACTGTCAAACACATTCGTTGAAAGATGGTGTCAGAACTGGAGGAGCTGAGCTTGACTGAATTTTCAGAGTTGTAAGACAGCCAGCTACTATAAAGAATTAAAAACAGCTGCCTGCAACTTTGAAATGTTGGGTGAGTCAGAATGTCTGTGAATTTTCCATTCTCTGCTGCTATGAAAGTGAAAGGAAATCTGAGAATTAGAATCTGTCCCTGTCTCAATGGCAAATTTATGAAGTAGTGGCAATTAAATAAAATAAACACTTAGCAATAAGACTTGCAACCTTTCTTTAACTCATTCACAGGATGTGGCATCTATGGTGAAGCCAGCCTTTATTGCCCGTCCCTAATTACCCAAAGGGCAGTCGAGAGTCAATCATATTGCTGTGGGTCCGGAGTCACACCTGGGCCAGACTGGGTAATGAAGGCAGATTTCCATCCCTAAAGGACATCAGTGAACAGAGTTTTTGTTAATCACAGATTTTATTGAATTCAAATCTCCCCAATTGCCATGGTGGGATACAAATTCCTGTTCCCAGAACATTGGCAAGAGGTGCTGAATTCTAGTCCCGTGATAGCACCACTGCTTCCCCCAGTGCTGGGGAAAGTGTGCCACAAGCTGCAGTGCACCCCTCCCACCCCAGTTATACTGTCTTCCACCCTCTTCCATTGGGCAGAAGATACAAAAGTTTGAATATATGTGCCTACAGATTCAAAAACAGCTTTTTCTGTGCCGTTTTCAGACTTACGAATGGACCTCTCGTATATGAGAATTGATCTTTCTCTGCATCTTCTCTGTTGCTGTAACACTATATTTTGTTCTATTGTCCTGTTGTATAAGGTATGATTTGCTCAAATAGCACGCAAAACAATGCTTTTCACTATATCTTGGTACATTTGACAATAATAAATGAAATCAAATCAGATCTAGATGTCACTGAGGAGCAGAGAACCCAGATAGGAGAGATTTTAAAGGCTTGAAGACATACTTTAAACCCCAAATTAATGTTGCTTTTAGCAGTATGTGTTCAGCATCAAAGTTAAGAGGGGCAGGGAGATTATTGATCAGTGTATTATAGCCTGACAATTGGGGATCTGAAAGATTGTCTCATCAGAGATGGGAGTGTCTTGGGTATAAGAGAGAGGAGAGTCATAAGAATAGACATAAGAGTCTTCTGAGAGAGGAGAGTCCTATTTTCAAGAAATCTGGTGACACATGGAGAAGCTCTGATATTGTCAACATCCACAGGACATATTAATGGGAGAACTGATGAATCTTTGCATCATGTCAAGAGACATTCCAGGCTGCATGAGAACAACATATTGGAAAAATGGAAGAAATATTGCAGAGGACACCGTACAATGGCAACGAAAGCCTGGCCAGCATGGGAAAGGCAGTGTTCTAAGTGTAAGAAGTGGAATCATGTTGCATGCATGTGTTTACCTAGAAAAAAGCAAAGCAAGCCTAGTAAGATGGCTGCTGGAGACATGTCAGCTAATGATCCTGAAGAATCACTCTACAATACGACAGGTTGGCACTGTCAAGTCTAAAGGTGGTAAATGGTTTGTGACTGTTAGAATTGTGACTGGAGAAGGAGAGCTTCAAGTCATTGTGAAGTTCCAGATAGACATTGGTGTTTTGTGCAACATCATGAGTTTGTAGACCTGTGTGGAGCTACTCAAGATGGTCACCCAAAAGTTAATCCTTTTCAGGTAACGTTGAAGGTATATGACAGAATGATATTCATCCCAGGAGGACAAATGAAGCTAAGAGCCTGATGCATTGGAAATAAAAAAAAAATCTACACTTCCGGCTAGTTGATGTCAAGCAAAGTCCACTCATCTCAGCTGAAGGAAATATTAAGCATGGACTGGTAACTGTACATGTACCAGAGCAATTTGTAGCATTTCACATGTTACTAAGTCATTGATTGCTGAAGATGTCCGAGAGGATTACAAAGATGTCCTTTCAGGTCTTAATACCTTCCTGATGAACAAAGTCTCAAAATAGATGATAGTGTGGAACCAACTCCATATACATCAAGGAGAGTTCTAGCCACCTTTTGAGTACAGCCTAAAGACAAGATCTCCATTTTTCCTTTTTGACTGCAGTTCAGCTCCCAGACTGTCCCTACTCCATTTCATTTCCCTTTTCACCGTAACTGTCCAAATTTACATGGGATGCAGCCATTCCACTCTCTACATTAGCTGTGTCTCTGCACCTCCAGAGAGGTTGTTCTCCTTCACATTCCTGTTCTTCCCTCTTTCTCTTTCCCTTGTGTTCTCATCTGCCCATTTAGCTGCTACTGTCCTCTGTCCTGTGGATTTAATCTCAATGGCCATCTCACCGTTTATTGAACTTCACTTTCCCTACCTTTCCTATTTGAATCCCAACTCCACCATATTAAATTTATCTTTATATCTACTTTCTTAGCCTGCTCCCTGCTCCGATCATGGTTCCATTAGCCTCCAGTCTCAAGCTTGCTGGACCTGAAATTCGAATTGACCATTACTACCCATGTGCAGTGTCGTGGTGATCATTTAATAGGCACAATGCATTTAGGTCTGTGATTTATCAATGGAAAGCTCAATAGCAGCTCAACCAAGCAAAGTTAGAGATGTGGATGCCCTGTTCATTTTGGTTGTAATACCTAATTTAGATGAAGTACTGCAGGTCTGTGCATCTGTTCCTGTTGGGAATAGCTAAAATCAGATTCATGGTTTTAGTTAAATGAATTTGAATTAAAAATTAATTATTGGTACATGATAAATGGTTCAGTACTACTTAAACATAGAAATAAAATAAAACTGTCGGTGCTCAAAAGCTGAAGTATATAGCACCTCAGTCAGCTTTTGGAGTGAGATTTGCAAGATTATTTCATTCCTTTTCTCAAATTTTCAGGTGTGTAGGCTGGTCTTTGAACTACTTACATATTCTGTTTACTGATTAATATTTTTCAACTGCCTTTTCGGATGAACTGTTCCATACTTAACCATATCCATTCTACATCAATTCTTGATTAAAGTTTACTATAACCTGTCGTAGTTTTCTATATTTTTATCACCTTCTTTCCTTCTCTTTATTTAACCAAGTTAGTCTTAAGTTTAACAAAGCTTGTGTATTGTTTAAATTCTTTAGTATAAAGTATTGAAGAAAAAATCACATTCTGCTGAATCTTTTCATATTTCAGTCATCAAGACAATTTGCAAAGAATATACATAGATTTATATAGATATATTTATATAGAGAGATATATACATATATGAACAAATATTTATACTGCCTGTCTTTGGGATGTAGAGCCTACGTTCTTAATATTACACTGGTATCACTCTATAGCATGTATAGGGAGGTGGTCACACTGTAGGCTCAGAGTCTGCAGACCGGAAGAGAATGAGTGACCACCAGACAAAGCAAGAGAGATAGGCAGGTTGTGCAGGAATCTCCTGTAGCCATCCCCCTGCAAAACAGATGTACTGTTTTGGATACTGTTAAGGGACATGACCCCTTAGGGGAAAGCAGCAGCAGCTAAACTCATTGCACCAAGGTTGGTTCTGTTGCAGAGGAGAGGGGTAAAATGTGTGCCAGGGCAGTAGTTATAGAGGACTCCATTGTAAGGGGATTAGACAGGCATTTTTGTGGCTGCAAACGAGACTCCAGGATGGTATGTTGCCACCCTGGTGCTAGGGTTAAGAATGTTTCGGAGCGGGTACAGGACATTCTGGAGGGGCAGGGTGAGCAGCTAGTGGTCATGGTAGACATGGTACAAATGACAAAGGACCTCATCCCTTTTCTTTTACCTAAAAGCAGATTATAGGAGCTGGGAAGAAAGTTAAGAAATCAGACCTCAAAAGTAGTGCTCTCAGAATTACCACCAGTGCCACATGCTTGTCAGAGTAGACATGACACGATATAATGAATGAATACGTGGCTGAAAAGATGGCATCAAGGAGAGAGTTTCAGATTCCTGGGACACTGGGACCAGTTCTGGGGAGGTGGGACCTGTACAAATTGGACGGGTTACACCTGGGCAGGACTGGGTCTGATGTTCTAGGGGGAGTGCTCGCTCGAGCAGTTGAGGAGAGTTTAAACTAATATGCCGGGGAGATGGGATCCTATGTAAGGAGTCAGAGAAGGAGGGATCAAGAACAAAAGCAAAAAGTAGAAAAGGGAATAAGAAAAGTGATAGGCTGAGAAACCAAGGACAAAATTCAAACAGGGCTATTGAGAAGAATAAGAGTGAGACAAACAGTGTTAAAAAGACAAGCTTAAAGGCTTTGTGCCTTAATGCGCAGAGCATCCACAATAAAGTGGATGAACTAATTATGCAGATAGATGTAAACAAGTATGATATAATTGGGATTATGGAGACATGGCTGCAGGGTGACCAAGGATGGGAACTGAATGCCCCAGGGTATTCAGTATTTTGGAACGATAGACAAAAGGGAAAAGGTGATGGAGTGTCATTGCTGGTTTAAGAGGAAATTCTCACAATAGTGAGAAAGGATATTAGATCTAACAATGTGGAGTCTGTATAGGTAGAGTTGAGAAATACCATGGGGGAGAAAACATTAGTAGATGTCATATATAGACTCCCAAACTGCAGTTGTGATGTTGGGACTGGCATTAAACAGGAAATTAGAGATGTATGTGATAAGGGAATATTGGTGATCATGAGTGATTTTAATCTGCACATAGATTTGGCAAATCAAATTAGCCATGATGCTGTAGAGGAGGAATTCCTGGAGTGTGTACAAGATGATTTTCTTGACCAATATATGGAGGAACCATCTTAGACTAGGAATCTTTGCCAATCTAATTGTGAGAGACCCCTTGGGGACGAATGACCATAACATGATGGAATTTTTTTATCAAGTCGGAGAGTGAGGTAGTTGATTGGGAGATTAGGGTGCTGAATCTTAATAAAGGAAACTATGAAGATATGAGGCAAGTATTGGCGTTGATAGATTGGGGAAAGTTACTTAAAGGGATGACGGTGGATAGGCAGTGGTAAACATTCAAGGCACGCATGGGGGAATTGCAACAACTGTTAATTCCTGTCTGGCACAAAAACAAATTGGGAAGGAGGTCCAATCCATGGCTTACAAAGGAAATTAGAAATAGTATCCAATCCAAGGAAGAAGGATGCAGATTGGCCAAGAAAAACAGTTTGGCTGAGGATTGGGAGCAGTTTAGAATTCAACAAAGAAGGACAAGGGATTGATTAAGAAGGGAAAATACAGTACAAAAATAAGCTTGTAGGGAACATAGATACTCTTAGTGTTATAGTCTTTATAGGTACGTGAAGAGAAGGGGATTGATGAAGACAAATGTAGGTCCACTACAGACAGAAGCGGGGGAATGTATACTAGGGGACAAAAAAAATGGCTGAGCAACTGAATATATACTTTGGTTCTGTCTTCACAAAAGAGGACGTAAATCAAATACCAGAAATGTTGGAAAATGCAAGATTCAGTGAGAGGGAAGAATTGAGGGAGATCAATATTAGAAGAGAAATGGTGCTAGGAAAATTGATGGGATTGAAGGTAGATAAATCCCCAGGGCCTGATAATCTACATCCCAGAGTACTCAAGGAAGTGGATCTAGAAATAGTTGATGCATTGGTGGGCATCTTCCAGGATTCTACAGACTCTGAAACAGTCCCTGCAGATTGGAGCGTAGCTAATGTAACTCCAATATTCAAAAAGAGAGTTAGAGAGAAAACAGGGAATTGTAGACCAATAAGCCTAACATTGGTAATGGGGAAAATTCTCAAATCCATTATCAAAGACTTTATATTGGAGCATTTAGAATGCTGTGGCAGGATCAGACAGATTCAGCATAGATTTATGAAGGGAAAATCATGCTTGACAAATCTGTTGGAATGCTATGAAGATATAACTAGTAGAGTTGACAAGGGGAAGCCAGTCAATGTAGTGTATTTGGACTTTCAGAAAGCGTTTGACCAAGTCCCGCATAAGAGATTATTGCGCAAGATTAAAGCGCATAGGATTGAGGGAAGTGTATTGAGATGGATAGAAAACTGATTGACAGAGGAAACAAAGAGTAAGAATTAATGGGTCCTTTTCAAATTGGCAGTCAGTAACCAGTGGGGTGCCACAGGAATTGGTGCTGGGACCCCAGCTATTCACAATATACACTAATGATTTGGATAAGGGAACAAAATGTAACATCTCCAAGTTTGCAGATGATACCAAGTTGGGTGGGAGAGTGAACTATGACGAGGATGCAGAGATCCTTCAGCATGGTCTGGACAGGTTGGGTGAGGGGCAAATCAATAGCAGATGCAGTATAATTTGGATAAATGTGGAGTTATTCACTTTGGAAGCAAAAACAAGAAGGGAGATTACTACCTGAATGGCTGTAAGTTGGGAGAGGGGAGCGTGCAGCGGGACCTGGGTGTCCTTGTGCACCAGCCGCAGAAGGTAAGCATGCAGGTGCAGCAGGCAGTAAAGAAGGCAAATGGCATGTTGGCCTTCATTGCAAAAGGTTTTGAGTATGGAAGCAATTATACAGGGTCTTGATGAAACCACATCTAGAATATTTGTGTGCAGTTTTGGTCTCCTTTTCTGAGGAGGGATGCCCTTGCTCTTGGGAGTGCAGCAAAAGTTTACCAGGCTGATCCTGGGGATGGCGGGACTGACATATGAGGAGGGATTGACTAGCTTAGGATTGTTTTCACTGGAGTTCAGACGAATGAGGGGGGATCTCGTAGAGACTTATAAAATTCTAACAGGACTAGACCAGGTACATGCAGGGAGGATGTTCCTAATGGTGGGTGTGTCCAGAACCAGTCTGAGGATTTGGGGTAGACCATTTAGGGTGGAGATGAGGAGACATTTCTTCACCCAAAGCGTGGTGAGCCTGTGGAATTCATTACCACAGGAAGTAGTTGATGCCAAAACATTGAATGTATTCAAGGGGTGGCTAGATATAGCACTTGGGGTGAATGGGATCAAAGGTTATGGGAAGAAAGCAGGATTAGGCTATTGAGTTGGACAATCAGCCATGATCGTGATGAATGGTGGAGCAGGCTCGAAGGGCCGAATGGCCGCCTCCTGCTCCTATCTTCTAAATTTCTATACATAGAAACAAATATACCATGTTGCTTATTTGTGTGATAGACAAAATGTCTTTTTGGCTTGACAGCAACATTCTTGTGAATGGCAAGCGTATCATACAGCATATCTCTTTGGCTGTTCACAACAATCAAGGTATTGACCATATCAAACCAGCCTCCTCCTACAAACTTACCATTGACCAACCAAAGATGTGGTTCTGCAATTGGACAACATTTGTTAAGTAACATTAACCGTGTAAAGAATTATGCTGATGATCAGTTTAAGATTTAGGCTTGCAGTGTGGCCCATTTGCATGAATTAGAAGCTAGGTACACTAATACACAGAGGTATATTCTTTGCAGATGTAAAAAAACATGCTTACACAGCATCTGGTTCAATTCAACAAGATTGGAGTCCACTTGTAAACCAATCAGCACTGTGCTCTCATGAAGTATAAATGTTGTTTTCCCATTGCGTCCTCACATCTTATGAAATATCTTGATAAATGCATGGTGAATGGTTTCAACAAATTGTCCTTTTTCAGCAATACTGAAGTTCTGCCATACTAAATGACTATTTTAACAAACTATTAAACACAAAATATTAACTTCTCATTATCAACCTTGACTATCCTGATGTGTATTACTGTTTAATGTTAACTACAAGTGTATGTCTTATTTTTAAATGCTCAGTCTGACATTTTAATATCCTTGGTCTGAGTATAACATACTGCCTGACACTCTGGAGAAACCTCTTTTGCTATCCTTGGCCATCTCTTCGTCAAGGAACTGAATATATATTTTGAATTAAAACAAAGTTGCTGAAAAAGCGCAGCAGGTCTGGCAGCATCTGTGAAGGAAAAAACAGTGTTAACGTTTCGGGTCCGGTGACCCTTCCTCAGAAC
>NC_063332.1:125039714-125052470 GCF_021869965.1 Rhincodon typus | reverse complement strand
GTTCTGAGGAAGGGTCACCGGACCCGAAACGTTAACACTGTTTTTTCCTTCACAGATGCTGCCAGACCTGCTGAGCTTTTCCGGCAACTTTGTTTTTGTTCCTGATTTACAGCATCTGCAGTTCTTTCGGTTTTTGTATATTTTGAGTTATCTGATTTAGGACCCAGGGTAGCTTTCCTGGCCATACCCACAATCACCACACCAGGGTACCATGATTCTGCTGGGAGAAATAGTTCTAATCATTTACTCTCCTCCCTCTGCTTCATACTGGAAAGTATGGATAAAGGTTTCAGCCCTTACAAGACTCAACAGAAAATCATCGATTAGGTTGGAACCTGGTGAATCCTAGTGCTCAGTCTTTTCTCACCTGCTCCATTGGACCCCTTACCTAAATTTAAGTGAAAATCTGCAGGAGAAATTGAGCTAATACAAACCCTTGTGCTTTATTTTTAATTTGCATATGATAGGGAACAAATTGTGCTATTGGGAGATAACATATCTTTGGATATTTAGCAATACTAAAAATGCTATGTAAATGCAATTTGCTGTCTTCAGAAAGATTGAAGAAATTTATTCCAGAGATTCCTGATGGTCAGAGATTGAACCACATTGTGAATTCTTATTTATCAGCGTCATAGAGATGTACAGCATGGAAACAGAACCTTCAGTTCCCTATTCATTAAATTAAGCTTTATATATGTTAAATTAGAAAAAGAATTAAGCTATTTATAGCAGTAAATGTTGGCACTGAAGCTTGACCAGATATTAGAACAGTAGATTTTTTTTGTAAATATGTATTATTGATAACTTTTTTTAAAAGGAATTATGTTACATGACAGTTTAAAGGTTGACTTTACTTGAAATGGAAACACAGTACAATCAGTAATTGACATTCTGATGTGCATCACTGCATTTACAATCACAACTTGTATTTGCTATATTCATACCATGTCAAACGTAATGTGGGAAAGATATTACAAAATTTCAATCATCTCAGTTTACAATGACAGGATAGCCTTTAGAGTGCACCTTTTTTTGGTAGCCATCCCAAGCTTTGGTATATCCCTCAGCATGTAGTTGTGGATGTTGGAATCTGCCAGTGTGCAACACCTAGTCATCAGCAGGCTTTTGCACTGGAAACCCAACAGGCTTCAGGCAGAATTAAGTGCGTCTTTCAATGAGTGGCTGGTCCTCCGACAGAAATTGGTGTCTATATTAAAGGTTAAGGCCAGGGAGTCTGCACTCTACACAAGTTTGAAATATTTCTCAATAACTGACTTAAGTAAAAATCATATTTGAGTGATTTTATGTACTTTTTTACACATCAGTTTAATTTTCTGACCTTACGGCAGTGGTGGGGCATGTTCCTGCTACAGATATATATTCAACCCAGAAATTTGTGAATCGCTGTTCAGGAATTCACTTTCCTTATAAGGAAATCAGATTTGCACAGATCAGGTACAAAGGGGTAAGGACGACAGATTGCATTCACAAAAGAACTTCAGTGAACCATTTGGATTTTTATGGCGCAGCAAGGACTTTGTGGCCATTGTTACAGATTCTGGTATTTTATCCCAAATTTGTTTCATTGTTTTCATTAGTTCTGCTGTATCCAAGGATAAAAAGGTAATGTGCTCTGAGGTCTCAACTAATGATGGGCTCAGCCAGTCACTAGTGAGGAAGTGCGTGAGATTTTGCTTCCTCTTCCCTTCCCACCATCCCCTTTATCACCCATTGGGAATCTGCTGGTATTCACTCAGCATGTCCTCATAGCAACATGACTGAAATTGGAAACTCAAGAATGAACTCAACGATGAACATAGTGTTGAAATGGAATTTGCTCTTTGCTGCTAACGTGATACAATATATTTGTGTTTTAAGTCAGTGCACTCACTTTATAAAGCAGTCAGTTAATGGGGTGTTGTGTTTTTAAGATTATTTTGGGTATATTTGTGGAAATTCTAAATTTAAAGAAACGAGGATATCTTAAGCATTGTCAGCTGTAAATTAATGTTTTTTTTTCTTACTCAACTAGGCAAAAGGAAAGAAGATGTCAACAGCAGTAAATGGTATGACAGCAAAGCAGAAGGTCGGAAGCAATCAAGTCAAAAAAGGAAATCCTGTCACAAATGTAAAGCGCACAGCCTCAAGTAAGCCCTTTAAATTTTGTACTTTTCTACAATTGTTTATGGGATGTGGGCGTTGCTAGCTAGGCAAGTATTTGGTGCCAATCCGTAAGTGCCTCGAGAAAGTGATAGTGAGCTGCTTTATTGAGCCTCTGCTGTGCTGCCCTTAAGATGGAGAGATACCTACAATGCTGCATCCTATCATATTGTGCATAACCAAAACAAATAGAAACTAATGTTGTTACCTGTTTTAAACATACTTTTTCATGACAATGATTTGCAAATGTTTGAATTAATGACTATGCTTATTGGCATATTGAGTTATCAGAATATATTTTCCACCAAAAATTATATAATATTTATTTAAATTGTGCAGTTTCTGTGCTTGAAACCTGGAAAAAAAGCTTTCTTGCGGATATTGCCATAATATTACCTGCAGAACTTTGCCCAATAATTTTTCACCTCCCTTCCTTACTGGCCACCGTTCCATGAACAACAAGGCAACCCTAGAGCCTCAATTAGTCATTCTATATGTGTAAGCCTAGCCAGTGAATGTTAGCAATTTATTCATCCAAAAGGGGCATTGCTATCAAGTCCAATCATGTTCTCTTTCACTGACTACACAAAGCCTCCGTGACAGATCTGTTGCCTTGTCACTTTGCATGTATTATTGGTTGGTTGGGAAATTGCAAAAAGAGTCATAGAATAAAGGGTCATAGAACGAAGAGTAGGTATTCCAACTGGTAGATGTGTAAAGTGGTGTCCCCAAGGATTAATTGTGATGTCTCCGCTTTTCTCCATACGTTAATGATACGGATGAAAGAACAGAAGTTTTATGTTGGAGTTTACTGATGGCACCAATTTAGGAGGCACGTGAGGACTAGGAAGTTACAAAGGTATGATAGACGAGCAATGAGTATATGCGCAAGGTGGAGTTCAATGCGAGGACGTGTGACAGCATTCACCGTGGATGCAAGAAAGTCAAATCAAAATATTTTCTTAGTTATGAGATGCTAGGAACTGTGGAAAACCAAAGATTTGGTATTTATTTACAAAAAGAATGACTAAAGATAGTGCAGAGATAAAACAAAATTGAATATGCAAATGGGAATATTGCCTAAGAGAGTTAGAGCTCAAGCTGAGAAAAATATACCTTAGATTGACACAGCTTCATCTACAGTATTAGATTCAATTTCAGATATTGCACCACAGGATGGATTAACCACAATCTAGGCCTCCAGGTTCAGAAACAGGGACACAACCAATGCACCTCAAGAGCCTAAACTAGGATTGGACCAGGGACCTTTTAGATTTTTAGTCTGACTGTTCCAACTATTTTGGCTAAGTGCTATTCTTCTAAATGCAATCATCTAATTATTTCACAGCACCTGTTTGCCTTATTTCCTTAACTCCAAGACAACGCAGTGTGGAGCTGGAGGAACACAGCAGGTCAGGCAGCATCAGAGGTGCAGGAAAGTCGACATTTCGGGTCGGGACCCTTCTTCAGTAAAATTCAGATTTTCTGAAGAAGAGTTCCAACTCAAAACATCAACTTTCCTGCTCCTCGGATGCCTGACCTGCTGTGTTCCTCCAGCTCCACACTGTGTCGTCTCTGACTCCAGCATTTGCACTTCTTGCTATCTCCTTTCTTAACTCCAAGGTGTTATTCATCATAATAATAAAAATAATTTTTAAAATGGCGTTATTCATCCTATTACTAGAATTACCTTCTAATACATAGTGCACTGGGAGAGCTGGGTTCAAGCCCTACCTGCTCCAGAGGTGTGTTGTAACACCCATTTAACAGGTTGATTGAAAATACCTCCTCACTCGGTGTTTATTTGAGCTGGTCCAGGTTCAACTCCTACCTGTGCTAAGGCAGTGTATCATAAATATCCAAAAGGTTGATTAAAATAATTTTATTGTGCTGATAAGTGCTGTTGTGGTGCAGTGATAGTGCCCATATCTCTGGGCCAGAAGGTCTGATTTCAAGTCCCATCTGGCCTGGAGCTGTGTTTGAACATGTTGACTAAAAGTGTTTTTTTTTTTAAACTATCATTGGGTTCCCTACCTCCCAGCTCAAAAGTCTAGGTTCAAATTGCAGTAGCCCTGGAGGTGGCTCTCAGCATGTCTAAACAGGTTGATCAAAATATTATATATGTCTGGTCCGGTTCAGTCCTTGACCAGTGGTAATGCCCAGGATGTTGATGGTGGTGGATTTAGTGATTAAAAATGCCATTGATTGTCAAAAGAAAGCAGGTAGATTCTCTGTTTGCCCCTCACTTGTGCATACGTTTCTAATCCCTTATTAGCCCAAGACTGAGTCTTGTTGCATATGGGCACAGACTGCATCAGGAATTATGAATGGTTCCAAGCACTGTACAATCATTCACGAATGTTCTGACTCCTGAATTTCTGATGGTCATCCTAAAGCAGCTGAAGATGTTTGGGCCTAGGATGCTAACCTAATGAACACTGGTCGTAAGGTCCTGGAGCTGAGATTAGTGGTCTCCAACAATAACACCATTTCTCTTGTGTTTTGTACAACTCCAGTGGAGCTATACCCACCACCCTCACCCCACTAATTCCGTTGGCTTCAGTCTTACTGGGATTGTTGATGCTGCACTCTAAGTAATACTACCTTGATGTCAAGTGCAATCATTCTCGCCTTACCTCTGAAATTCAGCTTTATTCATGTTTAGATCAAAGCTGTATTGTGGTCTGGAGCCATGTGATCCTAGTGAAATCTGAACTAAGAATAGTCAAGTGTCATAAAATAGCTGCACTTACAATCTGCTGCAAGTTTAATTTGTACTTATAGGGAGATTGACTGTGATCTCCAATTTTTGCAAGGCTAGTAGTGGCGTAGTGCAAGTTATCCAGTGTTTCCAAAAATTCACAACTTAGAATATACTTGTTTGCCAAGAATTACTGGGTTTTTCACACATTGGTACTGGTATGTGCCATGAACTCACCATTATTTTTTCAGCAAACTCTGGGCTAATATGTCCATTTATGCACAATATTTTTATCAGTACAGTCAAAACTAAATAACATACATACGATTTCGCACATTGCTGCTGATAAATTTCCATATTTGGTTTATCCTCCGACTCACCATATGCAGTAGTTAGGGAAGATGTTTGAGATCATAAACTGCTTAAATCATTGTCTAGTTGCTGTTTGGACCTATCAAACTGTCACTATTGTATGTTCTAATCTTAAAATACCTTTTTTGAGATTTTTTTTTAAAATAGAGCATCATATGATCTAATATAACACCTATTGGTGTTTGGGGGATTTCATAATGGTTTTGTTTAATAGTTCCTTCGATCAATGAGTTATTCGTACTCAGGATACTCAGAAGTTATTGGAGTTGGTGGAATGTTTCTGGCACCAGTACTTCTATATCTCCATTTTAAACATGTTAACATTCTTTGCGGTTAATTTACAGATGCTGATCAATACAAATATGGTAAGAACCGTGTGGAAGCTGATGCAAAAAGATTACAGTCAAAAGAAGAAGAAATGAAAAAGCAGAAAGAAATCTTACGCACCCGGTTGGCACAACTGAGAAAAGACCGAAGGGAGCTGAAAGCAGCTATTGAAACATGTACAGGTAGGGATTTTAAATCTCTTCTATTCAAGAAGATACTTCAGTGCTTCAGCTACAAAACTGAAGTGAGGTTAATTGATCGTTGGCCCTGCATGATAATGTTTAACAAATCCAGTTACAGCAGACAAGTGAAGTTCATGCTGAACTTTAACCTCATCCCAACTGAATTTAACTATAGCATCAACTATTTGCTTTCACTGCTTTTACTTCTCCTAAGCCTACCTATTCATGTGAAAAAATATAATCTAATAGTGATGAACTGATGAGTCAAGCGAGGGAACTCATCACTATATTCTCAAAAGTCGTCCATTTTTTGGCTGAACCTCAAATTGGCTGAAGCTTCAACTAAAAATAAAGCTGCTACTTACTAATACAGAGTAATCAAGCTCAAAATGGCATAGTAACAACTGATATCACAGCTTCTGACTCTGTCTGCATGCTCCTGACAATTGCTGCTTGCATCCACAAATTATGAACATAAAATGTGGGAGGTGTCCATTTCCAATAATGGTTAATGGAATCCTCAGCTGATCTCAGATAAGACCGTCAAAAGTGTTGGGAAATGTTTTGTATTTATTAGCTAACAAATGACTTCAGAATGCTTCTAGTGGCGAGAGGACACATTGGACCTACAAAGGAAATCAGGCATAATATTTTCACATAGGCCCTTACAAGAACTCTACTCTAGCAAGAGATTGGGGAGAAGCAAGAGAGAAAAAGATGAAATTGGGGGAGAAAAAGATGAAACTGGGGGAGAAAAAGAGCAAATAGAGTATGACTTCTTACTGTGCCAAAATTTATCATGTGCAGACAAGAATAAGCTTGTATCAAAGGAATTGCTTGATCTTTATAATCTTTTGTCATTTGCTCTTTCCCAAATTCTATGAGAAAATCGGTATCATCAGTCAGCTTTGAGTCCATATTTGCATTAAGCAAGTGATGTTTGATACAATAAGTGCTTCCATCACTTTACGTGAAAAAACCACTTCAGCAGACTTTTATCATGATTTTAATGGAGAAAGGAGGCAGGTGAGAGACCAATGATATGACATCATTCTCAGTAGCATCCAGAGACCTCCCAATTTCACACATGGCCGGTATTCACCTAGAGTAGCTGGATTTCATCTAATCTTTGGAAGCATGTTAATCATTATGTTGTTTGTTTTTCACATGGTCTTAATGCTCACATGAATTCCAAGAGCAGTTCCAACACATTCATGAACAACTGTTGTTTGATCGCCAATTCATTATAAAAAATAATCTATATCCAATTGCCTGCCATAACGCATGAAAAGGTACCCAATCCTAACTCTTTGCTAGAAACATTCAGTGATATGGTGAGGGAGGTGAGTAGAACAGCAAACAATTGGATGAGTTTGCCTTTGAGAGAAACCAACCCCTTTCTCCATCTCTGTGTAAATTAATGCTGAGTGAGATGGTACCTGGGCAAATTTCTCAACTCACAGCAGCTAAAACCCTCAATCAATTAATGGCCACTTAAGGGCCTCAATTCACCACCATCTCAATCACCTGCCTCTCTAACAGGCAAGAAAGGTGGCTGGCTGGCTGCCACAGTGGGAAACAAGGGTGTGGTGAATTCTGAATTTGGGGTAGGTTGTAGCCTCCAATTGTCCCAATCTGGGGTCATTGAGAGACATTGATGCCAGGCATTTGGATTGCCTCTGAAAGCCATCCCTCTGCAGTTGCCTGTAAAACAAATTTTATTCTTGTAGCTTCAACTCCTCCTTCTCCTAGGCATGGCTGATTTGCTTTCAATTTCTGTATAATAGTTTGGTCTTGTCCCCTAACAGTTTATTCCAGAGCTATTGTTGCTTCTTTCAACCCATGAACTGTTATTAGAGTGCTAAAGTTTACAGTATCACACTGCCTTCTTGAACCAAAGTGGTCCATGTGCTGCATGTAGACTCTCAATGCCAGTAAGGAGGGAATTCTAGGATTTTGACTTAGCAACAGTGAAGGACAGGCAATATATTTCCGATCAGGATGGTGAATAGCTTGGAGGGGAACTTGCAGGTGGCAACATTCCCATGTATCTGCTGCCCTTGTCCTTTTAGATGGAAGTGGTCGTGGGTTTGCAAAGTGTTGTCTATGACTCTTTGGGGAATTTCCCCAGTGCGTCTTGTAGATAGTACACACTGTTGCAACTGAGTAAAAACCAAAAGAAATGCAGATGCTGTAAATCAGAAACAAAAACAGAAATTGCTGAAAAATTTCAGCAGGTCTGGCAGCATCTGTGGAGAGAAATCAAAGGTAACATTTCGGGTTGAGTGACCCCTGGCCCTGGCTTTGAGGTAGGGTCACTCGACCTGAAACGTTACCTCTGATTTCTCTCCACAGATGCTGCCAGATCTACTGAGCTTTTCTAGCAATTTCTGTTTTTGTTGCTGCTACAACTTGGTGTTGGAGGGAGTGGATGCTTGTGGATATGGTGCCAGTCAAGCTGGCTGCTTTGTCCTGAATGGCGCTAATCGGCGTGATTGTTCTTGATGTGTACTCGTCCAGACAAGTGGGGAGTATTCCATCATAGTCCTGACTTCTACCTTGCAGATGGTAGACAGGCTTTGGGGAGTCAAGAAGTGAGTTACTTGTTGTAGTACTCTTGGCCTTTGACCTTCTGTTGTAGCCACTGTTTATGTGGTGAGTCCAGTTGAATTTCTGATGTTCATAGTGGAGGATCTAATGATGGTAACGCCATGGAATGTCAAGGGGTGGTGGTTAGGTGGTCTGTTTTTGAAGTTGATCATTGCCTGGCATTTGTGTGGGGCACATGTTACTTGCCATGTTTCAGCCTAAGCCTGGATGTTGTCCAGATTATGTTACATTTGAACATTGACTGCTTCAGCATTTGAGGAGGCATGAAAGGTGTTGAACATTGTGCAATCATTGGCAACCCACTTTATGATGGAGGGATGGTCATTGATGAAGCAGCTAAAGATGGTTTACCCTAGGAGACTACCCTCAGGAACTCCTGCAGAGATGTCCTGAAGCTGAGATGACTGACCCCCAATAACTACAACCATCTTCCTATGTGCCAGGTGTGACTCCAATTAACAGAGAGTTTGCTCCCGGTTCCCATTGATTCCAGTCTTACTAGGGCTCCTTGATGCCACACTTAGTCAAATGCAGAATTGATGTCAAGGGCTGTCACTCTCACGTCACCTCTGGAATTCACTCTTCTGTCCTTGTTTGAACCAAGGTTGTAATGCAGTCAGGAGCTGAGTGGCCCTCGTGGGACCTAAACTGAGCATCATGTTGTTAGATAAATGCTAGAACTATAGCTGCATTGAGACAACTTGGCTAGAGGGGTTGGTCTCTAGTGTACACATTCTCAACGCATTAGCTGTGGTGTTCTCAGGAGAGGCAATGGCCTAGTGGTTTTTCACTGGACTGTTAATCCAGAGACCCAGATAACATTCTAGGGACCTGGGTTCGAATCCCGCCACGGCAGATGATGGAATTTGAATTCATTAAAATATCTGGAATTAAGAATTTAGTGATGACTGTGTATCTATTGTCAATTGCCGGGAAAAACCATCTGGCTCACTAATGTCCTATAGGGAAGGAAAGTGCCATCCTTACCTGGTCTGGCCTATGTGTGACTTCAGACCTACAGCAATGTGGCTGACTCTGAACTGCCCTCTGGGATATTAGGGATGGGCAATAAGTGCTAGCTAGCGATGCCCTCGTCCTGTGAATGAATAAAGAAATCTCAGTTTCGGTAAAGAATGTGAAACCTGTGCACCAACCCACACTCAATGTTATGTGAACAGACCTGAATTATCTGGATTTGGTGTTAACAGAGCAAGCTTTTGTAACATTACTTATCACACTGTTTCTTTATCTTCAGGTGAAATAGAATAGTGAAGAGAGTCACATGATTTGCAATACATCCTGCTCAACAACCAGTCTCTGTGACTTGGTTACCATGGGAACAAGAGGGCCCAGGTCATGTGCTGTTAAGATGTATGTGCTTGATTTAACAATAAAGGCAGAAGCAAATGTTCTTGTTATTGCAGACTTCTTATCTAGTCTTTGTATAGAGACAGAAAGAGAAAGAAAACCACAGATGCTACAATTAGCAAAGTAAAAGTCAAAACAAGGAAAAAGTGAACGGTGGATTGTTTCCTACTGTAAAGGCAGTTTTGTTATGTGTTTCAGTTTTTGGACTGAGATGGGAATAAAACTGATTTAAAAACGACCGATTGCTGAAGGTTTGAGGCACTTTTTTCTTTGAAAGCAAGTTACCTGACGCTCATTGTATTTGCTATTTATAGAGCTGCTTGTTCAAACAGTAGTAGAACGTTAGTTACAGAGGAGCTGCAGCACATATGAATGAAGATTTAGCTAGCAACAAGTGGCTGCTTTGTCTATGGACTGGTGACCAGTTTTTGATAAAAGGCCTGCTACCTGCCAGCAATTATGTGATTGGGTCCCAGGTAGCTAAACAAATTAGGGGTGTAAATGTTTGGCAGAAACTATCAGACTTTTTTTTTTAATTTCAAAAGAATACTTTATTCATTAAAGTCTTTGGGTGTATATATATATTGACACAAAAGCAGTTCGGTTCTGCACAGTTGCATATCCCCCAAAAAACTAAAGACCTCTCATACACAAAACTAATATTTACATATATTTGAGATGCTAGGATGGTCTGATAACTGAACGGACCCCCATTTACCCCCAGGAGAAAGACCTCAGACAGTGGTCTTTCCCCACTGTGCCTTGGCAGCAGCTGCCCCAAGCTTTAATGAGTCTCTCAGCACATAGTCCTGGACCTTGGAATGTGCCAGTCTGCAACACTCAGTTGGGATCACCTCCCTGTTCTGAAAGACCAACAAGATTCATGCAGACTAAAGAGCATCTTGCACCGAATTGATGGTCCTCCAGGCGCAGTCGATATTTGTTGAGGTGTGCATCCCGGGGAACCGACCATAGACCACAGAGTCCTGCATCACGGAGCTGTTCGGGATGAACCTTGACAAAAACCATTGCACTTTCCTACAGACTTCCTTTGCAAAGAGCACATTCCAGAAGGAGATGTGTGACAGTCTCAACCCCACTGCAGCCACTTCGAGGGCAGCGTGCGGTGGCGCAGGCTGACCAGGCATACAAGATGGATGTCACACATAGTGCTCTTGTCGCTACCAGCCAAGCGACATTTTTGTGCTTGTTGGAAAGTTCTGGTGATGAGACATTCTGCCAAATGGCTTTGACAAGTCTGCACAGGGAACCACGCAATGAGATCCACCCTGTCCTTCTCCTCCAGAGGTCTGACAGTTTCTGCTGAGACCCTGCGGGAGAAGGAGCTGTTTCTGCCCTGCAGTAGAAAAAAGTCTCAAACCTGAAGATAACCAATTTATTTTCCCTTTTTAGTCGCTGCAAGCTATGACTTATAAAGATTTTTATTTTGTTAATAAAAAGCTTGAACCAATCGCCCTGTGCCCCCAGCAAACAATTTAAACTATCTGGAGAAAAGAGATGGAGAAACAGTGTTCTGAACACTAAAAGGATCATCTCACACTGTGGACAGGAATCACTGAACTGCCTTCCCACAGTTTCCATCCATCCATAACACCCACGTGGTTTGTTTTGTATGTGTGTGTAGGGGAAGTTTATAAATGAATTCAAGTTTTAACTAATAGAATTATATGCTGACTATTCCTAATTGTTTACCTGTAGCTAGAGTCTATCTCATAAATAATGACTGTTCTTAAGCATAGAAACCTGATTCATGCTTTCAACCAACCTTGGTCTAAATCTCAGAAATATTGTGGAATTTTGTGTACTTTTAAAAATCTTTAACTATTGTCATGTCTCTGGGGAAAACGCACTACCACAGTGTAATCTGACAGTGTGTGTGGCCTATTCTTATTGGTCATGTTCAGACATTAATGTGGTTAGCAATAGTTTCAGTAGTAGTTGCATACTAAGTAATATTTAGCCAGCATAAATTTTAGTTTGTTGCAGCAAAAGTCTTAAAACATGAAATCTCACCAATTGAATATCTTTTTTGAAATATCACTGTCTCTATGGGGAGTGTGACAACAGGGATTCGTGACAGTGACTGAAGAATGAAACAGAAAAGAATTATCAAATTGGCACCTTTTGGGTAGCCAACAGTTCAGTCTTGTCTGTCAGGATGCAATATGATTAAATTGGAGTCTTCTCTATTAATTAGAGATAACAAGGTGTAGAGCTGGATGAACGCAGCAGGCCAAGCAGCATCAGAGGAGCAGGAAGGCTGATGTTTTGGGCCTAGACCCTCCTTCAGAAATGGGGGAGGGGAAGGGAGTTTTGAAATAAATAGGGAGAGAGGGGGAGGTGGATAGAAGATGGATAGAGGAGAAGATAGGTGGAGAGGAGACAGACAGGTCAAAGAGGCGTGGATGGAGCCAGTAGAGGTGAGTGTAGGTGGGGAGTTAGGGAGGGGATAGGTCAGTCCCGGGAGGACGGACAGGTCAAGGGGGCGGGATGAGGTTAGTAGGTAAGAAATGGGGGTGGGGCTTGAGGTGGGAGGAGGGGATAGGTGGGAGGAAGGACAGGTTAGGGATGCGGGGACAAGCTGGGCTGGTTTTGGGATGCAGTGGGGGGAGGGGAGATTTTGAAGCTTGTGAAGTCCATATTGATACCATTGGGCTGCAGGGTTCCCAAATGGAATATGAGGTGCTGTTCCTGCAACCTTCAGGTGGCATCGTTGTGGCACTGCGGGAGGCCCAGGATGGATATGTCGTCTGAGGAATGGGAGGGGGAGTTGAAATGGTTCGCGACTGGGAGGTGCAGTTGTTTAGTGCGAACCGAGCATAGGTGTTCCGCAAAGCGGTCCCCAAGCCTCTCCTTGGTTTCCCTGATATAGAGGAGGCCACAACGGGAACAGCGGATACAAGATACCACATTAGCAGATGTGCAGGTGAACATCTGCTTGATGTGGAAAGTCTTCTTGGGGCCTGGGATGGGGGTGAGGGGGGAGGTGTAGGGGCAGGTGTAGCACTTCCT
>NC_063332.1:124903774-125039614 GCF_021869965.1 Rhincodon typus | reverse complement strand
GATGGGGGTGAGGGGGGAGGTGTAGGGGCAGGTGTAGCACTTCCAGCGGTTGCAGGGAAAAGTGCCAGGTGTGGTAGGGCTGGAGGGGAGTGTGGAGCAGACAAGGGAGTCCCGGAGAGAGTGGTCCCTCCGGAAAGCAGATAAGGGTGGGGAGGGAAAAATGTCTTTGATGGTGGGGTCAGATTGCAGATGGCGGAAGTGTTGGAGGATGATGCATTGGATCCAGAGGTTGGTGGGGTGGTACGTGAGGACAAGGGGGATTCTGTTTTTGTTATTGCGGGGAGGGGGTGTGAGGGATGAGTTGCGGGAAATGCGGGAGACACGGTCGAGGGCGTTCTCGACCACTGAGGCGGGGGGGAGTTGTGGTCCTTGAAAAACGAGGACATCTCAGATGTACAGGAGTGGAATGTCGCATCCTTGGAGCAGATGCAGCGGAGGCAAAGGAATTGGGAATAGGGGATAGCAATTTTGCAGGAAGGTGGGTGAGAGGAGGTGTATTCTAGGTAGCTGTGGGAGTCGGTGGGCTTGAAATGGATATCGGTTTCCAGGTGGTTGCCCAAGATGGAAACGGAGATCCAGGAAGGAGAGAGAGGTATCAGAGATGGTCCAGGTGAACTTAAGGTTGAGGTGGAAGGTGTTGGTGAAGTGGATGAACTGTTCGAGCTCCTCATGGGAGCACGAGGCGGCGCCGATACGGTCATCAATGTAGCGGAGGAAGAGGTGGGGTTTAGGGCCAGTGTAGGTACGGAAGAGGGATTGTTCCACATAACCTACAAAGAGGCAGGCATAGCTTGCGCCCATGCAGGTACCCATGGCCGCCCCCTTTGTCTGTCTGTAGGAAGTGGGAGGAATTGAAAGAGAAGTTGTTGAGGGGGAGGACGAGTTCGGCTAAGCGGATGAGGGTGTCAGTGGAGGGGGACTGGTCGGGCCTGCGGGACAGGAAGAAGTGGAGGGCCTTTAGGCCATCTGCATGGGGAATGCAGGTGTATAGGGACTGGACATCCATGGTAAAGATGAGGTGTTGGGGACCAGGGAATTGGAAGTTTTGGAGGAGGTGGAGGGCATGGGTGGTGTCACGGACGTATTTGGGGAGTTTCTGGACCAAAGGGGAGAAAATGGAGTCGAGATAGGTGGAGATAAGTTCGGTGGGGCAGGAGCAGGCGGAGACAATGGGTCGACCAGGGCAGTCAATCCTTCTCTATTAACCCTTCTCTATTAATTAGTTGGTTGTTCAATATCATTCTCAAGTGGATATGGCAGAGTTAGAGCTTTCCTTTGATGCATTGATATTCCGACCTCTCTTGTCAATAGCCTGTTATCTTTGGTGTTGAATGGGGGATTGCCTGTATGTTTGATTACTAGGTTAATAATCTTTTACAAAATATTCCCAATAATGTCCCTAGTACAACCCTCTGCACTCCACATTTAACAGCACTCTGGGATAGTAATCCATTGTGCCAGTCTGTGAGCTTAGATGGCTCACAGCACGTCACAAAAGCTCAGTTTTGGACTGGTGCATCTTTACATCATGTTCGCACAGCAATCAACATGAGGGCAAATGCCCCACTGCTAGAGTTAAAACGTTGCTTTTGCAAGGTAGTGTCCAGTGCTACCAGTGTCTACAACCGTTGGAGATCACACAACTTTGACTCAGATTCAAATCAAATATAAGGATTCCCAGCATCCATTCACCCAGAGACAATGATCCATTCAGCTGCCTTGAGCATTATTACCTTCCCGTGCTCTAGAGCCAAGGTTTCCCTCCTCCAATGTGGTTGACTCTGAACTGCCCTCTGGGCAATTAGGAATGGCCTAGCAGTGATACCCTCATCCCATTAATGAATAATAAAAAAAAATCCTAATACCCTTTCCAAATTCATTTTTATTTATCTCTAGAAAATAACTTAATGCTTGTTTTCCTACAGGGGTAAATCTTATATGAACTGTCTGTTGTAAGTTCTTTCGCTTCTGGTTGAAGAGAAGACTATTGAAGTATCTCAGTAAAATCCATCCTATATGTTTCAGAAATATTAACATTTCCTGTAATCAAATGGAAACACTACTACTAATCTTTTTTTATCAGTTCTCTCACTGGAACGTATACTTGTTTCATTTTACTCTTACCCTGTCACATCTTTCCACCGTTAAACTTACTTCCACTATCATTCAAAAACTTCCACGGAGACTGCAGCAGTAATTTTAACCACTCCCACCCAATGGGAAGGGAAGAGTTTGGTTCAGAGGTTCACTGCACACCCATGGCTAATTTTATATTCTATTGTCTTGCACTTTTTATTTTTAAATTAAAATAGGTAAGAAGTCTCAGGCTGCTCTGGAGACCAAGCTAAAGAAATTAGAGGAGGAGTGCAAGATCAAAGAAACTGAACGTGTGAACCTGGAATTGGAGCTGACGGAGGTGAATGAAAGCTTGAAGAAAGCTCTTGCTGGAGGCCCCACACTGGGCCTGACAATAGAACCAAAGTCATCAAGAACCTCCAGCCCGCAGGTAAATACAAACAAAATGTATGAGAAATAGTATAGGATGGACAATGGGATCTTTTCCTGACCATTGTTAGTATGTTTGTACACATCCGAGTTAAAATACGGTTTATTTTAAAATTGTATATAGCCTAGTAGTTGATTCACAGACATCCCAATCATAATATGTGAGATTTTAATTTCTATTAAGAAGAGTTTCACAGTTTACCATGGTAGGTTTTGAGCTAGTCCATTTTTGGGTACGTAACTGATTGTGTTTGCTCTATCATTCCCTAACAGGGAGGGCTGATATTCACCCAGTATTGGTTCTTAGGTGTCATTGTAAAACTTTGACTTAGTGGCGCCACTCATCTTTCCAGAAGAAGCTCACCACTTCAGCCCATTCACTTTGGGTAACCTGATGCTGACAGTGGCTCTTGGGCAAGTTCTGATGGGGGGAGGTGACAGGCAAAGGAGGGAGCTCATGACTTTCAAAAGGCAAGAGGAGCACTCCAGCACCTCTTGGCTGCACAGGGATTTTTTTTTAGTCTTTAAAATAGCTTTTGTTGGTAGCCACTTGCTCAGTGTATCCCGAGCTGGAAAACTGAAGCAGTTCAGGTTGTAGTCTGGGAAGCAAGATTTCAGTAAAGTATTTTAAAACGGCTAACGCTGACTGGTGGTACCTGTGCAATTGATCTAACCTTGGATATATTTCAGATATCTTTCAGGCGTAAAGTGGTGTCCTGGGACTTCCTTCCATTCTTCATCCCTAAAAGTGACAGTGCAAGATCCATTTTCTACCCTTCCATCCCAAAATTTTATGTTTAGAAAACATTTAATCTCATTTAACTGTATCATGAATTGGCATTTGTGGAGCTTGCCTCAAGAATTGTGATCACCTTCTGCTCAGTAACAGAATGAACACGAGGGATGGGTCATGGAGAGTATTAAGTCAAGTACTGTTGCAGCAAACAATTTGATATGTGGATCCCATTGGCCAGGCTTTATGTAAATTCCAGCTTACAGTCACATGAAGTTACTTGGTGCTGTTTGGCAGCACAGCTTACTGAATAGTGCACCTTACAGTCTGAAATATCTTCTTTCAATATTTCTCATGAGCTCTTCTCTGTATAAGTGGCCCTTTTCCGTCTGTCCAAGACATGACATTGTTGACAGCACAAATTGTTCCTCTGAGATGATGGCAGTGCTTGGTGGTCAAATAGGAAATGTAAGAATGAATTATAAAACAAAAAGTTTTTAAAAAACAAACAGTACCTTTCAGTTCTGATGCAGCACCATGCCACTTTTTGGGTGTGTGAGATACTAGCCTTGTACTTTCCAGAAATTGGAAGAATGAGAGGACACTTTGTTGTCTGGTCCAATAAGGAGTTACAGGTTTGATGCAGAAAGGATCTGCAGCAGTTTCCCCTGGCTTTGGGCTATAGAACCAGGGAGAACTCAGGATAAGGCCAGAGATAGTAGGAACTGCAGATGCTGGAGAATCTGAAAATTTTCTGAAGAAGGGTCTAGGCCCGAAATGTCAGCTTTCCTGCTCCTCTGATGCTGCTTGGCCTGCTGTGTTCATCCAGCTCTACACCTTGTTATCTCAGGATAAGGCCAAGCCATTTAGGAAAAGCATAAGGAGGAATTTCTTCACCAAGAGTTTAGGTAATCTTTGGAATTGTCTACCCCAGAGGGCTATGGAAGCTCAGTGTTGAATTTGTGCAGGACTGGTCTTGATAGACTTCTAAATATGAGTTACGTCGAGAGCAAAGAACAGGAAAATGGCCTTGAAGCAGTTGATAAGCCATAATATAGTAAATTATAGAACAGAGTCGAAGGGCTGAATAGTGTACTCCTATGTTCTGGTAAACCAATAAATATACAGTATTGGTCCACTGGTCTCAGCTAGTCTCCTTTCTCCATTAGGCAAAGGTGTTTATTGCACAGAAATTAGTTATTGAAGAAAATAATGAAACGGTTGATTGTACCACTTTATTCCACAAGCTTCTGAGCAAAGCTTTCTTCTGTTATATGTAGTAAAACAACAAAGGGTCCCAACTGCTCATACACCTAATAGTGATACAAAATGTTTCCTAAGATTTGTGTTTAACAGAGAGCAAAATGGAAACATGTACATCCTGCAGTTAGGGAAACCTCTGCATTTGAAATATTTATTGCATTATTTATGGTTCTTTGCAGTCCCCTGTGATTATGCACCGCACCCTGGACAATTCTCCAGCTTCCAGCTGTGATACAAGTGACACTGAGCCACTATCACTACCTGTGAATGCAGCTGCTCTCGGAAGAAGACCCCCTTCGATGGTTTCTTCCCCAAGTCGAGGCCATGTACGCAGGAAGGCCAAGGTACAGAAGAATCAGTACAATATTGCTCCTCATTATTTCACTGAAAGTCATTTTAGCTGATATCTGAAATGCAAGCAGCTGCCTAAATAGTTAGGAAACATTTCATAAGAAGTGTAGTTGGGGCTGCCTCACGTCTTTAGTTGTACTACTGGTGTTAGTTCCAGGAGAATGTATTCCTTGCAAATAATAATTAAACAGAGCTCAGTGCACGTGACCTTATAAGTACTGTAGCAGCATACCTCTTGTGGAGGACAGACAGTGTCGTAATGAGAACACAACAGCCTGGAAATTGAAAATAGGTTGTCTCTAGCCTACGATGCAATTTCACCATAATTGTGCCAAAACTACAACAGGAAATCCCCCACAGTAACAGAAATTTCTTCCTCAATTTAATACCCATCATTCTTAGAAGGCAGCCCCTTGAGACCAAGGATGACTTTATTCCATTCTGCAGTTGTAGGTCTTGAGATGACTGAAAGCTGCAATGCTGGACCCCGTACACCCTTACACAGGATGGATCAGAGGTGTTTGAATGGATGAGAGGGTGCTTTAAAAGATATTAATATTCCTAATAGCAGAAATGGCCCAAAACTTTACCAAAAGTTATCAGTGAACCAGTTGTATTTTACAGGATGGTGAAACTGTGGAATGTCCATTCACAAAAAGCCATGAATTAGTAAGTTTAAATCCTAAATCAATAGACTTTTGCTAGCCAAGGGTAATAGGGATGTGGTATGGAGTCAAGGCAGGTGGATGAAGTTAAGATACAGATTACCTAGGGTCTCATCAAATGACAGGGAAATAACAGATGTGATCTCCTCCAGATCCTATATTCCTGATTTCACAGTTTTTCTGGTTATTTGCTAACAGTGATAAGTGAATGAAATTGGGTGCTCAGCTTGCTGTGCTGGAATTTGAAATCATGACCTTCAGTTTGCTAGCTTAGTAACACAGTCACCAAGCTACCATACCCTCTTTTATGTACAGGTTTTATTCTCAGGAAAAATGTTCCATGAGTCTCTTGCCTTTGAATGAGCAAGTGCAATTTGGCTTCCCTTCTGTTCAATAACTGAAATCTAGCCTGAATGACAGCAACTGATAGATTACGTAGACTAGTTATTTTACGCTCAATCCAATTTTATTTTTGGCTGTTATCAGTGTCTCACTGACAGGTTAGACTACAAGAAGACAGTGGGCCTGTCCACCAAAAGAAAAGTCAGGGCCAAGCCCACCTATAGCATTGTGGGAAGCCATGACAGGATTTTATAGTCATCAGGCAATTAGATGCTGCAGGTTGTGGCTTTTGTGCAATAATGTCCTAAATCCCAGATTTTCCAGCCGATCAGATGACCAGCAACTCACCAGTCCCAGCAGTGCTACCTGGCGTAGTGGGCCCTGCTTTGACTACAGTCCCAAAGAGAAGGCTGGACTGGAAGGCAAGTGGGGCAGCCTTGCCAGTGCAGGTTAGACAGGCCCAGGTAGAGGGAGGGAGATGAAGGTGATGATAGGAAAATGGGTGGTGGTTGAAATAGGCACTTTCAGGGAAGTCATGCTGGTGATAATGAATGGTTTATATGTCAGTCCTAACACATAATTCTAAAAGTTATTGTTTTTCTTCCTGTTTCTTGTCTTTAATTCATTCATTAGCTTCTATATCTGTAAGACACCATTCCTATTCCAGGTCAGTTGTGGACTGTTAGGTTTTTCTTTGCAACAGGAAATGTTTGTTCTCCAGTGAATGGTGTACTCCTTCAATGTAAATGGGTTGTCTAAGTTTTACATAGTAAGACCAAGCATTTCATTCCTAACAGGTGTTAGTCATTGGAACACTGAGATGACAAGATGATAAAAGGTCAAAGTCCATCTAGTTCAGCTTCTATCATTCCTGGCCTCAAGGTGCAATAATGGCGTTACTGACTTGTCATAATATTTACTCTATCAGTTAGCCAGAATGGATCTAGAGAAGGAAGTCTACAGTGATACAAACCTTTTGAGAACCAGACCTTTGTAGTCATCTGTTTTTCAAGCCTGCTACATGGGTCAGATCTCTAATTAATCAAGTTCTAAAAACCGAGAATATTGTTTTATGGTGACTTTGAGCTGGAAAATCTGAAACCTCGCATGAGTGAGAACATTGATTGTAGGTAATACTTACGATTGAAACTCATTGAGCAAGCAACATTCTCACAGTGCTTTTCTTAATTTAAATAAAAATCAGGATATTTGAAAATAAACACAGGAAATTCAGAAACATCACAAGAATCCGTGCTAGATTCGTGGAAGATAACTTTTAGTTTGTAAAATAGCCAGTCATTTATTGAAAAAGGGAGGCAGGCAGAAAGCAAACAACAGGCCAATTAGCTTAACATCTGTCATAGGGAAAATGTGAGAAGTTATTATTAAAGACATTGTAACAGGGCATTTAAATAAGTTCATGGTAATCAGGCAGATCCAGTATAGTTTTTGTCAAAGTGAAATCTTGTTTAACTAATTTGTTAGAGTTCTTTTGAAGAAGTAACTACTACTGTTGATAAAGGGGAACCAGTAGATGTATTATTCTTAGATTTAGAACAAAGAACAATACAGCACAGGAACCAGTCCTTCGGCCCTCCAAGCCTGCGCCAACACATTTTGCCCTTCCATAATAAAACAGGCTTCACTTACAGGATCTATATCCCTCTATTCCCTTCCTATTCGTGTATTCATCCAGGTGCTTCTTGAATGCTGCTATTGTGTCTGCTTCTACCACCACCTCCTGCAGCACATTCCAAGCACTCCCCACCCTTTGTGTGAAAAACATGCCTCACACATCTCTTTTAAACTTCCCCCCCTCGCACCTTGATCCTGTGTCCCCTAGTAATTGATCCCTCCACCCTGGGGGAAAAAACTCATTTTCCACTCAATCCGTGCCATTCACAATTTTTTAAACTTCTATCAGGTTGCCTCTCATTTCCTGCGTTCCAGTGAAAACAAACCCAGCCTATCCAATGCTTCTTCATAGCTAAAATCCCCCATACCAGGCAACATCCTGGTAAACCTTTTCTGTACCCTCTCCAAAGATCCACATCCTTCTGGTATTGTGGTGACCAGAACTGTGTGCAATATTCCAAGTTTGGTGTAACTAAAATTCTATAAAGTTACAACATAATTTGTCTATCCTTATGCTCAGTGCCCCTTCCAGTGAAGGCAAGCATGCCATAGGCCTTTTTCACTACTTTATCTACCTGCACTGCCACCTTCAGTGATCTGTGGACCTGTACTTGACCTTCCAAAATACATCACCCCACATTTGTCAGCATTAAACTCCATCTGCCATTTTTCTGCTCATGCCTCCAACTGATCTATATCCTGCTGCATCCTCTGACAATCCTCCTCACTATCCGCAACTCCACCAATCTTTGTATTGTTCGCAAACTTACTAATTAGACCAGCTACGTTTTCCTCCAAATCATTTATGTAGATCACAAACAGCAGAGGTCCCATCGCAGGTCCCCATGGAACACCACTAATCACAGGCCTCCATTCCAAAAGGCATCCTTCCACCACTACCCTCTGCCTCCTATGACTAAGCCAGTTCTGCATTCGTTTTGCCAGCTCACCCCGATACCACGTGACTTCACCTTTTGTACCAGTCTGCCATGAGGGACTTTGTCAAAGGCTTTACTGAAGTCCATGTAGACAACAGTCGGTTTTTCCTCATCAATCATCTTCGTCACCTCCTCAAAAAACTTGATCAAGTTAGTGAGGCATGACCTCCCCTGCAAAAATACCATGCTGTTTATTGCTAGTCAGTCCATTTGCTTCTAAATGTGTATAGATCTTGTCCCTGAGAATCTTTTCCAATAATTTCCCTGCCACTGACGTGAGGCTCACAGGCCTATCATTTCCTGGATTATCCCTGCAACCTTTCTTAAACAATGGGTCAACATTGGCTATTCTCCTGTCCTCGGGGACCTCATCAGTGGCAAAACATGTCTGTCAATGCTCCAGCAATTTGGTATCTTGCTTCCCTCACTATCTGGGATAGATCCCATTAGAACTCAGGGACTTATCTGCCTTAATTTTTTTTTAAGACACACAACACCTTTTCCTTTTTAATAGCAACTTGGCTTAGAAATTCAGCACTCCATTCTCTGAGATCGTCCTCCACCAAGTCGCTGTCTTTGGTGAATACTGACACAAAATATTCATTTAAGACCTCACCTACATTCATGAGAATGGTCCCAGGAATGGAAAGCTAAACATATGAGGAACGTTTGAGAACTCTGGGACTATACTCATTGGAGTTTAGAAGGATATGGGGGGATCTAATTGAAACATACAGAATACTGAATAGCCTGAACAGAGTGGATGTTGGGAAGATGCTTCCATTGGTAGGAGAGACTAGGACCCAAGGGCACAGCCTTAGAGTAAAGGGAAGACGTTTTAGAACAAAGAGAAACTTCTTCAGCCAGAGAGTGGTTAATCTATGGAAATGACTGCCACAGAAGGCTGTGGAGGCCAAGTCATTGAGTACATTTAAGACTGAGATAGATAGATAGGTTCTTGATTATCAAGGGTTACGGGGAGAAAGCAGGAGAATGGGGTTGAGGAACTTATCAGCCATGATTGAATGGCGGAGCAGACTCGATGGGCTGAATGGCCTAATTTCTGCTCCTATGTCTTATGGTCTTACCTCTCTGGCTGCACACATACATTCCCTCCTTTGTCCTTGCCTAGGCCAACCCTTTTCCTGGCTACCTTCTTGCTTTTCATATATCTATAAAAAGCCTTGGGATTCTCCTTAGTCCTGCTTGCTAATGACTTTTCATGACCCCTTTTAGCCCTTCTAATTCCTTATTTAAGTTCTTTCCTACTTTCCTTATATACGTCAAGGGCTTCATCAGTTCCCATCCTCCTAGACTTTACGTATGCTTCCTTTTTCTTTTTGACCAAGGTCATAATATCCCTGATCACCCAAGGTTCATGTAACTTGCCATACCTATCCTTCTTTCTCGCAGGAATGTGCTTTTCCTGAACTCTTATCACTGCCGTTTGAAAAACTTCCACATGTCCGATGTGGATTTTCCCTCAAACAGCTGCCTCCAATCAACACTCTCCAGTTCCTGCCTAATATTGTTATAGTTCACCCGAGGACTGCTTGTTATCCCTATCCACGAGTATCTTAAAACTCACGTTATTATAGCCACTACTCCCGAAATGCTTCTCCACTGAAACTTCACTCACCTGGCCAGGCTTATTTCCCAAATTCAGGTGCTTCCTGATGATAACCCCTTCCCTGTTTGGACTGTTGACGTACTGTGTCAAGAAACCTTCCTGAATGGTCCTTACAGATTCTGCCCCATCTATGGCCTGAGCACGAAGTGAGTCCCAGTCAGAGTAGGGGAAGTTAAAATTACCCTCCAGCACAACCCTGCTGTTTTTACATCTTTCCAAAATTTGTCTACATGTTCTCTCCTCCACCTCCTGGCTGTTAGGAGCCCTGTAATATTGCCCCAGCACAGTGATTTCACCTTTCCTATTCTCGAGTTCTACCCATATTGCCTTGCTGCACGAGTCCTCTGATGTATCCTCCCTCAGTACAGCTGTGAGATACTCCATTTCCAGTAAAACAACTCCCCACCCCTTTTACATCCCCTTCTATCACACCTGAAATATTTAAATCCTGGGACATTCAGCTCCCAGTCCTGTCCCTCTTTCAGCCAAGTCTCCATAATCGCAGTAATATCATAGTTCCAAGTACTAACCAACACTCAGTTCATCTAGCTTGCCAATTATATTTCTTGCATTGAAACACACACATTTCAGATCACTTCCCCTTCTCTTTTTAACAGCATTTCCCTGCCTGTTCTTAGTCAGGTTTGTCCTGGTTTCTACCTCTTCCTTAATGTCTGTACCTACGGCCCTACTTCTCTGGTTCCCATCCCCCTGCCACACTAGTTTAAACCCTCCCCAATTACTCTACCAACTACCCCCACCCCCTAAGGACATTAGTCCTGGTCCTGCCCAGGTGTAACCCATCCAGTTTGTACAGGTCCCATCTCCTCAAGAACCAGTCCCAATGGCACACAAATCTGAAACCCTCCCCCTCACACCATCTTTTCAGCCATGTGTTCATCCTATATATCCTGCTGTTTCTATTCCGAATAGCTCATGGCACTGGTAGTAATCCTGAAACCTTTTGGAGATCCTACATTTTGACTTTCTTCCTAGTTGTCTATATTCTGCTTTTAGGACTTCATCTCTTTTATTTTAACCTATGTCATTTGTACCATGACCACTGGCTGTTCACCCCCCACCTCCCCCCCAGAATGTCCTGCAACCACTGTGACACATCCAGGACCCTAACACTAGGGAGGCCACACACCATCCTGGGTTTTCCTTTGCGGCCACAGAGACTATTCCCCTTACAATTGAATCCGCTATAACTACTGCATTTCTATGCTTATTTCTCCCTCCCTCTGCAGCAGAACCAACCATGGTGCCATGAATTTGGCTGTTGCTGTTATCCCCTGAGAGGCCATTCCCCTCAACACTATCCAAAACAGTATATCTGTTCTGCAGAGGAATAACCACAGGAGATTCCTGCACTGCCTACTTAGCCCTCCTGCTCTGCCTGGTGGTCACCCATTCCCTTCCTGCCTGTGGAATCTGAGTCTGCAGTGTGACCACCTCTCTTTACATGCTATCTACGATACTCTCCACCTCACGAATACTCCATAGTATCCCCAGACACTGCTCCAACTCAAACTCCAGGCTTCCAGGAGCTACAGCTGGAGACACTTCTTGCACACATGCAGGTCCCTGACACTGGAAATGTGAACAGCTTCCCACATCAAGCAAGAAGAGCAGCCTATGATTTGGAGCTCTCTTGCCATGTCTTACCCCTTAACTTACTTAATCCTTACAATGCCAAATATTTTTCTTCGCTTCTGATGCTCTCTGCTCTGTTAACAATTTCCAAAACTTATCTGTCACTCACCAACAACAGAGTCCAGAAACTGTTTAGGCTCGCTCTCCTTTGCCCGCTGGAATTCTTGCTGCTGACCTTCCTCTCTCAATGTTTTGTCTCTTCTTCTCCTCTGAACCTTGCCTCTCTTTTTTTTTGGTTAGAGGATGGAAACACTACAGTAATGTACTGTTTGGGGCTAACCATTCCTCCATAGCAGGTTCTTCCATAAAACACTTTACACCCATGCTAACTGCAAAGTCCACTCCCAGAATACAAACGAGCAATGTCTCAGCACCCTCTGGTTGGATGTTCTTCCTCCTGCTTATCATTGGGGATGGTCTTCCACAATACCCTTCACATCCACACTGACTATGAAGTCCACCCCCAGAATTTCAAAAATATACTTTATTCATAAAAAAATCTCTTTGTATATATACATTGACACAAAAGCAGTTCGGTTCTCCACAGTTGCATGTCAAATGAACACACAACATTGGAGTTGGACTATCCACAAAACCAAAGATCTCTCTTACACGTATGACACTAATATTTACATATATTTGACACACTAGGAGGATCTGATAATTGAATGGACCCCTGTCTACCTTCAGTAGTAATACCTCAGACAATGGTCATCCCTGACTTGCACCTTGGCAGCAGCTGCCCCAAATTTTAGTGCGTTCCTCAGCACGTAGTCCTGGACCTTGGAATGCACCAGTCTGCAACACTCAGTCAGGGTCAACTCCTTGTTCTGAAAGACCAACAAGTTTCGGGCAGACCAAAGAGAGTTGATGGTCCTCCAGGCTCGGTCGATGTTTGTTTCGTTGTGCGTCCTGGGGAACAAACTATAGAGCACAGATTCCCCATCACGGAGAGAGAGCAAGAACTGCAGGAACTGCTCAGGATGAACCTTGACAAAAACCACTGCATCTTACTCTGGGCTTCCCTTGCAAAGGCACATTCCAGAAGGAAGAGTGTGACAATCTCAACCGCCCAGCAGCCTCTTCAAATTCAAACAAGCAATGTCTCAACACCCTGTGGTTGGATGCTCTTCCTCCTGCTTATCACCGGGAATGGTCTTCCACAATACCCTTCACATCCACACTGACTGCAATGTCCACTCCCAGAATTCAAACGAGCGATGTCTCAGTACCCTCTGGTTGGATAATTTCTAGAAGATGTTTGATAAGGTGTCACATCAAAGATTATTGTGGAAAATTCATTGTACGGAGGGGTAACATAATGGCATGGGTAGAAGAGTTGGTGACTAACAGGGAGCAGAGAGTAAGAATAAATGGATCCTTTTCATGTTGGCAGAATGTTATGAGTGGTGTGCCACAGGGGTCAGTGCTGGGCACCAACTGGACAATTTATATAAATGATCTGGATGAAGGGACTGAAGGTATTGTGTCTAAAGTTGCTGAAGACACAAAGATAGATAGGAAAGTGCATTGTGAAGAGGACATAAACCCACAAAGGGCTAAAGATCAGTTAAGTAAGTGGCCAAAGATCTGACAGATGGAGTACAGTGAGGGAAAATGTGAAATTGTTCACTTTGGCAGAATGAATTAAAAAGAAGCATCTCCATTATCTAAATAGTGAGAGGTTGTAGAGCTCTGAGATGTAGCAAGATCTGTGAGTTCTATTGTATGAATCACAGAAGGTTAGTATGCAGATTCAGCAAACAATCAGGAAAGCTAATAGAATATGTTTTATTGCAATGGGAATTAAATGCAACAGTAGGGAGGTTACATTTCAGTTATACAGGGCATTGGTGAGACCATATCTGGAGTACCATGTAAGGTACTGGAAGGATGTTAATACATGGAAACAGTTCAGACAATGTTTACTAGACCAATGCCTGAAATGAGTGAATTGCCTTGATAGGAAAGGCTAGATAGGCTAGACTTGTTTAGAAGAGTTGGAGGTGACTTACTTAACCTATAAGATCCTGAGGAGACTTGACTGTGTAGCTGTCGATAGGAATTAGAGGTCATGATTTAGAAATAAGTTACATCCATTTAAGACATAAATGAGGAAACATCTTTTCTCGGAGGGTTGTGAATCTTTGGAATTCCCTTCGCAAAAAGGCCGTGGATGCATTTAAATATTTTTAATGCCAATGTAGATAGCCTTTGATAACCAAAGGAATAAAAGATGGTTGGGCTATGCAGGAAAGTAGAGTTAGGTTAAAATCAAATCGGCTGTGATCTCAGAGACAGTAAGGATGCAGATGCTGGAAGCTAGAGTCAATAAATGTGGAGCTGGAAAAGCACGGTAAGTCAGACAGCATCCGAGGAACAGGAGAGTCAACATTTCAAGCCAAGACTCTTCTTCAGGATGAAAGTTTCGACCCAAAACAATGACTTTCCTGCTCCTCAGATGTTGTCTGACCCGCTGTGCTTTTCCAGCCAAGATCATATTGAATGGTAGAGCCGCTTCAAAGGGCCGAGTCACCTATCCTTGTGCCTTGCAGGTATGTTCGGAATAGAAATTTCCTGATTGTTCTCATTTTTCATTTTGTTTTACAGGAATGGGAACTGAAGACTGGAACATAAAACAAGAAAAGAAAGTGTTCTCTTTTATAGTATTTATTTCCTTAAACAATATGTACAAGACCAGAAGCACTGCCACTGAGTCCTTCAGTTAAAAGAACTACACAGTCTGTATGGTCCTCTCAAACACTGTGGAAAGACAGCAATTGTTCCATGTTGAAGTGTAGCTTTATGTCTTGGGTCAAAGCTGAAAGTTTTTAAACTATTCCACTTCACCCTCCATTGTTGATTGACTAATTGCGTTACAGCATTGGACACTTGTTCAATAATGTTGTGTTATTTTAATACATAAATGTCTCAATTTAAAAAAAAAAACAAGTCTTGGGAAAGGAAAAATTTTGAGTATCCCTAACACAAATAGAAAAACATATTTATTACAATAGAGGCATTTTGAGTTTTCGTTTTAATTTATGACTATAATAAAACAAAAGTTGAGTGTGTTGGCTATAGTGCTCCCCAAAGGATGAAGCCAGATAAGAAATCAATAGCCTCAGTAAATCCTGCAGTAACCAGCCAGTTTTGAAAATTGTCACCTATTTTTATTCTTGCTCACCCTATTTAGAGGAGATGCTCAAGTATTTTCCAGGAACAACGCACGGTTTGCTATAACACACTGGGTTTGGTGATTCTAATTAGAGTCAAAACCCATTCACTTAGACTTAAAATGAGACCCATCGATTCATCGAAAATGAAATCACTGCTTGTATTTTCCATGCAAGATTGATTTTTAGTTCTTAAAAACATTTGTTCAGTCATAGATTCAAGATATTGTACTTGTTATTTACTGTAGATTGTATCATTCTGCAGATTTTCTAAAATAATAACTTCATTTCACCGACAATGAAGAGGGTTTTGATACATGAGCAACTTTTGATATATTAGGCAAGCGATATTGGTTTAAAAAAAAAGTTTTGATGTAACATAGTTGATGTGCTTTTTGTACTTTGAGGAATATGTAATTATGTATAATTTTATTTGGAGCAAGTCCATATTTAAAAATTATTTGTCCAGATTCCCACAATTTCAAGGTGAAGGACTGAATATAAAATATGAAAAATAACAAAAAAAATTTGTGAACTACTAGTAATAATTTTTGGATAGAATTTGTGTTTCTGTACAGCTCTGATGATTGATCCCAAATCTTAACAGAGGGCATGGGACCACTTGGCTGTACTACATTTGGTTTGCAAAACTTTTATCAGCAATATATTTCAATATTATTCATCTCTCAACATAATCATATTAACAACAGAAAATGCAGGAAACATTCAGTAGTCAGGCTGTGGAGAGAGAAACCAAGTTGACATTTCACATCAATAACCACCTGAATGTTTCTAGCATTTGCAGCATTTTGCTTTTTGTTTTAGAGCATAATCATATTGTTGCTTCTTATTAGGGCAAGTGATTTGGTTCTGTGCATATCTATGCAAAAATGGACACTTTCACCAACTTGGAAAGATTTTATACAGTTACAATACTCTGACAGAAAATTTGCATGATTTAGAAATTTATGAAGCGTATTCCTGAATGATGTATTCCTCCAAATCACTTGCCCTTGTTACTATTATATTGATTAAAAATACATTAGAATATGTGTAGCAAGTAGTGTTACTAGAATCTGGCAAATAAAATAGAAAACACGGGAAAGTATTGCATCTATAATAGTAAATCTTCCACAAAATTAATGTATATTTTGTCAAAAAAATTCCACCCAATCACTGTGCCTTACATCGTCTGTTATTTGTAGCATTTCATAGTTTTCATCTTCTAGTATTGTACAGCATTATAGCAGACCTTTCAGCCCAACAGGTCCATGCCAGTGCATATGATCTACACAACTTCTTTATCCAACCTTAACAAAACATCCTTCTGTTCATTTCCCTGTCATGTGCATTTATGTATTTGTTGCTTCAACTATCTAAAGGTTTTAACTACAGTTTTCTAGTTTGGTATGAAAACTTATGAACAAACTTAATTTTGAATTACAATTAAGTTTTGATTGACCGACGGAAGGGGCCAATTGTCCAGTAGCCGACCAGAAGTTAAAAGTGAATCAGAAGAGCATTTTTGTTAGAATGTTTTAACGTGAATTATTTCACCACTAAATTGCTAATTGCCAAATAATATTGCTGAGGATTAATGTTTTCTCCTTCGTTTAAAAAAACACATGATTTCCATTAGAAACAATATTTTGCTGCCAGTGCCAGAAGTTAAATATGAGAAAAGTGATACAGAAATGCAACACAAATTTCAGATATAATCTTTAGTGCCAATACCACAAACAGTCAATATCTGTATTTGTGGACAATAAATATAGTGTAGAAGTATATAGTGTTTTTGGTCTTTTCTAGAAAGAAAAACATTTTAATATGAAACATTTTTACATTCATCTGAGTCTGTCAACTGTAACAATTGATCAGGGACTACATCTGTTAGTAGTAATCATAGACAAATACCTACACTGTGATACATTTCAGTAAAATTAGACTTTGTGCATAAAACAAATGAACAAGTAAATTTTTATGTTTTGAATGTTCCACATTACCAGAAACGCCACAGCCTAATAGTGAAAGATTGTGCCATCACTGACGCTTAATCCCTCGAAGTTTGGGAAAAGCATATGGGATCTGGAGGTATTCCTACTTAAGCTGGGACTAATTTCTTTGATTTTTTTTTAACAAATGTTGATATTAACATTAATAATATCATGGAATAAACAGGGCAACGTGGATTCAGTAAGGCAGTTCTCAACTTCTTGAAAAGGTGACTGCACCATTGAAAAGTCTGAACCATATGTGACCTTGTGACTTCATTCAGTTGGCTCTGCATCCCGTGGACTCCACTGCTGCTAAATTCTTCTGAATAGAAGCAGCATGCAACAGCCTTCAAAAGGCAGGACAATGGCACCAAGCCATAATGTTAAACTAAGCAAGCTGGTACAGATAGGATGGGCCAAATAGCCACATTCTGTGCTGTAACACTTCTGTGATTCTCCTGAAATTTGTCAGGACGTTTTAATTGGCTGTCTGCAGAGACATTGTTTCAATTTTGTATACTGTTAAATTCTTTAAAATTAGTCAAACCACACAAGCTGTGGCAAAAACAGAAATAGCTGGAGAAACTCAACAGGTCTGGCATCATTTCTGGAGAGAAAGCAGAGTCAAGACTGAAGAAGGGTCACTGGACCCGAAATATTAACTCTGCTTTCTCGCCACAGATACTGTCAAGACCTGCTGAGTTTCTTCAGCCGTTTCTGATTTTGTTTCATTTCTGGCATCCACAGTTCTTTGTTTTTGATACAAGCTGTGAATAGTTTTTCTGAATTTGCAGTGGACTAACTAACAGTCCTTAAAGGGGTCACTAGAGACCTGATTGTTTCTGTGTTACAGTTGGATTGACTGCCTCACCAACCATGCCCTTTGAATACAAAGTGAGGTGACACGGTAGAGGCAGCAGCGCACAGCAATTATTACACAGACTCAAACTTATTACACCTTAATTGTATGCTTTCAGTATGACCCCAAAAAGAGGCTTTAATGATATTCTACCCTAATAGTTTAAAAATTCTTCTGCTCAGTATCTTTCCTTTCCCATCTATTGCATGTGTGATACAATCTAAGACTATAAGATCTAGGAGCAGAAATAGCCAGTCAGCCAATCGAGCCAGCGTCACCATTCGATGATATAGCTGATCTGATAATCCTCAACTCCACTTTCCTGCCTTTTTCCCATAACACTTGACTCCTTTACTGAATAAAACAATGTCTTTCTTAGCATCAGATATGATTAATGACTCAGCCTTGACAGCCCTCTGTGGTAAAGAATTCTACACTTTCACAACCCTTTGAGAGAAGAAATTCCTCATACTCTTGATTTTATTTCTGCTTGTTACACTCTTAAATTTTCTGTCATGGTTTATTTTGCATATAAATATAAAATTATTTGTCTTCCTGTCCGTTACATGTCTTTGCTGCTATTTCACGATAATACCTGGACTTCACGTTTACACTCTTTGTGCCATTTTTTGGGGCATTCGACCAGTTGAGTAGTTGAACCACGTGGACTTTATAGATGACACATCGCTTTGTTGTTTCCTTCATTGAATATGCAAGGGCTCAATTCCGCTACAGTTTTATTTGCCCACAAAGGTATTTATTTGTTAGTTTATTTTCAAACTTCATCGTGCCGTTTTTCTTCAAACTTCAGGTATAATCACTTCATTTAAGTAACATGCTAGCTGCTCATCAAGCAGAAAGATCACTGCTAGAGATGTATCATCTAGCATTTATTTGTCCTTGTTTACGAAGTTATGTACCTGCCAGTGAAAGACATCCACTGTGACTTTAATAGATCGTAATTTAGAAAGGAAAATAGTGAATTCTCGGTGATTTTATTTTTGCAGTACAATGTGGTCAAATCTCAGTTCTGTAGTTATGCTCTCGTGTATTGTTATTGTAAATTGTTTTTATTTGTTGTAGAGTGCTTTCCTGTGTTTCCATATGTAAATATAGGATGACTGACGAAGCTATACACTGTTCTGCTTCGTGATCTTGGTTCTCATAGAGTTTGAAGCTACATGTGAAAGAGTCATTTTATGAATATGCACTTCTGGCACCACGTGAAATGCATGGAATCAAGCGAATTGATGGCCTGTTGATCTTTATTGCGCAATTCCTTTCATGTTCCTGGCAGGCAAATCTGTGTGTGTCTGCAGTGCAAACATGTAAAATTTTAGCTCAATACGTTTTAAAATGTATAACGTGTGTAACAAGAATCATCTCGAATAGAAGAAAAGTTGACTGAATTTACAGCAGGTAGTTATTTACATGACCTGAAACTGATGATGCAGGTTCTATGCTACAGACTTTGCTTTTGCTTTTTAAGTGAAGTAATTCTGTAGTTGGATCAAGTGTGGGTGGATTTCAGTCACAGTAAGTTGCTGAACATTTCATATTTGCCTGCAATATCTTTGCATCCTTTGTGCCCTGGGACAGCAAAGGCATGTTAAAAAGCTGAAGTTTTCCATTGATCAGTCTGCAGTATGAAAACTGGTCTCAAAGAAAAGCCAACGTACTACTTATAAATTGGTTTCAGCTGGAACCTTGCATTTCTACCCACTCATACCCCTGCTGGAGTAGCTATCCTGAGGTCAAGTCCCAGTTGGGTCATTAATGTTGTAGGTGTATGCTTAATGTGTCCAAATGCCTTGACTGCAAAAAGTGAGATGAGTTTAGGAGTATAACTAATGAATGGCATATGTTTTGCTCCCCCAGAAACAGGGAAATGTGGTTCCAAGATTGTTTACTTTGCAAAGCCAAATGCAAATATGTGCAAAATTCTCATCTTCCTTGGCAATGTTTCTAACAACCACACTTGCATTTCAAGTGGTAATACAACTCTTATGTTTATGTCTGAGTTTTAGATTGAGGTTTACTATTGAGCTAAATGGACCTGGAAGAATCCATCAGAAGTCATAGGATACTGTTTTTTGGACTTTATTATTTTTTCCACATCTGCATCAGGCAGTGGCAGTCCTGTATCTTATTTCTACCCACTAACAACTGCACAGAGTAAGCATCTCCAACACTTCTGGCCTTCAATGAGATTACCTGCTGTCCAAGCTGCTATGTGTAGACTGTCACTTCTTTATCGTACCATATGAGATTCAGGACTTTACTGATTCTGTGTCAGCAGCACCAATTAAAGCAGGGGGAGGGATGAAGATAATTCAAGTTATGAATAAACAAACTCTATGAGGAAACAGGCACGAATGAAATAATGTGTGAATTTAAGCTGAAATATTACTAACTCTGCCTGAGTTCAATTCATTCCTTGTATTCACAGATCTGATTTAGTTGATATTTAAGAGTGGAATTGAATTTTCTATTTGGCAAATCTAATTTCTTTCTTGCTGCTTCAAAACATCGTGTATATAAGACCCTTTATTAAACTATGCTGATGACACTTGCAAGTCGATCAAGATGTTTTCTAACTGCAGCTTCACTGTGATGTAAATAGAGCATCTGTTTTCACTGTAAGAATAGCAAAATTCTGGACTATAACCTTACTGGTTTTTGTTTTTAACTAAATTAAGTGAGAATAATAAACATCTTGTATAAACCAAGTGTGTAAATGATACCCAATTATTTCTGCACCTTAGTGTTTTGTTACTTTTACCTGTAAGCTGTTAATGTTTTTATGTACTGTATTATTTCAAACCATACCAGTTTTTTAATACAATACAAAACTACGTTGTATATTGAAATAAAATTAATCTTAAAAATTGGATTGCTTTTGATACAAGTTCTTAATACATAAAACCAGGCCCACACATTGGCACTACAGCCTGTGAGCATGAGGTAATGTGCATCATTCCAGCATGTAGTACAGCAAACTGACTCTGCTGATGGTTTTAGGTTAATTCAGAGTCAGCTACCCATTTCTACTTTTAATGGCAAACAAAATATTGAAATTTTATGTAATTTTTACAGTAACTTCTTAGTATTGGATATTTTTTTTCCTCCATGTTGTGTTGAAATATAAAGTGCCCTTTCCCTCTTCCCACTTTCCCCAGTTGCCTCTAAACCCAATATTGACAGACAGTTGGAACTCTGTCTGAGGGGGCCCTTCTCTCTGATTACACTGTCCTTTCGTGTCCTATATATTTCACTCGTTGAATTGTCTCTACACACAGCAGGCAGGCAGACTGTTCCTTCTCTAATGATGTATGAGCTGATAGCAGGGGTGGTGTGTGGAGGGGGAAGATGCTGGATGTGGTTTATTTAGATTTCCAACAAAATTCTGACAATATCTCATGAGAGACTAATAAATAAAATTAGAGGGAATATTTCAGTGTGGAGGGTAAATGTAATATTGCCAAATTTGTAGATAGCAAAATTCAGTGTAAATGTGAATTGTGAGGATACAAATATGCTTCTAGGGGATTCAGCGAGGCTAACTGTATAGGCAATGATCTGGCAGATGGGATTCAATGTTGAAAAATGAGGTTCTGTGCTTTGGTCAGAAAAACATTTCTTAAATGGTGAGAACCTGCGAAATATTGAACTTGAGGGAATTTATTGTCTTTAGTCGAGAATTACTGCAAATTAACATGCTAACAATTGAGAAGGGAAATGGAAAGTTTGCCCATATACAAGAGGATTTGAGTATGAGTAAATATTTCTTACTGTATTTATAAAGTACCCAGGGTGTCATCAAGGTGCTATGTGAAGTTTTGGCATTTGTACCTGCCACAAAAGGATTGTCAGAAAGGTGGCCAAACTAATTCCTGGCCTTCATTGTGCGGGTGCACTGAGATGAGGGAAAGTTTGTTGTGTTGTTGATCAATGATGCCCATAACCTGCTCTACAAGTACGAGTGAGAAATTCTGTGCCAAAAATCATTATACAAAAGCACTACCAACCAGCAATGGACTACAACCAAGGAACAGGCCATCACCATCAAACAACACAGGACAAGAACAAAGAAGAAACACATTCTACAGGAGAAACCGACCAAACTGATCCACCGCAGGACAACAACCCAGACTCATGGATAAGAAACCTATCCAGCAGACCACTTAGAGAAACCGAGGAAGCTGTTCTAATATGTGGACTAAAGTATAACCACAGAGACACAAACAGAACAGACCTTATGGCTGCCCTGGAAGCTACACTAAAAGGTAATAGACTCTCAGACAAAACACAACAAGCCATTGGACAAACTATAATCCCTACACTGAACCGGAGGAATGAATGGGATACCGTCAACGCATCAGAGAGAAAAGCTATGAAGAAAGACAGGAACATTATCAACCTACCAGTGGACAAAAGGTGCATGACCATCATTATGAACAAACTGGACTGCGTTGGGGAAGCACAGGCATTGCTTGCAGATACACTCACTTACCAACAGGTGGAGATAGACCTAACATCGCAGATAGGTAATGGGATCACCCAAACACTGAAGAGACTAAAAAACGCAGGACAAATAACCAAGACAGACTACATGAAAATGAAACCAGAAGGCTCAAATACCCCCAGCTTTGATGGGCTACCTAAAGTACACAAATCCCCCTCAGACCCATGGTCTCCCTACTAGGCACACCTACACACAAACTGGCCAAGGATCTACAACAGAGACTGAAACACCTGGTCAATGGACCACTCCACTCCATCTACTCAACCCAGGAATTCCTTAACAACTTCAAAAATATTAAAGTCAATGACGACAAGATTATGCTATCTTTTGACATCACAGCACTATTCACGTCCATTGATATACCAATAGCCAAAGAAACAGTTGCCACATTACTGGATACAGCGGGAACACCAACTCCAAACAGCTCCATCAGCAAGGACAACATAGTCAGACCACTGGACCAATGCCTCACCACACACTCCATCTTTAATGGCCAAATATACAAATAAATCAATGGCACACCTATGGGGTCACCCATCTCTGGACTTATTGCAGAGACAGTCATGCAGAGACTGGACTACGTTATCTTGCCCCTCATACAGCCAAAACTGTGGATCCGATATTTGGAGGACACGTTTGTCATCGTTAAATGCACTAAGTTATCTGTTTCTAGACATCAGGGTAGAACGAATGACCAATGGGGAGTTCCAAGCCACAGTATATCGGAAAGCAACCCACACTGACCAAATCCTCATTTTCCACAACAATCACCCCAACGTCCACAAACAAAGCTGTGTTAAGACACTATTCAAATGGGCCACAACTCACTGCAACATGCCAGAACTATGCAAGGAGGAGGAAGAGCACCTATACAAGGTTTTTGCTAACAACAGATATCCCAACAACTTCATCTGCAGGTGCCTACCAGATACACAATGCCAAGAGGACACAGTACGCCCCAATACACTGGCCACACTACCCCATATCAAGAACATAGCAGAAGTGACAACGAGACTCCTACAACCACTAGGAATCATGGTAGCACACAAACCCACAGCCACTCTATGACAAACACTCACAAGGACCAAAGACCCCATACCCATGACATGTAGAACCAACATAGTTTACAAAATACCTTGCAATGACTGCAGCAAACATTATGTCGGCCAGACCAGAAGAAAACTGGCCATCAAGGTACAACAGCTAGCAGCAAAGTAACATGACAAACTTTCCCTCATCTCAATGCACTTGGACAATGGAGGCCATCAATTTAACTGGGACAACATGACCATCCTAGCTCAAGCCAACCACAGACACGCATTGCAATTCCTAGAGGCCTGGTTTTCAAATCATAAAGCGATCAACAAACATGTGAAATTAGACCCCATATACAAACTCATGCAGAACAGAACTGGAAATGACACAACCTAACTTAACAGACCGGATCATATAAATACCAAGTGGAGTAGAACAACATCGTTTCGTCACAGGCCGTACTGATGATGTTACCTAGCATGGTGACAAAACATTTGTACGATAACTAACCAGCTCGGTGTGCAAGCCAACAACCTCATAGAGGGAACTGTCCTACTAGGAAAGATTAAATACACCGGGTCAATACCTCTGGAATTTAAAAGAATGAGAATCAAGCTTACTTGAGCATACAACATCCTTACGGAGATCAACAGGGCATTTGCTGGAAGGATGTTTCCTGCTGGCTGCAGATTCTAGAACCAGGAACACTGTAAGAGGCAGGCCAATTGGAATGAAGATGATAAGGAATTTCTTCACACCAAGGGTAGCAAATCATTGAAATTTTCTGCCCCCGAGATTTCAGTAATTGAATATGTTCAAGACTGAGATTGGTAGTTTCCACATATTAAAAATATCAAAGAATATAGGGATAGTGCAGGAAAATATTGTTGTAGATCAGTCTTGGTCCCATTGAATGGTTGAATGGGATCAAAGGACTAACAGTCCTTCCTGCTATTTCTTGTGTTTTTACTTGTGCGATGCTGACTGATTCTTGCACTCGTCATAGCTCACACCACTGCCAGGGTAGTGGTGTTATGGACCAGACCAAACCCCCTCAAAACATGTCAAGGACATAGCCTAGACCCCCCCCCACCTTTTTCCTATTTTAAAGGTAAGTGCCAGTTGTTGTGTTCCAGATGCAATTTGATTGGTCAAGCTACCAGACCGGAAGCAAAACACACTTTTTATTTTGTCTGTTCATACACTACAGTTAAAATACAAAGAAAATAATTGGCTTAACTGTGACTCTATCAAAATACTGAAAGTAATAAACTACTCATTTATTTTATTGGCTTGAAGCAGACTGCTCAGCACCTCTGTCTCAATCTCTCTTCATAGAAAAATCCAGGACAATCTACACTTCTAAAACCACAGTACCATTGCAGTACCTCAGGATCCATGGCGCTGATGCCATGTTTGAACCCCAGCTATGCCCCAATCAAGCATTGGCAATCTGGAGATGCTCTTCACTCTGCACATAGTGGGACATAGTATCCACAAACAAACACTACTCAGGGTACACAGGTGGAATGATGGACACCTCCCTGTACCTCTGCACATTTCCACACCTTTTTGCTGTTTAAGCACCAGGCCACACAGCTTACCTGTCCTTAGCCACATGGCACCTTACATTTCTCCAGTTCCCAGTGTAGCCCAGCAGCTTCTCGTTGATCAATGTGGGAGTATCACATGCAGTAAAGCCTTAAAAGTCTTCAAACACATTTTATTCAAAGGTAGCAAAAGCGAACAGAAAACAAAAACAGCAGCTTTGTTCATTTTTTGGATAAGAGACCATCTGCTTGCCTACAAAGTAGCAACAATCTTATAGTTAATGAGTGATCACTGCATCCTTAGAATCCCTACAGTGTGAAAACAGGCATTTGGCACAACAAGTCCACACTGACCACCGCCCTTCACCCCCCCCCACCGAAGAGCATCCCACCCAGACCCATCCCCATCCCCATCCCCATCCCCATCCCCTTCCCCTTATCCTATCTCTATAACCCTGCATTTCCCATGGCTGATGCCCCTAACCCACACATCCCTGATCACTGTGGGTAATAGCATGGTCAATCCACCCAACTTGCACATCTTCAGACTGTGGGAGGAAACCAGAGCACCCAACAGAAACCCATGAAGACACAGAAGAATATGCAAACTCACTCCACACAGACAGTTGCCCAAGGATGGAATTGAACCCTGGGTCCCTGGTTCTGTGAGACAGCAATGTTAACTACTGAGCCACCATGCTACCCCAGCTCACATCTGTTAGAATCATGTCAGTTAAGTCCTAGACAACAAGGTGCAGAGCTGGATGAACACAGCAGGCCAAGCAGCATCATAGGAGCAGAAAGGCTGACGTTTCGGGCCTAGACCCTTCATCAGTTAAGTCCTGTCTGGTTTGCAGTGCCTGGTGCTGCTGTGCTCTCTCATAGAAGGTGATGTTCCTCCAACTCACTGTCCTCATTTTTTTTGGGAAGACTGAACCTGTTCTCCCAGCTCTTCAGTTTCCATCACATCTTGTTACCTGCTGCGGTTGTACAGAGCACAGCTGCGATTATACGGTACACTCTGCCTGAAGTGGTCAGCACCTCCCAAACCCCCACCTCTGCCTCCACCCTGACTCCCACCAGACCAATCCAAGCAGTGGAACCTCATCTCCTACCATCTGCTCCACGTTGGAGAATGGGCTGCATTGTATCTACACTCAGCCTTCGTCAAGAGCTTGCCTCAACAGAATCAGCAGCCCTGGTTGCAGAGCATAGCCTTTGCTCCCTCCATAACTATCCTTGTAAGGTATCCAGCCCCTCAAATGAAACAGCAAATATGAAAGTTATGGTGGATATAAGCGTCATGGCAGCTCCCAGGGTAATGAGCACAAATGACTAAGAAGTATTACAGATGATCACAGATCATAGGCACATTAATGGAATGGGGCCTTTTCTATTGATGACCTCAGCTGTGTTATGAAACAGCCCTCTCAGTGTGACGTGTTTATACCGCGTAATGCCCTGTACTCAGGGGATGTCAGCTACAGTGGCAAAGCCGACTGCTGTAGCATTGACCTCGCCACAGTGAAGCAATGATGAAATCTGTGGTCTGGAACAAATAACATCAGTAACAGCCGAGATACATTTGTGTGTGGATGACTGAGAGATCCCACACTGGAACCAGTGGCTCTTTGGAACAAGCCAGATGCATAAAAATTCAACACTGCCTTGATGTCCCCCACTCCGCTATCACAGCAGTGTGCCCTGGCAAGCCCTCTTGATTTTAAATTCTGCTGACCCACCCCCCCTCTCCCCCCAGGACTGACTGTGGCTCATTCCCCCAACTATGTTCAACAGACCACCCTGAGTGATGACAGACTACATGGTCACTAAGCAGCGCTCCAATTGATGAACCATGAAGGCCCTCGCAGCTTGCACTGGCCCAGCAGGACAGAGATGTGGCCCAATCTGGGGCTTACAGCAAAACACAGCCTCTTATTTTGTGTCTGCTCTAAATGGCATGGCAAGATGGAAGTACTGTGAGCCATTAAGGTGAGGGGGCAGAGTGTAAAAGGTTAAAAAGGTAAAGCAAGGCAAGGACAGTGTAAGCACTGAGTAGACAGAAAGTGAGTAAGGGCTAAGAGAGCAAGCGAGCTAGCTCTGAAATGCAGCCTGGTCTAAACTTGTTCCTGTTCCTGTCTCTGCAACGTGCCAAGGGTCCTTACTGCAGCAGTCCACTTAAAGTTGCAGCAATGTACGCTGAGTGGATTGGTGATGTGCCATGGTAATGTGGTGAGGCTGGTATGTGTCAGATGCCAATGTCAATGAACATGAGGTGTGGGGCAGCCACTGCTCATGGAACATGCCTTGAGATGTTAGTACTGGGTGTCCAAGATGGGGGGTTGCAGGAGTAAATGATGAACTGGAGTCACCAGGTAACCACTCTAAAATCTCAGCATCTAATTTCTAACTGATAGCGGAGAAATGCCAAAATGCAATTTACAATGACAGTAGATAGTAATGAGGGGGTAATAAGCAAGAATCCCTACAATGAAACTTCTGGGTCTTGATGTTGGGGAGATCCTCACTGGACACTATACCTGATTTTCTCAAATGGTCCTTCAGGAGCTGGTCAGATTCCACCCATTAAGAATTTTATTGGTTCTGTCCAAGGGTGGAATGCTGAATTTGATTCAATTCTCTGAAATAAACTATTTGGTTTTACAGAATAAACATACTTTGATTAAAAATCGTGGACTTGCATTATTCTTGTGCTGTTGATATTTTTCTCAGAAAGCTTTAAAGAGAAAATCACTTTGCGAATATTGATTTTGGATATGTATTAGCATTTGTATTTTTCAGATCACCAGCTGACAAACTTAACATTCAGTGTGTGACAAATATCTGATATTTACTGACTGATTAGATAAGACAACACATGTCACAAATATAAGCTCACATCAAACCCAGATTTCTACAGGTTGCTTTAAAGTATAAATTATATCTATAAACTAGAACTTTTCAAAAAACAGCATCCATTGTCTTCACTACAGCATGGCCACTGGCCTGAGGGAAATACAGGGCTGAGCTTTCTCATATTTAGACAATGTTATTTTCTTTCACACTTCATCCTCCCCACCATTTGTGCCCTCTTTGCTTCCTGTCCATCACTGTGGACACCTGATCACCTCTCCTACTTCTGCAACACAACTAACGGCTCTTCCATTCACTTTCATCTCACTCAACCCCTCCTTTTCTTTTCTTTTCTATTCATTTGTGGGATGTGGGCATCGCTGGATGGCCAGCATTTCTTGCCCATCCCTAGTTGCCCTTGAGAAGGTGGTGGTGAACTGCCTTCTTGAACTGCTGCAGTCCTCTTGCTGTGGGTTAACCCACAATGCTATTAGGGAGGGAATTCCAGGACTTTGACCCAGTGACAGTGAAGGAACAGTGATATATTTCCAAATCAGGATGGTGAGTGACTTGGAGGGGAATTTGGAGGTGGTGGTGTACCCATATGTCTGCTGCCCTTGTCCTTCTAGATGGAAGTGGTCGTGGGTTTGGAAGGTGCTGTCTCAGGATCTTCAGTGAATTTCTGCAGTGCATCTGGTAGATAATATGCCCTGCTGCTACTGAGCGTCGGTGGTGGAGGGAGTGAATGCTTGTGGATGTGGTGCCAATCAAGCAGGCTGCTTTGTCCTGGATGGTGTCAAGCTTCTTGAGTGTTGTTGGGGCTGCACTCATCCAGGCAAGTGGGGAGCATTCCATCACACTCTTGGCTGGTGCCTTGTAGATAGTGAACAGGCTTTGAGGAGTCAGGAGATGAGTTACTCGCCTCAGTATTCCCAGCTTCTGACCTGCTCTTGTAGCCACTCTGTTAATGTGGTGAGTCCAGTTGAGTTTCTGGTCATTGGTAACCCCCAGGATGTTGATAGTGGGACATTCAGTGATGGTAACACCATTGAATGTCAAGGGATGGTGGTTAGATTGTCTCTTACTGGTAATGGTCATAGCCTGGCGTTTGTGTGGCATGAATGTCACTTGCCACTTGTCAGCCCAAGCCTGGATATTGTCCAGATCTTATTGCATGTGAATATGGACTGCTTCAGTATCTGAGGAGTCACGAATGGTGCTGAACATTGTACAATCATCGGCGAACATCCCCACTTTTGACCTTATGATGGAGGGAAGGTCATTGATGAAGCAGCTGAAGATGGTTGGGCCTAGGACATTACCCTGAGGAACTCCTGCAGAGATGTCCTGGAGCTGAGCTGATTGACCTCCAACAACCACGACCGACTTCCTATGTGTCAGGTATGACTCCAACCATCGGAAAGTTTGCCCCCTGATACCCATTGATTCCAGTTTTTCTAGGGCTTCTTGATACCACACTTGGTGAAATGCCGCCTTGATATGAAGGGCTGTCACTCTCACCTCACCTCAGCTCTTTTGTCCATGTTTGAACCAAGGCTGTAATGAGGTCAGGAGCTGAGTGGCCCTGGCAGAACCCAAACTGGGCATCACTGAGCAGGTTATTGGTGAGCAGGTGCTGCTTGATAGCTCTGTTGATGACACCTTCCATCACTTTACTGATGATCAAGAGTAGACTGATGGGGTGGCAATTGGCCAATTTGGATTTGTCCTGCTTTTTGTGTACAGGACATACTTGGGCAATTTTCCACATTGTCGGATAGATACCAGTGTTGTAACTGTACTGGAACAGCTTGGCTAGGGGAGCGGCAAGTTCTGGAGCAAAAGTCTTCAGTACTATTGCCGGAATGTTGTCAGGGCCCATAACCTTTGCAGTATCCAGTGCCTCCAGCCATTTCTTGATATCACGTGGAGTGAATCAAATTGGCTGAAGACTGGTATCTGTAATGTTGGGGACCACTGGAGGAGGCCGAGATGGATCATCCACTCGGCACTTCTGGCTGAAGACTGCTGAGAATGCTTCAGCCTTATCTTTTGCACTGATGTGCTGGGCTCTTCCATCATTGAGGATGGGGATATTTGTGGAGCCTCCTCCTCCAGTGAGTTGTTTAATTGTCCACCACCATTCACGACTGGATGTGGCAGGACCGCAGAGCTTAGATCTGATCCGTTGGTTGTGGGATTGCTTAGCTCTGTCTATCACTTGCTGCTTTCGCTGTTTGGAGTGCAAGTAGTCCTGTTTGGTGGCTTCACCAGGTTGATACCTCATCTTCAGGTATGCCTGGTAAAGCCTGGCATCCCCTCCTGCACTCTCCATTGAACCAGGGTTGATCCCCTGGCTTAATGGGGATGGTTGAGTGGGGGATATGCAGACCATGAGGTTACAGATTGTGCTGGAGTACAATTCTGCTGCTGTTGATGGCCCATAGCGCCTCACAGATGCCCAGTCTTGAGTTGCTAGATCTGTGCGAAGTCTGTCCCATTTAGCACGGTGATAGTGCCACACAACATGATGGAGGTTGTTCTCAATGTGAAGGCAGGACTTCGTCTCCACAAGGACTGTGCGATGGTCACTCTTACTGATCCTGTCATGGACAGATGCAACTGCAGCTTGCAGATTAGTAAGGATGAGTCAAGTATGTTTTTCCCTCTTATTGGTTCCCTCACCACCTGCCGCAGACCCAGTCTAGCAGCTGTGTCCTTTAGGACCCGACCAGCTCGATCAGTAGTACTGCTGCTGAGCCATTCTTGGTGGTGGACATTGAGATCCCCCACCCAGAGTACATTTTGTGCCCTTGCCATCCTCAGTGCTTCCTCTAAGTGCTGTTCAACATGGAGGAGTACTGATTCATCAGCTGAGGGAGGACGATATGTGGTAATCAGCAGGAGGTTTCCTTGCCAATGTTTAATCTAAAACCATGAGACTTCATGGGCCCCGGAGTCAACGTTGAGGACTCCCAGAGCAACTCCCTCTCAACTGTATACCACTGTGCCACCCCCTCTGCTGGGTCTGTCCTGCCAGTGGGACAGGACATATCCAGGGATGGTGATGGTGGTGTCTGGGACATTGTAAGGTATGATTCTGTGAGTATGACTACGTCAGGCTGTTGCTTGACTAGTCTGTGAGACAGCTCTCCCAGTTTTGGCACTAATTGCCAGATGTTAGTGAAGAGGACCTTTCAGGGTTGAACAGGGCTGTTTCTGCCACTGTCTTTTCCGGTGCCTAGGTCGACACCAGGTGATCCATCCAGTTTCATTTCTTTGAGTCTTTGTGGTGCTTGGTACAACTGAGAGCCTTGCTAGGCCATTTCATAGGGCAGTTGAGAGTCAATCTCATTGCTGTGGGTCTGGAGTCACATGTAGGCCAGACCAGGTGAGGGTGGCAGATTTCCTCCCCTGAAGGACATTAGTGAACCAGATGGGTTTTTTCAACAATCGATAATGGATTCACGGTGACAAGTAGATTCTTAATTCCAGACTTTTTATTTTGAATACAAATTCCAACCATCTGCCATGGTGGGATTCGAACCCAGGTCCCCAGACCGTCAGCTGGGTTTCTAGATTAATAGTCTAATGATAATACCACTAGGCCATCGCCTACCCTTTCACTCAACAAAAGGGAGAGAAGGTGTCTAATACCCGGCAGAGAGTCAAAATGGGTGGTAATATAGCCAACATTTGCCTCTTCAGGCCCCAGTGAGGAGGTTTTCCTTGAGCTGGCAGGAGTGAACTGAGATCACTCGCTGGGGATGCTGAGACCTCCATGTTGAAGCAGTCTAGTAAGCATCATGATGCTGATCCACACTGCTCTCTGCAACCACCAGTCTTAACTAGATTCCATTCCAGAGGCTACAGATCCCTCAGAAGATGGACTGGCAAGATTTTCTTCTGCAAACTCTACCAATTCAAAGACATCCAATCAGTGGATTATTATATATATATAAAATACATATATATAAATTCAGGAAGACTTAGTGGGCAGCACATCACTACCACGGCTTGGTAGCTGGTTGAGGAAAAAACAATCCCACTCCCTCTGTACCTTGTGCCCTCCTTTATTATATCAGATTCTAACCTTGTATTCGGAGTTGACCATCTTCACTGTCACTACCTCCTCCGCGTCACAACATAATACAGCCCGTTACTGACTACGGTTTCTCACTTGCCACTGCAAAGCCTGGACCATCCCTGATGAGCTCCATTGATATTTCCTGCTCAGTCCTACAGGGCTGACCTTGCCCAGCCCCCAGACTTGTCAGGACAGTTGCAGTATGCTGTGTGCCTCCAAGTATACACAAAAGGAGAGAGTATTAAGAAAAACCAGCCAATAAATACATCCCATACATATGCAGGAGGTGGCTGTGTGCCTCGTGTACAGAGCAACCTGGCAGAAGCATTGCAATGTAAGATGTCCATGAACAGTGAAGGTTAGTAAAGTGCACTGACGTGTAATATGAATTAGTCATCAATCATCTAGAATGATGGTGTGAAGCTGGGATTTACCAAAGTTGACTCCCATGGATGAAGAGTGGACACAATTGCTATTAGTCACATGAATCCTCAACAACCAACATTCATACAATGCGGCAATAGTTTTATTTTCGTATCTGTTAAATGTTATTAAAAGGAAACCACAATACACAGTGTAAATTACACAATTGTGAAACAAAGAACCAACGCAGAGCACAGTTTGGATCCAGGTATTTATTAAACAAAGTTTCAAGTGCATTCACATTCACATAAAGGCAGACCTTTGAATGCGATCGAATACACAGCACGTTACTTAGCCCAACAGCTTGTAAAAATTAATTATACACAGTGCATTAATCAAAATATTAAGATTGAAAAGATCCCGTTAAACAAAATAAGTACCGCATTCAGGCATTTATGTGCACTTGTTCTCTGTGCACTGAAATTAGACATAGTTCATTGATTACACTTTCAATGAGATTGTGGATTTATGTTAACAATTATAAGTAGCATCTCCAAACAAATAAATATACAGAGTTCATCATTTTGTTGCAACAAGTATGTCTAGCAAGTCTAGCAGTCTACAAACATTACTATAACTACTAAAAAAATTGTGACCTGGGAAAGTATATACAAAAACAACATACAAAGAACAGACTCAATTTACCAATCATACAATTCATGTGGGTATATCTGTGTTGTGTGCAGTGTCACCAATTCAACTGCAGAGTGCATCTTACAAACAGATTTTATTGACCAAATGTCTCCCTGCACCAACAGAGGCAGGGCTCTCGTTTAATGAAAACAAACAGCATTCTTCCTGTTTGAAATCCCAAGGTAACTTGCCATGTTTATACAGACCATCCAGTGTGAATGAGTGTGTGTTCATCAATTAAAGTGCTTTTAATTTTTTTTCATTAAACTCGAATATTCCATTAAAAGCACTGTCCAACAAATACCGTATAAAGAGCTATAATTGCCAGTTTGAAAGTGAATTACTGAATGCATTGGGTATTAGGTAAATTAGAGTGCAGCTGTGAGCACAGGTGGTTTAAAACAAACTGGACACTGAACCTTTCAGATACCATCTGAGGCAGCATAAATGTTCCATGTAAGGACACTGGTTTATAACCAGACAGACTGAAGGTAATGTGAAATAACTGCCTAATATCTCACAATCTGGGGCTTGTTGTTACAAAAATGCAGATAATTCTCATTGCAAAATCAGTGGATTCCTGCATACAACGTTTTCCTTTAAAAAAAACCTTAATTAAGAAAATTGCAATTAGTACACTTTACAGATTACATTTTGTTGACCTGCCATTTTCCTACCTAGTAAATTGGCACAGATACCATGATATCATGACTGCTCCTCTGAGGTCACTGACAGTCCTGAATATACACCTCCTCGATGCCATTGCTCATGATGCCAGACCAATAGGGTGATAGAGAGTATAATCCTGCAGAAGAGACTGAAGCATGGCTTTTTCCTCTCCCTCTTTACATATGAACTCACTACTAACAGGGTTCAGGAAACCCCCAACTAAAAAGTCAAGTTCCCACTACAGCACGGGCTGGGTAAAGAGAACAGGAAGAGGTGTGGGGTATGTCCTCCCAATTTCTCCTGCCAAGAATTTATGCGAGTGACCAATGACAAGACACTGTGAGGATATTCAGCCCCATGCCTTTTTAAATAACATTTCATTTGTGTCTAGTACTGTGCTACCTCTTATCACTGAAGTCAAAATCGACATGGCGTCAATCACAGAGGGGCCTGGTGAGAGTGGCTGCTAGATGAAGAGCCTGGTAGAAGTAAGCAAGCCAACTAGTGTCTTGTCAGCTAGTCACATGAATGGTTATCATGAAGAATACTGATCTGTCTAGTCAAAAGGAATGACAGAGAGACCAGCCCATTTATGGAAATAAGAAAGATTAAGATGGTGAATAATATATTCAGCTAAAGCAAAATCAAAGTTGGCTTGTAACTCAGTACATTAATTGATAAAATAAAGCTTTGTCTTCCAAAATGCCCAAAAGGAATATTATTCATGGAACAATAACTTGTTTAGTCTCATCAGCTATACCTTAAACATATCCCGAGTCCATTCACTCTCAGGCACAACCTTGTAAATAATGGGTTACCAGTTAAACCCCAACTCTGCTCTAATGGCTGTTCAGCCTCCATTACATGGCTGTATACATAGCACAAAACAGGACATTCATCCCAATATTGTATTGCCAAGATTTAATGTCCTACACAAGCATCTTTCAGATGAAGTGACACTTTTTTCACCTGATCAACATATCATTCATTATGACAGTGCTGTGATTTTTTTTTAATTCACTTGTGGGATGTGGGCATCTCTGGCTGGGCATTTATTGCCCATTACTAGTTGCCTTTGAGAAGGTGGTGGGGTGCTACCTTCTTAAAGAGGTATAGTTCATTTGCTGTAGGTAGACCCACAATGCTTTTAGGCAGGGAGTTTCAGGATTTTTATCCAGAGACAATGAGAGAATGGTGACACATTTCCAAGTCACGATGGTGAGTAGCTTGGAGATTAACTCCGCTGGTAGTGTTCCCATGTACCTGCTGCCCTTGTCCTTCAAAGATGGAAGTGGTGGTGGGTTTGGAAAGTGCAGTTTAACAAACCTGCGTGAACGTCTGCAGTGTAGATAGTATATAGTGCTGCTACTGAGCATCAATGGTGGAGGGAGTGGATGCTTGTGGGTGTGGTGCCAATCAAACTGGCTGCTTTGTGCTGGTGCTGGCTGACTGCAGGCTAGTGTTAAGCATCTCAAGTGTTGTAGGAGCTTCACTCATCCAGATAAATGGGGATTATTCTATTAGGCTTCTGGCTTGTGCCTTGTAGATGATTAACTGGTTTTAGGGAGTCAGAAGGTGAGTTACATGCTGCATAATTTTGCTCTTGCAGCCACAGTATTTGCATGACTAGTACAGTTACATTTCTTCTAAACGGTAACCCCCAGAAGGTTGATAGTGGGGGATTCAGTCACGGTGACACCATTGAATTTCAAACAGTGATGGCTAGATTCTCTCTTATTGAGGATGGTTATTGCACTGCACTTGTCTCGTGCAAATGTTACTTGCCTCTTTTCAGCCCAAGCCTGGATATTGTCTAGATTTTGTTACACTGACTGCTTTAGTATCGGAGGAGTCGCGAATGTTACTGAACATTGTGCAATCATTCGCAAACATCCCCACTTCTGACCTTATGATGGTGGAAGATCAGTGATGAAGCTGAAGATAGTTGGGCCTAGGACACCACCCTGAGGAACTCCTGCAGAGGTGTCCTGGAGCTGAGATGACTGACCTCCAACAACCACAACCATCTTGCTATGTGTCAGGTCTAACTCCAACTGGCAGAGAGTTTCTCTCCTGATTCCCACTGACTCAAGTTTTTCTAGGGCTCCTTGATGCCACATTCAGACAAATGTGGCCTTGACATCAAGGGCTGTCACTCTCACCTCACCTCTGGAATTCAGCTCTTTTGTCCATGTTTGAACCAAGGCTGTAATAAGGACAGGAGCTGAGTGGATGATTTATGCAGCAAAGGTAGTTTAAATGGCCATGACAAACAGCACTAAATGAAACAGTATATCAAATGTTGCAGTGCGGTCATGATAGAGTAGCGGTCTCATATCAACCTGTTCTGAGAAAGAGAGAAGGGGTGAGGGGTGGAGGGGGGATGGGGCACAGGGAGCACGAGCAAAGTCACCTGTGACATTGCACTTATATGAAAGCTTTAGGGATTTACACCACATGACATAATATTCATAGAATTCTAAATGTTACAGAACATTATAAAAAAAAAATTTTCAGTTGCTTCAGTTATCTTGTCTTGAGTCAGCAAAGGGGGCATAGAAACAACACACGAGGCACCTACAGCTACTGTACAGTGGAACAATAAGAGCGGAAACGTTCGTCCATCTTATGCTGCCAGCAATGTCATCCCAAATAAACAAGACTGCCAACACTAGTGGATCATAATCTACATATACATTATTATGGTGGTGGTAGTAGCAAATTCTGAATAAATGAAACATGCTTTAAGGTTACATGTGACAGATTTAAAGTGTACTCGCAGATATCCTCAGCTTTTCTTCAGTGCTAAAATGATGGAATATTCCTCCACATGACCCCTTCAACCATTAATGATATTAGATGTTGAATGTTATTGTTCTTAGTTACAGTCACTGTCAGTCCATTGCTTTTTGTTTGTACATTCAATATTGGTACAAAATGGCAATACAACTAATTACAGAGGAGCCTCCAGGATCTGAGTCACTAATGTTTCCCAGTATCAGTCAAAGAAAAATAGGGACAGAAGCACGCCATTGAGCCTCTTGTGCCTGCTTCACCATTAAGTTAGACTATGGTTGATCTTCACCTCAATCTAGCGCCTTGCTGTTGTTCTAAATCACTTGGTACCAATACCTAACAAAACTCAATCCTCAAAATTCTAAGTGTTTCACAGGAGAGAGAATTCCAGATTCCCAATACCATTGAAGGAATCTGCCTGGAGTTTGCTTCGAAATAGTCTAACTCTGATCCAAAGATTGTTCTGGATGACCTCCATCAGAAGAAACTTCTCTGCATTTACACTATTTAATCCTTTCAATATTTTATATACTTCAACCAGGTCACCTCTCAAACAATACTTCCATTCAAAATATTAATTCCTCTTCTTTTCAGATGCACTGTTTTATTTTCAAGCATTTGTGAACTTCCCTTTCTTTTACTCAGCTGTAAATAACCAGGATAGACTGAAAAAAAAAATGACACCTCTAAGATCTTGAAAGGATGCAATTATCAATAGTTGAGTCATTTGGAAACTGAAATCATGTACAGCTGACTGTTTTGCTACTCTGTGGTACTATTCCTCTATTAAACATTCTCACAAACCTCTCTGCACTAAGCTGAAGAATCATAGCTTTTGCAATCTCTTCACTTAACTGAAGTTGCTCATCCTTGGTACCAATATGGTAAATCTCCTCTGCTCCCATTCCAGGGCCTCAACTTTCTTCTCTGTGGTGCCTAGAATTCAACGTAACACTCCAGCTGAGGACTACTGTCTGGTGTAAATGAACTTGTTTATTTCATTTGGAAATAAAGCACAAGCAAAAAAACTTTCACTTAACAAGTGACTCCAATTTAAAGTAATAAGCTGTTGCTTTCTTTTTCTTCATTTATTTGAAGTGTGCGTACCGATGGTAAGGTCAGCATTGGTTGTCCATCCCTAGCCATTTTAGTGAAGATGTTAGTGAGCTGCCTGATGCGCATAGTGTGGGTACACACACTGCTGTTAGGCAAGATTGTTCCAGTTTTTCTGACCCAGGGACAGCGAAGTAATACCAATGCAGTTCCAAGTCCAGATGGTGTGTGGATTGCAGGAAAACTTTAGGTGGTGGTGTGCTTGTAGATAGTAATGGTTGTGGTGCTGTCAAAAGAGCCTTAGAAATTGCTGCAATGTATCTTGTAGATGGCACACTCTGCTGCCACTGTGTACTGAAGGTGAAGGAAGTCAATGTTGCAGTTGGGTGATTGGATGACCATCAAATAGACTGTTTTTCCTGGGTAGTGTCAGCCTTGTTGAATCTTGTTGTGGCTCTGAGGCAAGTGGGGAGTATTCCATCACATTCCTGACTCATGCCTCATGAATGTTGGACAGGTTTTGGGGAGATGTGTTAGTTGCTGCAGAATTTCTAGCCTCTGACCTGGTCTTCCGACTACAGTTCTTATATGGCTGGTCCAGGTCTGGTAATCCCCAGGATGTTGATAGTGGGGAATCAGTGACACTAATGCTGTTGAACAGCAAGAGATGTTTTGTTTATCTCTTAGTGGAGATGGTAAATGCTTGGCACCTGTGTGGTACAACTGCTTCTTGCCACCCATTAACTCAAGCCTGAAAGTTGTCCAGGTCTTGCTGCAAGCAGGCCCTGTCTATCTCAGTATTTGAAGAGTTGTCCTGAATTGAGCATTCATCAGTGAATATCCCCACTTCTGACCTTATGATGAAGGGAACATCAGTGATGAAGCAGCTGAAGATGTTTGGGCCTAGGACATTACTTTGAGGAACTGCTGCAGAGATGTCCTGGAACTAAAATGACTGACATCTAACAACCACAACCATCTTCCTATCTGCTAGGTATGACTCCAAATGATGGGGAATTTCCATCCAATTCAAATTTAATGGGGGTCCTTGGGGCCTCACTTGGTCAAATGTTACTTTGATATCACCGGCAGTGATATTCACCTGACCTCTGTTTGAACCAAAACTGCATTCAGGTCAGTAACTAAATACCCCTGGAGACCCTAACAGGTTATTGCTGATTAAATGCTGCTTGATAACTCTACTTTAAGCAGAGTTTGCAGAAGACTACTGTCCAAGGGTTCAGAGATGAGGGACTATTACTGCCAATTCATTTATAGCCATTACTCTTTCCAATTGGACAGTCAACTAAAATGGGTGATTAAATCAAGTAATTACCTCACCTACAATGTGACACAGCACATAAAAACATCCAAATGTCTCATCTTATTGTAGGGAAGAAAAAGTTCAAGAAAAGGAAGTTAATTGGACAATTAGAATGAAGATTCATGTTAACTTGTAACAGGATAGGGATGCCATGAGAATGGGCTAGAAAACTATGGTAAATGTTTGTTTTTGATACAATGGGGACAGATCAGCTGGTGGAATGAATCACTCCCTCCCAATTACAGAACTGCTGGCATTTCATATCCTCGAATGGTACATTCTACAGGTTCAATGTGGTGAAGACAAAAGGTTATACCTCTATGATTGAACAAACAAGATCGTTTGACATCCAAAGGAAGAACTGACAACTTATTTACCCTTTCAAGATCACATTAGGATAGAACATATTTCAAATGTAAAAAAATTAATTCAGTGGAATGGAAACAAAAGGTACATCCAATTGGGAAGTGACAAACCTGCAATGTACGCATCGTTTTTTCAAAAAGCTTGCAAGAAGGGAAATAGAGAGGAATTCACATAACAGCATATTGAGGCAGTTTGTTTCCCAGCCCATCAGTGCTCATTCATAGAAAGATGCAATGCTTGGAATGGTCATTTCAGGGTTCCATTCCATGACGTCACTCTCTCTGTAAGGGTGCTTCGAAACGTTCTGATGCTTGATTGAAGATTTGGTAACTACTGAAGGTGAGATTACCCACAGTCCCATCACCACAATGCAGTTCACTTCACTGCTTCACCTCCTCCCAACCCCAGGAACAACAAAACAAAATGGTGGTGAGTCTTAACACTTCATCCGGAGTAAACATCAGCTACTCAAATAATGGTGCGTTTCCCGGGAGTTTATGCTGAGAACCACAGAAGAGTGACCACCTGTTTCAAATAATAAAATACAAGGAAAAAGATTATTATTTGGACATTTCTGTATCTTGATGTTCATAGATCCCCACAGTGTCCACACCCTTATATCAAACACAGCCAATAACCGGCAAATTGGTTTGCACCAAATGTGTTACACATATGCAAACATGTGCCTGAGGAATGCAGATTGCCGGGTCACAGGTATATTCTATGGGAAGGAAAGTAAATGAGGGTTGTGGGATAGGAAAGTAGCAATTGAATGTTGGTAGACAGTGCGCAATTGAAGCCGCAACACAGATCCTTGTGACATTGCCAATCACATTCTAGCATTTAGAGACTTGCTCATTGTCCCTACTTGATCTCCTGCCACTCAACAATTTTCCAAATGAAGTTAATAATTTGCTTTCAATTTCATGAAATTCATCTTTAGCCAATAATGACTTACTAGGGATTTCATCAAAAGCGTTCTGATTATACATATGAATCATGGACAACTCCCTGGCCAGCACGGATGTTCAGCTACCCTATCTTTAATTATAATCTCTAACAAAAAGGTAAAGTCACCATTGCCCAACCAGACCAGAGGGCTGCTCTCTCATCAGAGAGAGACAACTGGTGTTCGTTTAACCTGAGGGCCACCATGCCTCAGGGGACGGGTGAAGCTGAGAAGCACACCCTTCAGGGAAGCCTCAGCTGGTGTGGGAATGGAACCCACTGTTGGAATTACTGTGCATTGCAAACCAGCCATCCAGCTAACTGAGCTAACCACTGTAACAACCCATCTTTTCAGTTTTTCAAGGGAACCATATTGCTCCTAACCACTTTTCTTCTCTCATTAGGAAAGCTTTGGTATTGATTTTCACATCCCATGCAAGTTTCTGTTCATATTCCCTTCTTATAGATTTTGCTACCCACCTTGTCATCCCTTGCCGTTCTTTAAACCTCTGCCATTCACCTGGGTCTGTCCTTCTTCTTCAATTTTGCATGCTATTTCTTTTAATTTTCTGCAGTCTCTTACCTCTTTAATCATTTGAGAGTATTTTTATTAGCAATTCCTCTTGCTTGTTGAGGGTATAACTTGGTCTGTATCAGACCTAATTTTCTTTTTTTAATGCCTCCTACAAATTTTCTGTTGTTTTATCAATTAACCTATCTCCCTAGTTCCCTTTCTATAGCTGGCTAGAATATTTGCTTGTTTCAGTAGGTAGGCTTTTTCATAATGCAAATCAAGCTTCTGTGACCTGGTTAGGACATGTGCATGGGTTGGGTATCATGTTTTGGTTTTGGCTGGCCAAGCTAGCAGTCCTTAAAGGGGACGCTGTTGTCTGACCCAAAGACAGCAAAAAACAGTTTCTGGGCTATATTTATGCAGTGCCTGGAGGAGTATTCCACAACAATACTGCAAATGACTTCTGGTTCAAAATTACTGAAGGAGATATGAAAATTCATATTATTAGATCTCATCACACTTTGGGAAGGATTTTAAGGGCTTTGAGAGGTTGTAAACAAACAGAATTCCAAGGACAAGTGACTTCAGCTACATTGAGACACTTGAGGAGCTGGCTTTTCTTTCTCCTTGAAATAGAGAAAGCCAAGAAGAGCTTTGATGTAAGCATTATGAAGAGATTTTTTCAGTGAATTAACAAGAGTAACTAGAGACCATTATACATAGGAACAGAAGTAGTTTCAATAGTAATTTCCAAAAGAGAGCTCACAAATATTAGAAAAGAAAAAATGTACAGAGCTACCTGCATGTTTGTACTTCTCTTTGAATGTTACCAGTCTCTAATAGGTTCAAAACACTGGCATCTAAGACAGAATACAGTTACTGGTGAGTGTAACTCAAGGGCAGGTGAATGGGGCTAATTGGGTAACTCCAACAATGAGAAACAGCTATAATGGATTGAATGACCACTTTCTGTTCTGTATTATTCTATTTGATTATGATTTTAACCATGCAAATTTAATTCCAAATACCATTGTTTAGAAAAGGGAGATAAACGGAAAAAAAAACAGGCTACCTCTTCCGTTACCTAGCGTCTGGGAGTCCAAATCATCGTCAATATACTCTTCGCCTTGTATGATGTGCTGCGTGTCTTCACTGTGGTTGACAGGGCTGGTCATTTCCTGTTCCTTTTCATTATGCATCTGTGCATACACATTCCGCCCAGGTATCTTCCTGTGACACAAAGGGAGAAAATATCTACCATCAGGTGTGCACTATTTCCGTAGCAATGTTTTTGTGTTTTAATAATAGAATTATAACATAATCCAAGAAGAAGCCTTACCCATTGGGAGCCCATATGGGGTGCGTTGCTCATGACATATAGGAATTATTGCCCATCCACAACTGCCCTTAAGAAGCTGCTAGTGAGCTGCATCTAAATCTTATTATTTAAATAAATGGTAGGAAAATCCTGCAAAGTGCAGCTTTGGTAGTTATTCATACAAAGTTAAGCAAAATAATTCTTCACCACAAGCATAACCAAATGATTGCTTCTATTATGATTACCCATTTACCAGGCCAGTGCTAATCATCCTAGTAACGGTGCAAAGGCACTGCCAGTACTGGGAAAATAAAAGCAAGTCTATCTGATCCTTGAGATTTCAAACCAGTAGAAAAATGCAGAATCAAAACAAATGAATATCCTTTATCTATTTGTCTTGCGTTAGAGGAGCATTATTTTTCAAATCAGGATGAACAGTATAGTTCCCTGAGAAGCTTTTTTAGAATTTACTTGTGGATTGTACAAATCATTGGCAAGGCTACTTTAGTTATGTAATACAGTTGCCTTGATAAGGTGCCATTGGGTCATTTCCTTGAATTACTTAGTGCTTGAGGTAATGGTGCTCCCACAAAGGCACTAGGTATGTATTTCCAAGAATTTGACCCAACAATGACGAAAACACAAATCAGGATGGGGTGTGACTGGAGAAGAATTTTGGACGTGACTGCACTCTCATAATATTACTGCTCTTACCCTTCATGCTGTGGACGTCTGAACAGAGAAATGTATTGACAAAATTAATCTTGGTGGGGTACTACAAAGCATCAGATAGATGATTCATACTGTAGCCAGAGTACCCTGGTGCTGAAGGTAGAGACTGAATCCATTGCTGGGGCACTAGTCAAGTGAAAAGCTCTATCTCATATGATGTTGAGTTTTTAAAATGTTGTAACAGATGCACCCATCTAGATGAATGTTGAATATTAACTTTATACGTCTCACTTCAGGCTTGCAGATGGTGAAAAGGGATTTGAGACCAGCAGTGCCTCATTGCAGAATGCTGAGGTTCAGTTCTGCTTTAGTAACCATGGTGTTCATGTAGGTTGAGCAATTGATCTAATAATTGATGACTATCCACTGCCAAATTGCTGATGGTGGGGAATTTGGTGAAGGTAATGTTATTCTAAATCAAAGGGAAATAGTTAGTCTGTGTCCTGTTGTATGTTACATTGCGCTTATTTGGTACAAATACATGCTATTTGTCAGTCTACGTCTTAATGCTAAGCAATGTAGATTGTAGCTTGACATATTTATTTCATTATGTGCCGTGCTGCGAATGGCACCAAATACTGGAATCATCAAAAGATGGGCCCATTCCTCATATTGTGGCCAAGGGACTAGTCTGACTATTCAGTTTTCCAAATTTTGCACTCTTGCTAAGTAAGTTTTAATCAATCTTTAAAAAGAGCAATAATCAATTTTAAATGAAGTCTTAAAATATAAAATTATTTATCCTGCTATCCATTATCCATCACAGCCATATCAAATTCAGACAGTTTTTACTACATTATTAAACCTGAAACAGATTGAAAGGCCTCTTATGATTTGTAATAGCTAATGCATAATGTGAACTGTATACAGTAAGAGATTTCATTTAAAAATAAAATAGCACTGAAGCACTGTTTTCTATTTCAAAATTTTCAGGTCAGAGTGTGTCACTTGCATGCTGTAGAATTAAGCAGTGTGAATGAGTCTCTGGAAGTTCTCATTTTAGCAGAGACCCAGCTGGGTATAAAGTAGCCTCAGTCTGTCTTTGGGCGCAGACTTAGGGCTTGGTGAGCAGCACACTGAAACACAGACACAAAGCCATTCTGAAATGGAAAGAAAGAAACAAACTCCTATTTATTTGGCATCTTTCACAAACTCAGGACATCCAAAAGCATTTTCACAGCCAGTGAAGTACTTTTGAAATTCAGTCACTGAAATAATGAAGGAATACAGTATTCAGTCTTAAGTATAGCAATAATGACACGATAATATACCCTTCTACTGGTTGAAGCAAGCTTTGCTCAGGGGACTAGGGAGCACTCCCATGCCTTCTTCAAAGTTTTTTTTTCTCTTTCACATTGGGCCACAACATTTCCCTCCTATATGCAGCTGAGTGGGACATTCTTACCTATCCAGATTCAGTGAGATTGTAATAGCTTCCATGCTATCTCCTGTGCTGTAACTTGGGGGTAACTGGAAGAGTTATATTCTGCCTTCTCCTATTCCTTATCTACATGTTGCCCCTCAGCAGTATTATCTGAAAGTACACAGTCGCTGATAACAAGAAAGTTCACCTCATCACCTCCCTCCTCCACTGTCTCTGATTTGTCACAGTGCTTGCCCAATATACAATCATAAATGAGCCGAAATTTCCTCCATCTAAATATTGGGAAGAAAAGCCCATTATTTATGAACTGCATCACAAGCTCTGTTCCATATCCATAAATTCCATTCCTTCACCGAGCAACAGTCTGAGGCTGAACCAAGCTGTATGCAATCTTGGTGTCGTATTTGATGCCAAATTGAAATTCTGGCATCATTTTCACACTGTCATCAAGGCTGTTTACTTTCAGCTCCCTAAAATCACCCCTGCCTTTGCTCATCTGCTGCTGAAATCTTCATCCAAGCCTTTGTAAGCTCTGGACTTGACTGTTCCAGTGTTGTCCAGGGCAGCCTCTGGTCTTTCGCTCTCCATGAATTTAAACTCATCCAAAACTTTGCAGCCAGCATCCCCAACTGTCATATCTCTGGTTACTGACCAATTTGGCTACAGGCTCTGGAATATCTTCATTTTAAACTCCTGATACTTGATTGCGGATTCCTCCTTGGCCATTTATGTAGTCTAATTTTACAACCCTTCAAGAAGTATCACAATTCCACTTCTTTCTGAAACCTGATTTTAGTCACTCCATCATTGATCACCATACGTTCAGTAGGTCAACCTCTAAGCTTTGGAATGTCATCTCTAAACCATCTCTCTTTCTTTCTTAAATCCTTTGTTTTTTGACAAGGATTTTGGACATCCATCCTAAGAATTAACATGACCTGATGTAAAATTTTGTTTGATAATGATCCTATGAAGCAGTAAAGTGCTACATAAATGTAAGTAGTTGTGAAATAGCATCATGAGATCTTTTGCTCTCAACTGAAAGGGCAGATAGGATCTTGGTTTAATATCTTATCTGAAAGATGGCACCTTCAACAGGACAGTACTCCTGCAGTGCTAGACTGGAGCATCAGCATAAATAATGTGCTTTTGTTTTGGTAGTGAGATCCTCAACCCTCTAACCCAAAGATTAGGGCATCATCACTAAGCTAAGGTTGATCTCTTGGCCTTTTGACTCATCTGCAACAGGGCAAGATTCCAGTAAGGTAAGTGTTATTAATAGGAAGACCATGAGACCAGCAAAACTCAGATACCCAATTAGCAACTCAATTGCTGAGCAGTTTAAACACAATTTATTTAAATTCAACAGCTTGGCAAAAAGTCAAAGAGCTGTCTTGTGATATCCAAAAGATTGCCAAAATGATGTACGCAGAAGGAGCCTGATTTTGTAGATCAGTTGGGAACTTTCTCAGCTAGAAAGAACAGGAAACACAGTCTGCACAGAACCAGATGGGGAGGTAAGTTGTAACATAAACACAGAATTGGGGTTAATTTAAGCAGAATTAGATAGAACTAGTAAACACGTGTCAGCAAATGTGTAAAAGGTAGGGAAAAGTAACATTTGAGGTAAAGAAATTATAATACTCTATTAATTAACTTTAAGGACATATAAATGGATAAACACATATTCAATCATGCAAAGAATGAACTGCATACTAGGCACTGTGCTGGACCTAATTCTGAGGAATGAAGCCAGACAGGTGGTTGAGGTGGCAGTAGGAGAGAATTTTAGTGATAGTGACCACAACAACATACAATTTAATCTGTTATGGAAAAGGAAAGAGATGGTCTACAAAAAAGGGTTTTGGATTGAGGGAAGACAGATTTTATTAAAATAAGGCAGGATATGGCTAAAGTAAACTGGGTACAGACACTTGGGGGAAAATCTACAGAAGAACAGTGGTCGAGGGTGGGGGTGCTTTCATAAAGGAAATGGTGACAGAACAGGCCTAACGTTCGCTTTAGCTTGAAGTATAGGAGCAACAAGCCATTGGAACCCTGGATATCTAGGAACATTCAGGACTGGATAAAAAGGAAAAAAAAGAGGCATTTAGCAGATACAAAGGGAGCAAATCAACAAAGGCCCTAGTGGAGTATAGAAAGTACAGGGAGAAATTAAGAAAGCAATTAGGAGAAGAAAAAGGGGACATGAGAAAACACTGGTGGAAAATTAGGGAGAGTCCCAAGATATTATGTTAAGGGGAAAGGAATAACCAGGGAAAGAGTAGGGCTATTTGTGACCAAGGGAGCAATCTGTGTGCGCAGCCAAAGGACATTGGCAGAGCGTTAAATGAGTGTTTCACTTCTGTCTTCACTTGGGAGAAGAAGGATGTAAGTACAGAATTTAGGGAGAAGGATTGTGAGGTTCTTGAGTAGATTGACATAGGGAATGAGGAGGTATTGAAGGTTTTAGTAGCCAAGTCTGGATGTGTTGGAACCAGACTAAAGTAGGTTGTGAGGCAGGAAATTAATAGGAGCCCTTACCCAACTTTGTAATTCCTCTCTGGCCACAGGGGAGGTGCCACAGAACTGGAGGGCAGCTAATGTTTCACTTTTCAAGAAGGGTGATGGGGATAATCCAGGGAATTCCAGACCAGTGACTCTCGTGTTAGTGGTGGACAAATCATTGGAGAAAAGTTTGAAGTAGAGAATCAATCTCCACTTGGAAGATTTGATCAGGAGCGATCAGCATGGCTTTGTCAGAGGAAGAACGCGCCCAACAAACTTCACGGAATTTTTCAAGGAGGTGATCAGGTGTGTAGATGAGGGCAGTGCAGTTATAGTAGTTTATACAGGTTACAGCAAAGCCTTTGACAAGGTTATACACAGGAGAGTTATATAGAAGGTTAAAGCATATGGGATCCAGGGTAACTTGGGGAAGTTGGATCCAAAATTGACTGAGTTGTAGGAGGGTGGTGGCAGAAGGCTATTTGTGTGACTGGAGACCAGTGTCCAGTCGTGTACCAAAGGGGTAAGTGCTGGGTCCCTCATTGTTTGTGATATGTATAATGAAAATAGATAAGAATGTAGGGATAATAAGCAAGTTTGCAGATGACACAAAGTTTGGCTGTGTGGGTAATATTGAGGTAAAGGCCTTAGAAAGATGGGCAGACAGGGAGGTGATGGCCTAGTGGTATTACTAGACTATTGATCCAAAGATCTAGGAAATATCTGGGGACCCATGGCTCAAATTCTGCCATGACAGACAGTGGAATTTGAATCCAATAAAAACCTGGGATTATGGCTATGAAACTGTTGCCAATTGTGGAAAAAACCCATTTGGTTCACTAATATCCTTTAGAGAAGGAAATCTGCCATCTTTACTTGGTCTAGTCTATATGTGACTCCAGACCCACAGCAATGTGATTGACCATCAAATGCCTTCGGGGCAATTAGGGATGGGCAATAATGCTAGCTGACCAGCGACATTCACATCCCATGAATGCATAGAAAAAAAGTCAGTGGCACATTGAATTTCTCTCTGAAAAGTGTGAAGTGATGCGCTTTGGAAGAAGTAACAAAACTGGGGAGTACTCAATGAACAACAGGACACTAGGAAGCTCAGAGGAACAGAAGGATCTTGGGGTTCTTGTGCACCAATCCCTGAAGGCAGGAGAACAGGTTAACAGAGTGGTTAAGGCGGCATATGGGACACTTGCCTTTATCAGGTGTGGCAGAAATTAAAAGAAAATGGAGGTTATGTTGGAGTTGTACAACACTCTGGTTAGGTCGCTTTGGAGTACTGTGCACAGTTCTGGTCACCACATTATAGGGAGGATGTTACTGCACTGGAGGGAGTGCAGAGATTCACAAGAATTCTCCTGAGGCTGGAGCCTTTTAGCTATCAAGAGGGGCTGGATGGTCTCAGGTTGTTTTCTTTACAACAGAAAAGGTTGAGGTGGATCTGATTGAGGGGTATAAGATTACTAGGGGCAAGGACAGAGTGGATAGGAAGTAGCTGTTCTCTTTAGATTGAAGGGTCAATAACAATGGGTATAATTTTAAGGTGAAAGGCAGGAAACCACATAAACTTTAAAAAAAACAATTTGGATGAGCACTTGAAATATCATACCACTAAAGGCTATGGGCCAAGTGCTGGAAATCGGGATTCGTGTGAATAGGTTGGCACAGAATCAAGGGTTAAAGGGCCTCATCTGTGGCGAATAACTCTGTGAATAGAATTAGAGATATTCAAGCCTAGAGTAAGTGGTATCATTTGGCATAATAGAAATATTGCTGCAAGTAAAAGATGGGGAGGTAACTATTTCATAAAGACAGACCGGTTAAAGTGAAGGTGTAGCCTCTCCAATAAGGGGTGGCATATCAATCATTATCAAGGACATAAAAATTGAAGGGAATGCAGAAGCTCTACCGATCAAAATTACAAACATTAAAGACAGTGAACTATTCTAATAACTGGAAAATGTTCCGAGCCTACCATCTCAAATTGAACAAATTGATAGTAGTTAAAACACATGCATGAGACTGCATGAAATCATGCAAATCTCAACACCTTGGAGATAAAACTGTAAATAAAGAGAAAAAAAGTATTACATTTTAAGACAGCTTTAAGCATTTACCCATATCCATTTGTGTTGCCTTGTCATATCTTTGAAGCATCCTAGGTACAGCAGGTTGGCAGAAAGAGGAGAAAGGAATTACACACTGACTGACACTAAGTAGCTGGGGGTACTTGTGCACAATTGGTGAATGGGCAGACAACTCCACAACTGTGCTTGAAATTACATTTGTTTTCAGAAGTCTGTTTGCTTAAATTTCCATTCAAATGCATTTGCTTATCTAAAATCAACAATATTCCAGCACAATTATGAGAATGTGCAACCTTTTTTGTTTTAAAATAATTCCACAATATATTTACAAATGGTAATTTGGTGCTGTTTTATAATACTGCTGGCAATGAATTCAGCATAAAAATAAGTAATTTTACTTGGGTTGCCTTATCCACCACAAATGAATAACCACATTTTAAAAGTTACTTCTAAAATTATAATCATTTATTAATTCCATTGCTATAGTCAGTATCTTAGCAAATTTAGGTTTTTAATGTTAAAAACATTTAAAAGATACCAATCAGTGTGCTTGAGCCTACATTTAGCATAACTTTAAGAGCTACCTCAAAGGCTAGCAAATGGATACAATTTGCAGAAACCCATCACAATTATTAATTTCATCTCAGGGTATGGCCAGTTTTCACAATCCCTCACAATGTTTTTTAAGCTGGTGCAAAAGATCACAAAAACCTGACCTATACTGGATTTTAGGCGAAACGTGTTGAAAGACCACCAAAATCAGTAGTTACTTCAGGTTTACATCACAATTTGCCTACATCTCGAGAGAATGAATATGTATTACATGCACGTAGAAACAGAGGAAGACTACACGTCATGCCTGATCACATCCTTCACCACTGGTGGCCAGAGCTTCAGTTTCCTAGGCCACCACGGCAGGTTGTAAGCAAAGTAGTGAAGGGATAAAGCAAAATGCAGAGGTTTAAGGGCTGAAATTCTGCCCTTACACCTCTCTAGATTGCCTTATTCCTTTGACACTTTGTTTACAACCTGCCTTTTTGACTAAGCTTTTGAACGAGTTCCTCCTCATGTAGTTCAGTGTGATATCTTGTTTTATAATTCTCCTGTGAAGTACTGTGAAATGTTTCATAATGTTAAAGCAGCTGCTACTATTGTCCTAAATTGTTTCACAATCAATGTGAATTTTCCGCTGTAGTTACTGTAATCATGTACGTAGATAAGTCAAGCCCCATCAAGTCGCATACACAGCAAAACGAATGATCAATTGACCATTTTTTGATGCTACTGAATGAGTGTGGAAATTTGGCCAAGCCAGCCAGAAATGTTATTTGGATGATCCTTCTCTGTCTCTCCCTGAGGTCCCAACCATTATAAATACCAGTCTTCAGCCAATTTATTTCACTTGATGTGATATCAAGAAATGGTTGAGTGCATCAGATACAGCAAAGGCTTTGTTGCTGTAACAACATTCCAGCTATGGTACTGAAGATCTTAACCATACCATTAGACACACTATTCCAGTACACTTACAACACTGGCATTTACATAGCTAAGTGAAAAACTGCTCAGGTATGTCCGGTTCACAAAGAGCAGGAGAAATCCAACCTGACAACTACTACCCTATCAACCATTTGCAAAGTGATGTAGGGTCACTCACTGAGACTTGATTTCGGATTCTGCCAAACTCCAAACCTCCTTTCAGCCTTGCTCCAACCACAGACTATAGAAACAAATTCCAGGGATGAGGTGAGAGTCACTGCTCTTGATACCATGGCAGGATCTGACCAAGAATCTTTGTCAAATTGAAGTCGAAGGGAATCAGAGACAAAAAGTTACACGGTTTGCAGTCATACATAACACAAATGAAGATGGTTGTGTTTGTTGCAGGTCAATCATCTCAAGCCCAGGGCACCACTCCAGGAGGTCCTCAGGACAAAAGTCTTCCATCTATCTTAAGGTCACATGCAACAACGTTCAGGCTTGGGCAAGTAAGATGCATGTCAAATAAGGGTGAGGCAATAACTATTTCAAAATAGAGAAAATTTAAACATCGCCTTGACATTCAATGGTATTATTATTGCTGAGTCCCCATCATTAACATCCTAGGGTCACATTGACCAGAAACTTAACTGGACTAGTTGAATACATACTGTAGGTACAAGAGTAAGTCAGAGTGTAAATAGTGTAGATATAAGAACAGGTCAAACTGGTATTACAAATAATTCACCTCCAGATTCCCTAGATTTTTCCCCCTATCTACAAAGGCACACATCAGGAATGTAATCATTTTTTGATTACTTTCTGGATGACTGCAGTTTCAGAATATTCAAAAAAGTCAAAACTGTTCAGTAACAAAGAGGCCTGCTTGATTGGCACCCATCCCACACTCTACGCTTCAGCTCAACTCTTCAGCTGCTCCATTACCAATACAGTGTGGCAACAGTGTGTACCATCTACCATATGCACTGACAACTGATGAAGAGTCCTTCAACAACACTATCCAAACCTCCACCGAGACAGACAAGGGCAGCAAATATATGGGAAACTTTCTGATGCAAATTCCCTCTAAGTCATACACCAGCCTAACTTAGATAGCTCCTTCATTGTAACTGGATCAAAATCCTGGACCTCCCTTCATTACAGTGGTGCATTACATAGGTTGCAGAAATCAAGCAGGTGGCTGACTGTCATCTTTTCAAGGGAGACTGGGGATGGATAAAAATGCTGGCTCTGCTGGTGATGCTAATATCCCATAAATGACTAAAACAGAAACAATCTGAACTCTGTCTGTAACTGATGTTACAAATCAATGAACATGTCATTGCTGAGGTAAAACAGTCCAGATATTGCCATTTTGTAAGTGCAAATCACTAGTGTTTGGTGTTGATACCTTTATATATAGTTCACCTCATCTAGGATATTCTTCTTCATCTGTTTGCTCCACTGCACTTCAACAGCTATTACCCAAGAAAAGTGACACTTAATCTCCATTAGACAACGCTACTGCTCAATATAGGGAGCTTGCATGCACTTGGGGAATTATAAGCACTTAGAGCTCACACTGAGCTTTAATGTGGAAGATTCCAAATAGACTTTTCATAAATCAGGGCTACACATTAATAACTGGTTTACTTGTTACTTAAATCACTGTGTAGTGATGCATTGTGGCTGTGTTCAATAAAATGATGTGTTTATCCTTATAATGCCAAAGATAAAGTTAATGTCAAAATAAACTAAATAAGCAGCAAGCGACAAACAATTTCACTCCAGCTATTAATGCAGTTTGTTGCCTCTAGTGGCTTTAAATATTTATCCAAGAACAGTTTGTTCAGTTGTTTCAGAGACTACATGACTTTTCTTCTTAATAAAATTTAGTTAAAATGTTGTATGAAAAATTTCATCACCAGCCAAACCATTGGCAAGTCTCTGACTTAACACCTTCTTGATCAAATTCCTTTAGAACTTAGACCTAGTGTAGCACTGCCCCACATATCCATTCAAATGGCCACAGGGACAAAACAATATTGGTTACTGACCTCATTATTAAGCAGGCATGCAGCTAGTTCTACCAGTGACCCTTAATGACTATGCTCTTGGTTAGGGATTGCAAGAAAAGGAGGCTATGAAGCACTATGTGTACTTACACCACATGTGACTTACTATTGCCTTCTCAAGGGAATTAGGGATAGGCAATAAATGCCTTCTTTGCTGATAATGCTCACATACCTTGAGTGAGTGAAGTAAATCAAAACAGAAATGCCCAATGGCTCAGGACATCCTTTATAAGGGTAAGAAGTGTCTGCCATTTTTGGATGCAGCATTGGAGACATTTGTTAGAGAGGAGGAAGGAGGTGCTGTCTCTTCGAAGAGGCAGAAGACCCTCCAGGCACTTTCTGTGCTATCAACAGGGGCGATGGCAGAAAACATTGGTGCCACAGGTAGTGAAAACATTGGTGCCACAGGTAGTGAAAACATTGGTGCCACAGGTAGTGAATGTCGTTTAATGGCCTCAGCAGGATTTCAAGGTAAGATACCTAACTCTCAGTTAGAAGCCCTTCCTCTGCTCAGACCTGCATCACTTTTCACACCCTTTCCCTCCCCTCATTTGCTTTACTCTACTCCATTCACACTTCATGCCACCTCCTCCTTCTCGTCCTGCTACACTTGCTCCCCTCACTATCTCATTTGGGCACCTTCCAGTATTGTCTGTACAGCAGCTATACTCTACAACCCTGACATACACAATTTCATGATGTCTCAAAGACTATCACTACTACATTTTCTTCTTTCTTGCAGGAGAGGTTAGCAGGCAACATACATCAGGAGTAGGCCAAAGGAGGAGGCTAAGGTCACATCTGAGATCCTTACTCACCAGAAAAGCAAATATTCGGCATTGTGGGAAGCAGGCCTTGATCATGAGAGGAACAAGACTGGCAGAAATATTCCACAGGATTTCTTCACATCTAACCTCTTTTCTGTCTCTAAGTCATCTCAAGCATTTTGCATCACAAATTGCAACTATTATCAGTATCCACTTATCCTTCTCTGCTTCCCTTGATATTAAAAGTTAACCCTCTCTCTTGCCTATCTCTTGCATTTAGGTACACAAAACAAATAGAAAGCCCTGACATCTCACAGGTCAGATTTTGACCCATTCAAAATTAACGAATTTGGACAAAGTTAAAATTAGGTCCTGAAAGTTTTGAAAGTTTTTGACACTGTAATCCACTGAGAATAAGCGTGCATGAGCCAGGAAACAGGGCACAGGAGCAAGTCTGCTGAAAGAAAACCTAATACCCTATCCCTGCACCTTAATTTGTATACCTTCAGAGCCCTGCTTCCAGGAGAAAGCTTATAGCAATACACCAAGACTTCTGAGTGTATTGGGATGTCTGTCAGTACACTGGGCATATTGACACAGAGCATGGAGGAGTCCTGTTCCAATTCTTGTTGGATCTTTGTGCTTGGCAATGAGATGTTGTGGGCAACCAGGGAGTGAGTGATCAGCTCCATGAACACTACAGTAGGACAGGCCAATGACAAAGTCTCCGATGGCAGCTCTGACATTGTCCACTATAGCTCATTATGCTATTACACAAGCTCATTCCAATGCCACATTGGCCCTAGGATGCAGCATTTATGTAGACTTAAAAAAACAGAAGCAGGAGTACACCTGATGGTGCCATGAGCTTGTTACACTATTCAATAAGTTCATAGCCGAACTTTACATCAGCTCCTCTTTCCCTCCCAATCCCCATATTCCTAGACTCCCTTACTAACCAAAGCTTTACATTATATATATTAGATATAACATTCTATATTATACGCATATAACCCTGAATATGGTCAATGAATGTCCAACCACCGTCTGCTAGGATAGGTAATTCCGAATATTCACAAACTTCTGAGTCAAAAGGTTTCTCCTCCCCAAAATGTTGAACTCCTTATTCTAAGGCTGTGACTCCTAGTTCTGCATTCAACAGCCAGCAAAACAGCCTTCCAGTATCTACCTGGACAAACCCTTTACAGATTTTGTAATGCTTCAATTATATCAATTACTATTCTTTTAAACTCGAGAACATACGCCCAATCTTCCCTCATAAAACAATCTAATCGCTTTTGGAATCAACCAATACTTGATATAATGAACCATTGTTGCATCCACTTTAAAGTAAATATATCCCTCCCTGGGTATGAAGAAAAAGACTGTTGACAATATTTCAGGTGTAGTCTTACTCATGTCCTACATAAGAGTAGCAAGACTTCCTTACTCTTATAGTTTAACTGCTTTTGCAATAAAATTTAATATACTATTTGCTTTTCTAATTGTGTTCAGTATCTCTTTGTTAAATTAGTGATCCACGTACATTGAGACCTAAATCCCACAGATTACTCAATTATCACTGTCTATTGCCTTAATATAGGTGCTTTCCATTCTTCCAGCCAAAGTGGACAATTTCCTACCACTCTGTCTGGCTCACACTTCCTCACAGAATCACACTGAGTGATAAAACTAAAGAGATTACGACATATGGCTATTTTTAAATCACTGCTACAGCAATCCTAAACTAATCCTAATGTTGTCTATCAATTGAGAACTAATCCTCTTGCCGTTGTTGATCCACAACTAATTTCACCGCCATTGATCAATCCAGAAACAACATAATAGGTGAGAGAAGAACCAGAACACGTAGATCTATTAGTCTAACATCTGTTATGGGAAATCATTAGAATTTGTCATTGAAGATAGAGTGATTGATTATGCAAAAATTGGTCAGGAGGTGGTGACATTGTGGTAATGTACTGTACTAGTAATCCACAATCTCATGCTAATAAGTCTGCAGAATATGAGTTTGAATCCCATCTTGGCAGATGGTGAAATCTGAGTTCAATAAATAGGAAAATTAAAAAGTTAGAAACAATTGTTGATTGTTGTTAACACCCATCTGATTCACAAATGTTCTTCAGGGAAGGAAATCTGCCATCCTTACCTAGTTTGGCCTATATGTGACTCCACATCTACTGGTTGACTCTTAACTGGTCTCTGGGAAGTTAGGGATGGCAATAAATGCTGGCTTAACAGAAATGATCAGATTGTATGAATGAAAAAGAAAAAGTCAATAAATGGGTTTGTAAAGAATAAATCATGTCTAGGGAACATTATTGAAGTTTTTGACGAAGTAACCAAAGCATTAGGCCGAGGAAACTTTAGGGATGTAATTTATCAATGGACTTTCCACAAAATATTCAATAAAATTTGACAAGGAAGACATAAAATTAAAACTCAAACAATTGAAGGCAAATTACTGCCATAGTTAGGTCGATAGAATTCATAAAATAGGAATAATGTATGCACTAAATGTTCCTTAAATTATTCACAGGGTATGGGCATCACTGGCAAAGTAAGCACTTATTGCCCATCCTTAACTGCCCTTGAGATGGTGGTTGTAAGACACCTTAGTAACTGATTGATTTGCTGAGCCATTTCAGATGGCAGTTAAGGGTAACCATATTGACGCGGGTCTGGATTCCAAAGCACAATATCACTCCTGTACTCTTCACCCATCCAGAGCAGTGACAGCATGGTGGTGCTGTATGACAGCTGTGGTATTGGCAGCATGAGAGAAACTCCTACAGTCCTCTGCATTATCTACTGCCTACCTTCACAAACAAATTAGATACAGTATACCGTTCTGTTGGAAAACCAGAAAACATGCACATCGCACTGCTTCAAATAACCCATGGAGAAGGACATGTAAAAAATAAACAGCGTTTGTTGCACCTCTCATGCAGCTCTGAGCAATGAGCTGGAAATAGAATAGTCCCAGGAATGAAAAGTTCGACATATGAGGAACGTTTGAGGACTCTGGGTCTACACTTGATGGAGTTTAGAAGAATGAGGGGGGATCTAATTGAAACTTACAGAATACTGAACAGCCTGGATAGAGTGGATGTTGGGAAGATGTGTCCATTGGTAGGAGAGACTAGGACCCGAGGGCACAGCCTTAGAGTAAAGGGAACACCTTTTAGATCTGAGATAAGGAGAAACGTCTTCAGCCAGAGAATGGTGAATCTATGGAATTCACTGCCACAGAAGACTGTGGAGGCCAGGTCATTGAGTATATTTAAGACAGAGATAGATAGGTTCTTGATTGTCAAGAGGATTTCGGGTTATGGGGAGAAAGCGGGAGAATGGGGCTGAGAAACTTATCCGCCATGATTGAATGGTGGAGCAGACTCTATGGGCTCAATGGTCTAATTTCTGCTCCTATGTCTTATGGTCTTATCACTTGGTGCGGTCTAAAAGGACCATGTTGAATGGTTAAGGGCTATGATGAATTTTATATTTGTAGGGAGTGCTGTCCTTGCCCTGGTTTTGGACTCCAGTTTGAGCTTCAAAGGGAGGTATGGGAAATGTTCCCTGAAAATGTGGCAATTCCTCTTTTTCTATCTCCTACTAGGTGATCCTGTGTTCTTTCTCTCTCACTCTTTCGAGATTTCTTTGCGGCTGTTACTTCCTACAGCCCCAAAGACAAAACAAAGAGAAATAATACTGCTGCGAAACAAACAACAACTGCTAAAAGTTGTTGCCAGAATTCAAAGCACAGTCATCTGATGAAAAAAAATCAGCAAAATAAGGTCCAGAATCTCACCAGCTACTCAACACAGCAAAGTTGTGACCAATCTGAATGGAAGTGGTGATCTCTTCAAGTAACATTTTTGCAGGTGATCACAAATGTCAGTGACATGTTTTACCGTTTAAGTTGAGGAAATATTAATTCAACGCTGGGGCGTATCAGGGATCAAAATAATAATTTTTTTCAAGGGCCATTCGTGAGATTTATCAAGGGCTACATTATTGATTTTTAGGGGCTTCTTTTCAATTCCCACAAACTCCTTCATTAGGGGAGATGCAGTCATGTGGCAATGTTATTAGCTGCATTTGTGTTGATTTATGTGGTGTTTGGACTTAGAAGTAGAATCAGAAAAAATTTATCAGGATGCTCAACAATTATAAACCACTTTAAACTTAAAGCCACAACACACAAGGAAAGCTAACTTTCCCAGACAAAATTTAAAATTTGGCACAACAAATATAAGCAACTAACCCCTTTTTTTCAAAAATTGACACACATTTCATTAAAAAAATCACATTAAATTGCAAGAAATTCATTATCTATGACTTCAAAGCTAGCTAGGAGCTCTTTTGTTGACAGACTCCATTTGGCAAACTACCAAGCATGCCGCCCCCCCCCCCCCCCCCCCACCCACCCACCCAGCCCACCCCACCCCCCCCATGTTGCTACTCAATTCTTCTCCCTATCTCCTGGTTTCAACCACTGAGTTCTCACCCCTGTCTTTTGCAGCCACTGCACTCTCTTTCCTATCCCCACCTCCTAATCACCTCATCGTGCAGACTTGCTTTTATCAGGGTCACCTGGCAAACTGCTAGCCAATAGTCTGGTCCAGTAGATGCACTTCCCTCATTATCCTGTCCCATGCCCCCAACCCATCCTTGTGAGCCTTGGTACTAGCCTTCTCGGTGCTCCTTCAATCCAGGTTGCTTGATGCCTGCACCAGCTACTGAAATGCAGGCATGAAGCAGCCTGTGACTGAAGGTTCAAATTCTTTCTTACTTCCACACATGGGCTGAACCTTTTCCTGATTGGTCAATTCCGGGACAAAAATTGTCCTTCAAGAACTGACGTATGCCAATTTCACCAAAAAGTGTTCTACAAACAATGTAGACTGTTTATTACAATGCTAGGTGGGCACCTTGGATGCCTGTGGTGTACTTGCCTTGGCCAAATATATATGCAGTGCACTTCCAGTGTGGATTTATTGTCTAAATGCCTCATGCCATGTTAGACAAATAGACAGAACCTGAAAATTGGACATTTGGTAATGCAATGTCTATACCTCCATTTTCTTTGTTCAACCCTTCATTCTCAGCACCTTGCTTGTTTGGGAAGACACGCTAGCTCACTTGGCAGACTGGACAATGTCAATACGCTCCTTAATTGCCTGCCAGAAGGCAATATTTAGTAGTGCATAATGATATCTCTATTCTTTTCAGTCCTCTGTCCAGCCTGGTCACAACAGAAAAAAATACAACCTCACTCAACAAAGACTTGAGTTTCCAAATTATGAGTCCAATTATCTGCTTCTAGCAAACTGGTCACCCGAAATAAAAGTTTCTTCTAATTGGGTTAAGATTTTAGACTCTTGGTTAAGCTTTGGTCTCGATCCTCCAAGTAAAGTACGTACCTCTTGAACTTGTGTAAAATGAAAACTCCAACGATGAGCAGACAGATCACAAACATAATAACGACAATCAGCACACCTTTCCCTCCAATGGTTTTCTGGGAAACTGAAGGAGAAATGTTGACGTGATACTAAGACGGACAGCAGAAAGGAGTTAGCCACCTTATATCAAAGTGCAATATAGGTGTTTCAATCATCAACGATATCTCTTTCCTGAGACAATAACTGTTTTATCTTTACACGCAAAAGTAGGACCATAATAAAAAGACCTTTCTACATTTCCAAATAAAAATCATTCACTGACTAACAAATAAAGTGAGCTTTCCTCTAATCTAAAAGGGATTAATTTTTTCTAAAGGCTCTTTGAATTTTAATCAAAGTCTGACATTTGTTCTACAGTCCCAAATGATATCTGGATTTAAAACAATGAGGCGGTGGTATCGTGGTAATATCAGTGGATGAATGATCCAGATGCCAGTTAATGCTCTGGGCTCACAGGTTCAAAACCTATTATGTCAGCCAGTGGAATTTAAATTCAATTAATAAATAATATAAAATTAGTGTCAGTGTTGGTGAGCATGAAACCCCTAATGGTCATAAAAACCCATTTGGTTCACTAATACCCTTTAGAAAAGGAAACCTATCATCCTTATCTGATCTTGTCTACGTGACTGCAGAGTCAACAATATAGTCGATTCTTAGCCATCCTCTGACATGCTGTACCAAGCCCCTCAATTCAACATCAACTAGGGTCAGGCAACAAATACAGAGAGATGATGGCCTAGTGGTATTATCGCTAGACTATTAATCCAGAGACGCAGGCATGTTCTGAGGACCTGATTTTGAATCCTGCCATGGCAGATGATGAAATTTGAATTCAATAAAAATCTGGAATTTAGGGTCTCATGTTGACGATTGTTGATTGTCAGAAAAACGGATTTAATTCACTAATGTCCTTTAGAGAAGGAAATCTGTCATCTATACCTGGTCTAGCCTAGGGCAATGTGATTAATGCTTAACTATCTTTTGGGCAATTAGGAATAGGCAATAACCTAGCCAACACTGCTCAAATCCCATGAGTGAAACAACACAAGATACGGTTGACGTTCAATATTTATTTCCTTGCATTCTATCTTCTTTTAATCCATATAATCACTGCAATGACAATGGCCTCAAACATGCTCCCAGTAGAAGAACATCAGAAGTATGTTTTAAAGCCCACAAATTAGTCATGAATGCAATTGACCCAACCCTCACTGCTGAGCTCGCACAGACTGAGTTTCTTTGAAGGGGAACATAAGTTTATTTATAATAGCTCTTCATGTGTACGGCTGAGAAGGGTTTCTTAGACTGGAATTGTCACAATCTGGCACCATACATACAGATGACAAACACATCAGCAGATGAAAGGAAACACATTTGGGAGTTCCAGGTTTATCTTCCAAGTCATTTTTTTAAACCACCTTTCCAAAGAGGGATGAAGGGTGACTGACTGAAAATCTTAGTTAGCATCAGCCACACCCTCAATGCGTGAGTTTGTAGTCTCCCTTCCTCCAGGATACCTGCTATCTAAGTGACTTAGATTAGCCTGTTCTGGTGTGGACACCCAACATGAATAAAATGTTAATTGGGAAACTTCTCCCTGCCTCTAGGATGCCAGATGGGATCAGCAGCCCAGAAAACTTTATACCAAGAGTCAGTCAAATTTCTGACCCCACATTTCTTTCAGAGAACAGGAGCAGCCATTAACATAGAATAAATGCCATCTTTAATATTGTGCAATTTGAATGTGAACATTGTAACAAAATTTGTTTTTCACACTGTTCAGTCTTATGCCATTGGGACGAAAATCATGGCCTTACCTGCTCTGTAATCGGCCAGTGTAACAGTCACTTCCACCCCTGGTTTCAGAGAAATTTTTACCTGATTCTCTGTCAGAGCTTCTATTAAGGATTCAATACCCTGGAGGCAAAAGCACAGAACAATCTGTTGGTTTATAATGTGGAATAAATTACAGCAGTGCTCAAGCTTCAATAGGCTTGTCAATCACCTCCATTCTCAACAAAAAGAAGAATCCATTGTGATTTCCATTTGTATTATGAGACTAATTTAATGGTAATTACCATGGACAGGCAAAGGATGAACGACACAGCTCAATTTAAAACTCATTGAAGATCAAGTTGAATTTGTCAAATGCATAAAACGTTAGACTAAGTCAAACGTCTTATTACTTCCTACCTCAAACCTAGTACTTTCATCACCAATTATTCCCACAGTTAAATGAAGTGCTTCTGGCTAATTCTGACACAACATTTCAGGTTACCTAATCCTTATGCTGTAATGCTTCGTGGATCACATGCACAACTACTAGTCTCCTGGCTGAGAGCAAGTAGTTATCATTGAACTGCTTTACAGTGCCAGTAAATATAACTACTAGATAAAGATGGAATTTGTTTCACTGGCATACAACGCTATAAGACCATATGAACATAGGTGTAGGCCCCTTGAGCCTGCTCCACATTCCTTACATCCACTTTTGTGCCCTTCCCCCATAACCCCTGATTCCCCTACCAATCAAGAATCTATCTATCTCAGCATTAAATATACACAACGACTCTATTCCCACAGCTCTCTATGGCAAAGAGTTCCAAAGACTCACAATCCTCATAAAGAAGGAATTTCTTTTCACAAGATCATAAGATAAAGGAGCAGAATTAGACTATTCGACTGATCGAGGCTGCTCTGCCATTCAACCATAGCTGATATGTTTCTCAACCCATTCTTCTTTCTCTTCTAAGATAACAAGGTGCAGAGCTGGATGAACACAGCCGGCCAAGCAGCATCAGAGGAGCAGGAAGGCTGACGTTTCGGGCCTAGACCCTTCTCGTCTGTTCTCTCTTAACTAGCTGATTGCTTCAGATACAACTTGATTTTGATATTGGCATTTTCCTAGTGGGAATTCCAGTTTCCAGCCAATGCCTCCTTCCCAGGATGTCTTCTACTCCTCCAATTTCCCATATTTTAAAAGATATTGCAAGCTTCTTCATTATGAATGAACAACTTAGTATAATGTATCCCTAAATCACTTGGTGACAATTGCAATTGATAATAATATAGTGACTTGAGTGCAAAATTGCAATCTAGCAAAAAATGGACATCGAGCCAAAGAAATTCACATGAAGAGAGAGTAACCAAACACATAGTAAAACCATGGCATTTTAAGGAAGTTCTTACAGGAGGAAATGAAATTGAAGAGGTAGAGGAACTTAAGGAAGCAAAACCGAAACTGTTGAATCTGCTGTTGTACTAAATTGGCTGGGGCATATTTTTAGTTTATCTGAACTCTTAACCTAGGGAATAGGAACAAAACAAAAAGTGGTAAAAACTTTATTTCATATATCCATGGGATGTGGGTGTTGCTGGCATGGATAGAATTTACTATCAATCCTTAGTTGACCGAGAGAAGGTGGTGATGAACTGACTTCATGAACTGCTAAAGTTGTGCATTGAAGGTACTCCCATAGCACTGTTAGTGAGGGAGTTCCAAAATATAGATCTTGCTACCTAAAGGGCAGGCAGTAGATTTCCAAATGAAAATGTGTGACTTTCAGGGGAATTCCCATCTATCTGCTGTATTTGTTGCTCTGTTAGGCACTGAGGATTGAAGAAACCTTGATGAGTATTGCAGTGTATCTTGTAGATGGTACATACTGCAGCTAGGCTGTGCAAGTGATGAAATAAGTAGGTGCTTCACATCATAAATGGGATATAAATCAAGCTTTGTCCTGAATTGTAGGAGTTCAGTTTAGTTACAATACAGATTCAAAGTTTCTAAATGTACTTTTTGCATTCGTTTAATTTCTGTTTGTGGGTGATTAGACTTGGAGCTATCATTTGTGACTGTACCAACTGAATGTCTAAGATTATTTAATCAAGCTCATCTTGGAAATACTGATTCAAAAACAGAAATTGCTGGAGAAACACTGGCGGTATGGCAACATCTCTGCATCTGTGGGAGAAAGCAGATGCTCCTAGACCAGCCGAGTTTTTCCAGTAACTTCTGTTTTTGTTTCAGATCTTCAGCATCCGCAGTTCCTTGTTTTAGTCTGGAAATACCGATCGTTGCTATCCACTATGTTATATACTGTGTGTTTGTCTGTGTGTGTGAGAGTGAGAGAGAGACAAAAAGTGATGTGTGTGTGTGTGTGTGAACGAGTGAATGATTTTATTGTCACATGTATTTGGGAAAATACAGTGGAAGTGTTTTGTCGCCACAATCTGGCACCATTTTGAATTACAAAATGAATAAAAAGAAATTACTTAAGTAGAGCTCATCTTCTGTTCTATCGACAGAAAATCATAAAGGCTGAAAAATACAAAATAATGTTCAACTTTACAGTCCCTCTTGTCAAGCATAGCTCTGGGTTTTCTTAAGGTTCCTGTAAGGTGCTCTGAGGAAGGGTCACTCAACCTGAAATGTTAACTCTGATTTCTTTCCACAGATGCTGCCAGACCTGCTGAGCTCTTCCAGCAATTTCTGTTCTTGTTTCTGATTTACAGCATCAACAGAATTTTTGTTTTTTTTCTGTAAGGTATTCCAGGCTCCAGGGTGCAATGAGTCCTCGTTCCGGGTCCAGCCGATGTCCCAGGTGTCCCTGGTTCCACTGCCAATGCCTCACTAATGTGCTGGGAATCCCGATCCGGGCCCACCACGCTGTCAAAGCTGCAGCTGCTGCCTCACAGACATCGCTAGGAGGCCCTGTGATGTACTTCGTATAGCTGTGTAGGTATTATCCACTGTGTCATTTATGGTATTTGTTTGATACAGCTTTGTTTAAAGTTATAAATAACTTTGCAAAGTAAAACAGCCGTTTCAAATACAGCAGCCAGAATAAAACACATCATCCAGCAGGAGGCCTCCAAACACCAGACCGTGACTTAAAAATGCCTGACCTAGTCTAGAACACATAAACTCAAAAAGGTAAGTGTCTGATTTAATCAGGAGTTCACACTAAGTAAACAAAATCTGCAAAATGAGCCACTCATCGTTCCTATCCTGGAGGAATGCACATCAGGAGGTGACTGTATTCAACCTGAAATATGATGTGGAGTGACCGTATTCAATCTGAAAATATGATGTGGAGGTGCCGGTGTTGGACTGGGATGGACAAAGTCAGAAGTCACATGACATCAGGTTGTAGTCCAACAGGTTTATTTGAAATTACGTAAGCTTTCGGAGAGCAGCCCCTTCATCAGGTGAAGTGAAATAAACAGATTTTAATTCAGTAAGAGAATTAAAGCTTACAGGAGCAAGGCAGGAAAATGGAGTTGAAGATTATCAGATCAACCACGATCTCAATGAATGGCAGAGCGGACCTGATGGGCTGAAAGGCCTACTTCTGCTCCTATGTCTTATGCTGTTATGGCCAAGGTTGGATCTGTCCTGTTTTTTTTTGGGCCCAAGACATAACTCAAAAGTCTCCACTTTGATGGGTGGATGCCAGAGTTGTAGCTGTACTGGAATGGTTTGGCTAGTGGCACAGTTCGTTCTGGAGCATTACAGCAAGAATGCTGTCGGGATCCAGACTCTCTGTTGCATCCGCCAGATGGTGACTGTCACCTTCCGGGTTCTGCCATTTGAAATTGTAGCCATCAACTGTTAAATGGTGAAAAACTTTCAGCAAATCCATACGTTATTAATCTCAATATAGGTAGAATCCATCAATAGGAAAATACAGATAGCTGATTTCATTTCATCTATCAAGCATGGCCAGAATGGTGCTAGTTTTTAGCATGGGTAGTACATGAAAAATGGTCATCATGTTACTGGATAAATAATCTGGAGACAGGATCCAAGTCTCATCATAGGAGGACCTTGTCTGTTACTAACTGAGCTGGCTGAGTCCTGATGGTTTGTAGAAGGTTAGACGAGAGCCAACACACAGACAGACCTGCTTCACTAAGTCCTTACCAATGTGCCTGCTATAGATGTACGTGTCTTTGGTAGTGTGGGTGATTATTATACAGTCTTTCAGGAGATTTCTTTCTGTCTTCATATTGAGGAGTCCTGTCCTTGTGTTGAGTAGTACCACGACAATTGAAATTAAATTAGAAGTGATTCTGTTTATTAGCCATTATCAAATGTCAATGCAATTAGAGATGGTCAGTATAATATTGAGTGATAGGACACATGCACTTCATATCATTCATATTAAGGAATTCCAGTACACATGACCAATACGGTTCAGACAATTGTTGGAACTTCAAGCTTGCAAAACAGGGCAGCCCATACTCCAACAAATACATCATGACTCGAGATGCACAAAGACCTGAGCATTAATATCAATATCATCAGCAAATACAAATACTTACATGGGAAAAACATATTCATTAGCTCTCCACCAGTCGCCATCCTTAACCTTGTCATATCCTGCAACTTAACATCTCAGAATGCAGTCTCTTTCATTTCAAATTTTGCAGCATTATATGTTTCCTTTCTGAAAATAACGCCACAGTGGCCGGTATCCCATCACCAAGTCACCCTTTATTTACATGAGCAAAGTCCTTGACACTGGTGCAGCTTCCTCAGAGCCAGCTCTCAGCGTCAGAATGTCTGACACTCTTGTTTATATCTGTCAGCCAGGGCTCCCTGATTGGACCAGATTAACAGCCCCAATCAGAGAACTCATATTCTATGAGGTCCACCTGGCTGACCTCATTACAATCACTACACTTTCCCCGTAATCCTCACTGGTAGTAGATTCTTCAGCAATCATAGCCTTAAACTCTGGAATTTTCTTGCAAAACCTTGCCATCATGTTGCACTTTTCTCTACTTTCAAAAGGCTTCACAAAACCTAACTCTTTAACCATAACTACAATCATCTCTCCCACCATTCTCTTCATTCCAAATAAAGGATTATATCTGAAGTCATAGCTTTTATCTTCTCTCTCCACAGATGCTATCTCACCTGCTGAGTATTACCAGCATCTGTAGTATTCACCGTTAATTTTTCTTCTTCTTCTTCAATCTACCTTACCATTTACCCCTTCATTCCCACCTTTTTTGAAACGGTTTGGAACATCTTGCTATGTCAACAAATGTTAGATATGTTGATCAATTTTATAGTTTCAGCCAATGTTTGAGTTATCTTTATATTACCAACATTTCTGTAAAGAGTCAAATTTGGTACCTTGTCAGCAGTTGTGCTTCTTTTCCTCTTTGGTTTCTCTGATGGGGGAAGCAGATACAGTTCTGCTGTGGTGGGCAGACCCACTCTCACCACTGTTATAAGTAAGTCCTCAGGCATGCCTGTTTTCTGCAAAGACAATGATTGTTACATTGGCAAAATACTTCAACGTATCACACATTGAGATTTTCTGCGTGCAAGTAAGTTGTTAATGAAAGGGATGGGAAATATTCAGAATGTACAGATTCGATGAAAATGACTAATGAAGCAGCTATTAAAAATAAAAACAAAGCAGTAACAATCATAAACAACAGAATGAACTGATATACAAAAATACTTCAAGAAATGAAGGTGGAAAGAGAGTACTTATTTTATGTGGTAGATTAAGGTAAGTAACAAATGAAAGCTAATGTGGCAATATTTAACAGAACAAAACAATGTTTTGTTGGAACTATATGTATAATCATTTTTGAATCAATCTGCACTTCTCTATGCTTGCCGATGAAAATAGTTCTTTAGCTTCAGCTCCTGTCTGGTGCTGGTCTAAATGATAGAAATATCCTGCTCACTATTGGAACATATCCGCATGCTCGACAGAATAATTTAATGAGGCCTGATTTCCTTGCAGGAACTGCAATACCCAGTTAAATTGTTCATGAGCCATTTCAGGTGGACAACACAAACTATGTGCTGCCTTTTGGTCAACTTGACTGTGGTACACAGACCAATGTGAAACATATTGCTCACTAGCTTCTTGATCAATAGCGGGTCCAATAGCACATGCAGCTAGCATGATGCAAAGCCAGTCCGCACCTCTTAAAGGCATCCTACCCCTCTTAAACAGGAATTGCACTTAGGGTACAGCAGCTACAGCGAGAGTCTCGGGGAGGCTTGAATAGAAGGAATGTAATGGAACAACAGACCAGAAAGAGAACCATCAGGCTTTTGGATGCAGTGCTGCAAGTTCCAGCGACAGAAGTGGAAAGAGGAGAGATGCCATGTTTCCAGAGGGGACTAGGACATGATCAAGACAAAGGTGCCCAGGGAAGTCACTTCCCAGAGTCTGGTTCCATCAAATTGGCTACAGAGGTAGAAACAGGTCAATAACCAGGCACACATAGAGAAATCAATGTGTGCACCTTCAAATGCTGTCTCCTACCCACCAGCTGACTAACATCTCACATTGTTCAATGGTCTGCTAGGGTCACTCATCCATCAGTAACAAAGCTAATGCCCAACATTGAGAGACTCCAGACACAAACATAGAAATTGCTAGAAAACCTCAGCAGGTCTGGCAGCATCTGTGGAGAAAATCAGAGTTAACGTTTCGGGTCAAGTTACTTTTCCTCAGAAAGGTCTGTTCTGAAGAAGGGTCACTCGACCCAAAACGTTAACTCTGATTCTCTCTACAGATGCTACCAGACCTGCCGAGCTTTTCCAGTACTTTCTACTTTTGTCTCTGATTTACAGCATCCACAGTTCTTTCAGCTTTAATTGAGAGACTCCAGTTCACCACAGCAGGCCTACAGCCATTGAGGCTTACCACATACTTTGAGCTGTTCAGGTAAAGTGGGCACATCATCCACAGAGATTAAAACATACCACTGACTTTATTGTTTCTGGACAAGGTGATCAATTATCATAGACGGCTTGTCAGAACCAGTCAGGGACAGGCTTGCCTAAGATCTACAATTTGGGAGTCCTTGTGCATAAATCACAAAAAAATAGTATACACGTTCAGCTGGTAATAGGGTGGGCAAATGGAATGTTAGCCTTTATTTCAAAGGAAATGAAGTATAAAAGTAGGGAGTGTTTGCTGTAAATATACAAGATACAAGTCAGACCACAGCTGGAATACTGTGAATGGTTTTGGGCCCATTATCTAAGGAATGAAATACTGGCACTGGATGTAGTTCAGAGAAGATTCACTTGGATGATACCTGGTTTTGAGGGATTGTTTTATATTGAGAGATTGAGCAATTACATTGGAGTATAAGAGAATGAGTTGCAACCTTATTGAAATATACATGATTCTTTGAATGGCAGAACAGTCTCAGTTGGGCTGAATGGTCTGCTTTGCTCCTACATCTTATGGTTTTATGATCAACTGATCCCTCTGGACCAAAGAAAACTCTACATCATGAGACCTGCTGTGACTTAATCTATAGTATCCAACATAACATAGATAATTCAGGCTTTTATGTTGTGTTCCCACTTTAAGTCCATTCTCAATTCTACAATGCACTCATCCTACTATCCTATATGAAATGCAAGCAGCAAATGGCATGACCATGGGTATCTTGCTTTCCAATCAGACATCCCTGGCTGCATTTACACTTCCAGGTACCCAAGCATTGACGCCTGATCAGCCTGTGCTGCCACGTGGTGAAAGGGAGAAAACTACTCCAGCTCTCTAAAGATTTACCATCACTCAATCTGGCACTTGCAGTCATTACCTCAGGTACTGGCACTGTAATTATCTGAGAAGGGAGTACAAACTTGGGATCAACATGTGTTGAGTCACAGGGTATAACTGGGTGTTGGTTAGGCTGGGGGTAAATGGATGGCAAGAAAGCAGAGGCGTTCTGTTGGAGACTATTTATATGAGGACTTTGATAAGGTGATGTACCAAATCCAATTAGTGCTGATGTGTATGCATTGAGGTGTCAAACTCAACAGAAGGCCTATCAAGCCTATTGTCACTCGCCAATGACCATGGAGAAATTCAGCTTAAATTTAGCAAATGTCCACATGGAGAGCTTGTAAATCATACTCTCCAGAGTATAAGTGATAGTCAGTTCCATGATAGCATTTGTAAACCCAAATATGACAATGTCTGGTAGCTGTCATCCTGTATTCTACTACTGCACAGGCAGAGGCCATCTAATGTCTCAGAGCTGCCATGAAAGTTCAGACTAAGGGCACAAAATCCAGGCTTGTTGCCAAACAACCTCAATTTGGTGTCACACATGTTCAGACTGAGGTTCCACCTTGGGGGAATGGGGCACTACCTTGGTCTCCTCTCTTAGGATGATAGCATCCAGGTTTCCAGCACTGCAGTTCTATGACTGGTCTCAATATTGCCTTTCAGCCAACCAGCTCAGACTGCTGGCACCCAACTGCTGTCTGCTGAAGTGAGACAGTCTGAAGGTGAGTTCACAGAGATGCTTCAGGGTGTTTCCCCAGTAAAACTCAGCAGCCATCACAAGATACGTTGGAGTCATATTTAGGAGCACAAGGACATACAAAGGCACAGGGAAGACAGGCACTAAGACAATGCACTAGGATGAATAATTCAGATTAAATGCAACTCCACGCAGTGTTATGGAATAAAGTTCATATGTTGTGACTTATATTTTAGGAAATTGGCCAAGAGGATTCTGTGAGGGTTTGTAGCAGAGAGTTTGAAAAGTGAAGGGTGAGATCGCAGGGAAGCATGATTCTGAGTATCTATTCATATACAACTCTTCCAAAACAAGAACTCTCGGGAGTCTCCTCTTTTTCTCCTCTTTTGGTGGCAAGGGCAGCACTCTCCTAATAAAAATGTCAAAGATGCAGCAAATCATCAGAAATTTGGAGAGATTCTCAGATGATTACTGCAGGTCTCTCGCTTAGTGATCCAGGCAGAACTATGAATTCATGATTCCAGTAGTTTGCTCCCTGATGCTCCTGGTGGCTATTGACTTTCATTCTTGGTTCACTTTTTCTTGTGTGGTCGGATGGTGGAGCAGAGTCTTTAGTCAGCTGTGGTTATCCCTTGTTCTCAAGGAGACAGTCTCTGGTTCTCTATGGTGGGCCAAAGTGAACTAATGGGTGGAGGAGAAGGGCCACAAAATGAACAATCAATTAGTAAGGAGAATGGGGCCTGTGTAAATTAATGGATGAAGGGGATAAGAATGCCAGTATGAACAAATGTGTGGGGTGGGTAGGAGTGTAAACAAATGAGCAGTAGGGCTCCCAAACAATTAGAGGGAAATAGCAGAAAAAATGTGCCACTTTGAAGTGGAGTACATAATGTTTATATAACTGTCCTTCAGCAAGGTCAAAGGCTCAGGGTCAACGCAGAATCTTTCCAGTTCCCATGGAGGAGGAAATCAAAGGTCACAATGTCAAATTTGTAATGATATTGAATTCTATGAGAAACCTGATTGAATGAAAAACCACGAAATTCAACATCTCCAATGGAAATTCCGAATCTTTGTGGAGAAATGTGATTTGAGTTTTGTACAGGCAAATATTGAAAAAGGATCTTGAAACAGGAAAATTTGAAAGAACACAGAACAGGGCAAGGAAATGAAATTTGGTAAATAGCTCTTTCAAATAGCCAGTGCAATGATCACGCATCTTCCTATGTTGCAAACTCCTCTGATTCAGCGACCTGGACTAACTCTATAAACTGAAAGGCCTAGTCTAACATTGTTATAGTCCTAATCATAGTAGCAAAAAATTACAATACTCAATACATCATGATCTATCAACTTAATCCTCCAGGCATTCTCATTAACTTTGATTATGAGAGGTGGAAATAGGCTTAAACATACAAAATAACGAGACAGAATATTTTCATTCACTTGTGGGATTTAATTGTTTCTGTGGTTATGCTATCCTGGAAGGAATGCAATTAACAACAGTATCGAGATAGTGGATATATTGTGGTAAATTTTCAACTTGCCAACTGAGCATAAAGTTGTCAATGTGAATCAACTGCCCATTATATAAGCTGCCAGTTTTTTAATTTCAATTTTAGTTTGCTATTGGCACGTTGAACATCTACCTGACAGTCTGCAAAGTTTATTGCACAATTATGAAAGAGATGCTCTCAAGTGTGAGATTTCCAGTTGGTGTAGGTAAGTTATTAGCAATTACCTCTGCTAAAATCCTCGATATAACCTGTCCGATATCTTCCCTCCATTCTGGTACATTAGGATTGTAACTGTCAATGTTCTGAGAAAATTCAAGAGGTAGCACTTCCAACTGATCTGAAACATCAATGAATTTGTACTAGAACCATAGTAAAGGCTGATGCCATGTTTATTACAAACATTTAAAGATTACTCTCTGCTTAAAAACAATTTGTCAACTTTTTGTTTGGCAAAGAATCAGTCATTCAGCTATAATGAGATTATGCTCAAGTATTATAACAATTTGTTTCAACATATATTTACATCATTTAAGAACCAAGTTCCTAAACACAGGATCTAGGTCTAAAACCTACTCACCCACCTGTATATCAAGAATTTGTGTCTGCACTCTCTATAGCTTCCCATCCATTGATACTGGGGGCATTTTTAGGCTATAATTTTTTCAGTTTATTTATAAACATCCAGATTATTCATCCTTTTTAATCTAGAGAACTAACTACGAAGTAGCCCCTCTGCGTACATTTTATGGGACATGATTTCACAATTCTAATTATGCATTTAAAGCATAATATTTCATTAGTGATTAGGTCGCTTATCCCACCGACAATACATAACATATTTATTGATCCACAGGGAGCCATGCTCCAAGCAAGTGCTAATTGGTGTCAGAGGCTACAGCACACAATGCTGATGCCCTAACCGACATTTGCCTTTGATGCAGTTCCCTATCAGGACCTGAGGGTCAGTGAATTTACGGATAATGTAAAAACATTTTTGAAACTGTTGTAACCAGCCTCCACAGCTTTTAATTCTTCCATTTAGAAAGAGGCCCAAACTGACTGGTAAATTTCCAAAGGCTCAATAAGAGTTATTTAATGAAAACAGTAGCTAGAAACTACTCTCTTCTGCAATCACATTTGAAATTGGGGGCAGGATGCTTCCGGAAAATTAAGGAAACTTTGGAAGGTGAGGCTTTCCACAGTCCACCATCCCTGGAAGTCCTGCATCTGGAATCTGCAAGGAATTAAGAACGCAAGGGGAACGGAGTACAAGAGTAGGGAAGTTTTGCTACAGCAGTAAGCACATTGCTGAGACGAGACCTTGAGCACTGTAGCCAGTTTTGACCACTTTGTTTACAGAAGGACTTAATTGCATTTGAGGCAGTTCAGAGAAACTGACTTGGTTGACTCCTGGGATGAAAGGTTGGGTTATGAGGAAACGTTGAGCAGATTGGGCCTATATTCATTGGAGCTGAGAAGAATAAGATGATCTTATTGAAATATAAAAGATCCTGAGGGTATTAGGTGCTAAGAGGATGTTTCCCTTTGAGAGAATCCAGATACTGGGGGACAAAACTTCAAAAGGTGACTTTTATTTAAGATGGAGATAAGGAGAAGTTTCTTCTCTTAGATGGTAATCAATGTTCGGTATTCTCTCCCCAGCGAGCACTGGGTCGTTGAACATATTGCAAGGTAGAGTGAGAGCGGTTTCTGATCTACAAGGGAGTCAAAGATGAAGGAAAGCAGACAGCAAAGTGTGGAGTTAAAGCCATGATCTTACTAATAGGTGGAGCAGGCTGAAAGGACCAAATGAGCTCCTCCTCCTCTTCTTAATCCTTATGTTCTTTTGTCCACCTCTCTATGCTCTCTCATCACCTGTCACATCCTAATAGCTTAGGCACAGAGTAGGGACAGATCCATGGAGGAATTTCCTCCTAAATTATCTCCCATTGCCACTTTCTGGAGTCACTGTGCACAAGAATCCATGCTGAACTAATCTTCTGGAGTGTTTTGAAGATTTAACTTGTAGAATAGGTGAGGAAGAAGCAATAGGTTTCAAGAAGGCATTTGATTAGTCCCACATAACAGGCTAGCGGGTAAAATTAAAGATGAAATTGGGGAAAATATACTGGCATGGATTGAGAATTGGTTTACTGATCGGAAACAGAGGATGCATATAAATAGGTCTTTTTTCAAGGTGCAGGAGTTGACTAGTGGTGTACCACAGAGATAAGAAGTTGGGACCCTGCTAGTCACGATATACATAAATGACTTGGATGAGGGAGGCAAATGCAATATTTCCATATTTGCTGACAACACAAAATCTAGATGGGGCTATGAGTTGCAAGGAGACTTCAGGCTAATGTAGATAAACTTGAATATGTGGGCAAACACATAGCTGAGCAGCATATCGTGGATAAATGTGAAGTTATACACTTTGGTCTGAAGAACAGGAAGGCGGAGTATTATTTCAATAGTGATATACTGGGAAGTGTGGATGTATTAAGGGATTTGGGTCTCCTTGTACATCAATCAATGAAAGTAAACAGGCAGATGCAGCATGCAATTAGGAAGACACATGTAATGTTGAATTTCAATGCAAGAAGATAGAGTTCAAAAGTAGGGCTGTCTTATTGCAGTTATACGGGACCTGGGTAAGATCTCACTTGGAATATTGTGTGCAGCTTTTGCCTCCCTACCGAAGAGAGGATATACTTACCACAGAATGAGTGCAGCAAAGGTTCACTAGGATGGTACTAGGATGGCAGTGACTGTCTTTTGAGGAGAGATTATTTATATGTATCTGTATTCACTGGAGTTTAGAAGAATGAGATGTGATCTGATTGAATTGTATAAAGTTTTGACAGGGCTGGACAGTCTAGATGTAGGGAAGGTGTTTCCCCTTGTTGGGGAGTCTAGAACCAGGCAAAATAATCTCAGGGTAATGGGTCGGCCATTTAGGCCAAGAAAGGTTTCTTCACTCAAAGCGTGGTCACCCTGTAGAATTCATGACACTAGAAGGCTGTGGAGGCTAAGGCATTAAATATATTCAACAGAGATTGATAAGTTTTTAGATGTTAAAAGGCATCAAGGGATATGGACAGAAAGTGGGAATGTGGCATAAAGATCATTCTGAAAATCAGAACAGGCTTGAAGGGCCAATAGCCTATACCTGCTATACGTTTTTTCATAAAATGGTCATGGACTTCAGAAATCATCAGCGAAAACCTTGAAATTTCTTCATAGACAAGAAAGTCTTAAAGCAGAGTCTCTTCTTTCAGACTCCTTCCTGCTGAGACTGTCTGTCTGAAAAGACATTTTCAGTGGGACTGTTGGTCTGATTCTGGTTCTGATGCCCTCTTAAGATCCCCTCATGCTCATTCTAATGTTCAGATTTTCTACGCTCCCACTATAGGATGTTAATGGTGGGAATCCTACCAGGAACCTGCTATGCATAGTGACTGATGCATAATCCAGGGAATGGTGTCAGATTCTGGAGTAGATCAGCAGAAGCTGGTTGTTGTAGCTGACAGAACCCCTAGTCTCTGTCTGCTTTTTAGCCTCAGTATTTATATGACGGTTCCATATTGGTCCTCAGGATGTAGATGGTTCAAGATTTAGCGATGGTAATGCCATGGAATGTCAAAGGGACAAGGGTAAATTCTATCCTGCTTGAAATGTTTATAGAGTGATGCAAACAATACTTGCCATTTATCAACACAAGCCTAAATATTGTTAGTATCTTGCTGCATATGAACGTGGACTGCTTTAGTATCTAAGGAGTTGCAAATGGTGCTAGGTAAAAATAAATGCCCACATTCCAAAATAAACACTTTAGATTTCTTACCAAATATCCTCACCACCTTAGAGTCTTGAACCATGGAACTACCACATGAAGCTTGGACTGTGACTTTAATCTGACCATTCTCACTAAAGCTGGTTATGAGACTGTTTTCTAGGGTAAGACGAGGCTGCAAAAAATGGTTCAAAAACATGGAAAAAATTATGTGCTTTTTGTTTTAAATAGTATTTCATGAATTATCAGCTGGCTATGTATAATGTGACATCTACCTCAAGGCTGTCCCCCAGCCACCACTGGAAGACTGTGCGGTTGGTGTTGTTGGGCCGCACTATTGCTGTCAGATTCACTCGCTGGTTCCTGCGAATGACTGGCAGTGCCTCCAGATGCACAACTTGGAGAGGTGCTGTGGAGACCAAGTACAGTTGTGTCAGCAAAAACATCTGTACAGCTGCCCAATAAATTAGTTTACTGGGTGTCATCATGCTCTTAAATATATATTTGTGCTGCAGCAAACTTACAATTCACTTGAATGTAAACCATGGCCTCATCAGACCCTGCAGTGTTTTCTGCTTTCACAGAGACACGGTAGATTCCTGGTTTCTCATATCTATGTTGAATTGGTTCATCCATCAGTGTGAGGTTGACATACATTGCCTTGAAACCATCTCCAAGATCCACTTGATATTTTGTGTTTAAAGTATCACCCTAACAAAAAAACAGAAACAGCATAACAACACACGAGCATAAAGAACTGGCGTTTAAAAAGAGATTAGTATGGTTTCATGAGTCACTCATGCGTTCCAAAGTCCTGGTTAAATTAAGTAACTGGATCTAGCTTGTAAGCACACTATATACCCAAATCACTAAACGCATTTGCTCAGGCTCCCTAGATATCTTAATGAACAAAGGGAAATCCTGATCTAGTGCCAGGGTGTAGGAACTGGTAGTTTTATCTTTTCTCTCTTAAACTGGCTGATTTTAGCTGTGTTTTGCAATTTTGTTGATGCAAAAATAGACTAGGGACGGGAAGAATCAGCATGAGTGCCTTTCCTCTTAAACAAGGCAACAAGCAATCTCTCCTGGGGTGTCAGATGAGAACAGAACTGGGCTTAGTTGTGAGGCCATCCATGGATGAATAACCACATGGATGTCTAGGCTCAGAAATGAAGAACTTGAGGCAAGGTATGCTTATGGAGCTGAATGCTATTGGAAGTAACACCAGGCGAGGGCACCGGTGAAAAAAATGAGCTGTATTTCTTCCTTTTAATTTATTGTCTGCTTTCTTAGCCAGAGCAAAAACAGCATCAGACATGATTCTGGATTTTGGAAGAATTGCTGTATAAAATTCAGAATGAAATTTGTAGAATTGAAATTCTCCCAAACCCTATGAACTTAATGGGCCAAAAATTGACTATAATTCAGAACCTAAATTGTAACCTTTCTGTGCAAAATAATTTTGCCAGTCATTGTTCAGGCAAAACAATTCATAGCCTCAATTTCCTGTTCATTTTCATTCTGGTACAAACTCAGATTTGAAATATCTAAACAGAAAAATACATTTCATATATGATGTTGGTAAATATTAATCCTAGCAAAGGAAACATCTTTCAGTTTGTTATTGTACTGTTACTATCAAGTTTTTACTAGTTAGATCTGGGCAAAAATTCCTTGATCCTGTCTCCCACAGTGCCCTACTGTCAAGAGCAGTCAGACTGCAACAATGTGACATCTTCTCACAATTGCTAACTCAGAAACAATTACGAAAAAAACAAAATCTGGGGATGCATTGACCAGAGCTGATTGATTTTACTCTAAACTTCTTTTATAGAGATCTATTATTTCATCTTTTGGATTGATCCAAGCCTAACTGTGAAACAGTGAAACTTCACATAAACGCACTAGACCACAAGCCTCTTGAGGGGACCATACAAATGATGTACCAATGAGGTTTTTCTTAACAATGCTTTCCACCTAACATTAAGATTCTGTGTATGGACATCATGAAGCACGGAAAAGATGATTAACATCTTTAGAGTTAGTCTGGAAGCAAATTATTTTAATTGTATTTTGCATGTCTTGACCTTGATTTGTTTTCACTTTAAATATAATGATCCTGAATATGTGGACCAGGCACCTTAGTGTAATACACTTGTCCTGAACTACCACTAAACTCATTTTAGACAACTTTATCTCCTGTTTGAAGTAATCAAATAATCACAGGCCCAGCACCTTGAAGTATTTACTGTATTCTAATTTATTATTGTAATATATACTGCAATTCATCATTGTAAATTTATCATTGATTAACAGGGGCATTTTTCCCCAATCACATTAAAATACTTGAATCAAATACTTCAAATATGTAGAGTTATTGTTGATGAGAAGCCTAGAATGAAACAGTTATGCTCTGCTATGATGTTGCCACATTCTCACAAGAAGTACTAGTGACTTATATATCATTGTCAACTATGTACAGTGATAAAGCAAACTAACCATCCAAAGCTTGAATCTTTAGTTCATTCCAAGGCTATTCATAGAATGTTGTAATCATGATAAAATATATCTATTTACAGACAGCAATAACCTAAGGTAGCAGCTGTGATCTTATTAACACATGCACTCAATTTTATTCCTGTAATTTACGTCAGAGTTACAGCTGATGCTAAAGGCACTTTGTAATTGGTTCAATTTACTGGCACAAATTGGGAAGTTACACTTCCATATGAATATTACTGCACTAATTTCCACATATTTCTGTCAGAATTTTAATGCTGGGTTTTCAGGAAACAATGGTTACAATAAGCAACAGCGAGTGAAAAGCTGAACAAAACAAAGTTGCTGAAGCTGACTCTGTTTCCCTATCCTACCAATTGGGAAAACTTTACTAAAATAAAATTTATTTGCCAGTGTACTGAGTTGGCTGATTTCTGACAAGGGGCACTGCATTTGCTGTCAACGTCCCAGGGCTAAGGAGGAGGAATAAAATTATCTAGGGTTCACCGAATCTTAATCTGAACAGGTATAGACAAGCATGTAGTTCAATACTCCTGCTCTAGTTTCACACATTTGAAAATGAGAGATATGCCAGATGGCTGTAAGTGCCCAAAGATTCATTTGCCAATATGTGTCAAATGTTTTCACAAACAAGGGAAGACAACTGGAGGGTTGAGAAAAGAAAGCAGGAAAAGGGCAAGAGGTAGTTAACTTTTAGAGTGCTCTGCATTTCTTACATTAACTATGTAAATAATTTGCCAAGACATTATATTTGTATATGCTTCCTTTATAAGTTACTTGCTTTGTCATTTCCATACAAGTACCAACACAAGCGTGATATTGAATATTTTGTAGTGCAATCTGTTCTTAGATGATTTTCACAATGAAGAACTATGGATTGATTTAGAAGAAGCATGCCCAGGCAGAAGTTAGAAAGAATGAAGAGAAATGTGGCAGCAGAAATAAGTTTTAAGAAGGTGAAGAAAGACCTGTCAAGGCTGGGTGTTAAAGGAGAAGAAGATCAAATTGCCAGGCCCTGATGGTTAAAGGTAAGGTTACCAAAGATGGCGAGAAGGGAGGAAACACGTGAGAGTGGCTTGAGGGGGCTGGATAGTTTGAACTGGAAGAGGCTCATTGTCTTAATTTGAGGATGATGACAAGTTAGTCATAAGTTTCTACCAACAGGCCAATTGTGGACCTGCAGATCTTTGGACACATGAAGCAGGATGTTCTATGAGGTAGTGGGGTTTGAAAGGCAGGATTTTCCTCGGTTATGTTTCCATCTCAACGGCTGCCCCTCATCATTAAGGCACTTAGAGTCAAAGCATGATGCAGCTTAAAGGACCAATTGTCACCATTTTGAAAAGCTGGTAGCAAGTTCTTCCCAGCCATTAATGTTAATGCTGACACATTTGAAGGAGAATGTTGGAGTGTCTTTGTCGTATTTTATTTGTGCTCCCTGGAACACTTAACTATTTGATGGGGAGATGCTTTTCCTTCAACTGGACAATGTGTCCAGACTCGATGTTGTAACAATTTTGCCCAGTGCTTTCTTCAAGACAGTCCTAAAGTCCTACCACTGAATGGAGAAAATGAGGCAGAGGCATTGCTGGTGGATTTCTCTAGTCCAGGCCTTGCTGCATCACAGGATTGTGGTGGTAACTTGCAGAGAAATCTTTGTTGTCTAGCAGCCACTACCATAGCTTGTAGAAGATCGAGCTTCTACAGTGGAGGTGGGGCTGGGGTCTCCTCATCTATTCTAGCCAAAGTTTGAAAGTTCTCTCAACATATCCTTCAACATACTGGATGGTGGAATATTTGACTGACCAGGTCTGAGTTTATAAACGAGTTTTACTTTGGGAACATTTAGGGTCAGGCTAAGTCACTTATAGATAGAATTGAAGAGATTATGTTGGCTTGCAAAACTGGTGCAGAGTGAGCAACAGTACTACAGTCCTCTGTAAACTGTAGCTCACGTATGTCCACAGGGGATGCTGTTGTCTGGATGGTTGGTGTGGATCAAATTGGTGTCAACAGCTCAGGGTTTAATTTCTGTTCCTGCTAGAGTGATGTGAGATCTGCCTCCTTGCCCTACCTTCTGATAGAGAAGAAGTCAGATTAATTCTTCAAAAGCAAAATTGCATAAATTACTTAAAAGGTGGCTTGCTGGGTAAGCATACTGGAAGGTATGGCACTGTGCTATGCAAAATAAAGCAGCTTCTGGTTCAGTCTCTGTTCTGTGATGAGGGTAGTTGATATCAGCTGATGGTAGACTGGTAATATCTATACAGCCTCAAACACAGGATTGTCTGCCGACTGTAAATGTCATGTCTCATGCTCAAAGAATATGCAACTTACTGATGTGTTGAGGGGCACTGCCTGTTGAACCTGACCATAAAACACTGTAATCAGCACGGAGAGGAAGAACAATTGCTAGTGAAACATTTTGAAAGGCTTGGCGGTTTGCAAGGTGCCAATTGCTGGTATATGATTCAATGAAAATATTCCTTGAGCTAGGCTTCATAATAATAGAAATCCCTACAGAACATTTCCATTCACGTGGATCAGGAACAAGAATTTAATTATACTGACTCGAACTGGAATCGCACACACCATTTAGCCTTCTGGAAGTGATTAAATACATTTTTGTTTTATGCTCAATTAACAAAGTACTGATCTGAAGCTAAGTATACTATTATGTCAGTTTAGACCTAAGGGGTCAATTAAAAAACAATTGGCGGTATCTATACCATGCAGTCATGGCGGCTCAGGTCTTTATAACCGTTTTCTCAGCTTCCTCGATTAATCTTTCCTCATGTAACACCCATCTTTCCTGAAAGTACTGAGTGTTCAGCAGGGTACAGTTCCAGGCCATTGTCCAGGTAGCCATCACTTACATGTAATTTTGCACCATGTGTCAGCAAGCTTTCTGACAGTTTGATCCATACCTCTTTTCATTAGATGGATAAATTGTACTTCCAGCAGAAATTGAAACGTTACCTGGAGTAAAAGCACTGGCTAATTTCTTCTTTCCTCAATCAAAGATGCTGAGGCAATTTTCACCATCACAGCCATTATCAGCTATCTCAAGATAAACTGGTGGTTGCATCTTCAAAAACATGGATCAGCAACTCACTTGATAAAATCAATAGGCCCAGGGATGGAAGTACTTAGGATTTTGGGCCATTGCTGTCTTTGCAACAACAGTCATCATAAAATGATAGTGTAGGAAAATCCACCTTAAGCACTCAGTACAATGAGCAGTACAAATCACATTGCAGACTATATATTTACCACAATTACACCTAAACAGGCTTTGTAACCTTCACTGTCATTGTTGCCATTTATACTTTGCACAGATTCAGTCCAGTTAAAGCAAATTTGATGACGTGACCTGTCCAGTGGCTGCATGCTTGTTTGCATGTGCGTATGTTAAAGAAACAGAGAGAGAATCAGGAACACTATAATTACCTGATTCTGCATTATCAAGAATGTAACATCATCACCAGGGTTGACTGCTAGTCTTTCTCCTTTTGTCACTATACGGAGCCCTTTAGGAGCCATTATTGGGCATCGGCGCTGCATGGAGCTCTGTCGCTTGTCCACGCCACCCTTACAGGCATTCAGTGCCACCTTCCTGTATCTGTTCAGAAAAGTCAAAGCTTTAGCATTCACACCACCTTCTATAGATACACTTACACTATGTGTACAGAAACAGAAGAAAAGGGGGAAAATATACTGTTTGGCACATGATTCTGTACAATATAAATCGATTTCTATCTTCCTCTCACTTGACGCCTACGCTGGGTGAAAAAAAGTGTCCCGAGATGGCACAGTAGTTAGCACTGCTGCCTCATACTGCCAGGGACACGGGTTTGATTCTAGCCTTGGGTGACTATTTACAGTTTGCTCTCTGTGGCTCAGTGGGTTTCCTCTCAGTCCAAAAATGTGCAGGCTAGGTGGATGGGACATGCTAAAATACCCCATTTTCCAGAGATGTGCAGGCTAAGTGGATTAGTCACAGTGAATGTGGGATTACAGGGATAGCGTGGGGGAGTTGGTCTGGCTGGAATACTCTGGAAGGTCAGTGCAAACTTGATAGGCCAAATGGCCCCTATCAGTACTGTAGGGATTCTATGTTTCCTAACCTGGAGAGAAAATCATTAATGAAAATTACTCTAAAACACCACCATTGGGAGGCTGCAAGATTACCAAATTCACAAGCAATCACAGGACTCTGAAAGAAAACAAACTATCAGCAGGCTGATCAACACCTCATTTGTCACACTTCTATTGCAAAAACACCTCAGAAAGAAGCACTTCTGTCATAGCCTTGGCTCTTGTGCTTCGGTGCATACCCATTTCGTACATCAAAATCAGATTTTAGAGCAACAGAACAACAGATAAACAACTCAAAAAGCCTAAGGTCTACGGTGAAGATAAGCCACATTGCTGACCAAAGCCTTTGTTGCCAATGCAATGCTGGCTACTTCTGAGCCTTATACCGTTTCTTTATAAAGGTACTCTGGAATGGGATAGTTTAGCACTGCAGAATTTACAAAGAAGGGTCAGCTGTTATTTGCTAAACATAACACCAAGTTCACAGAAATTTGGGACTGGTGAGAGGTCATTCACTTGTCAGTCTTAAAGACATAGAATAAAAAGTGAAGAAAACTATGAAGAAAGGCAGAAATCTCAGCTTTCACATTTGAGGTCTCCGAGTGGATGTGGACATTTTGCAGAATTGTAGAAAAAGCAGCATTAAAAATGGGCATTTGCTCATCACATCTGTTGTGGAGCCTCACTTCCTGGTAACCACCTTGTCTAATCTTACTGTATGGAAAAGTTCCATTCATCTTTTCCAAGTAAGTACATAAAGGTCTTTTTAAAGGATTTCTGGACTTCAACAACCATTTGTGGCAACATTCTAATCCCCTCTGTAAATCATTTCTTTTTTAACTTCTCTATAATTCCCTTTATGATGTGTGGCAGATTTTCTGTTATCATCTCACAAATCAGTGTAAACAATATCCAGAATTTTATCAAAGGGCTGAGAAGATCGAAAGCGGGGCGTGAATCCATTTTGGTGATGGGACCTGGGATAGCACTATCTTAGCAACAGCCAATTAGGAGGTCAAGTAAGGCAGTGTCCCTCTTCTTAGAGTTAATCTGCCTCAATCAGAGAGCTGGCAAATTGGTAGTGCTACTAACGAAGGAAAAGGAATGTGCCCTATGCTGAGATGTTCTCCAAAGCAAGAAACATTTTATATTTACTGCGTTGGAGTTAGGCAAGTTGCACCTTCCAGCTGTGGTGCCACATCCACGGGTCATGGAGTAACCATGAAAGAAGAGCATATTTCAACCGTTAGTGAATGTTTTTCTGCTTTTCAATATTCAATTGGTCCGCATCATTCAGATTTAGTCTGGGGAGTTAATATACACACAACAAGGGGCTGAACAATATTCACAAGGCCCCAAGGAATCTCTACCACATGATATTGGTCAATCACACATCACAGACAACCATGGATAAAGTGTGATTTGGAAATGTCCCAGATAAGCAAACTTTTTCTTTGTGTAGTCTTACATTCCACACCTCTTTGTTCCAGTTCTTGCAACCACCTTTCTTTATCCAGCATTTCTTGTGGACAAGGGGATTTGTGTTTCTGAAATTTCTCTTTGGGGGGGGTTTTGCAATTGAATATCATCATCGCCTTTAATTTTGTGCCATCCGCTATGCAAGGTGGAACTGCTGTGAACCACAATGTGTTATGACCAGTTGTCTTTATAAGGGCAGCTTTCCCATCAGTCTAGGCAATGGTCATTTTTGTTGGCTTGTTCATGTTTATCTGACTTTCATTGCTATCACCAATGTTGGCCAATCAATGCACATTTTTCTCACAATGCAGGATGACAAAACAGTGGAATTTGATGGTTTTAATCATCAAGGTCAGGTGGCAGATGCAGTGAAATTTTCATTTTCTGAGGGGGTATCAAATCTCCCCTGAATCTTGTGCACTACCTAACACTGAATTCTGAAATACCATCCTTCCTCACATTTTTAATGGCATAGAGTCAGATGGCTCCACAGGCGATATGACCATTTTGCTAACATTTGTTAACCCATTCTGCCAATTTTTTCTCCAGTTTAAATTGATTTATGCCTTTGTCACTCTGAAAGACATTGTGATACATCATATGGTATGCATTAGGCTTGTCAATTGAATGGAAGACTGCTAGAAGAATTAAAGTTGTGAAAATTTGTAAGTGTCCACATGCACCTTTAAATTAAAGAACCGGAGTAATTATTGGTAAGTCATCAATAATTAGAAAACAGTTTGAATCCTGAAAATCTTAGGTCACTTTTCCATAAGCTTTATAAAAAAAATTCTTTTAAGCCAAATGTTATGGAGTCACTTTTTACACAAGATTTACTTTTACACAAATATATATGGTAAGTGCTGTATAAATACTGCAGCTACAAAAGCAAATTGAACAAATAACTCATTTCTGATACTGCGAAACCAGTGCACAATTTACAAGGCACAAGTCAGAGCATGATGGGATACTCTCCAGTTGCCAGTTGCAACAACACTCAAGAAGCTCAACACCAAAAACCCTTTTTGAGTATAGGAGTTGGGATGTCATATTGTGGCTATACAGAACATTGGCTAGGCCACTTTTGGAATACTGCATTCAATTCTGGTCTCTCTGTTGTGAAAAGATGTTGTGAAACTTGAAAGGGTTCAGAAAAGGTTTACAAGGATGTTGCCAGGGTTGAGCTATAGGGAGAGGTTGAATAGGCTGGGGCTATTTTCCCTGGAGCGTCGGAGGCTGAGGGGTGACATTACAGAGATTTATAAAATCATGAGGGACATGGATAGGGTGAACAGCCAAGTTCTTTTCCCCAGGTAGAGGAGTTCAAAACTAGAGGGCACAGGTTTAAGATGAGAGGGGAAAGATTTAAAAGGAACTAAGGGGCAATGTTTTCATGCAGAGGGTGACGCGTGTATGGAATGAGCTGCCAGAGGAAGTGGTGGAGGCAGGTACAATTACAACATTCAAAAGACATCTGGATGGGTACATGAATAGGAAGGGGAAAGAGAGATATGGGCCAAATGCTAGCAAATGGGACTAGATTAATTTAGGATGTCTGGTCAGCATGGGTGAGTTGGATAGAAGGGTCTGTTTCCGTGCTGTACAGCTCTATGACCTTCTCCAGGACAATTAGAAATGAGCAACAAATGTTGACCTTGCCAAAAATGGTCATTCCATAAGAGCATTTTAACAAAGTGCCTGCTTGAGCAACACCCCATTCTCCACCTTAAACATTCATTCCCTCTGCCAGTGATACACAAAGGCAGGATTGTGAAGAATCTATAAGCTGCACTGCAGCAACTTGCCAAGGCCCTTTGAAATCATTTTTGAAACCTGCAACCTCTACCATCCAGAACAACAAGGGCAGCAAGACACATTGGAAATTACCGTTTGCAAGTCTCTTCCGAGTCACACACCAAACTGCTTTAGAACCACATTGCCATTCCTTCACTGGTGGAGTGTCAAAATCCTGGAATTCCTTTTGTAACAGCACTGTGGGCGTACCAAAGCCACACGGCCTGAATGGTTCTGGAACAGGCCTCAGCACCAGCACCTTAACAATGATGCTCACATCTCAAGAATGCATTTTGAAAATATACTTTGTAGTGTTCCACTGGAGTTTCTGCTCGGTTCCTCTATTACAGTGTGGAAACAGGAGAAACTCCAGCAAAAAAAAAATGGCCATCATCTTACATTAGGAACTTCAGTTACATGGGAAGATTGGAGAAGTTGGGACTGATATTTCCTGACAGGAGAAAATGCTTAGAGATTTGATAGAGGTATAAGAAAGAGCTGGACTGAGTAGACAGCAAAAACAATTGCCATTTGTGGAAACATCATGAACCAGAGGGCACAGGGATAAGGTAACAGGCAGAAGAACCAGTAATGAAAATCTTTTTCAAACAGCAAGTAGTTATGATTTGAAAACTACCGCCTTGTTTTAACTCTTGGGCCTCTTTTACAGGCATCCAGAGCGTTTTTCATAGAAAAGCAGGCAGGAAATGAAAATAGGCTGGCAAGCAAAAGCACAACATTGAGCATCAAGGTGCTTTCTATGTTCCATAAGGATATTCCTTGGATATCAGATTAAGCCAATTGGCAGCAGAGACATTTGAATCCCTTATTTCTATCAAGCCTGGAGAAGTACACTAAAAATGTGTGCAGATTTGGGTCCCATTTCTGGTCCACCAGGAACGCTTACAACCACGACAATCACTTGGTAGCTCAGATCACCATTTAAAATATCAGACAGGCTCCTAGTCATACTGCCATAGCCTAACTGACCTGTTTATACAAGATGGCAGTTAAATTGTATGGTTCCTGAAAGCAGGCACAGGGATCAAGATGCATGCCGGGTCACTGTCAGGTCAGCAGCACACTAACTTCATGCTGTCTACTCGACTGAATGATCTGTGTCTTCAGTCACTGCTATCTGTATTGTTCATTGCCTGAAAGCTTCAGCAGTGAATCAATGCACCACTTAAAACAAGTTGCATCTTTTCTATGGGTAATGTTGGAGCAGGTGCTCAGAGTCAGGCTAAAGTGACTTGGAAACACCAAGGAATGACAACATGGGAGAGACTGGGCTCCAATGTTTTTGGGGGCTGCGCTGGTGGTCTCAGAAGAGGAGATGGAAAGGAGGCGATTTAGACATACAACCAAAAGTGGGGAACAGAAAGATTGCTGCGCAGGTCAATACGAGGATGCCATATTATACCAACTCCAGAACAATGCTCAATTTATTACAGCCCATCAATCACCAAGCCACAATCTCTGAGCTCACACCTAATATCCATGTACTACCTAACCCATACACTTAGTCCTGCTGCAAGCATCATTTTCATACCACATGCATTTGACAATGACTTCAACCATGACAGAAACATCAGCCAAACTGACTATACCACTCATTGGAATCATTGGGTGGCCAGAGGAGGCATGATGGCAGAATGGGGGAACAGGGACCTGGGAGAATCTGGCAGGAATAGCTGCATGAGATTCCTGATGTCAGGAAAGCTGTACCAAATTACTTTGGGTTGGGAAGGGCCCAACACAGGATTCCTGCCAACTGGCAGTGGGGGATGTCGATGAGTCGTATTAATGCAATGCTTGAAAGCAATTATTCCGGACCTATTCATTAGCGTTGGCTCCGAGATTTATGGCACCCACAGAGCTTCCCAAAGCCCCCTAAGGCTGACCATCAAACTCGGTTGGATTTGACAGCATCTCCTCGGGGGAGGGTGGTGTTCTGCCTGATTGAGGGATCTGCATCAGGAATGGGGCTGCGGGAGTTGCGGAAGCTTGTGAAAGTCAATCCCGTGACCTTACCTTCTATCCCGCTCTCTGGTAACCCTCTTCCCAGAAACCCACAATCTCACCAAACCTAGCGTTCAGAGATTCCATGGTGATTCCCCTGGCTAGACCTTGGGGCATTATTGCTGATTGGTTGGAAGCTCTCTAAGGTGGAATTCCTAGACTAGTGGTAACGTGAGGACACAAGGAGAACCAGGCTGGTCTCCCATTGGTGACGGGGTTGTGGAAAACCCCTTCATTAGCAGTAAATCCCAACCACTGTCACAGTATCACCTCTCTTTCAGGAAAAGGTGTTACAAAATTGGAGGTCTCAGAAACTAAGCTGAAGAGAACAGGCTTGTCGGAATGTCAGAACTGTCACAACTGGAATGAATATCACTGCAGGTTCCCCTCCAAACTACACACCATCCTGGTTTGGAAATAGAACATAGAACATAGAACATAGAACATTACAGCGCAGTACAGGCCCTTCGGCCCTCGATGTTGCGCCGACCTGTGAAACCAATCTGAAGCCCATCTAACCTAAACTATTCCATTATCATCCATATGTTTATCCAATGACCATTTAAATGCCCTTAAAGTGGGCGAGTCTACTATTTTTGCAGGCAGGGCATTCCACGCCCTTACTACTCTCTGAGTAAAGAACCTACCTCTGACATCTGTCCTATATCTATCGCCCCTCAATTTAAAGCTATGTCCCCTCGTGCTAGCTATCACCATCCGAGGAAAAAGGCTCCCACTGTCCACCCTATCTAATCCTCTGATCATCTTGTATGTCTCTATCAAGTCACCTCTTAACCTTCTCTCTAACGAAAACAGCCTCAAGACCCTCAGCCTTTCCTCATAAGACCTTCCCTCCATACCAGGCAACATCCTGGTAAATCTCCTCTGCACCCTTTCCAATGCTTCCACATCCTTCCTATAATGTGGTGACCAGAACTGTACGCAATACTCCAAGTGCGGCCGCACCAGAGTTTTGTACCGCTGCAACATGACCTCATGGCTCCAAAACTCAATCCCTCTACCAATAAAACCTAACACACTGTACGCCTTCTTAACAACGCTATCAACCTGGGTGGCAACTTTCAGTGATCTATGCACATGGACACCGAGATCTTTCTGCTCATCCACACTACCAAGAATCTTACCATTAGCCCAGTACTCTGTATTCTTGTTACTCCTTCCAAAGTGAATCACCTCACACTTTTCAGCATTAAACTCCATTTGCCATCTCTCAGCCCAGCTCTGCAGCTTATCTGTGTCCCTCTGTAACCTGCAACATCCTTCCGCACTATCCACAACTCCACCAACTTTGATGTCATCCGCAAATTTACTAACCCATCCTTCTACGCCCTCATCCAGGTCATTTATAAAAATGACAAACAGCAGTGGCCCCAAAACAGATCCTTGAGGTACACCACTAGTAACTGAACTCCAGGATGAACATTTCCCATCAACCACCACCCTCTGTCTTCTTACAGCTAGCCAATTTCTGATCCAAACCGCTAAATCACCCTCAATCCCATGCCTCTGTATTTTCTGCAATAGCCTACCATGGGGAACCTTATCAAACGCTTTACTGAAATCCAAATACACCACATCAACCGCTTTACCCTCATCCACCTGTTTGGTCACCTTCTCGAAGAACTCAACAAGGTTTGTGAGGCACGACCTACCCTTCACAAAACCGTGTACCCTAATCAAATTATTCCTTTCTAGATGATTATAAATCCTATCTCTTATAATCCTTTCCAACACTTTACCCACAACCGAAGTAAGGCTCACTGGTCTATAATTACCAGGGTTGTCTCTACTCCCCTTCTTGAACAAGGGGACAACATTTGCTAGTCTCCAGTCTTCTGGCACTATTCCTGAAGACAATGACGACATAAAGATCAAAGCCAAAGGCTCTGCAATCTCCTCTCTAGCTTCCCAGAGAATCCTAGGATAAATCCCATCCGGCCCAGGGGACTTATCTATTTTCACACCTTCCAGAATTGCTAACACCTCCTCCTTATGAACCTCAATCCTGTCTAGTCTAATAGACTGTATCTCAGTATTCTCCTCGACTACATTGTCTTTTTCCTGCGTGAATACTGACGAAAAATATTCATTTAGCACCTCTCCTATCTCTTCGGACTCCACGCACAACTTCCCACTACTGTCCTTGACCGGCCCCAATCTTACTCTAGTCATTCTTTTATTCCTGACATACCTATAGAAAGCTTTAGGGCTTTCCTTGATCCTACCTGCTAAAGACTTCTCATGTCCCCTCCTGGCTCTTCTTAGCTCTCTCTTTAGGTCCTTCCTGGCTAACTTGTAACTCTCAAGCGCCCTAACTGAGCCTTCACGCCTCATCTCTACATAAGCCTCTTTCTTCCTCTTGACAAGAGATTCAACTTCTTTAGTAAACCACGGTTCCCTCGCTCGACCACTTCCTCCCTGCCTGACAGGTACATACTTCTCAAGGACACGCAGTAGCTGTTCCTTGAACAAGCTCCACATTTCAATTGTGCCCAGCCCCTGCAGTTTCCTTCTCCATCCTCTGCATCCTAAATCTTGCCTAATCGCCTCATAATTGCCTTTCCCCCAGCTATAACTCTTGCCCTGCGTTATATACTGATCCCTTTCCATCGCTAAAGTAAACGTAACCGAATTGTGGTCACTATCACCAAAGTGCTCACCTACCTCCAAATCTAACACCTGGCCTGGTTCATTAACCAGTACCAAATCCAATGTTGGCCTATCTACATACTGCGACAGGAAACCCTCCTGCACACATTGGACAAAAACTGACCGATATATTTGAAATATATTATTGTTCCTTCATTGTCACTGGATCAAAATCCTGGAACTCCCTCCTTAACACTATTGTGGATCTATCTACATCAGCCAGACTACACTGGTTCAAGAAGGCACCTCAACACCTTCTCAAGGGCAATTAGGGAGGTCAATAAATGCTGGTCCACCCATCAATGTCCACATTCTATGCATAAATTATGACAAAAAATATTGGGAAACAGTGCTGCTTAATACAGGAAAAGGAACTGTTGAGGCCATGTCCAGTGGAAGTGTTGAAATCACTGAGATGACAGTACTCTGATGATTAAGCATTATTTTCAAATCCCATTTACCTCTCATTCTACATTCTCTGGTGCTAGTATTAACACACACCTCTTACATTTCCCCCTCAAGTAACACAGTACTATACCCTTACCCTCATGTCTTTTTTTTTCCAGACAGTTAAGAAGAGAAACTTGGTTATGATACAATACTGAAAAGATAGATATGATGAAGATGCGACACCATCACTTCATTTCACATTCACAGCCACTAGCTCAGAAGCTTCCACTGTGTATAACTTACAGAGGTAGGATATGATCTGCTACAATCATGGTGAGGTACCAAGCAAAAGTCACCACCGGCCGGGGCCATATTTGCTCCTACATTTAGTGGCCTTATCTGGTTGTTTACATATTAGTTTGTGGAGCCTCATTGTGCTGAAATAGACTACTGTGTTTTCTAGGGTTAAAGAATGACTACATTGCAAAGGCACTGGATTGGTTGCAAAATACTTTGGGATGTCACAATAAATTCTTTACTATCCAGGTAGTGAAGGTTGAAATTTATTCCATGAGATTCACATCCAAATGGGTAACTCATCAATACAGAGAAGAGACACATAGGGGGAAACTGCTGTCTTATCTTCAACAAAAACAGCCCTATCATTAGAAGGTTGCAGTAACCAAAATGGTACGCACATACACGAAGCCTGTGTGGGGTAGAGGGACCAGAGACTAGGAACCATAAACTTTTCTTTTTTGACATGTTTGGTACTTACCCAGAGCTTTTGGTGTATGTATGTCCAAATTTACAGTCTTCAGAAGGTGAGTCTGGATTGTACCAAAATGCTGGGACACATCTGCCATTAGCTTGTTGTTCAAAGCCGTAGTCACTGCAAAAAGTACAACAATGGACAATGAAGATTAAATAGGTGAAAGTGTTAAAACAACACTGAAATAATTGTCTGGGTGTAAAACTGATGCTGAGGATCAGATGGCCATTATACAGATTATTTCATTTCCTGTTATTTCTAGAACAGGTGTCAAGTTGAATATTTACACTAGAATTCGATATAACCTGTACATTAAAGGAACTCCCCACTAGACTGGGTGTTATACAATGAAGTAGAAATTCCTTATTAAGGCATCGAATTACTGTAACTTGATTTACCTTGTCAATGCTCCACAGTGGTAAGCATGTGCCTGGTCTAATTATCGGGAGTAGACTTTGAAGTTGATTTCCAAGCTTATCTCTACTTAGTAAATGATCATGTCTGGCTTATTTTCATATATTGCATTTTGTGGCTGTATAAGTCGATATGTGTGTATATAATACAAAATGTGGTTGATTCATTTTAATTCCTACACTGAAGAAACAATTGAATGCAATCACTGTATGTTTACCTGATGATAATACCGGCAGTAAAAAAAATTGTGCATTTACCAAATGCTTTGCAAGGTCCTTGTAGCTTCATGATGTCAATGCAGCTTGATTGCAAATGTATATTCAGCAACTCTATGAAAATCACACTGCCTTGATTACAAAAACCTGAAGCATGTTGCAAAATAGCAACAGCATTGACAATATGGCATCGAACATGAATTCTTAGGAATGGCTGGATAGATTTGCAAACTAGCATTCTCAAAATAGAAAATAATGCCCCCTCAAATTTCTGTTGCACAGAACATCAGTTTGTTACCATCTCAATATTAAGACAAGTTAATGCTTAAAATTCAGCTCATTCTGTGCAAGGCATCATTTAATATCTGCAAATTATTTTCTCTTTTAATTCTATGCAGGTTGGTGTCAGATGGAAACAAAATACAGTAGTTCTGTGATGAACTCACATGATTTGTCAGGCAGATCTTTTGGATATATTTAATCAAATGATTCAGAACAACATCACTGTTTCAATATGTTATGACTAAGTGCTAAACTACACAAACTCCACTCCCATAATGTCTTTTACAAAAAATTTATGCCTAGCATGAGCTTCACGGAACTAAAAGTTCAGTAATTCAACTTTCAATTTGTGCTGAATTATTTGATTTCAATGAGAGCGGAATTTAGAATATATCCAATGGGTTCACGGAGACGGAGGTGAAATCAGGGTTCCCAGCTCATTAAGCCTATGGAGTAACTGGAAGTCAAAATTATTGAAAAGGGAGGGGAGAATTTTGAAGAAACACCATACCACCAACTGTGGGAAAAAAATTGTGGATCGAATCTGTGAAAATTTTTTTTAAAAAACACCAAAAATGCAAGAAATATGAAACAGGTTGGGGAACATCAGAGAGTAAACAGTAATCAGTGATTAAACTCTCTTGCCCTTCCTCAAAGCTAGTAATTATTAGCTACTTCCATCACGTTTATTTTCGCATATCACCCATAGGCTAGTGTTCACAACGAAAGCATAAACCAAACAGGCAAGAATTGCAATATTTCTCAGTACTTAAACTCTTAAGATTATATTAAGCAATTTCTAATCTTGCTATTTGTTATTCTAATATAGTAGACAGGCCCCAGGGTAAACTGTCAAAGAAACAGATAATTACCACTCAAAATCAAACTCTGTGCACTGGCAAAGTTTTGATGTAAGGGCTGACGTGAAGTTCTTTCCTTTAATACACCATGAGGATGTTTTTCGTTTACGGAATTGTCTCTGCTCTCCCATGATGCAATGCTTATCCTAAGCAGAAACATACTGATGATTAGTATGTACACGTTAATACATTATAGAACCATAAAATGATAGAGCACAGAAAGTAGCCACTCATACCATTGTGCCTGCACTGGCTCTTTGGTGCAATTATTTAATTAATCCCATTCCCCCTCTTAATCCCCATAGCACTGTGCATTTTCCCTTCATGATTTGAATCGATTCTGTTTGGAACGATACTACTGAACTTGTTTCCACAAACCCTACAAGACCAGCCGTGCATTCCAGATCATAACAACTCATTGTCAATTTGACAAAAATTGCACAGAACATGTAACAAAATGATAACATCAAATGGTGCCTTTCTAAAAAAAATCATTCACGGGATGAGGGTGTCGTTGGCTAGGCCAGCTCATCCTAATTGTTGTGGGCCTGGAGTCACATGTAGGCCAGACTGGATAAGGCTGGCAGTTTCTTTCCCTGAAGGACATTAGTGAACCAGATGGGTTTTTCTGACAGTCGGCAATGGATTCATGGTCATCAGCAGCTTCTTTGTATTGAATTCAAATTCCACCATCTGTCATGGTGGGATTCAAACCCAGGTACCCAGAACATTACCCGTGTTTCTGGATCAACAGGGCTCCGATAATACCACTGGGCTGTCGTCTCTCCTATTGTAGGAGTACATTCGGTAAATTACCCTTCCCTCTATTTACATTGGTCACGTAGACTGGGGATGGACATTTCACTGTGCACTCGGTTAGGAAAAACACAAATCTATCCAGAAAGAATATATGTTTTTATTACCCACAGCAGGCAAGTTGGAATATTTTCACTTGGTGGTAACTCATAGAATGTCACTGCATGATTCCCATGTATCACCTCCTCCATTGGTTAAAGCTACTGATTGATTTCTCCCTATCCCGACCTTTCTGCTACTATTCAAAAGCTACACTAACTCTTCATTATCCATGGATTTTCTACCTGTGGAACCGTGCACTCAGGAGGTTGGTCCCAGACTCAGCCTATTTTTCCCAATTGACTCATCCCATCTGATTGCGTGGTCCTTCATCATAGACAGGAGACTTACATTATAGCAGTATCCATGTTTTTTGTTATCCACAGGAGGTCTATGCCCCTATCCCCCTGGATAACGAGGATCTGTCGTATATTAAGACTCAGGGCCTGGGGGATCGGACAGCGAGAGCGAAGGGATGACTGTTCTTATCATTCCATTTACAGGTTACAATGATGCCAGAAGCGAGGAACACCACAAGCAGCTTCAGCCAGAGCTGATACAAAGACCTTTGAAGGCACTTGAAAGCAAAGACTGCCTTCTGAAGCTAGGCTCCCAAGAACCTGCTGCAGGCTACAATTTCAAATGCAGGACCCACAAAAATATGGGACAACATGATTTGAAATTACAGAATTTGGGAGAGCACATTTTTAATAGTGATATTTCCTTTACTTAATCTTACAAAGTTTACAAGACAGGTATATCTGGGTAATTTGCAATTAATACTTCTCCAAGCCTAATGCCAACTATTGTTCTTGTTGAAATGCTGCTTGTTTGACCTACAGGCTGTAAACAGTTGCTGGTTGAATCTGTAACGCACAAGTGACTGGTCTGTAAAGGCAGGAAGACAGCAACAAATCCAGCTTTTCTCACGACTATGCATTTCGGTCTGACTTGGGTAGAAGTGGGACAGCACATACATTTTATCAATGGTGTCTACTGGGCTTTACAAAAATTACTAAAATGTAATTTTTTTTTCTGTTGTGGGCACAATTGGCAATTTAGGCTCATATTGAGATCAAAAAATTTGTGCTACTTTTCAGAAGTTTTTTTTGCTGGAATTTATATTCAAATAAATTTTACACATCGCCAAACTTCCAAGAACTAACCCAATCAGTGGAAAATAATTTAAGAAAGGTTTCTGCATTTAAAAATGTATGTATTTTACAATAATTCTGTTAATAAAGCAAGTCTTCACTTTAGGTTGCCTTGCTTAAGTTAATTTTTTTTCCAATGCTTTATTTTGATGGTCTGTTTCTTCTAATTAAGTTGGCGTTTCTGCTTTATCATCGTCTTCACAGCCCAGATCATGTCTCCTCCTTCATTCCCCTATCCTGACTTTGCCTCCTTCTACCCTTTCTTCCACACCTCCCCATACCCACACCCCCAGACACCCCTACACCTCATCCTCCCTGGCTTTGGGTCCCCCTGCCCTCGCCTCTCCCTGCCCTTGACTTGGCCTAGCTTCCTGCCCTCTGGTCTTATCTAATATCCACCTGGGAAGGCTTGTTAGTGCTGTTGGGCAGGATTTAAGCTGGGTTATCAGAGGATGGGAACTTGACAGTGAATTCAGATAGGATAAAAAGGCAAAGCAGGTTACTGAAAGTAGGAAAGCTATAAATGAATTTAAAAAACAACAGAAACAACCCTGCAAATCAGCCTGAATCAACTTAAAGAATAGTATTAAAAAGGCAGAATTAAATGCAGTCTATCTGGATGCACACACCAATCACAGCAAGATCTGTGAATTGATGGTGCTAACAGAAGTAAAAGAGTATGATTTAGTAGTCAGCACAGAGACATGGCTGCAGGGCCTTGAAAATTTGGAGCTGATCTTTAAAAGATATATGACATTTTGGAAGCATGGGCAAGAAGTTAAAGGAGATGGTGTGGTGCTGATAATAAGGGATGCTATCAGCGTATTACTGAGAAAGGATCTCCGACAAGAAGAAAATGTTGTAGAACCTGTTTGGCTTGACCTAAGAAACATCTAAAGCAGTAAACGTTTGTAGGCATAGTTTGTAGGTGTAGACAGTTGTGGGGCATGGCATAAATCAAGAAATTAGAAGTGTGTGTACCGAGGGAATACAATAATCAAGGATGACTTATATGACTTATGACATATAGACTAATGAGCACCAACGCTGTAGTGGAAGAATTCCTGAAATATGCTGAGGAACCAACTGGGGAATAGGCTTTTTAAAATCTATTGTTATGCAACAAGGGTGAGCTGATTAATAGATCCACTAAATGGCATATTCCAGTCTAGGGCCGAAAGCCTGTTCCACCCTCCTCCTCCTCCTCATCCCCATCCTCTGTCTTGTAAGGAGCCAGGAATCTACACATCCTGCGATGCTTTCAGCAATTCCAGCAAAAATTGTGATCCAATTGCAGGAATCTGCCAAAATAGTGGAAGAATTTCAGCTCCATACTTATGCCCTGAATATTGTCAATATTTTCATTTCTACTTTCCTGGTCCAGCTCACAGCTATGAGCAGAACCTGTTACTAAGTGTCTGTCCAAGCCACTCAGCTGCCAGGAGTAGCACACCAGCCTGCAATAATGCTGTATGAAATGTCTTTTCTTTCCATTGAAATGCAGGTAAATGTTTGCTAATAAGCCCACAATTAATCACAAGTGCTCATTGTAAACTTGACATTTAGCACCTTGTGGCATACTGCATTGACATTCAAAGCTGCCTTTGTTCCTTTGTAACATTTCTTATGCTGCCTATGGGATTTTCAAAGCCTTTCTACTTGCTTAACACACCATTTAAGTATAATAGCATAGGTTATGGGATGGCTCAGGGGTGCTGAAGTTCCCTGTTGTATGCAGCAGAAAACCTCTGTTGTCGGAAAAGATAATGAACAAATAGACCAACTCGACATGATCAAAATGTGAAAATTGCTATGTCTAGAAATCTGAAGCAAAACAGGGAAGTGTTGTAGACAAGTCAGCTAACCAGCGTAAAAGAAACAGAAAAGCCAGATTATGATCTTTTCAGGTGTGTCCAGCAAAGATTTCAGTATTTTTGAGCTTCTTTTTGTTTCAGCCTATAATACCTGGTTCATGAGATCCCATGAGTCATAATCATCAGGTGAGCATTGTCTGTTAAAGGATGGTCTGAAGTCCACCTTTACCAATTCCCAATCTGAACGGAAGCTGATGTGACCAAATATCCTGGAAACAGAAAGGGCACACAGAGATTTTCCAAACTGTGTACAAAACAATATTAATACAAAATGCAGAGGTTCTTTCTGTACTTGCCTTTCACTCAGTATCTAGCAATTCATTAATCCACACTACCCTGTGCGGTACTTCAAAACAAAATCTTGTCTTTTGTGTGTCAACACAATAGTTAGAACATTGCGTGATAAACTTACAAAGAAAGCCAATCCAATAACATAAAGTAAACTGTCTTTTGTAGCAATTCACCCCCTACTGAAATGTTCTCATTTACAAAAATCTTGCAGTACCTTCCACCCTAAAACCAGTCCAGTGTGGGAGGGGAAGTGGGTGGAAAACATTTGACAGTTTTCAAGCCACAGAAAAGGCTGTTTAGCAACGTTTTTGAAAAAAAAAGTTTGTTACAATTATATCATTATACATGTTATTTTTGGGGGGATTTTAAGTACATTTTGTTTTAGACACCTGACAAGCAACATCTGTAAGCACAATGGTGTTGGATAGGAGAATTCAGGTGGAGAGTATGGAGGATGAAGTGAAGATGAGTTATGGCTCCACTTAATTTATCTTGCAAAGGATGTTTCTTCTATGTGTGGAGAATCAACATGCAGAATGTGAATTTTTTGCAGCATTCTCAACAATGCTCTCCTCTTTCTGAACTTCATTAACATTCATTCTTTATACTCAGCTGATAACTTCCCAGAGAAACATTGGAAGTCGCCCTTGTAAGTTGACTTTTTAAAGGGCATTTGCAAATCTTTGCTCTCTGATGCCAAAATCATGAAATGCATTTTCTCAATATTCCACTGGGGGGAGGTACAAACCAACAGGAAACTGCTACCTGTGTATGAGGCTCTGACAGGACTATCCAAGAATACTGATTGATGGAGAAGAGAAGGAAACTTGTCCATGCAGCACACAGGGGCTGTCTGTATGCAGAGCAAGATAAACCTTCTAAACTAACATTTTCATACTCACCCGTCATTTCACACTAGTGAGGACCAGCCTCTAAGTCAAACTGTGCCAATCGCACTAACATTCCCAGTCTGTTGTACCAAAAAGAAACTGACCCAACTCAAGGGTGGTCTTATTTTTCTGCTCAATTCAAACCCACACGAAGCAAAGCCCTGCATTAGTCAACCTCAATTGAAGTAACTAAATTCGGGTTTGGCATGGGTTTGTGTGCATTGTGATGGATGCTTTAATGATGAAACCTCCAGGTTAAAGCTGATTGAAGTCTAGATTTAGGTACTCATCAGCACATTTGTTCAAAATATAATGACAAAATAACAAGCGCGGGTAATTTAATTTTAACTACTACATGTGCTGCACTCATCTTTGGGTTGCATATTTTCACTTATGAGTTAATTGTCATTATTTTTCTCCTGGTTCATTGATAATTTGCTGTCAGTTGTCTAACAAAGGCGATTCCTTCTGTGTGACTAACTGTTAGGTGCTCACTGACAGCAGCATGGGTTTTGCTCCCGTCCTTTTACTCTTTGCTGACGGAGACCTAGATGAGAGTGAGACAAACCTGTATCTTGTCACATTATGCTGACATATTGTGGTGTACGCACAGGTTACTCTGCCTAACTGCAAATCTGCTTCTATTAGATCTTCTTTCTCTTAGATCATCAAAAGTCATGCTAAGAGTAGGAGATTTTTTAAATTGGTAACTCAGACAAAGGAATGTTCAAATTAAATCACTAGTCTCCGTTAACATTGTCAATCATAACTTGAATGATATTAAGTGCATTATCTTTGCACTCAGTGGGAGAGTTGAGGGACTATGCCAAAATTCCCGCTGCTAAGAGATATGGTACAGATACAATTCACGATGGCTGAAACAGTTTGACTCTAGTAACTGGCTAGCAACAACTATCTATGCTCAAACATGAAAAGCAGCTTCAGGAAATCCCAAATACTTTACAACCAATGAAGTATTCGCGAAGTATAGCTACTGGTATAGGGAAAGGCAGCTAAGTTGAATGTAGCAACGTGCCATTTACAAGAGGATAATGACCAGATTCATTTCTTTTTGTAATGTTTTAAGGGATAAATAGTGGCCAGCACCCAGAATCACTCCTATTTTCCTCATAATAACACCACAATATAGCATGCATCTACTTGAGAGAGCACACAGACCCTTGTATTAATCTCTCATGCAAAAAAAAAGGCACCTCCACTTGTGCAGCACTCCCTCAGTACAACACTGCAGCATCAGCTTAGATTTCTGTCCTCGATTCTTAAAGTACTGAAGGGGACATCTGGCATCAGTCAAACCCTACACTAACCATAGTCAGTACCTTCAAGAAAGAGAGAAGCAATATCTTGAAAGAAGAAACAAAGGTAGAAATTCACAGTGGAAGTCATCTATTTACTAAAGGTTACTCATGTAAATTGCTCTGAAGCTGCGAACAGATATTATAGGATTAATGTGGGATACTAGTCCTTTCATTTTCCTTCATCTTTCTAGGATAAGCCTAAATTGGTAACGTGAATTAAGAATTAGTTGTAGGGATGTCTGAGATAGACAGGACTGAACTAACAATTAATATTTAACAAACTAAGTAACCAAACTGTGGCAGTGTGTTAGGCTTCAATAGGCCCTGCCACTTTGCTCTGCTTTATTAAAAAAAATCAAATCCAATCTTCCATTTTTTTTTAAAGAATGTAAATTTAACATGATTCTAAATGAACAGAGGTAAGTCCACTTACACAGCTCTCTGTCAAAGACTAAAGTGATTTCAACATAAACATTTGTAATAAACTTGTTGAATTAAGTGTTTAATCTTTTAAAAGTGCTGTTTGAAACTTTCAGATTAAACGAGGATTCAAATTGAGTGGGATTTGGGGTGTGGGGAAGACAGATTTTATAAACAAAAAAAGATTGTTTTTTTTGCAGAATGCAGTGAATTTTCAGGACAGTTTAACTACTAGCTCTTAAAGTCTTTGTAAAAATTTGACATGTAAGTACTGTACAACACATATTTCTATGTAACTCAAGGTTACTCTAACACACTACAAACTAAGTGGCTACAGGATTTATTGCTTTGTAAAACAATACCACTCCATAAATAAAGCACCACCAAATAGAGAAATAATTATAAAGTTAAAAAAGGCATTCTTCACAGATGTATTTTTGAATACAGACTAAGGGCATTGTTCTAGAAATAGCTTTTGAAGAAGAAACTGACATATTCTGTTGGGCAGAAAGAAATGCAATTTAGTGACAGAAGTCTCCATTTTTATGATACTGAGTCAAATCACACTTGGTTGTATGAGGCTGGGGTATATTTTACACCTAGGCATAACCTTCCTGTTCCTGGTCAGTCACTCAGCCATAGCCAGTTGGAAGATGTTCCTCTCTTTGACCGCTGTCTGAATCTGAAACAAACTGTTCATAACATATTTGATCCTAAGTTGATGGTCCAATCCAGTAGCCTCACTATGACTACTGTCAAGTTCACTTCCTTTAATGTTGCTACTTCCAGCCCTGATTCAACTACAACTCTAAGAAATTTGCACTCCTTAAATTCTGACCATTAGTCCATTTCCGATGATCATAGTCATTGATGGTTGTTCCATTAGCCAGCTAGGTTGTGAGCTCTGGAATTTCTTTCCAAAAGCTCTTCATCTTATTAAATTTCTTTCTCTATTTCTCCTCCATTATCATGTTTCTTAAAGTCACCTCTTTGACCAAACGTTGGTCTCTTTTGTCTTAATATGGTTCACTTACATAGTTCAGTGTCAACATTTCTTTGATAATTCTCCTGCATTGTGCCATTTATCAATGGCAAGGGACTGTATTCATAGATGTTGTTGTTGAAGAAGGGCACATTGAGGGGTAGGATGTTACTGATGCTAACTAAAGGAGAAGTTCTGGTACTCAGGTGGATGCAGTAGGGAAGTTTATAGGAGGGCCTGGAACTGTTTGGAGTGTGAACATAGTGCAGAGCTACCTGATCCTCCTGTCTCTGCCAAAAGGAAAGTGATATAAAGTTATACTCATTTAATTCATTTGGCCTTGCTTGACCAAAATCCCTTTTACCACTACTGTAATATATTGTATACCTTTTTATGCTTCTGCATTTTTGGTTGTGGATTAAAATGGGAAAAGGAGCGTTTTAAAACCAAGGACTGTGGAAATGACTTCTGCACTTTTTAAAAGCAAGTTGCCAACATGCATTGTAAGTTCTATTTACACGGTTGATTGTCAAACAATGGGGGAGGTTTAGTTGCAGATGAACTGGAACCGGGCAATGTGCAAATAAGTTAGATTTGGCTGGCAGCAAGTAGCTGATTGGTCTGTGGAATGGTGACCAGTTGTCATTGACAAAGGCTTTCCACTTGCCAACAGTTGTTTGATTGGCTCCCAGGTAGGTGAGCAGCAAGTTGCAAGCCCAGGTCCACAGTCTAAATAATATTGGACCTGAACAGACCCTGAGAAGGGAACCTGAGAATGTAAGCTATGTTTATCAGTTGGGATGTGGTGGCAGGAGTTTTTTTTCCTTACTTGTAGAATTAATTGCCTTTTTATGCTGTGAACTTTTCTTTGATAATGTATTATGATAATGTATTATAATAATGTATTATATAAATTCTCTACAGATTCTTAAATACATGGCAGAATTGATATTGCCGGACACAACTTCCACTGCACAGACACCCATGCAGACTTTAAGGATCAGCCCAGGAAAACACGGAGTCTCGGTCAAGGCAACAACTGTATTATAGTGACATATAATAAGGACAATATTTTAATAATAACTTGCTGAGGCAGATTCACACCATATCTAGTGCTACTACTGTGATGACCAGTGCTCCTGGTGCCAGTAACAAATACTGGTTTTGTAATGGTCCAGTGCTACTGGTTTTTCCCTCTGAGTTTTTTGACACGACATATTGGTTCCTGCAATATTCTCTCTCCTTACCCTGTCAGTACAAAATACTTCCCACAATTAAGATAAATTTGTATCAAAGACTCGAGAAAAGATTCTGAAAACTGTAATACACCACAAATAAATTCCAGCCCAGGAACTAGCAGTTCCACAAAGACGTCAGCACTCCCGTGAATACTCAGGATCCTCAGCCAATCTCACAAGGAAATATGCTCAAAAAGCACCCTCACACTTCAAAATGTGATGGCTGGCAATTAACAAGCTGTAATTATAAAAACTAAAAAGGGTAATTATCAGACCTGGAGCTGTTTAGATCAGACAACGGGCTACCGCACATTTATCCACAGTCCTACAGATGGCAGCATATGTGGTTTTAAAAAGAAGTGGATTAGATTTGGTTCAATTGGCTATTTGAACATACTGCTGACAAAGAATCCAATAACGGAAAACATGAGAATTTAGAGATGACTACATATGGGTTTGGTCTTCTCACAATCTAAAATCAGTTTGACAATGATTTTAATGGAAGCACTGCAGCCAGTCAATCTTCCACTTCGCTTGAGCTGGGCACACCATAATCTTACAGATTATGAATGTTGGTTTCCTGAAGAACACTGCTCATTATTTCTGTTTGGAAAACAGGAATCATTTTTGAAAAGAACAGCTCACTGTATTGGTGCATATTGTAAATGATTTTTATTTTATCCATTCCTGGAATGTGCATATTGCTGACAAGGTTGAAGTATATCGCCCACATCCAATGGTCTTCGAGCATGTGGTGTTCTATCTTCATGAAATGCTGCTGTCCTTGCAATACAGTCACACCCACAGGGGCTGGTGGAGGTGGGGATTTGGGGGTGACTCAGGTATTGGTACCTGCCAACTCCAGCTTGCTCCTCGCTCCTCTAGACCTCACTTTATACAGCAGTCCCTGGACTGCCTACATTCCCTGTCCACGGAGTTGGCACTGAACGCATGCCAGGCTCACAACACCCTCACGGTACATCTCTCACCCACTTATGATGCAGCTTTGTCCTTCAATACTTTCCTTGGAAGTGCAACAGCACCTATCATTGTAATGCTGCTGCCAGTACAGTTTGCAAGCAGTGTCAGGCTCTCAACTCATATTCTGGACCCAGGGACCATCACAGAGCTCTTTGCTTGCTCTCTTAGTATCTCTGCCTTGCCCTTTTGCACTTTGCCCCCTGAGCCAGAGCTTTTAGGCTCACAGTATTTCTACTTTGCCTTGTTGTTTAGCACAGACACAAAGTCAGGCAGATTATCATGGTTGTCGTCTGTCAGTCAAGGGGGTGGACATGTTGCTGTGTGGCAGCATGCCACATCAACCGCACATGCCAGCAGCTAACACAGCAAACACACTGTATGTGCTTCAATCAAGTGACCATGTCTCAAAGTTAAAGGACAGTAGTCCCTAGTCAAGTGGAGCTAGCCCTAACCACAGTAAGTCAAGGGCATCATCCAATATTCGTCCAGGGGCTTGGACATGGTCAGGCAGGGTTGGAGGTCTGTATCACTGCAATCTAGGGAGTAGACCACGGTCATTCCTGCAGGTCCAGTGCAGCCCAGCTAAAGAGTGAGAGCAATTCAGTCATGGAAGATGCACAGAGATCATTCAGGGATCTGGTCACTCATCAGTTGGAGCTTTTCATTGGTTAGGGGTTATAGATTGCAGTCAGCCATGAGGTTCAACTTAGTGATAGTCAAGGAGGGTCATTAGGGGTCACTGCTGTGGTAGGAGAATTGGGGAAATTCATTCTTGGAAATGGAGGTAGCATGTTTAGATGCAGATGGGACGATTATTGTGAAGGTCGGGGAAGATCAGTTTAATAGAAGGGAGATGAACATGCATTGGAGCATTCATATTGTGGTGATGGTGTTGGCAGGCTGCATTGACAGTCACAACCACCCTGGCTTTGAAAGTGGGACAGTGCTAAACAAGGTAAGCATGGTTCAGCTGGAGGACAAGGGCTCAGCAGGTAATGCTGGGAGCTGGTCACAATTGTGGAAACATGTGGAAGCTCAGAAACAAAAGCAGAAAATGTTAGAGAAATTCAGTAGGTCTGGCAGCATCTGTGGAGAGAGAATCAGAGGTAACACTTTTCAGAAGAGAACACATGGACAACGACGTCAGGTTTGTGGGAATGTGTGGAAGCTCAGTCCTGATGGATTTGCAATGGAATGCAAGCACAATAGAACATGGAGGCTCAGATTGCCTCCCAAACTCATGCAAATTGTATATTGTTTTGGAAATGGAAAAAGGTTGCATCACATCCAGAGTTGGTGGGGTAAGTGACTCTTTTCTCTGTTACTGGTTGCAGGCTGTATCTGTGAGCAATATGAGGCCCTTCAAGAGACAATCACATTCCTTCAGCACCTACGCAAGGCAGGATGAAGACATCAGTTACCAGAATACCATGCATGTGAAATCCATAGAGTCCAAACATGTGGGATACAATTCCTGGTCACCAGCAATTTTACCAGCAATGTAGACCATTGCAGATTAAAGATAGCCATCTCTGTGAAGCAGTACAAATTACATTAACCTATAGTGTTACCTGCACCACTATTCACAAAGACAATCCAAGACAAGGGACTGTACAAAGGCACAGAATTGAAATCCTCTCACTTTGGTCGCGTGCTGTTGTATGCAATGTTGTCTTTCTTGAGTGATGTGGGGAGTTTGGGAGCGGGTACTGGGAGGAGGGAGACATGACACAGCTTATGCTGCATTTATTGCAACAAGCTCCCACTAACAAAGGTCCATGTTGAGGCATTCCACAGCTCTCCTTGTCGAGTACTTCAGGTCCTGCTGGATGGAGAAGTATGGTACAGTGTCATGGGCCAAATGCCTTACAAGGATAGCTACTGGGAGATAAGGGCAACTCTCAGCAACCAGGCTAACCCCCTGACTGAAGCAGCGTGTAGATACGATGCAATTTATTCTTTAACCAGAGCATCGTGGAGACAAGAGGCCTCCTGAAATTGAGGTTCTGATGCTTGGAGTGGTCTGCAGCTCCTTGCGGTACATACCAGACACAGGCTGCTGTTTAATCATCACATCCTGTGCTCTGCACAACTGGAGTAGGTAAAGATGGGAAACAGTGGATACTAAAGAGCTGCGAGAACAGCATGAAGGTGATGAAGATATTGACCAGGAGGAACATCACCTTCTGTGTGATAGAGTGCTGGCACCAAGTTCCAATAATTGTGAGCAGGGTGCAATGCTATGTTCCCTGTAATTTGTTTTCCGCTCTGTGAACCTCCGAGGTCTTTGTGCAGCAGCGGTGCCCAAAGTTGGAAGTCAATGTGCTGACATGCTGATTAGCTTGCACGGTGCTTCCAAGTCATACAGTTTACAGGGATCATTGGTGCAGCAATCAGTCATGGACTGGAACTTTGATGGTGCTTGAATGGTCTCTGTCAGTTCCCAGAGGCAAATGCAGCTTTTCTTTGTTTGTATTTTCTTCCCATTTACCGTTGCAGAATAAAAGTGAACATTTTCAACTATTTGAAGGTTTTCCAGTATCTGATGGTGCCACTTGAACAATGAGAAGATGTTAAGCTACACTGGGTGTTTGGGAAAGAGCGGTACTCCTTTCAACAGCATTCTAAGATGACAGGACTCCAAGGATGGGAGCTTGGTTTTTAAATAGCAATACGTTGATGAATGTGCACTTGGACTTCCAATCAAATGTCAGCCATGCTACTTATGAGCCATTAGGAGTGTTTATCTTTCATTCTCTTCCACTCTGTGCACAGTGGAGGGCAACTCCTGGTCAGCAGCACTGGACTTGGTGAATGGCTTGCTTTAAAGTGGTGTCTGCACCAGGAATCCCAAGAGAACCTGGCAGTGTCAAGTACCTTTGGTGAGAGGGAAGATACAAGCAGGGTGCCATAAAGGCATGATGCATGGATAATAAGGCAAATTGCAGAGAATAGCATGAGAAAACACGGCAACGCCCTGGAAGAAGCCTTCATGAAAACTCACCAAAATTGATGCTTGGTTGATGTCCAGTAAAATTCAGCTAATAATCTCCATCATCGCTGCCTCAAAATCTTGGAAATTCCTAACAACATCATAGTGGATGTACCTTCACCAGATGGATTATAGGGGTTCAAGAGGAGGCTTCTCAAGCATGATTAAGGGTGGTCAATAAATGCTAGCCTTGCTGGTGATAGTCACACCTCAGGAACCAATAACAGACAATCCTCCCCTAAGAAATGAGCTTGAAAATCTCCTTTTTTCTGGTCAGTTCTTTGATCCCTGGGAGACCATGCTGGAGATTTTAAATTTAAAAGTTGATGACATTCAATTTAGAGAGACCTAATTAACATTTAATCTAAGTATTACATGCTGTGATTACTACCTCCCATCGACACTCAAACTCCTAATCACAGACAACAGGTTGCCCGCACCCAGACCTCCCTGCTTTAAACCCAAAGCTTGGGCACATTGAAGTGAGGTTATAGGAAGCATCCAAAAATCAACTGCCCACTCACCACAACTCTTCCAATTTAGGGAGTTAAAATTCTCCTTATACCAGCACGAATGAGCATGTTTATTTAGGGGGAAGAAATGTACGTATCTGCTAATAGGATGTTGTATCAGCCATTCATGCTTTACACAGAACGTACACAGTAGAAGCTCACTTTCGTGTTAATCTCACATCTGCCCTGATTGACAAAGCATGTAGGAATGCTTCCTCATCTTGCATAGTGTCAGCAAAAATAATATGTAGGGCACAGTTCGAGAAGCCCAACGATCGGTACTTGTCTCACAAATATTGCACATAATAGGTTGTATTAGGGCTATATTAATAAAATTTGCTAATGAGAATGCTGTCTCTTTCTTGACCCCACTTGCCTATAACATAAGGGAAGTGTAGGGAGTATCGGAAATCCACAGATATCTGTTTAAAATATAGAACTGCATTGTTTCTGAGCTCCCTATATTCCTTGAATATCTTATGGATTTCCATACTTCACACATTTCATGGATTTTCAGAAGATCAAAGAAAACAATATTTTATCAGAAGACTGAAAAGAAACTAGAGTAAATTAGCTTTAAGAAATTGTCATTTTTTTGTAAACCATTGAAATGTGTCATTTTTTGCAAATGAAATCCGATTATAATTTTCCAGCATTGAATTCAACATATCCAACCACATACATTGCGACTGATGTTCAAAACATCAACAGCACTGAGTATTCCAGCTGAACAATCATTTTCTATCAATGTACATTGTTGCAATCTATCATTGCTATTCTCTCTGTAATTGAATAGAATTGTGTTTATCTCTCAAATAGTATAAGCACAAAATATTGTGAAAAATTGCTTTCAGATTTCTAGCATATTGAATAATCCAAGAGTTAACCTCTCTTAAATGAAAGCAGAGATTTGCAGGTCACACTGCTAACATCCACATCAGGATTAGCTCTGAAAGAACTTGCGCATTATCTATTGAGATTACTCACGTCATAACCAGTGTTTCGTCTCCTGGTTCACTAAGTAGCCCATCTACAAAGACAGAAGTGCTTGTGAAATTATGCGTTGTCCAAGTATATCCTTCATCTACACTGAATCTATTTAAAAAACAACAAAAAGCACTTCATCAATTCAACTCAAATATAGCGTAATAATATTACCAACTGCAATGCATCACATGATTTAAAGATATTTTTCCAATATGCATATTCTTGCAAGTGAAAAGAAAAACTTCAATATTGTTGACTTTGGAAAGTATATTCAGTGTATGTTTAAATTATTGTTTGTCCTGTTTTAAAATTAAACAACATTATTTGCAAACATTTAGCTATTTCTGTTCAGAGTCCCATTCATTATAACAACGTTTCCATTATAATTTAGCAAAATATAACTCATTCCCTGGTCACAATCACCACATTCCATTTACTGTTGACTTTCATTGCCAAGCTGTTACTCCAATACCAATCATTATTTTTCATTGGTGAGATAAACTGCTCATTCTCTTTCACTTCAATTCAATTCTACTTGATGCATATTTACCATCAAAGCCTTAGGGTCCCAATAGATTTGAAAGTAAACAGAATATATGGGTGTGGCTATATGAATATTTATGTCTACATAGGAATAGGAAGATTGAGAATAGATAAAAAGGCTATGATGATCCATTGAGTTAGATATTGAATTCCCACTCCAACGTCTCATTGCAGTGGTCTGGGAAATTTGCCGGCCAAACAGTCAGATTCCACTGGAGTTTGCAGACTCAGGCAGTGGTTAGGCTATTTAGTTCAATCAAGCATGTGCCTTTGTCATATAGAACATCATGTGCAACTGGGATTATTGGGTCAAGACCTTGCCAAGCATAGAGCGTTAGAATGTTACTCCCAATACACTACTAGCTCTAAAGAATATTAAAGAATCCCAGAATGTAGGAAATATCATAACCTGTAATACCACACATCCCCTTTATCAAGTACTGTCTTCAATCAGCTTATAGAACCAAGGTTCACCTGAACTGATGCTATCTACTTCCACATTCACAGTCCTAAAGTATTCTTAAATTCCCTCTAAGTTTCAGGGTATGCTGTCTTATTCTTTCCCTTTGTTTTCCAATCCCTCCAGGCCCTTGAATTTCGTGATTTCTACAATCTCTTCCAGTCCCACTGGCCTCTTGAATCCCCTATTTCAAATACCCCACCATCGACAGCTTTGTCTTGAGCTGCTTAGGCCCCAAGGTCTGAAAATCCCTCCATAAACATCTTCACCTGTCTGTCTCTCTCTCTCTTCCTTTAACACATTATCTACAACCATTCCCATTTGGCCAAGATTTGGGTCATTTGCTCTAATATCGACTTATGTCACTTGGTTCCAAATGTTGCTTTGTAATGCTTATGTGAAGTACCTTGGGGTGTTTTATGTATTTATGTGACTGTACAAGTATCAGCTTTTGGGTTAAATTTTCCCATATGCAGTTGTAGTGTGACGGAGAGTGAGTTTCATGGTGATTGTCAACCATCACTCTGGACAAAGTTTCTCATGCTATCTTTCACTTTCCACCTCACTTTTCTCAGCGAATTGGAGGCATGTGAGTTGAGGGGCTTTCCGGCTTACATGCCTCTGGCACTGTATTTAAAGTTGGGCTGCACATTATCCCAGATGCTAGAGTCCAGGAACAATCCACCACACTGTGGCACTTGGCACTGAAAATATCACTGACAAAAATCAAGCTAGCTCCATGCTTCCAGGACAGGGATTGGAAGGTATTGGTGGACAGGGTGGAGGAGAGATGGGCAGTCCTTTCTCCTGCAGTGTGTTAAAGAAAGCTCCAACAGTGGACCCAGCCAACTCAGTCAGAAATTGCAGCACGAGTTTGTGTTGTATCGCATGTCAAAGGGCATACCAAGCAGTACTTCAAGAAAGTCAACGATATTCTGTATCCATCAGGGGCAAGTGCCACCATCCTCTCTCTCTGCCACCTCACATTCAAGCCCAGCACTCACTCTACCTCTGCTACTGCACAAACATCTCACTAAAGCTGATGGAAAACAATCCTCAGAAGGCATCCAATAACCCATTAATACTGCAGTCTTGTAACACTTCTACCAAACAGAGTCCATCGGCATTGTCCTTGTATGCAGTATAAACGTTGTTTTCCCCTTGAATTGGGATTCTTGCAAATTATCCTGATGAGTGCAAGATAAATATGTGTCTTTTTTTAGCAATACTCAAGTTCTGCAGTACCAAATGACTATTTTTGCCTATCTTTTCTAAATGTTAAATTTCCTTTAATATGTAGGTCCCAAGCTTAGTCATCTTACAGCTAAGTCTCCATAATGGCCATTAAACCATACTTTTATTAGTGCAATTAATTCACCTATTTTGTTGCAAATGCCACATGGATTTAGGTAGAATGTTTTTAATTGTGCCTTTCTAACACTATTCAGTACTTCAGTTGAATCAAATTTTGTTTCTGCTGCTTTTCACTTTCATTTACACCTTATCTACTTCCCAAAAACAGCTTTATCCTCCCAAAGAGGATATGAGTCACAATCAAACTAAAATGTAACCCATCTTTCCTTTACAGTGAGATAACGAGGTGTAGAGCTGGATGAACACAGCAGGCCAAGCAGCATCAGAGGAGCAGGAAGGCTGAAGTTTCGGGCCTAGACCCTTCTTCAGAAAATTCCTTTACAGTCATTGATTTTGATTTGATTTGATTTACTACTATCACATGTACCAAGATACAATGAAAAGTATTGTTAATTGTGCTAACCAGACATATCATACCTTAGATAAATACATCAGGGTAATAGAATAGAATATAGTGTTACTGCTACAGAGAAGGCACAGGGAAAGATCAACTTTAATGGTCAGTGCATAAGTCAGTTCATAAATATGAAGCTGTTCTTGAATCTTTTGGTGTGTGTTTTCGTATCTTCTGTCCAATGGACAAGGGTGGAAGAGAGAACAACCAGGGAGCAGTCGTTGACTACATTGCATACTTTTCTGAGACTGCAGGAATTGTGGATGGTGTCAAAGGAAGGAAGGCTAGTTTTCATGATAAACTGGGCTGCATTCACGACTCTTCTGTAATTTCTTGTGGTCTTGAGCAGAGCAGTTCCTAAACCACACTGCGATGCATCTGGGTAGATTGCTTGCTATGGTGCATCTATAGAAATTGGTAAGAATCATTGTGGACATGCAAATTTCGTTAGATTTCTGAGGAAATAGAGGCACTGGTGTGCTTTCTTGACTGTGGATGGACCAGGATAGGTCGTTGCTGATATTTACTTCTAGGAGCTTGAAGCTCTCGACCATGTCCACCTCAGCACCATTGACACAGACAGGGGCATGTCCTCCACTCCACTTCCTGAAGTTGATGACCTACTCCTTCATTTTGTTGACATTGAAGGAGATACTGTTGTCTTTACTACATGCCACTAAGCCCTCTATCTCTCTCCTGTACTCTGCCTTGTTGTTGTTTGACATCCAACCCACTACAGCGGTGTCATCGGTAAATTTGTCAATGGAGTTAGAGCTGAATTTGGCCACGCAGTCATGAGTGTATAAGCAGTATAGTAAGGGTTTGAGTATTCAGCCTTTGGGGGAGGAGGGGGTGCGGATGTTGAAGATCATTGTGGAGGAAGTGCTGTTGCCTATCCTTACTGTTTGTGGTCTGAGTCAGAAGTTGAGGATCCAGTTACAGAGGGGGAAACAGAGTTCTAGGTCTCGGAGTTTGGAATTGAGTTTGCTTGGAATTATGGTGTTTAAGACAGAGCTAAAGTCAATAAATAGGAGTCTGATATAGGTATCCTTATTATCCAGATGTTCCAGGGCTGAGCGTTGGGCCAGGGAGATGGCATCTGCCATGGACCTTGTTACTATTACAATTCACCTACCGTCACAAGGCAATCTGGGAGGCTGGACTTGATGTGTGCCATCACTAACCTCATGAAGCACTTCATAATGATGGATGTCAGAGCCACCGGGCAATAGTCATTAAGGCACGTTGCCTGGTTTTCCTTTGGCACCGGGACGATAATGGTCTTCTTCAAGCAGGTGGAAACCTCACATCGTAGTAAGAAGTTAAAGAAGTCTGCGAACACTCCCGCCAGCTGGTCTGCGCAAGATCTGAGTGCATGGCTGGGGACTCCATCCGGGTTCACTCTTAAGAAGGGGCCGATGTGACCATCTGTGGCAGTGACTGTGGGTAAAGGAGCACCCGAGGCTGTGGGGGCAGGTGGCATCACTTCACTGACCTTCTATTCAAAATGAGCATAGAATTTATCGAGTTCATCGGGGGGGATACGTTGTTGTCAGTGATTCTACTCGATTTTACTTTGTAGCTCATTATATCATGAGAGCCTTTCCACAGTCTATGTGCGTTCATATGGTTAGTCTGGGACTCTACTTTAGTCTGGTATTGTCTCTTGGCAACCCTGATGGCTTTCTGAAGATTGTACCTGGACTTCCTGCGCAGGTCAGGGTCACCTGACTTGAACACCTCAGACCTGAACTTCAGGGACGAGTGGGTCTTCCGCTCCATCCATGGTTTCCAGTTGGGGAAGTCTTGGACAAACTTCTTTGGCATGTAGTCCTTTACATACTTACTGATGAAGTCTGTAATGGTAGTGGCGCACTCACTTAGGTTGGTCGCTGAGTTCTTAAATATGGACCAGTCTACTGACGCCAAGCTCATCTGTTACCTCAGACCAACACTGTACAACTTTCTGTCCCAGATCCTCACACTTCAGTTTCTGCTTATAATCCGGGAGAAGGAGCAGAGCCTTATGGTCTGATATACCAAAGTACGGGTGAGGGATAGAGCGGTAGGCAACTTTTGACAGTTGTGTAGCAATGGTCAAGGGTGATTAGGCCTCCGGTGGGGCAGGAAATGTGTTGATTGTGCCTTGGTAGCGCAATCTCAAGGTTGGCCTCATTGAATTCACCGGCTACAACGAACAAGGCCTTCAAATATTCCATCTCAAGGCTATTTGTAGCAATGTATATTTCATCAAGAGTGCTCTTCACTTCCACGTGTAGTGAGATGTAAACTAATGTCAGGATAGCAGAAGTAACCTCCCGTAACAGGTAGTAGGTCAGTGCTTCACCGTTAGACATTCTAGGTCCAGGGAGCAGTAATTTGCCAGAGTAGGGTTGAGAAGGAGACAGACCCCTCTGCCCTTTACCTTGCCTGAGAATGCAGAAATCTAAAGCCCCTCCCTCTGCATTATATTTCCAGCCATGTGTTCATTCACACACTATGATATGCATTGGCACAATTCGACTCTTTTTTTCATACATGGTGCCCTGGAACTGTAACAGCAGCGACAGATCTCTGTTTATATCCTCTTTGTGTTGCCTGTGTGATTCCTTGCAGGTCTGCTCTCTCTCTCTCTCTTCCGCCAGAGAACTGTAGGCTCTGAGCCCCAATCTCTGTTGATCCTCTCTGTAGCCAGCACATTTCCTTGCAGATCCACACAATCGCCCAGGTAAGCGTAGGCCCCAGACCCTGCTCTCTGCATAAATCCTCTCCCTCTGCCACCAATGCATTTATTTGCAGGTCTGCTGACTGCTCTCTCCGAGCTAAGTGACATGTTGAGCTTCTAATCCACTAAAACCTATACAGCTCTTCAAACATGGCCCTTAGCTACTCGATTATCATTTATCATTTAGCTATGTTATCCATTAATTCAAATTTTCAGTCTTTTAACCTCATCTATGTTAAATTTCACTTGCTATTATCCATCTATTGTAGGTTCCCAAGCAACCTGTCCAAATGTAAAAGCCCCTCAATTTTAGTATTTCTTGCATTAAGCTTCAGAGCTTAAGTTAATGTAAACTTGCAACAATAAAGGTCATAACATTGGGCACGCTGCTCAACATAGCTCTCCTAACTGGAATTCTCTAAAAGATGATTGCAGATTCTTATCCTTCAGCCAGTCAGCATCTTATGCGGACCTATTTTAGCTGAGATGCCCATTACTTTAAATGTTATGTGTGCTATTGTCAACATACTTTCTAGAAAGCAACGAACACCCAGTGTTGATATGAGACTAACTGACCTGCAGTTGCTGAACTCTTTTCCTAGCCTTTTTGAAATAGACAACATTAACTAGAATGGCTTATGCATCTGCTGAATGTGTTTTTAGTCTGTTTAAGTCAGGCCACCTCTCAAATCAGATACAATTCCAAAACAAATTTGTAAACGAAAAAAACTGAAGAAATCAATGATTATGCTACTGATATTAAATTGTGACTGGACTCAAATTTACAACTTCTTACTTTAATATCTTCAGAGGGATCGAGGTATCCTTGATAGCTACAATAACACCACCATGGTCAAGGTAAAGAATATGATGTTCTTCCTCAAACACCTGAAGGAAACAACACAAACATCAGAACATTGGGATGCATATTGAGCCTCACATAATTTAAAATAAAAACAGATAACACTGGCGAAACTCAGCAGGTCTGGCAGTATCTGAGGAGAGTGAAACAGAGTTAATGCTTCAAGTCCCATGACTCTTCTTCAACAGTTTTAGGACATAGGATGGTACGGCACAGGAACAGGCCCTTTGGTTCACTATACCTGCACCTACCATGACAGCTTTCTAAACTAATGTCATCTACCTGCACATGGTCCATATCCCTCTATTTTTTGCCTGTTTGTGTGTCTGTCTAAATGCCTCTTAGATGTCGCTATCATATTTGCTTCTAATATCTCCCTAGGCAGTGCGTTCCAGGCACCTACCACCTGTGGGAAAAAGACTCTGACTGTTCACTATATCCATGCTTCTCATAACTTTATACACTTCTGTCAGGTCACCCTTAGCTTCTGGCACTTTAGCAAAAACAATCTAAGTTTGTCCAACCACTCTGTAAAGCTCATACACTCCAACTAAAGCAATATCCTGGTAACCATTTTTGGGACTTTCTCCAAAGTCTTCACATCCTTCCTATAGTGAGGTGACACAAACTGCACACAACGCTCCAAATGTGGCCTAACTAAAGTTTTATACAGCTACAACATGACTTACCAACTTTTATACTCAATGGCCTGATGAAAGCAAGCAGGCCAAATGCCATCTTTACCACCTTATCCACCTGTTTTGCCACTTTCAGGGCACTATGGGCTTGTACCCAAGATCCCTCTGTATATCAATGCTCCTAAGGGTCCTGCCATTTATTGTACACTTTCCTTTTTCATTTGCCCTTTCAAAATGCATCACCCCGAACATGTCTGGATTAAACTCCATCTGCCTTTTCTCTGCTCAACTTTCCAACTGAGCTTTAGCTTGCTGTATCTTTTGCCAACTTTCCTCACTATCTACAACTCCACCAATTTTCGTGTCATTTGCAAATTTACTAATCAGACTATTTACATTTTCATGTAAATCATTTGTATATGTATCACAAACAAGACAGGCTCCAGCACTCATCCTTGCTGAACACCACCAGTCACAGACCTCAAGGCAGAAAAATCACCCCTCCAAAATTACACTCTGCCTTCTAATGATCCAAGCCAATTTTGTACCCAACTTACCAACTCACTGTGGATCACAGTGTGGCTTAATCTTCTGGACCACTCTATCATGAGGGACCTGGTCAAATGCTTTAGTAAAGTCCATGCTCTTCCAATAAAGTTTCGATCACCTGGCTGGCTCATTCTCCAATACAAGGTCTGGTAAGGCCCCTTCCTTAATTTGACTATCTACACATTGTTCAAGAAATTCTCCTTGATGCACCTAACAAATTCTGCCCCATCTCAGCCCCTGGCACAATATTAGGAAAGTTAAATCACACATTACAAAAACCCTATTGATTTTACATCTTTCTATGATCTGCTTACATATCTGTTCCTCTATTTTGCACTGGCTATTGGGAGGCCTATGATATAAGGCCATTATAGTGATTGCACCTTTCTTATTCCTGAGTTCTACCTATATGGCTTTGGTGGATGTGATATTCTCCTTAATCAGTAAGGCAACTTCCCCATCTTTTCTACATCCCTCTCTCTCTCACCTGAAACATCTAAACCCTGGACATTGAGCTGCCATTCCTGCTCTTCTCTCAACCTAGTTTTGTAATGGCTACAACATCATAGCCACTAATCCAGGCTGTAAGCTCATCTGCCTTACCTGTTATACTCCTTGCATTAAAATGCTTCAGATTGCCAGCCTTGCTGTGTTCATTAATCTGGTACTGCCTGTTCTTCCTCTTCAATGACTTAACATTGACCTTCTCCTCAATCATTCCATCTGCTGACCTAACGCTCTGGTTCCCAGCCACTCTAGTTTAAATGCTCCCAAGTAGTACCAAAAAACTACCCTGCATAAATATTGGTGCCTCTCCTATGGTGCAACCTGTCCTTCTTGTACAGGTCCCTCCTGCCCTGGAAGAGATCCCAATTATCCAGATATCAGAAACCTTCACTCCTACATAAGGCCTTTAGCCACACATTCAATTGTTTATTTTCCTATTTCTGGCCCCATTAGCACGTGGCCCATGGAGTAATTGTGGGATTACAAGTTTTCAACTTTTTGCTTAAATCCCGAAATTCCCTTTGCAGGACCTCATCTCGCTTCCAGCCTGCGACATTAGTGCTGATACGGACCACACCTCTGGCAGCTTACAGAATATCCCTTTCAGAATATCCTGTTCTGGAGCATCTTCCTTTCTTATTTCAGGTATCTAGCATCTACAGTATTTTATTTTTACTCACCTAACTTAAATTCCTATCTGAGAAAAAGCTGGTGTCAATAAAATTAGGATTAATCCATGTGAAAAAAGTGAATTGCTGGATTGATATGCTTCAAAACAAAATAAATTCTATTTTTTGAACAGATTTGTCAGCCCACCTAGCACCTAGGGTGAAATGGAATTGTTTGATTATTATTGACTTTTACTTGGCCCACTTGTATCATGTTTCCTTCTTCAACTGTATTACCAAACACATGACTTGCTTCGTTAACGTAATTTTTCAACCACCGACCACAAAGTTCCTGAAAGTAATCCAGTTTGATTCATCCTTCAAATTCCCCTCGCTTTGTCCTTTCTATGGTGAAATACTTTGTTTGGAACAGATGGCCTGCCAGAGGTGATGAGCTCACTGCTTAGGGAATTGCAATCATGCAACTAATCTATGACATAGGTCATTAGTTACCCTAATGCGACATAGCCAAACCTTTATAAATTAAGAGCTAATTATGAATTGAAAGGAAAAGCAAACTTTAAGGCTGATGGAACACAATGAGGTGTCCATAAGAGACAGAGAAATTTATGTTAGTTTATCTTCTGACTGCAATGGAACTATATTTATTATTGATAATTGAATATTATTTATAATACAACCTTAAACCATTTCCAAGATGTATGAGAGAACTTCAAGAAAGTAACTTAGAAAGGATCTAACTATTGTTATTTATAATTGAAGTTGTGAATGCAAAATACAAGTTAAATTAGTATTTTCCATTGTCTGTTAATAGCAGCCATTTTATGAATGGTGAATAATAAATCTGAAATAAAAACAGAAAATGCTCAGTAAGTCTGGCAGCATCTACGGAGGGAAAAGCAGTTAACATTTCAAGTTTTGACCTTTTATTTAGAATTGTGAAAAATCAGAAATAAGAAAAGAATAGTGATTTAATTTATCTCTAAAGCTACTTAAAGATTCTTAAATAAAATCTACATTTTGTCTAATCACATAAGGCTGTTCCAAATTCTTTTGTCTTTATTCTTTCCAACTAACTTACAAACACAACAAAAATCTGTCATTTTATCTGATCTCCACATTGGGAAACAGAACTTTTTTTCAAAATTTCCATCCCCGATTCTCTCCAAGATGGGAGGCAAAATACCTGCTTCTGTGAAACACTCAAAAAGGAATTTTAAAACAGGTGGAATTTTTCTTCCAAAATAAGAATGACTCCAAAACCTCATTTCTACTGACCACTAGAGACAAGTAACAAGACAAGAACACAGAGGATATGCAAGTTGATTTTCAAAGTGTGGTACATACTTTCTCTCTGTCCACAGAGTTTCTCTCTTTTTTTCCTGCATTGAGTATAGTAGTTGTTGGATGTGTTAGCAAATTGAAAACAGAGAAGAGTTCTATTCATATGCTATGTGATACAGGGGTATTCATGACTAAACGAATGCCCACCCTTCAAATTAGCTCCCTACAGGCTCCCAAATGCTAATTAGCCTCATCTTTTACACTATACTAATATAGGTGGCAGTGGCTAATGCCTAGGTGGTAGCCTCCTGAGCCACATATACAAGTGATAGCTATTAAAATAAAGACTTCAAGACATGGATAAAGACTTTATGATAAACATACACTGAATGATAAACAAAGATCCAAGAACATTATATATGATGGGAAATGGAGATTTATACATTTCTTTGAAGTTGCATTTTGGTTTAAATGAAGCACTCTTTACAGAGTGAGAATCTACACAAGAGACAAAGTGAGAGTTGCACAACACTTGATACAAAGTAGCCAGTGTATCAACAAATAAGCCACAGCATAAAGTGTTGGGTTCAGTTTACTTGCCTGCCTCCATGTATTGCCACAGTCGGAGGTTATGTACATATCTTCCTTGTACTCAACCAGCTGGGCTCCTAAGTTTCCTAAGAGATGAGAAGTCATTCTTTTACATTATGCAAAGACAACAAAGTTTTGAGCAGATATGAACATATTGCTTACTACAGACATACAAATGGACTGAGGTATTATTTTCATACCCAGTAGCATGAGCACCATGTATTTTAATGAAACCATTGTTAAAGAATATTCATACTTCATTCACCTTCTCAGTAATGAAATTATGAAGTATTTTGATTTTGAGAACTGCTGCTGATGGAGATTGGTTGGATTAGACACCTATTTGACCTCTGGTTAAATCCACCAACAATGATGGAATCAAAGTATAGGCTAATTTTAACTGTGGTGGTGGTAACCCTGACAGTGTGCCAGAAATCCAGGGGAAAGCTGTTTCCACTGTCATTTTAGGGAGTTCTGACACGATTCAAAGGTCATCAGGCCATTCACTGTGTGCTGCGTGCACATCTCAATGATTGTGACAGATAATTTCAAATTAACCTGCTCAGAGATGTTATTACACATATGTGAAGTAGATGGGACTTGAACCCAGGTCTCCTGGCTCAGAGGTAGGAACACTACCATTGCTCCATGACAGCCCAATGATTGTGGCATTCAGCTAAATATGCTGTTCACTGACTATATACTGAGCAAGGAGCCCCAGCCTGCACTTCTTAAAGACAGCCTAACAGGGCACTAAATATTCTTTTTCAACAGCTCCTCTTGAGATTTTCAGTTTTTAGTATTCAGGACTATCTTTTTCACTCTCACTCACACATTTATTAGGTGATGCTGTCCATAGTGACATTATCTCCTGCATGTGTGTTGATGTATAGAGTACAGCCATAGAAGCAGAATAAGAAGAATTCATCAATATACTCAATAATTATTAACTCTCCACTAAGCTTAAAACCACAACACATCAAAGAAAGCATTGATCTCCTAGACACCGCAGTACTTAAATTGGCACAGAATCACAGGCACAAACTTTTTTTTTCCCAGGAGTTTGACACATATGTCTACACACAAGGTCATCACCCTTAGCACAAATTGGTGAGGTCATAGACAATGTGCTTCTATTGTGTATTCACTAAGCTAGAATATTTAAACCAGGCAGTTACTCACATTTGTACTTCATGTCAAAAATCAATTTCAGGTCTAAATTTGAAATGGACACAGTGTTCACTACAATAACACTTACTGCAGTTTTCTTCATACAAAAACTCCTGAATATATAAGCTGTCAGCTCAAGATTCATATTCGAGTACATAATTATTTCAATGCTTTCAAGATTTTCCTTGTCCCCAGTTGACTGATTGTTCCTTCACTAACGGATTTGAAACTGTTCTCTCTTCTTTTCAATCTCTTCTCTCTTACCTCATGCTGTATCTCTGCCTTCCCCTGGCTTATAGTCTCCCTTTCTCCACCATTCCAATGCAGCTACCCTGCCTCCCCCATCCCTATTGCACACTTCCACTAGCCTGCAACATACCTTCTTGCTATTCTCTCAACCCCCAGGCCCCTTTCAATGTCCCAGTCTCTTCCACCCACCCCTTTGCACCCTCCATGTCTACCCCTCATTGAACTGCTGCTTCCCATTTCCACATTTTCACTCTTCCCAAGCTCCGGGAAACCTTATCTCCCACACCCACTCTGTAGCCCACCTTCCTTGCAGCTCTACCTTCTTCACCCCCACCAACCTGCACCGGGCAAGCAGCCAATTTGCCAAAAAAAAGCATCTCCAGGTGCCCTCTCTTGGTCTCAGCAAAAAAAGGGGTGGCTTTCACAGTCAGGCCTGCTCTCCCCATTTGGCCCCTGCTTTCAGACCTCGCTATCAATCCCCTGCCCCCTCCTGAGCCTTGGTCCTGGGCTCTCGTGCTATTTCTGGACCCTGGCTCTAGGCAGACACCCCTGGCAATTCCCTCACTGCCAACACTTATTTACCTAGCTGTCTACTACTCCTCCAATCACCAGTTATGTCTCTCCCTCTCATGAATCTATCAGCAGTTCAAAAAGGCAGCTTACCACCACCTTCTCAAGGGTAATAAGATGATGGGAATAAGAACTGGCCCGACCAGAGACACATACATCCCATGAATTGGCGGGAGGTAGAGATTACAATCATGGCACAGAAGAGAACCAGCCTGTGATTGGAGGAAGAGCTCCTGACCACTTCCTTCCCTTCTGTTTACTGGGTGAGGGGGGCACTTTGCTCTGATTGACTTACCTGTGTATGAATTTCCCAGGGCATTATGGGACATTTGGGGCAAATGTGCCCACTGTTCCCATGCATTTTCCATGCTATAGCCTGCCCATCATAAAAACAAAGTACATTAAGAATGTAGCAGCTGGTGAAACTGTCTCTAGATCACTAGTGTAGCAATAGTCATAGAGTAAGATCTTCCAGGTTCTTTTTCTTTTATTATTATTTCACAGTATGAGGGCATTGCTGGCTGGGCCCATTTATTGCCCAGCTGTAGTCATCCTTGAGAAGCTGGGTGGTAAGACACTTCCTTGAACTGCTGCAGTACTTGAGGAGTAGAGACTCTCACAGAGCTCTGTTGCAGTGTGGAGGCTTTAGTCCAGAACATAGGAAGGAGGCGTCCCTCTGCGCACTCACTGTGAAGGACAAGTTAGTAATTAATCATGGAAGCCAATACAGAGACCGTGAACCAGAGGATCTGCAGCAGTGCCAGGAGAAGTCAAAACCTCACTTGGGTTTTCAAGGTTATCTCCTACCCAGCACACTATCATTCTCTCATGTATCAAATATTCAGCACTCCCCCAGCAGGAATCAGGATGCATGCCTAACATTCATATCATCCAACAGAATAAAACAAAGAACTACAGGTACTGGAAATCTGAAACACACAAAAACAGAAATAACTGGAGGCACTCAGCAGGCCTGGCAGCATTTGTTGAGAGAAAACAGAGTTAATGTTTTGAATCCAGTGACAATGTCAACGTCACTAACATATATCACAAAAGAGATCTGGACAAGACCACTGTACGTGTTTCCCAAATCTGAACAATAATCATTTATCACCATTCTCTGTTTTCTGTCTCTTAGCCAATTTTGTGTTCATGCTGCCATTTTCCCTTCTATGGGAAATTTGCTAACAGGTCTATCGTTTTACAGTTCTACAAAAACCTTGTAAACAATGTTATTATTGTCAACTGAGATCACAACAATGAAAAAGTCAGATCCCAGATGGAAGCCTGGCTTTGGATATCTTAAGTTTTATTTTTCTTTTTGTTCACACTGGATGTCAGTCACTGAACATAATCACAAGAGGCTGCCAATGTACTTTTAACAAAAGGATATAAATGTATATTACAAAATAAAAGTACCAATTATATTTCACTATACAGAAACAATCGGACCAATCTCATTACAAGTGTCAGAAGGAAAGGCTCATCCTTCTTACCCAGCAGTAAATCTCAGTGACAGTCAGCCCAGTCTCCACATCAAATGGAACAATCGTCATCAGTTTGCTTTTGACAAATCATTGTGTATTCGATAGATTCTATTTTCTTAATAACACAGGAACAGGAGTAGGCTAATCAGCCCATCTAGCCTGACCCACCATTGAATGATCATGCCTGATTGAACACTTTAATGCCTTTTGCCCACCCCATCACCATAACCCTCTATGCTATTGGCAATCAAAAATCTATCAGTATGTTCCTCATACTGTGAAGCTGAACAAAGCAAGAAAGCCCGCAGTGGCATGAGAAGATGCCAGACAAAATGTCACATTTCCTTCACAAAGGGAACACTATGGTCCTCTGACAAGGTCCATTTCATGATTTTATCAGCACTTCTTAAGAAAAGAGAAACACATGTGACTATAGTATGATAATCCTGGACAAATATGGTATTGCTGGAGTCATGAACAAAGTGAAAAACAATTTTCATACATATATGTAGTTAGCAAATGTTTTAAAAGACATTATATAGTCTAACAAAGATGGCTATTATAATCATGTGACTGAACTTATAATAAGACATAAGATGCAGGAGCATAAGTAGGTCAGTTGGCCCATCAAGTCTGCTCTGCCATTCAATGAGACCATGGCTAATTGATAATCGTTAACTCCACTTCTTTGCCTTTTCCCCACAATCCTTGATTTTCTTACTGATCAAAAGTTTGTCAATCTCAGCTATCAATATACTTATCAAACCAGCCTCTCCAGCCCTCTGTGTTAAAGAATTTCACATTTGCATTTCTTTCTCTGAGAGAAGAAATTTCTCCTCAGCTCTGTCTTAAATGGTTAACCTCTTACTCTGAGATTATGCCCTCTGGTCCTAGAGTATCCCACATGGGGACATGACCTTTCTGCATCTACCCTAACAAGTCCCCCAAAGAATTTTATATATTTCAAGAAGGTGTCATCTCATTATCCTAGACTCCAATGAGCACAAGCTTAACCTAATTAATCTTACCTCATAAAAAACTCCCTACATACCCAGCACCAACCTAGTTCTGCCTCCAATGCCAGTATATCTTTCCCTAAATAAGGGAACCAAAACTGGTCACAGTATTCCAGGTGTGATCCGACTAGTACCTTGAATAGTTATAGCAAGACTTCCCTACATTTCACATTTCATTGCTTTGAAATAAAGACTAACATTTCAAATCTCTCTTTACTTCAGCTACCTGCAGATTTTCTCATTTAAATAATATTCAGCCCCTCTATTCTTCTTGTTAAAGTGTGTAACCTCACATTTTCCTATGTATAACCTCACATTTTCCTACATTCTATTCCATCTGCTAAGTTTTTGCTCATTCAATAAATCTGCCTATATCCACCTGTAGACTCATTATGTCAACCTCACTGCTTCCTTTCTCACATATTTTTGTGTCATCTGCAAACTTGATGATAGTACATACATTCACTTTCCTCATCCAAGTCAGTAATACATATTGTAAATATTTGTGTTCCTAGTACTGATCCCTGTGGCACTCCACTAGTTACAGGTTGCCATCCTGAAAATGTCCTCCTTTTTCCATTCCTCAATCTTATAATGTTTAGCCAATTCTCTATTTATTTTAATACACTGTTCCAACCACCATGGGCTCTTAACTTCTTAAGTAGCCCAACATGCCATAACTTAAATGCCTTTTGGAAATCCAATGTATTGTATCTACTGGTTTTCCTTTATCTGTCCTGCGTGTTACCTCCTCAAAGAGTTCTAATAAATTTGTCATAAATTTATGAAGTCATGCAAACTCTGTTTGATTATATTTCTAAATGTTCTGCTATTAAATCCTTTATAATAGACTCTAACATTTTCAAGCAATAATCTTCCAGAAACTTCTCAGAAGTCATGTTAGCCAGACAATCATCATTCTCTGTACCTCTCATGGGTCTGGAAAGCTAACTAATATGCAATAACCTGTCACAGAGAAAAGTATCACCAAGAAAAGAAACAAACTTGCTACAATATAATCATAAGTTACACCATCCTACAGGAAGACGTGTGAATGACTTTCTGTTTAACCCCTGAAATGGGCCATAGACAGTTGGTCGTCTACAATACAACTCTTTGCCTTGATGTTAATTGCCTCTCAACCTCTAGAAGGCTTGATCACATGACTCCCACAATACAGAGTCCAACTGCCTTTTAGCCATACGATTTTGAACCAGTGTGAGTATCAATAAAAGATGATAAGGTAAAAACAGGAGAAGGTAAAACACAGACTTCCAAGTTTAGGCAATTCCCACCATATCTTTGGTACATTATCCCACATTTCTCTCACTCTCTCCCACACAGTCATCTACAAAAACATTACACAGAGAGTCATAGAGTTGTACAGCATGGAAACAGATCTTTCAGTCCAACTCATCCATGTTGACCAGGTATCCTAAATTAATCTAGACCCATTTGCCAGCTTTTGGCCCATATCCCTCTAAACCCTTCCTATTCATATACCCACCCAGATGCCTTTTAAATGTTGTAATTGTACCAGCTTCCACCAACTCCTCTGGTAGCTCATTCCATACATGCACCACCCTCTGTATGAAAATATTGCCCTTTAGGTCCCTTTTATATCTTTCCACTCTGACCTTAAACCTAGGCCCTCTAGTTTTGGACTCTGCTACCCTTGGGAAAAGACATTGGCTATTCACCTTATTCATGCCCATCCTGATTTTATAAACCACTATAAGATCACTCCTCAGCCCCCGACGCTCCAGGGAAAATAGCCCCATGCAATTCAGCCTCTCCCTATCGCTCAAACCGTCCAACTGTGGCAACATCCTTGTAAATCTTTTCCGAACCCTTTCAAATTTCATAACATCCTTTCTACAGCAGGGAGACCAGAATTGGATGCATTATTCAGAATTGGCTGAACCAATGTACTGTACAGCTACAACATAACCTCCCAACTCCTACAGTCAATGCACTGACCAATAAAGGAAAGCATACCAATCGCCTTCTTCACTGTCCTGACAGTACTGTATTAGACACTTCCTGATTGAATGTTAAATGAATGAGTAAACATTTCCTTCAAGTTTTTAAACCCATCCTAAAAAATCATCCAGAAGAAAAAGCTCTGTGTTAAGCAAAGTGATTAGACCTTTCATTAAATATAGCTTATCTAAATAAATAATTAGTTTTACCTGCTCCCATTATAAGTCCTGGTGCTGAATCTTTGGTGTGAACAGTGCCTGATACATATGGGTTGTCAGCCCAACGAAGGTGCAGATGAACAGAGCATTCAGGCTACAGAAAAGACAAGCAATAAATTCATATTTCAGGATTAACTGATGATGTGCATTTCATTCATTACTCTGTATGAAACACATTCCTTTATCTGTATAGCTAAAGTTTCTAAGATTGTTTCCAAATGCTACATAAACAAATAATTAATACCATTTGGGATGACTTAACAAATTAGGTTTTCTCATTTAGGCTAGCAATTTCCAGCATATTTTACTGCATTCAATTTTGGGTAATGCAACTCAGGAAAGATACACAGGCCTTGGAGGGTTTCAGCGCAGATTCACTAGAATGAAACCAAGCAAAGTATCTGTGAGGGTCAGTCAACATCCATGGAGAGAGAACAAGCTGTCATCTAGACTTGAAACGTTAGCTTGCTCTCTCCCCATGGATGCTGTCTGACCTGCTGTGATCTCAAGTTTTCAGTACAGATTCCAGCATCTGCAGTAATTTGCTCTTACAAAGTACTTACGAGGTCAAGTGCAAAAATCTGTAATGTATCACCAGACACAGTAGATTGTGGGTGATCTAATCAAGGTGTAGATTTAGTGATGCAAGTTAAATAAGAAACAGCTTTAACAAACAAAAGACCCAGCTATGGACTATTACCCATTCGGAGTACAGCGAGAGGAGTTCACCCCTAATTTTAGAAAGTTATTCTGAGACAACCGCAATACAAATAAAAACTGCACACAGCAATGCACACAATGCACTATCAAATTACAAAATCAAAATCATTTTGTATTGCAAAACAACCAAATGATGTGCTGTTTCTGAGAACTGCAACACAGTACGTAAAGTTTCTCATTGCTGACACTCAGTCACATAGTATAATATGTAGTATGGTGCCAAATGCGTGAACTAGGTGCATGTCCTTGTAGTAAAGTCATAAAGTCATAGTCATACAACACAGAAAGAGACCCTTCAGTCCAAACCATCCATGCTGAACAAAATCCCAAACTAAACTAGTCACATCTGCCTGCTCCTGCCCCATATCTCTCCAAATCTTTCCTATTCACATATCTATCCAAACGTCATTTAATTGTTGTAATTGTATTCACATCCACACTTCCTCAGGAAGTTTATTCCACATGCAAACCACCCTCTGTGTAAAAACCTTGCCCCTCACGTCTTTTTTAAATCTCACTCCTTTCACCTTAAAAATATCCTAAAACTTAGTCTTGAAATCCCCCATCCTAGGGGAAAGACAATTACCCTAAACTGTATCTATACCTCTCATTATTTTATAAACTTCTATTACGTTGCCTCCTCCTATGCTCGAGTGTAAAAAGTCCCAGCCTATCCAGCCTTTCTTTATAATTCAAACCTTCCATACCCATCAACATCCTGGTTAATCTCTTCTGAACCCTCTCCAGCTTGATAATATCCTTCCTATAACTGGGCAACCAGAACTGGACACAGTACTGCAGAAGAGGTCTCACCAATGTCCTGTACAAACTCAACATGACTTCCCAACTCCTATACTCAAGGACTGAACAATAGGCAAGTGTGCCAAACACCATTTTAACCATCCTATCTATTTGGGACACAACCTTCAAAGAATTATGTACCTACATCCCTAGGTCCCTCTGTTCTACAATATTTCCCAAAACCCCACCATTAATTGTATGATCCCTACCCTTGTTTGTTGTACCTAAAAGCAATACTTTGCATTTATCCACATTGAACTCCATCTGTCATTTTTCAGTCCATTAAGCCATTTGATCAAGATCCTTATGTAATCTTAGAAAACATTCTTCACTATCTACAATGCCACCAATTTTGGTGTCATCCACAAACGTACTAATCATGCCTTCTATATTCTCACCCAAATCGTTTATGTAAATGACAAACAAAAGAAGACCAAGAACCAATCCCTGTGGAATACCACTGGTCACAGGCCTCCAGTCCAAAAAACAACCCTCCACCATTATTCTCTGTCTCCTGCCATTAAGCCAATTATGTATCCAATTGGCAAGCTCACCCTAACTTTACTAATTAGTCTACCATGCGGATCGCTATCAAAGGCTTTACTAAAAACCAAATAAACAACGTCTACTGCTCTGCCATCATCAATCTTTTTGGTAATTTCCTCAAAAGACTCAATCAAGTTTGTGAGACATAACTTTCCTCGCACAAAACCATGCTGACTACCCCTAATCAATTTTTGCCTCTCTAAATGTCCATAAATCCTATCTTTTATAATCACCTCCAAAAATTTACCCACAACCAAAGTCAGACTCACAGGCTCATAGATCCCCGGTTTCTCCTTACAACCTTTCTTAAACAAAGGTATGACATTAACCACCCTCCTGTCATCAGGCACCTCACCTGTAGTTATAGATGATGCAAATCTTGTATTTAATTTTCTGTGATTACCAGATGGTGCCAAATACGTGAACAAGATGCATTGCCCTTATAGTAAAGTTTTTCATTTCCTGTGGTTACCACAAAGGTAGTCCAAATATGTACATACATTTTAACGAAAAAATCCTTAATTGAAATTATTAACACCAAATTTGTATGTTATCCATATGGATACAACTGGGGTGCTAAAGAAAACTGCATTGATTGTAGAATATTCTGTTTCTGAGAACTGGTTAAATTTTCCATATTATCCATATTAGCAAACTCATCAGATTAACAGAGGATATGATGAGTGGAGTTTGATGGTGGAATTTGAATTCAATTTTAAAAATCTGGAACTAAAAGCCTAATGATGACCATGAAACCATTGCTCATTGTTGAAAAAACTCATCTGGTTCCCTAATATACTTCCTTTAGGTATGGAAACTGCCATCTTTACCCAGCTTTGACCTTTATGTGACTCCAACCCACAGTAATGTGAATGACTCTTAACTGCCCTCTGAAATGGTCTGGGAAGAGGTCCAGTACAAGGAAGTCTCAAAAAGGGAATGAAACCAGGCGGATCACCTGGCAGCAATGTAGACACCTGAAACGTGAACGGTAAACACAGCCTTGTCGACCCTGCAAAGTCCTCCTCACTAACATCTGGGGGCTAGTGCCAAAATTGAGAGAGCTGTCTCACAGACCAGTCAAGCAAAAGCTTGACACAGTCACTGATGGAATCATTAATTACAGACTATATCTTAGACACCACTATCACCATCCCTGGGTATGTCCCATCTCACCGGCAGGGCAGACCAAGCACATGTGGTGGTACTGTGGTATATTTGAGGGAGCTGCCCTGGGAGTCCCAACATTGACTCAGGACCCTGTGAAGTCTTATGGCATCAGGTCAAACATGGACATGGAAACTTCCTTCTGATTACTACATACTGTCCTCCCTCAGCTGATGAATCAGTACTCCTCCATGAGCAACACTTGGAGGAAGCACTAGAGGTGGCAAGAGTGCAGAAAGTGGGGTATTTCAATGTCCACCACCAAGAATGGCTCAACAGCAGCACTACTGATCGAGCTGGTCGGGATCTATAGGGCATAGCTGCTGGACTGTGTATGCACCAGGTGGTGAGGGAACCAACAAAACGAAAAACATACTTGACCTTACTTACCATACCTACCAAACCGTCGGCTGCAGAGTAATCTGTCTATGACGATATCAGTAAGAGTGACCACTGCACAATCCTTGCTGACATGGAGTCCCACGTTCACACCTTCACATTGAGAATGACTTTCATTGTGTTTTGTGGCACTATTACTGTGCTAAATGGGGCAGACTGCTGTCAAGTCAACTGTGATCAACCCTGGTTCAATGGAAAGTGCAAGACAGCATGCCAGCAGCAGCACCAGGCATACCTGAAAATGGGGTGTGAGTATGGTGAAGCTACCAAATGTGTGCCAAGTGGCATAAGTAGCAAGTGATGGCTTAAGTATAAATAAAAGCAATATAAGGCTATGAAGACAAAGTTATCTAAAGTAGGCTGGGAAAACAAACTATAACATAGAGTGGTTAAAAGTAGAAACAGATATTTACGGAATTATTTCAAACTGCCAACAAGGATATATTCCATTAACAAAGAAAAGATGCAGCATCCATGACTAACTAAGAAAGTTAAGGGTAGTATCAAATGAAAACAAGAAAAATACTAGGAAATTTGGTGATAATTCAGAAGACTGGACACAATTTAGAAATCAGCAAAGAATGACTGAAAAAGTGTCAATGAATAGTATGAAAGAAATCTAGATTAAAAATAGACAGTAAGAGTTTCTATAATTAAATGAAAAGGAAGAGAGTAGCTAAAGTGTGCAGTGGTGCTTTAGCATTTGAAAATAGGGAATTAATAATGGAAAACAAGGAAATGGCAGAAGTGTTGAACAAGTATTTTGCCAAATGTCATTAATCCATTATGAAAGATGTGATTTTTGAGTTTTATGATCATGCAATCAAATATCGAGTAACAGGAACTGTAGCAGCAAGTGGAGCTAATATGTGTGGCTACTAGAGCCAGGAGTCAGATTACAGTGTGCCCCAGATTGAGAGTTTTACAGTGGGGAGGGGGAAGAGCCAATTTTTGAGATTGGCAGATGCTGTGAAGAGCAGTCACATTATTCAGGTGAAAAGTTGTGAGTTTGCAACCTCAGTTTGCAATAAAATCACAAAAAACATCAGTTATAATTTCCTCCTGCCTTTCCAGAACTCACAAATGTCCAAGGTACAAACAAAAGGGTAAGCCATTGGTCCATACATCTGCTGTCCCCACCATGACTGCTACTTCTCTCTATGGTTGGGGAATGATGTCAAGGGTCTGTTTCTAAACATTGTCCATTAGGACTGCATTCCTCAGTTCCTTATTGATGAAATTCCTCTACACTCCAAAACTCTGCTTTCATACCCACTTCAATGGTTAGATGGTGCTGAATTGAAAGATCTTAATAATCTCAGTCATTATTTTAATATTTCTGAACACAGTACACCATGTTACTATATTTAGTGATACTAATCACTCCTCTGTTTAATATAATGATCAGAGGCTTTACAGTTTCTCCTTGTCCCTTTCACCTTGGGGAACAATTTATTTCAGAAAGAGTTATTGCTGATTCTTTAAATCCATGAAACATAGGAAGCATATGGTTGAATTAGAAAGGGCACATAAAAAATTTACAGATATTGCCAGGACTGGAGGGGTGACCTTATAGACGTTTATATAATCTTGAGGGGCATCGATAAGTTGAATACCCAAAATCTTTTTGCAAGGGTAGGGAAGTCCAAAACTAGAGGGTACAGGTTCAAGGTGAGAGGGGTAAGTTTTAAAAGGGACCTCAGGGGCAACTTCTTCACACAGAGGGTGGTGCATGTATGAAATGAGCTCATTTAAAAGACATTTGGACAGTGACATGAATGGGGTAACGGATATGTGCCAAGTGCAGGCAATTGGGACTAGTTCAGTTTAGGATACCTGGTCAGTATGGACAAGTTGGACTGAAGGGTCTGCTTCCGTGTGTTTTGACTCTAAGACTCAATGTTCTTCTGCTCACTACTTCAGAAATCCTATATTATAGATTTAATTTCATAATCAGTGTTATAACTGATGGGAAGGGGTGTCAGTGATGACTAATCTTTTTGAAAAGGAGTCCTTCAACCAAAAACATTTGTGAACCACTGCGCTATCACTCAATTCACAAACAGGAATCCACTGATACCTGTGGGGCTACAGAAACATCAAAGGAAATCTGTGAATAATTTCTCCAGCAGGAAAGAGAAAGACAGTAAAAAGAACACAAAGGGTAAAAAAAAAGAAAGAAAATGAAGAAACTGCCCACCTGCTGCATATTCCTGCAAAAATGCCATCCCCTATTCTCAATTCCTTCGCCTCCACTGCATCTGCTCCCAGGATGAGGCATTCCACTCCCGTACATCTCAGATGTCCTCATTTTTCAAAGACCGTAACTTCCCCCCCTCAGTGGTCGAGAACGCCCTCGACCGTGTCTCCCGCATTTCCCGCAACTCATCCCTTACACCCCCTCCCCGCAATAACAACCAAAACAGAATCCCCCTCGTCCTCATGTACCACCCCACCAACCTCCGGATCCAATGCATCATCCTCTCACACTTCCGCCATCTGCAATCCGACCCCACCACCAAAGACATTTTTCCCTCCCCACCCTTATCTGCTTTCTGGAGGGACCACTCTCTCCGGGACTCCCTTGTCTGCTCCACACTCCCCTCCAGCCCCACCACACCCGGCACTTTTCCTTGCAACCTCAGGAAGTGCTACACCTGCCCCTACACCTCCCCCCTCACGCCCATCCTGGGCCCCAAGAAGACTTTCCACAGCAAGCAGATGTTCACCTGCACATCTGCTAATGTGGTACTGCATCCGCTGTTCCTGTTGTGGCCTCCTCTACATCGGGGAAACCAAGCGGAGGCTTGGGGACCGCTTTGCGGAACACCTACGCTTGGTTTGCACTAAACAACTGCACCTCCCAGTCACGAACCATTTCAACTCTCCCTCCCATTCCTCAGACTACATGTCCATCCTGGGCCTCCTGCAGTGCCACAACGATGCCACCCGAAGGTTGCAGGAACAGCAACTCATATTCCGCTTGGGAACCCTGCAGCCCAATGGTATCAATGTGGACTTCACAAGCTTCAAAATCTCCCCTCCCCCTACTGCATTCCAAAACCAGTCCAGCTCGTCCCCGCCTCCCTAACCTGTCCTTCCTCCCACCTATCCCCTCTTCCCACCTCAAGCCCCACCCCCATCTCCTACCTACTAACCTCATCCCGCCCCCTTGACCTGTCTGTCCTCCCGGGACTGACCTATCCCCTCCCTACCTCCCCACCTATACTCACCTCTACAGGCTCCATCCCCGCCTCTTTGACCTGTCTGTCTCCTCTCCTCTATCCATCTTCTATCCACCTCCCCCTCTCTCCCTATTTATTTCAGAACCCCCTTCCCCTCCCCCATTTCTGAAGAAGGGTCTAGGCCCGAAACGTCAGCCTTCCTGTTACTCTGATGCTGCTTGGCCTGCTGTGTTCATCCAGCTCTGCATCTTGTTACCTCAGATTCTCCAGCATCTGCAGTTCCTGCTATCTCTGAAACAGTTAATTATACTCAGTTTCAGGAAGCGCTTGGCTACAGAACTGCTAATCAAATTACTGTATCCCCCAGATACTTGCTTCACTCAACAGCACCACAAAGAAATCGTAGATTGGCAAAAAAAAACCTTCTATTGTTTGAGACAGAATGAATAATTCAGAGTGGGTAAGATTTTTAACAAGTCGATACAGTGTGGAGCTGGAGGAACACAGCAGGACTCTGACTCCAGCATCTGCAGTTCTTGCTATCTCCAAGTTTTTAACAACACTCTTACAAAGTGAAATAGTATTTGTAAAGAGCTCTGACCTGTTAGAGATTAACCAAGCCACTAATGAAGTTTATAAATCAACTATCAATCTTTGTTTAATGATTTTAATGACAAATCTCTTGAATTAGGAACATAAGGACAAGAGTAAGCTATTTGGTCCTTTGAGCCTGCTTCCACCAATCAGTAAAATCATGGCTGATCTAGTTGTAGCCTCAGCCACATTGTCCTGCCTGCATGCCATAGCCCTTGAGTGCCTCATCTATCAAATATCAATTTAACTCAGTCCCAAATAAATTTAAAGGCCTATTTCCACTACCTTCTGGGGAAGAGAATCCCCACTCCAGCGGAGTTTTGAGGGAAAGTTTGTTTCCTGATTAATGAGACAATGGCTTAACTGGATTCTAATTTGTCTGACCAGAAAAGAAACCTGAGGCAATAAAGGGCAACCTGGTTCATACCCAGCCTGACCTTTCTTCCAACCTACGATAACAAAATATACCAAGAGAATAAATCAGGCAGCCGAACCTGTGTCATCCATTTCCCATCCATTAGGGTCAGAGGGTGGAATTTTCCAGCTTTTAGTTAAAGCGTGAGGAGGAAAGAGGGGGCATCATTAAAACGAGACGCATCCACCACCTCAAGTGAGAAAGTCCACCAGAATAAGTGTCTATCAGGCACTTAAGTAGTCACCAGGGGCTTCTCAATGGATCAATTCCTGGGACAGCGATGACACACACTAGCCAAGGAGCAGAGCCACTTCAGAGGCTGCTGGCTGCACAGCAATCCCACAGTCTGGAAGCAGCAGGAAGGTGAGTAACTCTCACTTAGGTTGGGGGAGGAGGGGGTGGCTGGAATATGTGATGAGGGGAGGCTGAACCAAAAGGACAGGGGTCAGCCTTTCAGCAGAAACCCCTAGTTCTGAAGAAGAGTCACTCCGGAATCTGAAATATTAACTCTTGTTTCTCTTTCCAAAGACACTACTAGACTTGTTGAGTTTCTCCTGCATTTTCAGTATTTGTTTCAGATTTTCAAAGTCCGCAACATTTTGCCTTTATTTGAGAGACCAATTCAAACCTGTGTAGGAACACCTGCAATCAGTTAATGGAAAAAAGTCTAAAATAAGCCAGAAACCCTGTCACCAACTATAGAAATAAAGCACCTTTACAAGTGGGCTCATTTTGGTTTTGTGTGCATCAAGCTGTGGCAAAACAGAAATGGAGAATTACTAAATGCTTTCACTTTGAACTCAGTGGCAACCTCAAGCTGTTTTGTGACCAGGTGAAGCATGAATCAGGCATAATTCAGAGGGTTTTCAGTGTCACCCTTGGCAACAGGACTAAATCTTTAACTTAGATCCTATTGCACTGGGGGACTCTTTCGTCTCATATACTGTACAAGTCCAATTTCAAATAACCCCAAAAATTAAAGGAAAATACAAAAACGTTATTTGTCTCTTTTTGAAATATTGGCATTGTGAAATTTAAAATAATTTATGACAAAATTTGTGGTTCTTTGGCCAGAAAGTTCAATTTAAAACAAATACAAGAATAGTAATAAATTTAAGAACATATATTATTGATGAATAAAGCACTTCACAAGCGTAATTATACCTTCAACATATCAGATTTCAAAATAAGTTCCGGCATCTAATATCAATAAATTTGCCACTCCTCATTAATTATTAATTATGCTTAATACCCATAGATTCTAGCTTTACTCAAAACATTTGGAGCTTCAAATTGGTCCTAAATTTTCTAAAAAAAACAAAATAAAGCACAAATAGCAGGATAAAAAAAAAACCTCACTGCTTCAATGGAAAGGCAAATACAGCAGGATGCATAACTTTAAACAATTTGCTATTGTCTGTTTTGCAATTCTGCAACATTTTACCTCCCGGTTACAATTATACTTTCATGTAGCTCAAGTGGAAGAAGATTATGCAATGCCCATAGATAAATGGACTACTAACCACATGTGACGAGAAGCAACTTGGCCTGCTTTTGCCTGCTTTGTTCAAAAAGCATTAAGTGATTGTGATTATTTACAGAAAGCTATGACCATACCTTGTGGAAGGCTGCCTTTGCCTCCAAGAAGATCCATAAGAAAATATTATTACATGGGTACTGTAGGATAGACTAACCCTGCTATATTTTATGGTCTGATTTTTATTTCATATGCATTGTAAGCAGCATGGTAACCTTGATCAAATCTCCAACAAGAAATCTGCCAAACATGGAGCAGATAGAATATCCAGCGATTGACAGCTCTTCAGGAGCTGTGGCCAACGTGAAAAGGAGAGATAAATTGTGTTAACTTGGGTGAATAATTTATGATCTGCCTATGATCTGCCTAATATTGAGTGGAGCAAAAGAAGTGCTTTCCAAAACAAATTCTACAGCAGAAATAGAAATCTTTGGGAAATTGAGTGATTGTGCAGTACGAAAACTGGATTCTTTACAGCCCAATGTGTCCTTGAAGTTGTTTCCAGCAATTCAAAGTCTTGGAAATGGAGGTGTTGCTGAATGACATAGGAGTGGGAAGGGTAGCTCTGTTTGGCACCCAACAGCAAACACATGCAAAAAGATAAAATTTACAAGAATAGACAACGGAAGTGTTTAAAGTCTCTCCCTCAAGGCAGAAACAAAGCTGGGGTAATGAATGTGGATACACTCAACATGTTCCTGCCTGGGATTTAAATTTGAGAATGGGGTCCCTGCCCTGTGTACCTGGGTGTAGTTGTGTAACATAATGGAAAGCATTAAGAAAGCTGTCATTATGGTTGGTACAATGTGCTTTCCATGAATCTGTTACACACTTATCAGTGATATCTGTGGCACATCCAAAGACAACCTTCATTGCTGATTACACATGTACATTCTCCAGTGGGAGACAAATTCACCTGAAACCCTTGACATTTATACATTATGTAGATTAATTTCCATCGTCAACAGCTAATTACTGCAATACAACAGAACTGAAAGATGTAACATACAGGATCAATAAAGGGCAACCAGTGGGTGTAATGTATTAGATTCTAAAAAGATAAAAGATTCATAATAAAAGATAAGTTATTGTGTTTATGATAAGAATAATATATTAGCATGGATAGACATTAATGAAAAGGAAACAGAGTTGTGATAAGTGGGCCATTTTCAGATTGGCAAACTAAAACTAATGTAGAAACACACAGTTCAGTATCAAGACCTCAACTATTTGCAATCTATTTTAATGACTTGGAAGAGGAACAAAGTATATTGTGGACAAATTTGCTAATGATAAAAAGTGTAGAAAAGCAAGTTGTGACAAAGATGCAAGAAGCGTTCAACATGATAGGTTAACGAGTGGGGAACGCAGATGAAGTATGATGTGAAAAAATGTAAAGTTGTCACGTTGGGAGGATGAATTGCAAAACAGAATATTATTTAAATAAAAAACAAGCTGTAGGATGCTGTGGGACACAGGGAACTAGGGTTCACACACGTTAATAACAAAAAACTGGCATGCAAGTAAAGCAAGTGATTAGGAAGGAAAGAAGGATTGGCGTTTACAGAAATCTTGCCAGAACTAATCCGATTCTTTTTAGCATGTCTCGACTGAAATTTGCATCTGTCTCTAACCATACTCTTGGGTAGTGCATTCCAGATCCTAATCACTCACTTTTTAATATTTTTCTCACATTGCCATTGCTTCTTTTGCTAAATATCTTAAATCTGTGTCCTTTGTTTCTTGAAACTTCCACCGATGGAAACATTTTGTTTCTTGATCTACTCTATTATGACTTCTCTTATTTTAAAGACACCAATCAGGTCTCTTCTTAACCTTCTCTTCTCCAAGAAAAACAGATCAAACCGTTGTTTTATTAAGAAAGATTGAGCAGGTTTGGCCTACATGCATCAGAATTTAGAAGAATTAGAGATGAATTTATTGTAACATACAAGATTCGTGTATGGGGCTCAATGGTGTAGATGCTGAGAAGGTGTTGCCCCTCATGGGAAGAAATCTGGAAATGGGGCCACAGCTCCAAAATACACAGTTTCCCATTTAAAATAGAGATGAGATAGAAGCTCTTCTCTCACAGCTTCATTAATCTTTGGAATTCTTTATCCCACAAAGCAGTGGGTGTTGGGTATTGAATATATTCAAGGCTGAGACATATGAAGGAGCCAATGGGTTATGGCAGGCATGCAGGTAAGTGGAGTTAAGGCCTCAATCAGACCAGCCATGATCTTATTGAATGACAAAGCAGCTCAAGGGACGAAATGCCTTCCTTCTGTTTCTACTTCTTCTGTTCAGAACTGCATGCTAAGCTACAGGATAGGCACTTGTCTGTCATTCTATTCCCTAAACCATTGTACTTTTAATTTAAAACATCTCAAGACCTTTTTTTTTGCTGCATACTTAAATAAAATCAAATACAAATGGAAGAACTTCAGAAAGTACAAATCTTTGACTTGCTTGGATGATGCAAGGCAGGAAATCTAACCAGTGAGAGTATCAATAAAACATAAGGTAAAAACAGGAGAAGGTAAAACACAGACCTCCAAGGTTAAGCAATTCCTACTACATCTTTGGTACATTATCCCACATTTCTCTCACTCTCTCCCACACAGGCATCTACGAAAACCTTACGCAGAGAGTCATAGAACTGTACAGCATGGAAACAGATCTTTCAGTCCAACTCATCCATGTTGACCAGGTATCCTAAATTAATCTAGTCCCATTTGCCAGCTTTTGGCCCATATCCCTCTAAACTCTTCCTATTCATGTACCCATCCAGATGCCTTTTAAATGTTGTATTGTACCGGCCTCCACAACCTCCTCCAGCAGCTCATTCCACACACACACCATCCTCTGTGAGATAATGTTGCCCCTTAGGTCTCTTTTAAATCTTTCCCCTCTCACCTTAAACCTATACTGTCTCATTTCCGCTACCCTGGGGAAAAGACCTCGACTATTCACCCTATCCATGCCCCTTGAGATTTTATAAACTTCTATAAAGGTCACCCCTCATCCTTCCTATAGGAGGAAGACCCAAAATGAATGCAATATTCCAAAAGTGGCCTCACATAATGGAATCAGAGATAGTAGGAACTGCAGATGCTGGAGAATCCGAGACAACAAGGTGCAGGGCTGGATGAACACAGCAGGCCAAGCAGCATCATAGGAGCAGAGAGGCTGACGTTTCGGGCCTAGACCCTTCTGATGAAACGTCAGCCTCTCTGCTCCTATGATGCTGCTTG
>NC_063332.1:124857479-124903374 GCF_021869965.1 Rhincodon typus | reverse complement strand
GCTGCTTGGCCTGCTGTGTTCATCCAGCCCTGCACCTTGTTGTCTCACATAATGGAATGTATTTTTGTTTTTAACAGTTGAGCAGTAAATTATCCCAGGTGAAATATTTAGAAGAACATCAGATCAGGGAAGAACATGAGTGAAACAACAGACAGTTCTGAACAAGGGTCACCAGACCATCAATGTTGACTCTGATTTTTCTCCACAGATGCAGCCAGACCTGCTGAGATTTTCCAGCAATCTCTGTTTTTGAGCAAGTGTGATATTTTTCTTGATCAATGTTATGCAACGTCCAATCACAATAATTTAGTTACACCTTCTTAACTCACTGCTCATCAAATGAATATTCTCATTTGAAGCCATTTGTGGTGACAAGCCTGCTTACTTCCCAGGATTTTCAAGGAACAACTATGTACACACAGATAAACTAAACACAAGCAACTTTAACATTGTTGCAAGTGGCAAAAGCATTGCTAACAATCAGTACTTAGTCCTATTAAAACTGAAACTAAAAATGCAACAAGTTTCTTACTAGATATTCCACCTATAACTTGAAACAGAAGATAATGGCAGATCCTGATTATTTGCTTCAAGGAAGTCCTTACAATAATAAAGAGGAAAAAAGCTACAACATTTTATACATCACTAAGTAAATCAAGTTTTCCAATTTAAACCACACTAAAGCTTAATTTAGATTCTGTAGCACCTGCCTTGTCTAGAAAAAAAGACATTAAAATATTATATACCCTTCAAGGTGAAATACTTTGCATTAAATTCCTATAATCATGAATGAAATAACATTTAGAAATACGTTCACTCTTTCTCACTATCTAATCTGCTTCCAAACAGTCTAGTTCACTGTCTCTCCTGCTTCGCTTTACTTCCCCTCCTGCTGTGTGACCCTCCAGCTTACTGTCTTACCCACTCACCACTGAACACATTCCCCAAACTTGGCTCATGCTGCCTCTCCCACTCATTAACTCATTCTTCTGAATCCCCTCTGTAACTGACGGTAAGAGACACGAATGGCAAGGAGCAGGAAAAGCAGCTCAGGTTGCCGGGTTGCAGAGCTAAGTTGGAGAAATGGCAAGAGGGAGGGTCCGCACAGATTTGGAGGGTTGGCAATGACTGCAAGCATCAGTGAGAGAGAGAGGAAGGTCAGAAGTGCCCATGAGAGTTAGTGAAAAGGACAGTGATTCAGCAGTGACCGGGAGGGTTGGTGGGTGGGTGGGTGGGTGGGTTCATGAAATGGAAATGTTGGCAGCCAGATGGAGGTTTAGTGAAAGGAGGATCGATCAAAAGGCAGCTCAGCAGGGACCAGGATGGTCAAGGAGAAAGTGAGTTGGAGAAAGACAGAGTCAGTCAGAGGAAAAATCAGCAATGCCAGGGAGGGCTGATAAGAGGAAAGGTCAGAGGCACAAGAGACTGCTGCAGGCTGATTGGATCACCCGTCCGTAGAGCAGGCCCAGCATGAAATACATTAAAACAAAACTCTAGACCGTAACAATAAAAACAGGATCCATTAACTGACTGATGTCATCAATGGGGTGGCCAAAATGTCCTGCCCAATGATTCTCAGCTGCTAGCTATTTGTCTTTCACACCCCAGACAAATGGACATTCAACCACTGAATATCATCCTCACATTCTGTAATTCAGTTCAACTCATTTTTTTCCCAGTGCATCAGAAAAGATACACCTCATCTCCTCAGACTTTCACATGACTACAATCTCTCTTTGGCAACTTCCCCTCTTTTGAGTTGATGGTTTGTGCCTTGGTGGTCACCTCAGAGTTAAACATTGTCTACTGTTGCTCAGGGGACCAACTTTACCAGTGATTGCTCCATTCCTATTCCAGAATATTCATTCCTCCTTTCAATCCACTGTTGGCAGATAGCATTCAGCTGCATAAGCACCATCAATATCTCACCCTCAATCCATCTACCTACTTCTCCTCATTATATCATCCACTGCACCACTGGAACTTCAAGAAGAGCAAACAGAGAGTATGAGTTTTGTAGGGCAGGTGGAAATTACCAGGATGAAGGGTTTTAAACAAGATTAAAAGAAATTTAATTGTACTTGTTGAGAGATTGAAAGCCAATGTAGCTCAGTGAGGAAAGCAGTACTGGTTGAGTGAGAGTTGATGTAGGCTAACCTCAAGCAGCATAGTTTTTGATGAATTGATTTACAGACTGGAAAAAGGGGGGCTAACCAGAGGAATGCTTATAATAGTTGAGACTGATAGCAAAGTAGAATCATAAGACCAAATGTTAAAGTGCACATTTCTAAATCTAATCGATTGACTTAATTCTCCCTCTTGCACAAACAACCAGTTCTAATTTTCTACAGAGAGACAGTAAATCGTGAGCACATTTATAGCAATAAACATTTGATTCTAAGAATAGAGTACAGCTGGAAAAATTACAATTGCATTTAAATGGTAAAAATTAAACAATAGCAGCTTTGGCCCTATTCCTAAAAATATATTTATTAATCACTCTCATGATGCTGGCAAAGGCAGCCACTGTTGTCCCTTCTTGAACTGTTGCAGAGCAGCTTTACATGACTAAGTTGCTGGTTAGGCCATTTTCAGAATGCAGTTAAGAGTCAAGCATGTGGTGTCGGACAGGGGACACAAAATATGCCAGCAAGTTTCCTTTCCCAAATACAACACACCTTCAAAAACAAGGACATCAGAACATAGAACAACCTTCCTAGTGAGAGACTTACCAGATGGCAGTTTGTTAGTTTGCCATTCATGTCAGTGGAAGGCGGAGTCAGTAGTTGCCAATCACGGCCCTTGTTGTAAGTGATGTAGGTCTTCACTTTACCATTCGATTTTTTATTAGCCAAGAAAACCCCTTTAATTCCCTGCACCTATAAGGCCGAAGAGGAAAGGAAGAAGGGAGAAAAAAAAAAGATTTACTGGGGGCATGAACAAATTCAAAGGGTTTCCCAACTAGGGGCTATGTTTGAATGAATGCTTTAAAATGTCCTCAAAGCCAAAATGTCAGATTGATTAATGTACAGCCAAGATTATCAAAGCAGGTGTCTAATTCTAACAGAAGTGCCGGTGGCTAAAACAAAGCCAGATATGTCAGTATGAAACTGGATTGAGTAGAGTGAGTTGTGAAAATCTATTAAGAGCTGATGGATGAAAGACATACACATATCAGAGACTATTGCATTGTAATTTGTCCCTGTTGGTAATAAACCCTTGAGTAACAGATTGCTTTGCTAATTGCAATATACAGTGTCATTCATTCAAGCAGGAAAACACAATCTAAAAATAATACAAACAATTGTTTCCTAGTTATTTCAGATCTTTCATTCATTTTTCAGAGCATTCTATATACATAGAAGTATGTTTTATACATATAAATGGGTTTATTTAAATGTACACAGTTGCAAATATAGCTACCTTACACACATACCAACATCATTGCTCTTTTTGTTACAAACAAAAGCGATCAAACTCTGACCCCAGATCTGTATCTTTCACTTTAAAATAGTCCTCCCTGCTTTAATCTGTACCACAAATCATTCTTTGACAGGAGGGCTGTCAGATAACATACTCCGGGCTAGCTCCATTGTCACTCAATTTCTATGTACAAAGGTGTGAAATACTGTCTGAGTTGCTTCATTCTTTCACTTGCCTACTCTCTGCCCTGGACAAGAGATCCTTTCGGCTGAATTTGTCTTCTCCTGAAGGCACTGGGCTTGGAGGTAGGAAGAAGACTCAATTAGCTCAGGCAGTGGTGAATCCAACCAACCTCATTGCTACTGGATTTAAGTTCTAGGTGAGAAGAACCATGACCAACCTTCCTGTCTTCCTGCCAATTGAGGTGCTTAAGTGATCAACTAAAGGCTACTTAAGAGCCTCAGCCCACTGCCATTGAGCCATAAGACACAAGACAGGTCAATCTGTGCAGGCTGTCTGTCAGTCTTGGGGTGGCGACTAATTAAGGGACTGGACATTGGGATGTGACTGCTGAAAGCCTTGATTCCAACCCTCCTGTCCCCACTATTCTTATAACTCCCAACCTGAGACATCCCCTTCTTCCAATAGTATTTGCCACCTTCTCTGTTACAGTACTGAGGGCAACAGCTACTGGCTTCTGATTAGCTGACAGCTCTCAAAGGACAAGAACTCTGCCGTGGGGTATTGACTCCAGGTGAGGACCTGCTGGTGGCATCACAGAAGCCTGGATCATGTGAGATTTGGCTGGGCTTCAGTGGAAGAGGGTGCTCAGGCCCTGATATCAGCAACAAGATTCCACCCTTGGTGTTTTTTCATCCTTACCAAGACCAGGAACACATATCGTGGGGGAGTCACATCAACAGGCTGTGCAGTGCACCAATATATGACGGATGGTCGGGTTTTTGAGTATCAAAACTTCTCTCAGATTCAATGTTTTCCTCCTTTCAGTACATTGAGGGCTGTAAAACTCTTCACAAACAATAGCACTGTACAACATGTCAGGAAGAGGCAGTTCAAATCGAGCAAACTACACCAAGCCAGAAATGCCCTTTTCACCAAAGAATCAGGGAGCCATGACAATAATTCATTAATATTTCAATATTCTGGATGAGTGCCACTCACATAGTCAGACAAGCATTCATTCTGCCTCTGTGATTATTATTAAAATTCCACAAGAAAAAGTGTCTGCAGATGTAAGATAAAAAAAACCCAGGGTTTGAAATCTTTAAAAAGTAGTTTAATTATTTGAAACTAATTCTTCCTTACCTTTGGTCAATAATACCTCAAAAGAATGTGATTGACTGAGATAAATGTCCCTGTCAGGGTGGATACCAGGTCAGGACAGGACAGAACATCTGTAAGTGGCTTATTAAGATAATCTGAAAACATAGCAACTTCCATGTGTAGACTGGCAATATGCAGCTCCATCTCACAATTACCTCTGGGTCTACGAGTTTATTGCACATTATAACTGAGGACCCAGCAAGATTCTCACTAATGCCGGCTGAAAAATCCCAGGAGTACTGGAATAAGATTGTCACTGAAGTGCGACAAAAGGTATCTGGTTAATTATAGGTACTGAGGATACGGAAGATGGATGCTAAAGACAGTAGTCTGTGCAAATATATGAATGGAATGGAGTACTGGGCTATAGATAGGGAGGAGGTCTCTTCTAGGCCCTCTACTACCATTCTCTGAACTCAGAGCACCACACAATTTTCCCAGATCCACAGGCAATCCAGTGAAATGGCAGTTGCTGAGAGAGATGGGAGGGGATGTGACCTATGCTTCACTCTACAACAGATAGTTACATTCAGTGGGTGAGTGATGGCAGTCCAGTGATACCTCCTACAGGGCAGATTTTACCTCACCCTCTGTAGCAATCCATGCAACTTTCTGATGGGTTCACAAAAGAGAATCTAGCCACTTATTCTCCCCAGCATGCGCTACTTAATAGCAATCATGTCAGAAATTCCAACAATATATCTGATCCTAAGCTTAGGACACTGAGGCCAGTATTACTTTGCCTGAGATCAGATGGCAGCACAGTTCTGAGATTGGATCTGGGGCTTTCCTGATTTGTAAAGAAGACAGAAATGGCGAAATATTTTGATAACAGATCTGGCAGTGTAAGTGGTATGAGATTATCTACATTGTATAAATAACCACAGTACCTTTTGTAATAGTTGACGTGCCTAGAAAAAGATTTTGTCTTTATATTTTTTCTCCCACTGGAGACAATTACCGCGTTTAGTATTCCAAACAGTTGTGTAATTCACATGTTAATTTAGCACGATGTAACATCTCCTTGGAATATTAAACAATTCCAATTCATGCCTGCGCTCTAAATTGGCTGTGACTCATCTCAGTCCTCAATCTGTATCCAACCCTTGAGCCACTTATTTTGCAGCTATTTTCATTTGGGTATTAAGTTGAGTGTCTACGTGTTAGCACCATGAATCCAGTGAGGTTCCTTCCACTTTAAGGCAGCAGGACATAATAGCACAGAATTTAAGAAGCTGACTCAGTAAAACTAGTCTCTTTGAACCCAGAGTAACAATACGATTATATCTTGTCACTAGCAATATCTGAATGCTGTCAGCCTAAAACAGTCACTGTCTCCTCAGTGTTCCTCCATCTTGGAAAGGTTTATACACCCAGATGCAAAGACTGATTTCCCTACCATCCCACACTGCGCATAACCCAAACACTTGCCTAAGCTGCGTTATGACAGGGAATAGAAGAAACATACTTTAGAAGTTGGAAATGGAGAGTTATGTAAAAACAAATAATAACTATACCAGCTCACACCTGCATTGTGCTGAAACATGAAGGCTGCTGGCATATATACAAGTACCTGCTTCCATTATTATAGCTTTCAGCCACATTACAAGAAAAAAGACCAATCAGGAGTCGTGTTTCTGAATATCACTCAGTATCTCTACTTGAATGTTTGTGATTCTGAATAGTGAATTACATGAGAATATCTGATTTAGATCTTTGATTCTTCCCATATTCAAATAATATGCCAGCTCTATTATTTTGAGCCACTTGGGTGAGTTACTGTTACAGTGAAACTGATTTAATGCCATTAAACTGACACAATAACTTGTAAAGAAAACTTATCTATCCAATCATCAAAAAAATCTTATTGCTGTGAAATTGCATTGACATCATCACTTCTAAAACACTCTTCATAGTTTTTCATAATGCATTGTATTAGTTTATCCAGCTGTGAAAATTCTAATCCCTGTCACACCTAAATTAAATTATCATATTATTCCTTCGCTCTTCATGTTTCTCACCTGACAACTTCCTGATGATTCTATTCTATCAAACAGTGAGCAACTTTACAGAGATTAAGCAAACCTCAGCTTCAATCCCAGTCTGTGTTGAATTAAGCAATTATTGCAAATGGACCCAGCAAGTCAGGGGAAATCAACTCTTCTGATCATTGAATCAGCAATCATGCATGAATGTCCCTTAGATGGAGACAAAAGTGGGTTTTGATGGTTTTTAAAGTCAAGTACCCTGCCAATATTTATAGCGTAGGTTCTAGAGGCACAACTATTACAGTGACAAGTTAATATCTTCAGAACGGTGAATAGAAAACTGAGGGCAAAAAAGCTGAAGACATAAAATTTCCTGGAGAATTTATTAGCTTTATTAAGTGTCAAAGTTTGTAATATATAGTAAAGTGAATGACATCAAACTGTCATGTGTCCTTTCTTGTCTACAGACAGAATATCGCCAAAAATTTCCCATCAGAAACACTTTAAGAACCAATTCTCAAGCCACAACAGATTCCTTTAACAACTGCATGCAACTTTTGTAATTTTAGTCAGGTTTTTGCGTCTACTTTCTCCCTAATTTTAGCATAGATTTTTTTCTTCAGTGAGTAGTTCTACTACTGTGTTTGCATCCATTCACATAAATACCATGCTGCCTTTTTCGTTAGATATCCTGCACCTAGTAAACAGCAGTTTTTTTTAACCTTTAATTCTCTGTCAGTTCCAAGAAAATATCAGTCTTCCTGACCTGTTGAGTTTTATTTCTTTTTAGTTCATGTAGTCACACATGTACTACAGGAATAAAGATTCATAAACATCAGAAGTAGTTTAAATATGGGATAAAACCTTATTTACTGAATAAGCAAGTAAAACGCACTGATAGTTTTTCAAGACTCTAGATATTACTTTTGTTTTCCATCATTTTAATTTTATCCCAAATCGGTTATTTTCAATTAAAAATGTGTTCATCAAGTTTCATTTTATTCTTTGTAACTACACACCATGCTACCCTGCTTCAAATGTAAGCCTTTTACTTGATGATTTTCTTCTTGTCACACTTACTGCCATTAGTTTTATGCATGTTCAGATGTCTGTACAGTACAGCCAGTGAGGCTGAGTATTTTTTCCACAGGATTTTCATTAATATCACTGATGCATGTCATAAAAGGGATTGCTTATTGTGTTTAAAAATAAATAATTAACAGTTTATTCTCTTACACATCAGTTGGCTTGAAATGCTGGCTTAGGTACTGACGCCCTGACCCCATGAAAGAAAAAAGCAAAAAGGCACATGACCACAGGTGTGAATTTCTTTGGACTTTCTGTTGCTGTGTTGACTCACTTCACTGGAAGTTATGTACAGATGGGAGTTCTGCCGCCCTTCTGCGAGCCCCGGAACAGCACAGCAGCGAGGCCTGGAGCTGCACGAGGAAGCAGCCCCAGAGCAACACACAGGCAGCGAAGCCCGGATGGAGACTGGCACAGGGGAGGCAGTCCTGGAACATATCTTCGAGATGCTGAGTGCCGGTATGGAGTGGACTGGGGCTTGGAGTGGAGCGGGAAGAGCTGTTGGACTGGGGTCTGGTGCAGGTGGTCAGACCACGTACGGAGGCTCTGTGCTGAGCTGCTACACTGTAATGTCTATTTGAAATTTCCTACCTTACTGTAATGTCAACCTTTAATGATGTCCTTTTTAACTTATTTTTCAACTCTGTAAAGTAATGTAACTACTTTTATTCCTCTTCTGCATCCAAGAATTGTACCTACATACTTGTACCTAAGATGTCACTATAAGAAGGCAGACATTGTAAAAGCGTTTTACTGTACACCTACAATGGAGTACATGTGACAAGAAAAGGATATTCTATTCTATTCTTATAATGAAGTTACAGTGCTTTAGTGACAGAAAGCTCAAGGAAATTCAGGGTTGAGATTAAAATCAAGGACTTTTTTTTTTTACTAACTATATGGTGAAAATATTATGACAGAAATTCTTACAATTGGACTCCAAACTTAAAGTGATTCTACCACTTTGAACTTATTCAAAAAGAGCCCCTACTAAAGCACTGATTTATCATATATGTCCTGGTATTCCCTTGAACCTTGACTAAAGTGCACAATATAGCATGAGATAAAAATAATAAAATGATTCCTTCTTTCCAGGTCTTTTTATGCAATGCAATTTTAATAATTGAGATTAGAGCGATATATCATAATAGGCAGCCTGAGACAAAGAGAGGAATGAATGGGCATTTTCCATTACTGAATTGTGCACACTGATCAATGAAAACAGAAAGATCTTTAGGGTGACCAAGATGGTTGCACCTCTAAATTGAGAAAGTACATTTGTAGTTTACTCATTCACTTGAAGGGTTCAAATGATAATGAAATTTGTAATAGTCACAGGCATTGTCTAAATTAAATAATTAAATTCAAATTTTTAAATGACTGAAGAAACTGTGAAACAAATGGGAAGTTTTACTCCAGTTTGTGCGAACAACTATTGCAGATTTCAAAAATAGCCAGTCTTCTTGAAGTCATTACCACAGGAAGATATTAAGTTCCAGTATGCCACTGAACAGTACCTTTCAATCAGTGTTACTGCATCCCTATACATTTGAAGTACTGAGCAGTGTTTACCTCATGAATATCGATCACAACATTTTCTTCTGGCTGTTTGGTACTCCTGACATCCTCTAGAGCGAGAGTAAAGTACACACCCTTCAGGTCCGACAAGTAGAGGTTATAGGTGTCCGTCTGATGCCACTCCTTAACAGCCACAAATACCTGATTCTCATCTGTACTGATGATTTGCATGTCCTAGAGGATAAAAAGATGATGACTTTGTGCCATATGGATCAGAAATTATTGCACATGTATTAACAGCAAGGTACAAACAACTTTCTAACCAAATCACATGAAAATAGATAGTGTTCATTCATCTAAGACTGCTATCAGTAAGAAGCAAAAAGCTGAATACCTTTGAATGATCAGACTGGCTCTATATTTACTCAGGACTTGATTATGCACAGATGACTCAGTGTTGTTTAGCTTAACTCATAGTATACCTCTCTCTGGACTGAAAGACTGCAGCTTCAAGCCTCATTTGTGCGCTGAAGTTTACATTTTGATCTATTTTGTAGGAATGCCAATTTTTAAATTAGATTTTGAATGCAAATACTGTCTCCCAATCCTCAATTATAGAACAATAAATGAGGAAAATCCTGATAGTTTTTCTGGTTTTTCCCCTCCTAATAACCCAATAAAATTTCTTCTCTTTCAATAGATTTAATTGCAAGAATGTAATCTCTGTCCACAGTTAAACATTTTGCAATAAAAACGGAGAGCTTATTCCATTTGAGTTTTATTTTAAACACGTCCACTAAATTTAAAATTTGTTCCAAGTCAGGAATATTTAAAAAACTTTTGCAATGATACAAATATTGTTTGCATGAGTATAGCATACTTTCAAACCCTGTACAGCTGAAAGGCTGTTTAACCTTATTCAAGGCATATTTGGTTGTACATTTTTCCAATGTGGGGAGTGGGGGAAAGAGCATGATCAGGAAAGCAGCAGAATAGACCATTACAGTTTAAATTCTCCTTCAGGACTGATGCTAGCAAAGTCTAAAAGCCTCAAAATTGGATTTTGTTTTTAAAGAAATCTGTGAACTCTGCCCATGCAACTCAAAACTCAGAATTGATTACAATTGATTTTTAATCTTGCTCAATTTTCTGAACTTAATTGTAACATAACATTGCTGTAATCAAAAAACCATTATAGTTAAAATAAACCTTTGCAGCTGGTAATTGTGCCAATGAAATCATTTTTATTGATTTTGTTGCTAACAGTGCATTTTGATAGTTGTCACCTCATAAATTAACAAAGGTTTAACAATACCTCTGGGGCTACACGTTTTATGGGAAGTTTATTTTGGACTTAAAAAATTGAAAAATTGCTGACAAGGATAACCATTTTATCAAATTTTACTTCACTGCATTTACACAATTACTTAGCAATGTAATTGCCAATTGAACCTCTCAGTATGCCCTTGACCTTGACCTTCTCCGCAGATATGGAAGGAGTTCACCTGCAATGCAAGTCAGACAACAAGCTCTGCAATCCATCTAGACTGAAAGCAAAGACGAACATACAGAACATCTTGATCAGATAACTCCTGTATGCAGGTCATGTTGCACTAGTCACTCAGACAGAAACTAGCCTACAAATGCCCATGGTTTGCTACCTCTATACCTGTCAATTAATTTTTTTTACTATAAATCTCAGGAAAAATGTGTTCACAGGGCATGGTGTCACATCTCCCCTCCATTCCCTTCTTAAAATAAACATCATCCTGTTGGAAGTGGTTAGCAAATTGTACTTCCTTCAGTCCACAGTGGCAGACAATCTGTTTTGCTATTGAACTCTGTAGTCATTCTAATGAGGTCAGCCAAGTACAACTCACAGTTCCCTGAGATAACAAGGTGTAGAGCTGGATGAACACAGCAGGCCAGGCAGCATCAGAGGAGCAGGAAAGCTGATGCTTCGGGCCTAGACCCTTCTCAGTTCCCTGACTGAGGCTGTTAATCGGGTCCACTCAGGGAGCCCTGGCTGACAGACAAGGACAGGAGTGTCAGACATCCTGTTCACTCTGAGGGAGCTGGATCAGTGTCAAGGTCTCTCCATGTGTAAATAAAGGGTGACTTGGTGACACGATGCTGGCTTCTGTGGAGTTATTTCAATAGCGATGAAACAAAAGCAGTACAGTCCTGAAGAAGTTTGCTTTCAACAGTTGTCTTTGAGTTGGGGTAAGCATTTCTGGCATTGTGCTGTTGTTTGGGAAGCTTGGCTCATTTGATCCTGCCATCAAAGATTGGGCCCAGTAAGTAGAAAGAATGTGTTATTTTTTCCAGCCAAATGGCACTGGGGCAGATGAAAAGCAACAAGTAATTCTCCTGACCGCTTGTGGACACACAACTTTTTCGGTTGTTAGGAGCCTCATTTTCGCTGAGGTACCAGATACTAAAACCTTTCAAGAGTTGAAGGATTTAGTTAAGGAATGTTATAATCCTAAGCCTACTCTAATTCTGAGAAGCTATTGGTTTTACTCAATAGTTCAAGGACTAAGGAAATCCATTTTAGGATTTTTGACTAGATTAGGATGACTGGCAAAGGCATGTCACTGGTTTAACCCTTAATGAAAATCTAAAAGACTGTTTAATATGTGGGATTAATGGTGTAACCATGCAACAGCACCTATCAGCTGAAGCCCAACTGGACTTTAAACAGGCACTACAACTGGCTTTATTATTTGGAAATGCGGCAAGTGGAGTATATGAGTTGCAGGGTATTCCAAAGGAAATGGACACCCCCACCCGTCCGACTGAGCTTGGGAAACACCACCTGAATGAAGGCAATCGTATAGTCTGACTCAGGACATATCCTGAACAGAGGGACGCAAAGTCTGACCACAGCAAAACCCCAAAACAAAGCCGAGAATCAGCCAAACAGTTAGCATTTTCTTCAGGATCCAGGCCGGCAAGCCATTGTATACCAGTACACGGACTTGAGACAACAAAAAAAAAGTCTCTTAAACTTAAATTGAGTAGGAAACCTGATAGGCCAGTATTCAGGAGGAAGATTCACCTACATTGGCTCAACAATTTTTCATTAGAAAATGCTGCCTGAGTGAGGTCCTAATTAAATACCCAGATGTTATTCAGGAAGATGTAGGGATAATCAATGGAGACAAGGCCACCTTGCATGTTGACCAGGAAGGAATTCCATGATTCTGCAAGGCCTGCCCAGTGCCATTTGCCTTGCAGGCAAAAGCAGAGGCAGTAATCAGGAGGCTGGAAACAAAGGAATCATCAAACCAGTCCAGTTTGCGGAATAGGCAGCATCGATCGTATCGATTATGAAGCCTGACAGGTTGGTTTGCCTTTGTGGGGATTTTAAACAAATGGTAAACTGCTTTTTGCAGCTGGATAAATACCCAATCCCTCATATAGAGGATTTATACACAAAGCTGGTGGGGGACTGTCCTTCATGAAGCTGGGCATGAGCCATGCATACTTGTAATTGCAGTTGGATGAGAATTCCCAGAAGTAAACTACATAAAGGTTTCAAGATTGCCATTTAGGGTGTCATCCGCCTGTGCAATTTTTCAGTGGTCAATAGAGAAAACATTACAAGGCCTACCCCAGCTTGCCATTTATCTAGATGACATGCTACTAATAGCAGACACCAATAAGGAGCATTTAGAGAACTTGGACAAAATCCTTAGGCATTTCTTTCATGCAGGCATACGCCTTGGAAGGGAAAAATGTGTGTTCCAGGCACCCCAAGTGATCTACTTGGGCTACAGAGTCGACAAGACCAGGTCACGTCAATTGGAAGAGAAATTGAGGGCAATCAAACATGCCCTGGCTCCCAAATCTGTACTGGAGCTTAGGTCTTTCCTTGGGCTGGTGAATTATCACAGAAATTCCATACATAACCTGGCCTCCATCTTGGCGTCTTTGCATCTCAGCCTCCCAGAAATGTTGGTCATAGATAAAGGGCCATCATTTACCAGCAGGGAGTTTGAGTGTTTTCTGAAGTCAAATGATATTCGACACACAAGGACAGGTCCATACCATCCATCATCCAATGGTGTGGCAGAAAGGGCAGTCCAAACTTTGAAGACAGGCTTAAAGAAACAGCTTCACTAGATACCAAACTGTACTGGTTGCTATTTGATTATAGGACCACTCCTCATGCATTTACAGGGATAGCTCCAGCAAAGTTGCTAATTGGGAAAAGACTCCACAACAGTTTAATTTTGATCTTTCTGGCCTGCAGTGGGGAGGGGTGCATGGGCGGGAGTGAAATGGCATCAGGAGTACCAATGCCAGGCACAAGTCTCCGCACAGTGAGAGAGACAGTTTACTTCAGGGGATGAAGTTTGGTGTAGGAACCATGGGAATAGTCCTGCATGGTTAGAGGCGTGGTCGATACAAGGGGTCAGGTCCAGTAATGCATAAAGTCCGGGTCGGTGCAACAGTCCTTAATAAGCACATGGACCATATGAAAGCTGCAAAAGCAAAACTATGTGAGAGTAAAATGAGCCCAGCTCCTTGACAGCCTATCCGCTTGTTCCAGAACCCATGGGATCTCCTTCTCCATCAAGCACTGAAGATACCTCAGAATCTGAGATGGATACGGTGGATGTTGCTGCCTTGATGCCTTTGCTGCTCGTATCAGAAGCAGAGATAGTGGAACTTGACCCAATGCTAAAACATCCCATGGGGAACTACAAAAAAAAATGGTCTATGCCCTTGGACTCAGAGGAGGAGTGATGTAGCAATTATAATGAAATCAGCCAGGTGGACATCTTAGAATACGAGTTCCCTGATTGGGGCTGTTAATCTGGTCCAGTCAGGGAGTCCTGGCTGACAGGTAAGAACAGGAGTGTCACAGGTTCTGTTCACTCAGAGCTGGCTCTGAAGAAGCGTGATCAGTGTCAAGGACTCTCCACATGTAAATAACGAGTGACTTGTAATGGGATACTGGCCTCTGTGTAGTTATTTCAAACTCAAGCCACACATTCGTGTATATGAAAAACATCTACCATCTTTGTCGACTCTCAGAATATGCAAACATCAAGCTGAATCTTAAGACCAAGATAAAAGCAAAAAATTGCAGATATTGGAAATCTGAAACAGAATGATGGAAACTCAGCATATCTGGCAGCACCCTTGGGGAGAGAGAAACAGAGTTTTGAGTCCATAGTGACATTTCTTCAGAACCCTTAAGACCAAGATGTTGGTTTCTGAGGTCTGTGTTCTTAGCACTTTGTTATACGACTATGAAAGACAAATGACTTATGGCTTTCTAGAATGGAAGCTCATCATCTTTCATATTCATTGTCTGTGGCACATTCTGGGCATCTCATGGAAGCAGAAAATAACAAAGACTATCTCCCATGTATCGTAGCGAGGGCTACTTAATCAGCTTGGACATGTTCACAGGATAGTGGATGGACGTATCACAAAGAATTCTCTGCAAGGAGATGCAGCCAGAGCTAGAAGACAAATAGGACAGCAAAGCTCCTTTTCAAGTATTCTTGCAGGCATAACACAAGCCCCAAATCATTGATTTTCACATTTGGGAGACAACAGCCGATTGACAGAGGAAAATGGTGACATCACTTATTTGCTGTTTTATGCCAACATGACATTTAGTAGTTACAGTGGTTTTAAAGCAGGGACCAGCACCAAACACAACAATCCACAACAACACCTAATAACCACTTCAAACACAGTGCTTGTGGCAAACTGTACATCTCATAGGTTTCTTTAATCAGTCATCACTAATGATTGCACCATATCCCATCTCCAATGGATATATTTTTACTTTTCCATCATTTTACATAGATGGAGGATTGCCTTCAATAATGATAATTATCCATTACATATTCCACTGGCTTTACTCTTCCATCAATCTGTCTGTATTCTGCCCATATCTAAAATAAATGTCTCAATATAAATGCAATTCATGATAATAAGAATAAATCCATGAAATAGAAAGAAATAGAAACATTTGCTGATAAGATTCAATGAAATGAATTGGGGGAGAGGGGGGAGGTTCATGAGGAGCATAAACAAAATCATAGATAACTGGATCACAAGGCCTTCTTTTGTACTGTAAATTGTGTGAACCACAAGTTGTCATTGTATACGTGGGATTCTATTTCCTGGAGCATTGGAAGATGTGTGGTTAAAGATTTCTGCCAGTGATGGACTTAGGCAAATATTGTCCTTTTAATTCAACCTTGATCTATGGGCATCACTTGCCATTTATTGCCATCCCTGGTCACCCTTGAGCATGCAGAAGTATTCTTTCTCTTGAACAGGCATTCCACGAATGGTAAAGTACTCCCACATTGCTGATAAAGAGAGAGTTCCATAATTTTGACCCAGCAACAATGAAGCAACATTCAAACCAGGATGATATATGACTTGGAGGGAACTTATAGCTGATTGTATCCCATGCATCTATTCGCCAACATAGGTCACAGGTTTGGGAGGCACTGTTGAAGTAGTTCTGTCAAGTTGCTGTATACCCTTTGATACTCTAAAATGTAGTCACAAAATGCATCAAGAGATCTGTTTTGCCTTGACTTTGCAAACCTCTGTAGTTGCACCATTTAGTCAAATGTAGACTCTTCCATCAAAATTTGACTAGTACCTTGTAGAAGGAGGGCAGGTGTTGGTCAGTCACAGACATTAATTTCATTGATCCAGTTGAATCTATAGATATTGGTAACCACCAGGATGTTGACGGTGGAGAATTTGGCACAGATAATTTTAAACATAAGGGGAGGTAGATTTATTGTCTCTTATTGGAGATGATCATTGCCTGGCAGTTGGATGAATGTAAGCCACTACTTATCAGAATATTGTCCATGGTCTGGCAGATGTGGAGTATTACATTATTAGGAAATTCAGATGAAACTGAACACTGTGCAATTAGTGGCAAACATCTCCACTTCTGATGCAACAAAGGTCATCAATGAAGCAGCTGAAGATGGCTGGGTCTAGGATACCACTCTGAGGAACACTTTAAGTGATATATGGGACTAAAATTGTTTGTCCTCAACAGCCAGAACTATCTTTCTTTATGCTCAATGTGATTTCAGCCATTGAAAACTTTCCCTGATTCTCATTGACTCCAGTTTTCTAGGGCACTTTGATGCTAGATTCAGTCAAATATGCGCTTGATGTCTATGTTGGTCATTGTCCCCTCACATCAGGAATTCAGTTCTTTGGCCTGTCTTTGGATGAAGGCTTTATGAAGGCCTGAAATTAAGTGATCCCAACAGAAAACAAGTTAAGGATTATTCAGCAAGCTATTGCTGAGTAAGTGAACTGCTGTTGATTCTTTAGAACACTGATGATGATTGAGTGCAGGTTAAGAGCAGTAGTTGGTGAGGCTGGGTACATCCAATTTCTGGTGGATCAAACTACCTAGATATTTTTGGGTAGAGCTAAGTTGTAGTGCTACTGGAACAGCTTGGCTAGGGCATTTCTGTTTTAACGGCACAGGTCTTCTCCACTACATTTAGGGTCTTCTCAGATTCCTGTAGCCTTTGCTGTCTCTAGTGCACTTAGGTGCTTCTTGTTATCACTTAGAGTGAATCAACTTGACTGAAGACTGGCATCTATGATGCTGGCAACCTCCAGTGATGATTAAAATAGATCATGCATAATGGGTTACTGGCTGGAAATAATTGTGAGCTCTTCAACAGTGTCTTTTGCACTTGCATGTGGAGTTCCACCATTGTTACTGATGGCGATATTTCTTATTCCTCTCATTCCCCAACTGTCCACAAAACTCGTAAACCAGATGTGGCAGAACTCTGATCCGATCCAGTTATAAAAGAACACTTTTTAACATCTTGTGTTGGAGTTTCACCAGATTGTCGCTTCATCTTCAGGTATTCATGACGGTCTTCTGATTTGATACTGATCAAGGAAGGAGCAATACGCCAGTCCATGAAGTTTGCTGTGGAATTCCTTTCTGTTGATGACAAGCCACAATGTCTCATGGGCTCCCATTTTAGAATTCATCTAAGGGATGGCGGTAGGTGATAACCAGCTGGAATTCTCTGTGTCCATGTTTGCCCTTAAACCATAAATGTTCATGGGTCAAGATGTCATAATTGAGGCCTCCTAAGACCACTTAAGGTTCAGCTGTGATTTTATCTGAGCTGTTGCAAAAAATCTTATTTGATGACTACTCTGTTTCATAGAATAAAACTTTTTACTAATGTCGCTAGAAATTTTAAACTGCATTTCTAATGATTCCCCATAACGATACCGTTGTCGTCAAAAGAGCAGTAAGATAGTGGATTACTATTACTTGGAATCAAGTGTTGCTCCATTAATATGCAACAATTTTGCAGAAAATCATATCTTGGAAACAGGTCGAAGCAGCACCATTATCCAATAGATGACAGCCCATATTTGTATACAGGGCTCCATGGGATAAATGTTCTCTTTGAAGGAATCTACCAAGCTCCTTTCTTTTGCTGATCCACATTTTATAGAGCATTTGATGAGCAATAGCACAGAGCACTTTATCTCTTGTAAGACTCAAATACTTTTTGCTACCTGAAACTGGATGATGACTGCCAATTTAACTTGGCAAAAGTTTTCAGCTTTTAAATATCATTCATAATTATCCTGTCTCCTATTCATATGAGCTGAGAAGCAGCTGTCAATCAAAGTCACTAACCTAGGCTGAGATTTATCCTTTCTATTGTGGCCAAATGATTTGCTGATTCCACAGATATCTCAACACAAAAGTGTCAGACAATTGCTTCTTTCTGAATATCTCTGTTGCCAATGGTGAAGGATGAATGTTCTCTGGCAATAGCAACAAAGCGTGTGTTTCAGTTGGATAGATATTGATTTTACTCCATAGTGTAACATTCAAGATTGCATAAATGTAAAAACAGGCTGATGATTTACAATTTTTTATTTCCATTCAAGGAGTAAGGAATAAGAATGGAGAGTGAAATAAAATTGGCATCCAATTCAATATTAGTTATTTTACAGTATTTCACTAAGGCATGGACTACCCCAATGCACCTGCCAAACGTTGATTAAAGTGAATTAGGCATAACAGAATTTTAAAAAAATGACCATTGATTGAAAAGTCTAATTCCTGTGGAGTCATTACCCAGATAACTGCTCTATTCTGAGCTGATACTTATCTAGTGATAAAATGTTTTGTATCATCATGGTTGTTGATCCCTTACATACTGTCTGTAAGTGTACAAAATATGGTGTAAAAATGATAAATTATTCTGTTACTCCCAGAACAAAATGAAGAGGTCGAATGGAAATCTCCAGCTGGGGAGCTACCTGTGGAGTTGTGATATGTTCTGGCAGCTCAACCAATTTACTTAGATGAGGCTTGAGGCGCAAATTTGCTTTAGCTTGCACAACATGTGATCAAGTTCACACATCAAAAGTTAGCAGAAAATAGCTTGTGAACAAAGAACTCCATGCTAGCAAAAGTCAGAAGTAGAAAGAACAGAAACAAGAAGAGAATCCACAATGCCATTCCTGGGATACAATATAAAACAAACTTTCACAATACATTTCAAAATGAATAAAGAACAGAGGCTTTACATCCTATTATAACACTAGGCTCATTCTAAATGTAACTTAGGATGTGCAATGTGTCCAGAAGAGTCACACATCATAGCTTTCCAAAACCAAAAGAATTTATAAGTCGCTGATGTAGTAAATTAATGGCATTAAGCACATGTATCTTCATTGTGAAGTGTTAGAACTGCTTTCTTAAATGTACTCATTAACAAAAGTAGCAATGGTATTCTTGTACAACAGGTTTCTTTGAGGGTTAAACTTAATAAAACATTATGTAGATATATTTTTAAAAGATGAAAACCACATATAATTGAAATAGTGCACATTATTATTGTAGTGTGTGTAGAATGACTCATCTATGTACCACTAGATTCTAGAAGTTACATGATGTTCTTTGCCATTTGGCCTTCCATCTAAGCGTGGCTAATATGCAAATCAGGTTCTACTTATTAAACTGGTGGTTACCTGATTGGTCCTTAATGCAACAGGACTTATTCAAGCATCAAATGTTTTCTTGTGTTTCTGACAGTGTCATACATGATGCAGAGATTGATGATCATGCAAGATCTGTGGCAGTCAGTGCTGCCTCATTAAAGATTAGACATTGCACTTCAAACACATACATCTGTTAACTGGCAATTTAATCTGTGAGCCCAGCACGGAAAGTTTTTTAGGACCAAATTGTTCTTAGGGAAGGAAATTCTGGTCGGTGCTGACACATTTATTTAGTACCTTTTTTTAAGAAAAAGTTTAATGATTTAAAATATGAAGTAAACTATTGTGCAAGGTTGTCCTTTATGGCTTTGAAGCTCCAGTGAGAGAAAAAAATACTTCTGTTCTAATTACAAAGGTGTCCTTCATTTAAAGTCTCTAGCTTGAAGCTTTCTTATTACAGATTTTGGATCTCTTTCCTGTAACATAAAACCTATTAAGGAGCAGTTTGATACTTCCCTGTGAGAGAGTTAGAATGCAAGTTCCAAACTTATAAATTATTCCTTATTCTTTAAAATCAAATGCTTTCCTAAAAGATAATTTACTTTCATTTTTGAGCAGCTTTCTTTAATTAGTTTCCATTGAATAATTATACTTAAAAAGCAATACAATCCAAAAAATCAGAATTCAGATTTTTTGGAAAAATTCAAATGGAGGGGACCACGTTGAGATTCCAGTAATGATTTGATACAAATTCCATTTTACTTCCCTGTGCAACTTTTTTTCCCTCCTATTATATCATTGGCAAGTGAAGGTGGAAACTAATGCTGGAGTTCAATTCACATGGGATAATAAGTTTTTTCTAGAATCGCTAACCTCTGACTCAGGAAGGAAGGTGTCAATGTATTGTTTCATTCCACAAAGAACACAGCTAACTCTATACAATCTTTGTTTAATATTTCCACACATAAAGATACAAGTGGGATATCACAAGTAGATTTTAGAAAGCCAGGAATGAGGAATGGCAATATTGCTTTTCAAAGTAAATGAAAACTTCCATCGGAACTTCAGGAAGTCTTTTGAAGAAGTAATGAAGAGGATTGATAAAGGCAGAGCGTGGATGTGACCTATACGGACTTCAGTAAGGTGTTTGACACGATTCCTCATGGTAGACTGGTTAGCAAGGTTAGATCACATGGAATCCAGGGAGTGCTAACCATTTGGGTATAGAAGTGGCTCAAAGGTAGAAGACGGAGGTTGGTGATGGAGGGTTGCTCTTCAAACTGGAGCCCTATGACCAGCAGTGTGCCACAAGGATTGGTGCTGGGTCCACTGCTTTTCATCATTTATGTAAATGATTTGGATGTGAACATAGGTGGTATGGTTAGTAAGTTTGCAGATGACACCAAAATTGGAGGTGTAGTGGACAGCAAAGAAGGTTACCTCAGAGTACAACAGGATCTTGATCAGATGGGTCGATGGGCCGAGGAGTGGCAGATGGAATTTAATTTAGATAAATGTGAGGTGCTGCGTTTTGGAAAGGCAAATCATGGCAGGACTTATCCACTTAATGGTAAAGTGCTGGGGAGTGTTGCTGAACAAAGAGACCTTGGAGTGCAGGTTTATAATTCCTTGAAAGTGGAGTTGCAGGTCGGTAGGATAGTGAAGAAAGTGTTTGATACGCTTGTGCATTCAGTATAGGAGTTGGGATGACATGTAGTGGCTGTACAGATATTGGTTAGGCCATGTCTGGAGTACTGCGTGCAGTTCTGGTCTCCCTGCTATAGGAAGGATGTTGTGAAACTTGAAAGAGTTCAGAAAAGATTTATGAGGATGTTGCCAGGGTTGGAGGGTTTGAGCTATAGGGAGAGGTTGAATAGGCTGGGACTATTTTCCCTGGAGCATCAGAGGCTGAAGGGTGAGCTTATAGAGGTTTATAAAATCATGAGGGGCATGGATAGGGTAAATAGGCAAGGTCTTTTCCCCAGGATGGGGGAGCCCAAAACTAGAGGGCATAGGCTAAGATGAGAGGTGAAAGATATAAAAGGGACCTAAGGGGCAACTTTTCACGTGGGTGGTGCATGTATGGAATGAGCTGCCACAGGAAGTGGTGCAGGCTGGTACAATTACAACACTTAAAAGGCATCTGGATAAGTATATGAACAGGAAGTGTTTAGAGGAATATGGGCCAAATGCTGGCAAATGGGACTAGACTTATTTTGGATATTTGGTCGGCATGAATGAGTTGGACCGAAGGGTCTGTTTCCATGTTGTATATCTCTATGAGTCTTTCAGTCTGATGTTTTACCTTTCTTCACATATTACTCTGACTCCAGTGTATTGGGACCCTGTTTGATCTTGTCAAATTTCTAATACTTTGCACCAATAGAATTCAAGCTTCAAAGAGCGAAAAGTTCGAGAGAGGTGCATATATCAAGCCCACTATTAGGATAAATTAAATTCTAACAAGTTGTTGGAATCTGCTGAAATAGGCATTCCTAACAACATGAGCACGTGAATTTCCCTTAGCAGAGGAAAGTAGTTGCTATCAGTTACTTCCAATTTGTTCAGAATTTGTGATGTCACGTTGTGACAAAAATATAATTCAAAAATGGTCACTTCTGTCAGACTGAGGTATGCAACACTGTAAATATCAATGATTGACAACTGCTCTGTGACTAGCAGTGACACTACTGCTTGTTTGACAACTTAAGGTAGCAGCCTTCTTTTTAGAGAAAGATATAGTTCCACACTGTGTACGTTGTTTGTCCCAATTTTTGTCAGTTTTAATATTGGTTTTGTCTTTCTTTGAATCATTCATCATTGTCAGCTGGAGATAGCAGATGGTTAACAAGCTACCAGATATCAACTCTTTTGTTTGGTTTTTTATAAATACTAAACAAATTCACTAAAATAAAAACAGATTCACTGTCATAAAACATTGACAGTTTTTTGCTGACTGATCTGCTGAATGTTTCAAGAATGTTACACTTAAAACCCCATTTTCAACATTTGCACAGTTTTACTTTAGTTTTATAAGTTAATTATCCTCGCTAATTAGCTTCATTGAGCACCCACAACTATGACTAACATCTTTGCAAACACTATTAAGAAACTTGTTTCACACGCTGGCATTTATTATAACCAGGTTAGAATCTCTAATAGCTTATAATGGTACAGGTAGCGCCTAAGCAAGCAATCTGTACGCAGCTTGCCAATGTTTTTCTTGGCCTGTATATTCAGTTCCATTCACCAACATCTCATTGCATTCCCTATGGACAACATCGTCCTCCTCCACCCATTGTCCACAGAAATGTAAGTTGACAAAACATCATCCTCACCAACTATCATGGCTGATCTCCTATTAACACAATGCACTTCACTACCTCATCACTGCATTTTGGAGCAGGAGCAATGCAATGCTCCTGCTAAGTGATTCTTTGCACAGAGGCACACACCCATTGCATCTCAAGCACCTGTACAGGATACATTTTGTAGCTCTTAACTTAATTTCTTAGCACTCACTAACTCTGAATTACTTTGAGGCCCATGGTATGCTAGCTTGCATTGCTTTTTACTTAGCACAGAAAGGCAGGCAGTTTGTCATGTTGGCTGCAGTGAGCAGTCAACTTAAGTGGACATGTTGCTGTACATAACTACGCTACATCAATGTCTCACTGACAACCTACCTGGCAAACACACTGCATGTGCTTCACCTAATGGCCACGTCTGAAAGTCAAAGGGGACCAGTCCTTTTTCAGTTCAAAGAGGACTATGATCAGTCAGGGTGTCTCACCACAGTCAGCCAAGACACTCACGTGATTATAGTAGACAGAGAATGCAACCCACAGAACTCGTTTGGTCTCTCCACGCTCTAGGATCATTGAGAATTTGAATATGCTCAGTCCTGCAGTTCAAGTCTAACCAGGCTGGGGATTACAGGGTGCTGTGGAGCTGGGCTGTGCTCAGTTGAGGTTGTCCTCATGAGTCAGTCAGGTGGTTAGGACACAATCAGACCTGGAGAATTTAACAGGAACAGTCAGCAGTCTTTATACGTGTAATCCATGGATTGGTGAGCAAAGTGGGAAACTCAAGTCTGGAATGGTCTATCTTACGCTGTGATACTAAGAGACTAATGACAGTGAAGGGGAGCCTGGGCAGAACCTATTATAGCATGGGAGAGCACACGGTACTGTAGGAGTGGAGGGGTTTGCAAGCCGCCATCAGCCTGGTTTCAATGGAAGGACAGTTGATCACTACTGTGGGCATGGGAACATGGTAAACCATGGGTTCCAGGGGAAAATTGATGCTATTTACAGTCAAATAAAAATGCTGTAAGGGTACATGGGGACCCTGAAAGCTGATGGTGTTGGTTCAGACAGCAAAACAAAATAGAACATGAAATTTTGGGGCAAACCTTGTTAATCACTCAACAGCACAACTGGATAATGTGCGATCTTCAACCAAACCTCAGCTGTGTAATAAGCAAACAAAATGGATGCTAAAGCATTCACAGTGGATGGAGTAGGTTTATTTATTTGTCTGCAGGGGCATTGTCCAAAATGTGATGCCCTGCTTGGGGGTAGCCAGGCATCCATAGGTGCAGTGAATTTATATATCTGTCATCAGACTGCACTTCATGTGCAGTTCATGCATCGACCAACTATGGACATTACAAAGCTTAGCCTCAACCTATCATGGCCATTCCACTGCTGGTAATGGGACAGCAGTACAGCACAGTAAAGCTTGATTAGAGACAAAAAAAAAACTGCAGATGCTGGAATCCAAGGTAGATGAACAGGAGGCTGGAAGAACACAGCAGGCCAGGCAGCATCTGGAGGAAAGGAGCAGTCAACGTTTCGAGTATTACCCTTCCTCAGGAGTCAATAAAGCTTACTGGGATACCGTGACATGGAATTTTCAGCATCCCCACATGAGTAGTCTTGATTCTGTCTGACCACCTCTAGGATCTTCTCCTCATAAGGATGCGATGAGCTGAATAGTATTTAGGGAAGATGATGTGTCAGAGAGTTGTTGAGTGGAGATGCTTCTTGAAATAGTGAGAGTTGTATACCATTGGTTCTTGGTGATATTAGTACGTTGTGACACAGTTAGAGTGGAAGTGAGGGGGGCAGAGAGAAGATGGTGACTATGACCCTTGCAAAGTTCAAAAGATCATTGACTTTCTTGCTCCACTGCTGGGTGTTTCATTAAGAGCAAGACACTGAATAACAGGCTGTTATTTCTGTCCAAGCTGCTGGCTCTGGTGATGTGACCTCCTTGGCCAGTCTGGGGATAGAAAACAGACTTCCCCTGGGCAAATCCATCCACTTTGATGACCCTGTCAGCAAAAAGCAGTCTGAGCTTTCCCTTCGGGACCATGTCCTCTGAGAGAACAGTCCAGCAGCATTGGGTGAGGGGCAGTTCCTGGTTTGCAGCATCAGAAGTGGTGTACAGCTGGCATTTAATTACGGCAACAGCATGAACAGTGCAAGGACCCGACTGCAGTGAGCATGATGGCCTCTGATGTCATGTGACTATACACATGGGTGTCTGAGAGCCCAAAAACATAATTATTGACTTGGGGAGTGGAAGATAGCATGAGAAAAGTCACCGTGAGTCACAATAGGACAGACACCACATAACACTCCAAAAATAACATGTAGCCTAAAATTCAGCCTCAAATATCATAATGTGAAAGGTAAAGAAGGCTGACCCTGTGCGAGTCAGAAATTTACACAGTCAAATATCTTTAATGCAAAGAAAAACAAACTAACATTACGTGTTAGCTAATCGACAGCAGATTATAATAAGAAGCTCTGAGGGTGCTGTTCTAAAATGGTTACCATTTCTGACCTGGACTTAGCAACTCAATGTATAATACTCACATTTGCAGATGATACTGAAGTAACAGTTACTGTGGAATCAAAATGCGGCATCTTAAAAATTACAGAATGATTTACAAAGGATGTGTAAATGGAAGATAGAACAACGGCCATAATTTAAATGTAAAGTAACATGGAGTACTGCAGATAGGAAGGAAACCAGACAGCTACGTACTCCATTGATGACACTAAAATAGTCAAGAGTAAAACTGAAAGTGATCAAGGAGTGTTTGTGGACCTGACTACAAACATGTCAAACCGTACTGTGCCACTGGTATATTGAACAACATAGCTCACATCAAGAAGTCAATGGTCAAACTTTACAGTCCTCGAAACAGGTAGAATTCTGGTCAGCAACAAACAAAAGAACCATTTGCACTGACATAGTCGAGGGAACAACCACAAAGCTGATCCCAGTGTGTGAAAGATCTGAGGTGTAAGGGAAGACAGGAGAAACATGGGCTTTTCGATTAAAACAGTGCTATCTTTGAGGTGGTCTTTTCAAGATATAGAAGCTTGATATGGGCAGAGGAAAGAATATCATGAATATTCTTTCTGGTACTACAAAAATAAAACAGCAAAAGTTTAGAGCTGAGTTTTTGCAACTATGGAGAGCTTCTCTTTGGCTGCAAAAATGGCTGAGGAGGCTCAAATCTACAAGAACAACCCCTGAAAGCAACACCTATAGTTTTGTTTTCATGGGGGAGGGTAATGGGTTGGAGAATTCCAAATTGCACATCCATGGTTCATGGATGCAGTTATCCAGAATAAAAAGCAGCTGCCTCCAGTCAGACTGATGGCAGTTGGTCTGAACTTTGTAGGATTGCTTCAATAGGTAGAGGCACCCTTTTAGACAGGTAAGATGTACTCCCAGATTCGGTTCCAGGCGACTTTTATGGGTGGTTAAGTGTCTATCTGCTAGTTTAATGTAGACATGAAATGTGCGTATGAAGGGCATAAACTCTTTGGAACTGTCAAGAAAGCCGTCAAACAGTCAAAATATTAAAAGTCCTGCCCTTTCAGTACTTGACAGAAACTGTCTGGAGCATTCTTCAAGATTGCTTGCCATTTCACTCTGCTGACACAAGCTTCAGGGCAGTAATTACATGATTAGTGTTACGTGACTGATTTCACAACTTTTTGTCATGACAATGAGGTGCCTGCCATTTCAGTGTTTGATTGATATCTCCAAATGGTGCGAAACTCTTTGAGTGAGATTATGAAATCCCATAATTCCTTTAAACCCTTATAAAAACAATGACTAGGTTTACTGAGAGTTTTACTTAAGTTGTAAATTCTTCAGTGGACACTCAACCACTTTATTTCATCTCATCCCAGCATGGACCTTAAACTTTGCTATCGTGAGTACTGAAGAAGTTCACATAATATATATAAGGATGAAGGATAGTGGGTGGGTGTCATTTCCATGAATTGCTACTAAATCATCTTAGGGGCTACAAAGAGCCATGAATGCTGGGCTAAGAGCAAAGGGTATAAGGGATCATCAGTTGGAGGGTTTGAAGTGAAAAGGGCTGAGTATGGGAAGTCTACGAAGGGATTGGGGAATGTGAGGGCTGAGGGATTAGGGGGTTATTTTATGACTTATTGCTTTTTTAATAAAAACAATTCAACACAGTGCTCGAGTACAGCAGAGACTGCCCTCCACCCAGTCCACCTCCACACCTGGCAGCCTCCTGCCTGAATCCAGGATCACCCATCACAATTCAGAGAAAACCCAACCAACCCAGGCCCAGCAACACTGGAGCACATATTCCTCGAATTCAGACCTTCACCTTTCTGGTCAGTTTCATGAGGACTTCAAGAACCCATTCAGAACTAATGATTAAACCACGCAAAAGCCTGGTAAAACTGGTTCCTGGTAAAAATGTGTGCTTTACAAAAATTCCAAATGTATAAAACCACATGATCCCAATTTTCATCAGTAAACAATTTCTCACCTATTCTGTGGAAGAGGCCTGGAACTCATTTAACTGCTTGCTTGAGAAATACATCAGGTGGCCAAAGTTATGCCCAAGTTTGCCACCAGATTTACTTCTGCCAATCAGCTGTTTCTCATGCATGCAAGTTGAAAAGGTGGGGGTGGGGGGTGGGGGTGGTGATTTAAAGAAGTCAATACAAAATGTCACCTCTCTTCCTACACAACTCAAACATGTTAATATCTTCACAATGTAAGTGCATGATGTATGTATTAATCAGACAGTAAAACCAGACAGTAGAAACATCGAGGCTATATTTATGTTGCTGGTTTACTCACTGCATGGCCAAAAGAAGCATGTCTTCTCTCTGCATTTTCTTTCCTACTTAAAAATTTTCTTCTCCAAATTTCTCGTATACTGCTCATCAATTCCTTGGCCACCACTGAAAATATGCTCACTGTAACATTACTTATAGTTATATGCAATGACTAGGTACTGCTGTTTGAGGAATCCACACCAGTTATCTCTACCTTTTCATCCATGCAAGTAAATAATTATTAAGCAACAACGTACACTATTGCTTACCAAAATAAAGATGCTTTATATAACATATAGGTGTGTTATTAAAAATGATAGATGAATATGTACTACATATACAAGATTTTAACATATTTGTTCACTAAATATTATCGCATTTTTCATAAACTGGTTACCTTTGGTAGGGCATACTTTGGTAATTTCATCTGAATAAACTCGCCTCTCCGGTAAGAGACATAATACTTGGTCCGATTTTCAGAAGTTGCCTTAAAAAAATGTTCAAGATTGTCAGCAACCAGGTAGTCAATATCAGAACGGAAAAATTAATAAGAGTATAAAAACTTAGAAGTTATTTAATTAACCACATGAACATTAACATGTATCTAGATCATTGGTAATATTTAGAATGATTTTATTTCTCCCCTGCTTTGATTTTTGTCCTATGGTTTTTCATCCACATTACAGCCCTCTAGCCATGGGGACAGACAGACACTTGAATCCAACATGGTCAGTGTCAATACTCTGAGGTTAATTTGCCCTTTGACTTGTCTTCCAATTTCTGTACAAAATCTTCCATTCTGGGTTGTTGGCCCCTACCCTTAACTGTTGGGATACACAGTATATTATTTTGGTGATTTCTGATAGAACATAACTGACCAGATCAGACTTTATTCTCATTCAGGAAATCATTTCATGAAGAAAATTCTTCACAGTCGTAAACACTCATAAGACATTTATGTACAAAACATATTAAAAGAGTATCTAAAAATCACTTTCAATCAAGTATCACATAGCAGTTCTTAAGAGGGCAGAAAACTGAGACAATGAGAACATTTTTTAAGCATGAGTGGTTGCATAAAACAAAATACAGTGAAGGAATGTGATGTGGGCAAAGAGTAGGAACAAGAAGTTTTTAAAAAATGAAATAATGTATATTCAACAGCATGTTTGTTTTTAAAACTCAGAACTTAAAGCGTACAGAGTTGAAATTGGGAAAATAAAGTATCGACAAAAAGAAGTACTATTCAAGATCAATTTAGAAAGTGCTAATCTTAAGTGGATGCCTCAAAAAGACAGAAAGATAACTTTAATATGGAATTTATGGGGCTAAACAGTTTAGATTAAGGTGGGAGAGGAGCCACTGAGGTGAAGATCCAGTGAGCGACAATTAGAATCACTGAGAGGAGTTGGTGAAGTGAGGACACTTGCAGACAAGCCGACAGATTGATGAATAGGCACATAGCAGTACAGTACCAGATCTATGCTTGAGTCTTGGCTGAAAGACAGGCAGGATTAGCAGCTCAACATTTCTGATTATAGGATATTCAGATCAGATAGAGAGGGGGATTGTGGGGCTACAATACTGATCAAGCAATCAATTTATATCTCTAGTGAGAAGGGAAGACATCTTGGAATGATCATCAAATGAAAAGGTACGGCTCGAGGTAAAAAACACAAAAGTGGGTGAGTATGCTGCTGTTTGTGTCCTATAGGCCCCAGACAAACAGTCAGGGAGCAACAGACGATCAACTATGTAATCAAATTTTAGAGAAGCATAAAAATAATAAAGGTAATAGTTGGGGGTTTTAACTATTCTAGTATTAATTGGGGTAGTTTTATGGTACAAGATAGGGAAGGGACAAAATTCTTAAATTGCATACAGGAGAGCTTTTTTAACCAGTACATAGAGAGTACCAATAAGAGAGCTAGCAGTTTTAGACTTGATATTCAGAAATGAGCCCAGACAGGTGAAAGTCCTATCATTATGGAACGCATTTTGTCTATCGTGACTGAGTTAGATTTAGGATAGTTATAGAAAAGTATAAGTATAAGCCAGAAAAAAAAACAGTTCTTAATGGGGAAATGCTAATTTTACTATGGTATGATTCAGCTCAAGTGGACTAGAAGCAGGTACTTGCAGACAAAACTATGTCAGGGTATTGGGAGGCATTCGAGGAGCAAGGAGCAAGAGTACGGGGCAAATATGTTCCTGCAAAAGTGGGACTAAGACTGGAAGATGCTGGATGACAAGGAACATAAATGTTAGGCTTAAGAAAAAAAGAGAAGCTTATAACAGATACCAAAGGTTTGATGTGGCAAAGTCCCTGAAGGAGTGTTAAAAAGTGCAGGGAAAGCAAAAAGGAGATTAGAAAAGCTAAGAGAGCACATGATAAAACATTGGCAGGTGAAATAAAGGAAAATCTGTAGGGTATTTTAGAAAATATACAAAGAGCAAAGGAATAACTAGGCATAGAGAACATAGCGGTAATCTGTGTGTGGAGCCAGAAGGCATGGGCACATCTCACAAAAAGTACTTAGCCTAATCTTCACATTCAAAAAGGATGGTATTAGAAAAAATTAACAAAAAGTGAGAAGAGGTAATAGGAAGTTCAGCAGCCTTAAAAGTGGATAAATTTGCAGGCCCGGTGTGATGTATCTTGGGCATCAAGTGAAGTACTGCATGTAGTTCTGGTCATCACATTATTAAAAGGATGTGATTGTATCAGAAAGGGTGCAGAGGAGATTTACCATGATGCTGCCTGGGCTGGAGGTTGAGGAACAATTGAATACAAGTGTATAAGATTATAAGGAGTGGATAGGAAGGCACTTTTTCCATTAGTAGAAGGGTCAGTAACCAAGAGGCGCAGTTATAAAGTAAAGAGTAAGGGGTTTAGAGGGGCTTTAAGGAAAAGGTTTTACACTCAGAGGTCAGTGGGCATCCAGAACTCGCTGGCTTAAAGACTGATGGAGGCAGGAATCCTCTACCATTTAAGAAGTAGATGAACACCTGAAATACCATTTCTCAGTGATGACAAACAGCAAAGCTGTGGCCTAAATGCTGGAAAATGCAATGAGAATAGGTAGATACCTGATGACCAGCATGAACATGATGATCTAAAGGGCCTCTTTCTGTCTGTGCTGTAGAAACTCTATGGTTTTATGACCTGAATATTCATTATACAGTGAAATTAAATAGACAAGAAATATAAATGAATCAGAATAAATGTAATTATGAGGAAAGTGGATGAAATCTGTTATTGCTCATTAAATAGCCAGCCCTCCAATCTATCAAAATAGATGCACAGGTCTTAAAATTGATATATCTGCTGAGCTGATATACCAAAAACGTCAATCGATCATAAAGGAGGTATTAAAATTCCACATGGGATTGTGGAAACACAGGTCATGGCTAACAAATTAACTTCAGGGGAGGATACAACACATTACATAATAAATGGTACCATAAATATTTTTTATAAACGTCATGGAAAAATATTGCAACTGAAGTTAAAACTTTTGCATCTTAAAAGAAGAAATCTGAATTGAATAAAGTGTTGTCCAAACCAAGTGCACTGCTAATAGTTGGGACCAAACCATTGTGAGCACCAAAACACTCTCAGATATCAATCCAAGAATCTTTCCTGATCGGAATATTTACAAATGGTTCAAGTGAAAGTGTTACAGGCCAGTCGATAAAATAATGCAATATGGAGAAGCCTGATGTTTTAATGAAACAAATAAAGATAGCTCTTTGAATACTTAAGATTAATATCAAACAGTGTTTAATGTTGCTAGCTGTTTAACAAAGTATATTGGTCTTAAAATAATATATAACATTTATAAAGGTTAAATCGTAGCCAATACACTTAACAATTTATACTGAGGCCGTATAGGTTTGGATATAATCAAGATAATAACTAGGGCAATTCCAGATTTCATATGTCACTAATCTATAAAGAAAAATTAAAGGGAGGGGCAACAACTTGAGTTCGCAAGTGACAAGTTGCAGGAGCCAAACCAGATGATTAGTTGGCTTTGTTGATAGTTTGGGAGGTGTAGCTGAGGAACAAGGTGCAGGGGCAACACTGTGCAGGGCCGCACATTAGCTGCCTTTTGATAATTACTGGTTGCTCCCCTCTTAACTGATAGAAAGAGTATTGACAGTACATGCTCCATTCAGTAGTACCTCAAAATTGTAACTGGAGTTCCTATAAACATTGGATCTATAATTGCATTGTACAATCTTAAACAGATGGACAAACTGCCTATGTAAAAACACAGGAAGGTACATGTGCACTGAAAGCACAGAAATATCCATTTCCACTTATACATATTTGGCTTATTTTGATGGATTCTATTGAAAACCAGTATTTGAAAGGCTCCTCCACTGGGTTCAGATCCTGGTTATTTAACTTAAGGGAAACCTCAGTGTTGCACACTGCTGATCTCAGTGGAGTTCAGGGCTGTGCAACCCTGCTCTCTGAGGAGTTGGTCTGTCTACCGACCAACATGAATCAGTTTTATTTAAACTCTGTACTTACTGCAATAATCAATTTACCCAAAGGTGAACATGTCACCTCAATTAAATTTTATTTCAGCTACAAGTAAAGGATGCTTACCCAGTCTGTTATAATTGCTTCCCAAACAGCTCTTTTATAATGGAGTCTGTGTACTAATAAGTCATGGGGAATTAATTATTATGTGAATTAATTACCTGAATGAAAATGTAGTCATCATTGACGAGTAACGAATTCTGATCTATATTTCCAGAGAAATGAGCTTTTAGCGCTTTCTCAGTGCAGTTCGCAAGGTGGCAGGTGACATAAAGAAAGCCTGTGTGAAAAAAGATCCGTATGTCTCAATAAATAATCACTGCAGAAAATAAAAGCATGCCTGTTGCTTTCAAATTTTAAAACCTGCTGTGAAAAGCAGCAAGAGGACTAAATATTTCAATTCTGCTTCAAAGCCCTATACTCAGATTACCTCAATATATATGGCTAACAGACTGATTGTTTTTAGAATCTTGTTTCTCCCTTGTGTCTCAGGAAAATGGAGAGGTGACCTCGTATTTAGTCAGTGAGAAAGATTCTGATTGATCTCAGATGATACTATTGGTGGATATATTTCTCACACATAACACAGAAGTGACCAAGTAACAGTGACCCCTGTAATGAGAAGAAATGGGAGTATGCATTTCACAGTTTGCATTATCCTGTTAGCTAATCTAAAATCCCAAACACATTATCATAGACTTCTTCTTTCTCATATAAAGGGATCACAGATGACAGCATCGTCACAAACGACTTATGGTTAATGGAGACTGTAACTTTATGACAGAGAAATAGCAGTGCAATATTTCATTGACAGTGTATGTGCACCCAGAAACAAATCTGTCAGTTGGCAGATTTGCTGACTGGATGTTGAAAGGTCTATTATAGATGCAGATCTCCAGTATGCATAAGTGCCCAAACATCTTGCAAACACTGCACTGCATTAATCATTTTCGCTTGCCCAGACTAATAATATTTGTTCTCCATCTACACAAAATAATCTGCTCATTGCAATTACCCTAAAAGGCACACTTGGCTTTTCTTTCTGATAATTACAAGTACAACAATATTCATCAGTTATGTAATAATTAATCATCAAATCCATTATTTTTCAGAAGTAGCTATAGTTAATGAAAATGCTAATAGCCAAATCAAAACAACTGCCAACCATAATTACCTCAAAAAGATGTACTTTTAGTTTTAACCTCAATGCAATTTGGGTCATTGTAATTAGCACGAGGCTACATTCCCCAATAACCACTTCACTTATTGCAGGACCCCATGTAGAAAATACTGCTGCTGATTTGTTTAAAACAACAAAGTAATGAAAATTTCATCTCAGCGGTGTTAAGTAACAGATCACCAGTCAAGTATCCAAACAGTGGAATGTGTTTTTAGAAACTAATGTTTTCTTTTTAGTGATCCTGTTACAGAATCAAACAACTTTTGGTGGATTGCTGTAACAGAATGAACAAGGTGGGTGAATACCACTCAAACAGTACAAAGACACATCTGCACTATATACAATATGTTCAGTTGTTTAAAACTCATAAATGTTATCTTTCATTTTCTGGAGTGGATTTTCCAAGAATGCTCGGATCAGTGTGAACAGGTTAGCAAGTCAGTAATGCTACCAAAAGATAAGCACACAATTCAGGATTACAATGGTGGCCAGTACTGGAGGTGGCAGATGCTTAAATTCACTTCTTATAGAATGGTTCCTTTCAGTGGAACTCAGGAAAGCCTCTAGTGATAGTAGGAACTGCAGATGCTGGAGAATCTGAGATAACAAGGTGTAGAGCTGGATGAACACAGCAGGCCAAGCAGCATCAGAGGAGCAGGAAGGCTGACGTTTTGGGCCTAGACTGGCCTGTGTTCATCCAGCTCTACACCTTGTTATCTCAAAGCCTCTAGTGAATTTGTTTCTCTATATGTGGCTGCTCATGACAGCAATGAAGCTCAACTTAAGATTGTCATCAATGACAGTCAGAATATACAGTATTCATTGCTAGATTTTTATTCTTGTTTTCTTTTTACAAATTAACTTTAAGGCTACTTGTTTCACCCATCACAAAATCCTCCTGTGCATCCATCAGCTCCTCACCACTACTGAGGACAAGCAAACACTTCCTGAGGTGCAGCTTTTCATCCTTGACCAGATATCTGTTAAATACCGGCACAGTTATGATATTTTATCACTGATTATCTTTCCTTCTTGCTGTCCTGCACGTTGCAAAATCCAGAGATGCAGGTGAGATTAGAAATCCAATAGTCAGAATTTAATGTGGAAAGGTCATTTAAACAGGCAGAAAGATAATGTGTGGGGCTCCTACATCTTCCCACTACTGCCCCAATTATGGCTGTGACATGATGCCAATGAATGTCCCTCTATCCAATTGAGGCCTCTAAGTAGGCAGCTAATGTCTACTTAAGGGCCTGATGTTGCCACAACTGCACATGGCAGTAACCATGTATGAAGCACAAAATGCAAGCCCCAGCATATTTAATTGCAGGCTTCTGGGGTGGAGGCTGGAGGAGGTAGAGGGTTGGTTGACAACCCTTTCAAAGGCATTCAGCACCTGATTAAGAAGCAGCAGGTTAGATGTTGCTGAGAACCACCACATGCCCTGCTGTGTAGTGCATTTGGAACTATTAACCACCTTGCTGTGATGTTACAGAGTGACACATCTTGTTTTCAGCGGCGGCAGCAGCGGGAGCCAGAGTGCAGACGGGAAGGTAAGGTTGTTTTTTCTCTCCAGTATAAAAACTTACCTCGTGCAGCAGAGGCCCTCTTGTTTTCAGCGGCAGGTGTGTGGACAGAACGCGGGCCAGGAAGGAACTGATATATTCGGGCATTGGCTAAACCCAAAAGGCGACACGTGTAGTGTCTCCTACCCATCCTCCTCCTCCTCTAACCAAACAAAAAGACCGTGTGGAGGGTCGGTAAGGCAAGGGTTTTCTTTTTATTCTTCTGGAAATCTAGAGTAGAGGGAATGGAAGTTAGGGCAGTTGCATGCTCCTCTTGCAGGATGTGGGAGATGAGGGTCACTGCTGGTGTCCCCTCTGACCTCACCTGCGAGAAGTGCACCCAACTCCAGCTCCCCAAAAACCGCGTTAGGGAACTGGAGCTGGAGCTGGATGAACTCCGGATCATTCGGGAGGCTGAGGGGGTGATAGACAGGAGTTATAAGGAGATGGTCACGCCCAAGGTACAGGAAAAAGGTAGCTGGGTGACTGTCAGGATGGGGAAAAGGAATAGGCAGACAGTGCAGGGATCCCCTGTGGCCATTCCCCTCAATAATAAGTATACCGTTTTGGATACTGTTGGGGGGGACGACCTACCAGGGGAAGGCCATAGCGGACAGGTCTCTGGCACTGAGCCTGGCCCTGTGGCACAGAAGGGAAGGGGTGAGAATAGGACAGCAATTGTACTGGGGGATTCGATAGTAAGAGGCACAAACAGGCAGTTCTGTGGACGCGAATGAGATGAACGGATGGTATGTTGCCTCCTGGGTGCCAAGGTCTGTGATATCTTGGATTGTGTCTTCAAGATCCTTAAGAGGGAGAGTGAGCAACCAGCAGTCATGGTACACATCGGTACCAATGACAAAGGTAGAAAAAGGACTGAGAATGTGAAAAACGAGTACAGGGAGTTAGGTTGGAAGCTGAAGTCCAGGACAAACAGGGTAGTTATCTCTGGATTACTACCAGTGCCACGTGATAACGAGTCAAGAAATAGGGAGAGAGAGTGCAGCTAAACACGTGGCTACAGGGCTGGTGTAGGAGGGAGGGCTTCCATTATGTGGATAACTGGAGCACATTCTGGGGAAGGTGGGACCTGTACAGGAAGGACGGGTTGCACCTGAACTGGAAGGGCACAAATATCCTGGGAGGGAGGTTTGCTCAAGCTACACGGGATGGTTTAAACTAGATTGGTAGGGGTTGGGGAACCGGATTTATAATTCAAAGGATGAGGTATTCAGCCTTCCAACAGACACAACAGGGAGTGAGGTTGTTTATAAAGAAATGCGGTCGATAGAGTGTAATTGTGGATACAGAGATGGTTTGAGGTGTGTATACTTCAATGCTAGAAGTATCAGAAATAAGGCGGATGAACTTAGAGCATGGGGCAGTACATGGAACTACGATGTTATGGCCATTACAGAAACTTGGGTAACTCAGGGACAGGAATGGCTGTTGGAAGTTCTGGGATTTAGATGCTTTAAAAGAAATAGGGAGGGTGGAAAAAGAGGCGGGGGAGTGGCATTGCTAGTCAGGGCTAGTATAGCAGCTACTGAAAGGCAGTTCGAGAATGATATGTCTACAGAGTCAGTTTGGGTTGAGGTCCAGAACAAGAAAGGAGCAGTCACTTTGTTGGGGGTTTTTTACAGACCCTCTAATAGTTTCAGAGAAGTGGAGGAGCGGATTTGGAGGCAGATACTGAAAAGGTGCAGAAGTCACAGGGTTGTAGTCATGGGTGACTTCAACTTTCCAAATATTGATTAGAAACACTTTCGTTGTAATAGTTTAGGTGGAGCGGATTTTGTCCAGTGTGTTCAGGAAGGATTCCTGACACAGTATGTAGATAGACCAACACGAGGAGAGGCCACTTTGGATTTGGTGCTTGGCAATGAACTGGGCCAAGTACTAGACCTGTTGGTAGGAGAGCATTTTGGCGGTAGCGATCATAACTCTGTTACTTTTACAATAGTCATAGATAAGGATAGGTACATACAGCAGGGTAAGGTTTATAATTGGGGGAAGCGTAATTACAATTCTGTTAGACAAGAACTGGGTAACATAAATTGGGAACAGATGCTGTCAGGGAAGAGCACGATTGAAATGTGGAGACTGTTTAAGGAATGCATACTGTGTGTGCTCGATATGTCTCTCCCTAGCAGGCAGGGAAGATGCGGTCGAGTGAGGGAGCCTTGGTTCTCAAGATAGGTCAAACATCTGGTTAAGAGGAAGAAGGATGTTTATGTAAGGTTTAGGAAACAAGGAACGGAAAAGGCTCCAGAGGGATACAAGTTATCCAGGAAGGAGCTGAAGAAAGAGCTTAGGAGAGCTATACGGGGGCATGAGAAAACCTTGGCAGATAGGATCAAGGAAAACTCCAAGCCTTTTTACACGTACGTGAGGAATAAGAGAATGACCAGAGAAAGGGTAGGGCCGATCAAGGATTGTAAAGGGAATTTGTGCACGGAGCCTAAAGAGATAGGAGAGGTCCTTAATGAATACTTTTCTTCGGTATTCACAACTCAGAGGGACCTGGTTGTAGAGGAGGACAGTGTGAAACAGGCTAGTAGGCTAGAGGAGGTGGATGTTAGTAAGGAAGATGTACGAGGAATTTTGAGGAAGTTGAAGATAGATAAGTCCCCCGGGTCTGATCGGATTTATCCAAGGTTTTTATGGGAAGCCAGGGAAGAGATCGCAGGGCCTTTGGCGATGATCTTTTCGTCCTCACTGTCCACAGGTATAGTGCCGGAAGATTGGAGAGAGGCAAACGTCATTCCCTTGTTCAAAAAAGGGAATAGGGACAACCTCGGAAATTACAGGCCAGTTAGTCTTACATCAGTGGTGGGCAAATTATTGGAAAGGGCTCTGAGAGATAGGGTTTATGATCACTTGGAAAGGCACAGTTTGATTTGTGATAGTCAGCATGGATTTGTGAGGGGTAGATCATGCCTCACAAACCTTATTGAATTCTTTGAAGAGGTGACCAAATACGTGGATGAAGGTAGAGCAGTGGGTGTGGTATACATGGATTTAAGTAAGGCGTTTGATAAGGTTCCCCATGGTAGGCTCATGCAGAAGGTAAGGAGGCATGGGATAGGGGGAAATGTGGCAGATTGGATTCAGAATTGGCTGACCCTTAGAAGACAAAGGGTGGTAGTGGACGGAAAATATTCAAAATGGTGCTCAGTTACAAGTGGTATACCACAAGGATCTGTCCTGGGTCCTCTTCTATTTATGATTTTTATAAATGATTTGGATGAAGGAGTGGAAGGGTGGATTAGCAAGTTCGCAGATGATACGATGGTGGGTCGCGTTGTGGACAGTGCGGAGGGCTGTTCGAGGTTACAAAGGGACATTGATAGGATGCAGAGCTGGGCTGAGAAGTGGCAGATACAGTCTAACCCTGAAAAGTGTGAGGTGATTCATTTTGGAAGGACAAACTTGAAAGCAGAATACAGGGTTAATGGAAAGATTCTTGGCAGTGTGGAGGAGCAGCGGGATCTTGGGGTTCATGTTCACAGTTCCCTGAAAGCTGCCACCCAGGTGGATAGAGTTGTTAAGAAGGTGTATGGTGTGTTAGCTTTCATTAATAGAGGGATTGAGTTCAAGAGCCGTGAAGCTATGCTCCAGCTATACAAAAGCCTGGTTCGACCACATCTGGAGTATTGAGTTCAGTTCTGGTCGCCTCATTACAGGAAAGATGTGGAAGCGTTGGAAAAGGTGCAGAGGAGATTTGCCAGGATGTTGCCTGGAATGGAGGGAAGATCTTACAAGGAAAGGTTGAGAGAGCTAGGGCTTTTCTCTTTAGAATGACGAAGGATGAGAAGTGACTTGATAGAGGTGTACAAAATGATCAGAGGTATAGATAGAATAGACAGGCAGAGACTTTTTCCTAGGGTGGAGGTAGCTGTTACGAGGGGACATAGTTTTAAAGTGAGTGGAGGTAGATATAAGGGCAATGTCAGAGGTCGGTTCTTTACTCAGAGAGTGGTCGGGACGTGGAATGCATTGCCGGAGAGGGTAGGGGAGTTGGCCTCATTAGGGGCATTTAAGCGGCTATTCGATAGGCATATGGATGATAGTATAAGGTAGGGGTGGAGGTTAGATAGACCTTAGGATTAGGGTAAAAGTTCAGCACAAAACAACATCGTGGGCCGAAAGGCCTGTACTGTTCTATGTTCTATGTTCTATTGTATGACTATCTCATTGTGGATGGAGTTACAACAGTCTGGAAGGAACACTCAGTAAGGCACGCCACAGTAAGACTCTCCAAAAGAAACTCAGAGAACAGGTAGACACAAACAGTGAAGAAGTCAGCTTAGTGATTACCTAATGTTAACTAAGACAGAGCCTGCTCTAATTTACCATGTACGTCATATTTCGTACAGTAAATTGTGTAAAATTTGAAGAATAAGTCTGAAGACTGGCCTCGACATAAAACATAACCAAAAAATCCCTTGCTGCTAACTCTCCTCTCCTACAAACCCCATCCCAATCATCTAATCTTGCTGATACTGAGCCACGGAGAGGTGTAAAGCTAGCAGCACTGAACAATGAGGTGTTGTTGCCTCTGACTGGCCAGAATGTCTCAGCAGGCAGGATACTTATGCCCCTCATTCATGATCCCAGCGAAGACCTGCTGCTTCCCAGTTAAGTTCCAGATCAGTTTTAGTGAGGCAGCCATTCCCAAAAGGATGTTCTGGGTCTTTCCCTGGTTCTATAGCCAGTGAGAAAGACTCCTATTGTCTACATTGAACATTGCCCAGTGTTTGGGGAAATTGTGAGAATAGAGATGGAGAGCCTGTAGCTTACTATTAACCCACATTTTAAAAAAATTTGCTCCAGAAAGTTACATTTTACAAAACATTGTATTGGATGTAGCCAATGAATCCAGAAAAAAATGTTGAAATGGAGCTGATTTAACATTAACATACAAACATGATAACTAAATTGCTTCACGAAGATAGTGAGAAGCATATTTTGAAAAAAAAACATTAAACTGCTGGAGACATTGTGATACAGGAGGAGGTCATTTCACCCATCAAGTTGAATTTCTGTCTATAATATTTGAACTTTAATATTTATGCTATGTATCATTAAGGCTCTCCAATAAAATTAAATTTCTAAGTTAGGAAGAAAACCATATAAGGTTCATAATTTTAATTTGCTATTTTCAATTTTATACTCAAACCAAATTTTAATTTTGATGGATTACTGATTCAATTCAAACCCATATTTATAGTCCATTACTTGTGACTATAATACATGCAAAATTCAGTGGGTGCTGGAGATCTGAAATAAAAGCAGAAAGTGCTGGAAAAACTCAGCTATGTACTAGTGGTTTGTTGCGTAATGTTAAATAGAGATTAAGGTTACAAGTAGAAACAGAAAATACTGGAAAAACTCAGCTATGTACTGTCCACTGTGCCAACAGTTTGTTGCGTAATGTTCAATAGAGATTAAGGTTACAAGTAGAAACAGAAAATACTGGAGAAACTCAGCTGGTCTGGCAGAATCTGTGATGAAAGAAAGGGTTTACGTTTCAAGTCCAGTGACTCTTGGGTCATTAAGAATGAGCTCCTAAGTACAGTATTTTATGCAACACATCCCTGGGACAGTGTACAGAATGCAGATATATCACCGATAGCATCCCTAGGATGATTAGCTAATTTTTACCTCCACTCTTGTCCTGAATTTCCATGTGAACCAAATCAGGGTCACTGTCAACTCCTGTCACAGACCTGGAACAAGAAATAACCATTAATATTTATCCCCTACGTAAGTGAAGGATCCAAGCTATTAAAATAGATACCAGATATTCCATTCTCTTCATTTGCTCTAAATGTCTCTATAGATGCTTACACTTTAACTCAATTATGATACAGCAAAGAAATTCTGATTTTTAAAAGAAAAAAAAACTACCTGAATTTCTTAGAGCAATACATTAGATGTTTGAGATGCCAGTAACTACTCTCAGAGAAAGACAGTAGATTAGTTTGTGTATACCAGATCATTGTAAGTTGGCTGAAAACAATGCTATCATTTGAGCACTCATGTTTAAACCAAATTCATCTATACAAAATAAAGGCAACCTGTTTATTCTAAACCAGTCATTACTTTTCTGAAAATAGATCTATCTATTTTAAATAATTTAAGGTTGTATGTGCTTTTCAACTTTTCCAACAATGCTATTCTACTGTGACAAATATTGTCTATTTCAGGCAAAGACCCAGCAATTTTTAAAAATTAATTAAAATTTGGAATTTTGCACATTATGTTGAAGAAATATATTTTTACACCTAATGATTTTACACATCATTAGCGGAAATCATGCATATTTTACATTTGTCGATTATCGTTTAACTGTTAGATCTTATCTGTCACAACATAGTTCAGTTCATAATAACACTTGTGATGTACATGACACTTGTATATTATTGACTGAACACTAGATGGCCTCCTGTAAGCCCATGGTAACAATCATACTAAGTTTTCTTTTTGTGATAATTCGCTATTTTTGATTAAATATTCTACAGAGTCTGGAAAGAAAAGCAGCTAGTTATTACCACTGATATTTCGGTGCTTATTTAGAAAAATCAATTCTTTAAAAAGTGCTGAAATCAATACTTTACTGATCAATCTCCTTGTATGGTAAATTCCTAATCTCAGTCAGTTTCTAAGGTTTTCTGCTGGAGGTGAGCAAGAAATGCTGAACTTACTATACATTTTTTAAAAAGAGAAATGTGAGGAATTTTACACTTTCAGAACATAGTCAGGAGAGGTGTTAAAATTTAAAATATCTAAATCTTGATCCCAATCTGTCTCAAAAATTTCCTTTTGATTTTAACAGTGGCAGTTTAGAAATGGGACACTGCCAGTTCTCAGGGGCATTTGATGTATTTGACTTGTGGCAGAAATGGGTGGCACAATAATGCCAATGGCATTAAAATAAAATACTGTACTTAGGAGCTCATTCTTAATCTAAATCTAATGGAAGAGTTACAGACTGTCACACTCAGTAGCAGAAAAGTATGTAACAAAGATAAATATGGAAGATTGTTCAAATTATTTGCCCGAGTATTATTTTTGTTTGTTTCTCCATCTACCATTCTGTCTGATTTTCTAATGTTTTCTCCTTATCTATCTCCCTATGCCTTTCCATAACATTGTCTGATTTATGCATTGTCCTCAAGTTCTCTTTCATCTTCATTCCTATTTCCCAGCTGATCTGTCGAATGGCTTCCCACACTCTAGAGCCTTCCTTATTCACCTATCTAACTATCTGTCTCTGATGTCAGATTTTGTACATCAAGCACTGGGATTAAATGGAAACAGCAATTTGTTTTCCAGCATGAACGTTGCCATAGAGGTATTTGTCCATCTCGGTTCCAGTGAAGGTGGGAAATGATAGATGAAAAAATGAGAAATGAAAGAGAAAAGACATCTCCAAATTGAACACTGACCAATAACAAAACTATTTCATGATACCCTCTATAATATTATATATAGAAACACTACAGAACAGATAAAGAGCATCAACCCCAGACCCATCCTTCTACTATATCCCTGTAACCTTGCATTTCCTATGGTTAATTGTAGATTGTCGGAAAACCCCATCTGGTTCACTAATGTCCTTTAGGGAAGGAAACTGCCATCTTTACCTGGTCTGGTCTACATGTGATTCCAGACCCACTGCAATGTGGTTGACTCTTATCTACCCTCTGGGTAATTAGGAATGGGCAATAAATGCTGCCTAGCCAGTGACACCCTCATCCCTTGAATGAATAAAGAAAATAAAATAATCCAGCTAGTCTGCACATCCCTGGACACTACAGGCAACCTGCACATTTTATATTTGTGAAGGCATTGAATGCTTTTAAGAAGGAGATAGATGTAGTTCTTAAGGCTAAGGGGATCAAAGGGTATGGGACAAAAGTGGGAACAGGGTATTGAATTGGATGATTAGTTATGATCACATTGAATGGTGGAGCAGGCTTGAAGGGCCAAATGGCGTACTCCTGTACCTATTTTCTACATTTAGATGCTTCAGACTTTAAACAACAAAAGATTCAACAAGGCCATTCCACAATCCTTCATGTGTTTTAGTACCAAATTCCTGAAGAGATTTATAGATCAACAGCCTGACCATTACAATATGGTGCACACATTCCTTTAACCATTTTCTGGGACCCAATCACTAGTTAATTGCTGCATGACAAAAATAAACAGTTTGATACTGATTCTGGGTGAACAGAAAGGTAGGGGAGTGATTGTACATTGAGGGATAAAGACAAAGTCATCAGGAAGATTGTGGGTTGGTGATCATAAGGGTAGTTCATGAGTCTGTGGTGAGGATGGACAGAGATTATGGATTGAGGGCGACAGTGATGAAGAGTTGGGGAGGAAATGACAGGTTATTGGAGACGGTGGATCAGAAGTGTAACTGTGGGTCAGCAGGAAAGTATGGGGTCAGGGTAGGGAGGTTGTGTGGAGATTGTGGGGAGTTCATGGGTTGTAGGTTTGAAGTAATTGAGGGAGGAAGGTGGAAATCACAAACAATCCTGAACAAACCCCTGAAATCTGTTCCTTCTCATAACCCTTCAGTTGCTGAGTTTCCCAAGGCCTGGAAAATTTGACCTGCAGTTGTTAAATCTTAATGGCTGCTAAAGATCAGAGGTGTGTAGCCCATTAACAGTTTTAGGCAATGGACCTATCTCTCAAAACAACTTGGAGCTGGTCTTTTACAGACCACTTCAATTATTGCTAATGTCCAGATAGTTCACGCTCTTCCAGATTCCAATGTGTTGATTTTATAATCTACTCAAGGGCGCACAATTGTAGTTTTTTGGCAGATAGCTACCTTCACTAAGCTGCAACTACCCCTGAGCTCCAGTATTTCTCAGCTGCTCCAAGCAACTAATGTGGGCTCCCTTCACCTCTATTTTCAGCTGCATATGATCATTAGATGTACATGTAAAATTAATCTATTTGACCTGTTGAGTCTGCTCTGACTCAATGAGATCATGGCCGATTGGCACTGAACTATCAATGCCTTTCATGTACACCTCCTGTTCTAATTGCTTGGAGTCTGCTACCAGAAGAATGTGTGCTGTCTAGCCCATATCTGCTTCAGCACTCTACCAGCTCTAAACAGCAACCAAGCTCTCTCAGTAAACATTCCCCAAGATAAATTGACACCAAAGAATGTGATTAAGTTGTGCACATATTCATGATGACATAGCCTGCTCCAGGCTCCTTAACATGACATTTGGGAGTCTGTGAAATGCTTTTCATCTGATTTAGCTCTAACTGCAAGATTTCCAGATATCACATCTCCAGCTGAGAAAGCCACCAGCTGTTTTTGCAGCTCCAGATCTTCAATTCTAATTCTATTAAACAAAATGAGTAGCACCTTCTTTAACTTTCAGCTGTTAACCTCTTAAAGCCACATAACCCTAACCTTTTTAAGTGCGCCAGACTTCAAAGGTGCTTCAAATGAATTTATCCTATTTTCTACTGTTGAACATTAACTCCAAAAACTAAAATTAGGACAAGAACTATGAAGTAGCTATGTCCTATTACAATCTGGAGTGAACTCACATGAGTGAAATGAACACTTCTCTCTTTATATGTGATAGTGAAGATTAACACTCTTACTCATTGAGACCCATGTTTGGCGCCAACAAATGGTACTAAGTTCATGAGTTAAGTGAACAAACAGTCGACAGCTGTGACACAGACATACTTTCTCTGCACTCCCCAAAATGCTGAGTGAGAATGATGTAACTTGTTTTTGTCTTGAATACAGCTGCTCACCACCCATACAACATAAAAAATCAGTCAGGTTTCACTTGTCAAGCTGGCAAGGAACTTTAAAAAACTCAGCCTTACAACTGGTGACGTCGAGTCGCATGCTGATTACCCCAGTGTTGGAGAATTACCATTATAAGTCTATCAGATGAAAGCTCCCCCGCATAAAGATGTCCATCAGAAGTCTGCTGCTAATGGTGGCAACTGCCCTTCATTTGAAAGATTCAGAAAAGGCTGTTACCATCCTTGGGATAAAGAGCTGTCCCTGATGTGTGATTAGGAGACCTTCACACGTCTGAAAGAATAAGTACCCCACTGTGTGGGTGATATAGAACACCTCTGCCAGCCAGCTGTCTGACAGGGAAAAACAGCCATCTCTAGCAATACTCTTAGATGTCAGCATTTGTAAGTAAGTCCTACCCTCCAATTCACTGCTTAATTAACATCAGTATCCATCAAAATCTGAGCCAAAGTATAAACTCAAACTGATGGACATCTGTCTATTATGACAATAAAATGTTAAAAAATTCAACACAGGTAACAATCTATTTTGTCACAAGCATCTAAAACTTCCCAATTAATTTTGTGATATCCAATATAAGATTTATCCATTTTATTTATTTAAATTCAGTTTTGGCTATGGCTATGGTTTTATTTTCTGTGTACTCCTGAAATGTGAGAAAAGTCTAATATCAACATTTTCCTTAATGATCTATGTCAAATGCTCCAATGTAAATCTGTACACGCCCTGACTTCACACAGTTTCAGAAGAGTTTATTTAAAATGAACTTTGAGATCAGGACTAAAGCCGATGGCTTACTTCATTTGCAGGTGATCCAAAAAAGGTGCACTGGATGCAACTCTCATCTCAAAACCATCTTACACTGAAATGAGTGGGGATTTTCAAGAAACAGAAGTTGACATATTTGTAGTATTATAAACACTCCCGAATTTCCTCTGGTGCTCGCCAAAGCAGCTGCTGTAATTTGGATGGAAAGTCAATGGGCACTCTGCTTAAAAGTACATTGAGAATTTCTAATGACTAGAGCAGGAGGACTAAGCAGTAGATCAGTATCATTTTGAAGCAGACTGGGAGGAACTTGCAGTGTCAGTATCATTTTGAAGCAGACGAGGAGCGTGCAGTGTCAGTATCACTGTGAAGCAGACTAGGAGGAGCGTGCAGTGTCAGTAACACTGTGAAGCAGACTAGGAGGAGCGTGCAGTGTCAGTATCACTGTGAAGCAGACTAGGAGGAGTGTGCAGTGTCAGTATCACTGTGAAGCAGACTA
>NC_063332.1:124820428-124857469 GCF_021869965.1 Rhincodon typus | reverse complement strand
AGCAGACTAGGAGGAACGGGCAGTGTCAGTATCACTGTGGAACAGACAAGGAGGAGCGTGCAGTGTCAGTATCACTGTGAAGCAGATTGGGAAGAATGCGCAATGTCTATAATTTGATATTTAAATCATGTCACATCTGAGAAGACATTTTTCACAACATTTCTTCAAGGGTCTATGATAATTCTTGACCCTTATGTGGCCAACATGATTCCCTTGCATTATCTAGTGAATTGCCTTTCACCTGATAACAAACTGGCTACCTTGCAAAATCTAGGCCAGAGTTAAGGAACTCCTTTCCTGGGAACCCCATCCACATTGTAAACTCCTCCCGATGTGTGGAATCATGTTTTGGGAGGATCCCAGACAAGTGAAGTGGAAGACAAATGCATAGTTCAAATCCGGATCCTGGCCTACCTCACTTCATTATCCATCTACCACAAGTTTGGCCAAATTACTCTGAGATTACCCAAGAAAATGTATAGATTTTCACAGCCATAAAATTTGTAAAAACAGGCTATTTCAGCCATCAGGACTATCAATTCCACCAGTCAGCACAATCACTGACAATAGATAGCAGACTTTTATAACTAAACTCTGTGAGTTAAGAAAAAATGCTTTTGCATCTCTTGCTTTGAAGTCCAGGTTAAATTTCAGTTTAGCACTTTCAGTATCAATTATGATACTTGCTGGAAAAACTTACATAGAAATAAAAATCTCAAGAATTCAGGAAAAAAAGACAATTGCTTCAATTATTGCTCGGATACACTGTATAGGGTGCTATATTTCAGAACATTCAATGTTTTCACACACAATAATGGAAATTATATCTCCAAATAAATAATATGAATCTCACCAATAAAATCGCTCCTTTGTCACTCGTTCCTGCAGTAATTCCCATTTCTTGCCAAGATCAGCAGAAAAATAAAGCTAGAAACAAAGAAAAAACAGATATGTTATCTGGTTTCAGCAGAATAGCTGCATAACAATACATGCTGGTACTGTAGATTACATATTGATAAATGACATTAATATGTCCTTTGACACCTGAGAACTCCTCTTTGTCATCGCGCACCACTATTAGCTTCAGTCTTTAATCTACATGCTGGCATTGTCGACAGACCCTTCCCAAGGAAAACACTTAAAGCTTCTTTATCACACGAGGAAAAGCATCTGGCATTATCACTGGTGTCATATTCAATGTATTCCACAGCGTCATTGACAAAGTTAAACTCAGACAGGTGAATGGCACAGATGGTGGTAAATTCGAGCTTATTCTGTGATCCTGAATACATGGGGGATGTACCTGTAGGAAGTGACAGATGTGCACACACTATTTCTCATAATGTAATCCTCAATGGATGCATGGTTTCGGTGAATCACCCAGAATTATCTTCACAGAATTATCATTTCCACTTAGGTCCAAAAAAATATATTCTTGATGGTGTTTCTTTGTCCTCTGACAGCACCTTGTAGCTTAACTCTTCAAATATCACAAATGAATTTTGTTACTTTCAAGTCAAGTGGATTCTTCAGACGAGACTGATTTGCAGGCCTGACTTTTTTAGCAACAGTGTTTAAAATTAATTTGATCCCCTTTAAAAAATGAACATGGTGAAGAAAGAAAAAGATGACAAGCTTAAAATGTATTTTCTCATTTGTATCTAATATTGGAAATGTAAGCTATGAATGATAAGTGAAAAAAATGTCAGCCAAACAGGAAAACATAATAAAGGGGAGAAATCAGGATGGTATGACAAACAGAATTTTAACTCATTGGGGTTAAAATTCAAGACAGCAAAATATTTTTCACTTCCCTGTACTTGCAGAATTGCTCCAGAACGCATTATAGATTTGGTCCAAACACAAACAAAGGGCTACATTTTTGAAGGTGAGGTGAGGATGGCTTCCCTCGATATTAAAGCAGCTTTTGACTCAGCGTGGCATCAGCAAAATTGATGAATCAGGGGAGAAATTTTCCACTGATGGAAGTCATATCAAGCACAAAGGAAAAGGCTTTGGATTGTTGGAGGCCAAACATTTCAGGCACAGATATTCCTCAGGGTAGTGCTACAGTCCAAGCCATTTTCAGTTGCTTCATTAATCTTCCTGCATCATGAGGCCAGAAATTGGGTTGTTTGCTGTCGATTGCACAGTCTTCAGTTCTAACTGCAACTTTTTAGAGACTGAGGCGGTCCATGCTCACACACAGAAAAGGTCTGGACTTCCAACGGTATTATAATTGTGGAATAACCTGAAATCAAAACTCTACAGGTTAGCTCGATCATCCATACAAGTACTATGTCTAAAAAAAGAGATCAGAGGCTGGGTATTCTGTGGATATGACTTCACCTCGTGATTCCCCGAAGCCTTTCAAAGAACTAGAATGTGCAGGTCAGGAGTGTTATGGAATAACTCACCATTTGTCTAGATGGATGCAGCTATGACAAAACTCAAGGAGTTAAACACCATCCAGGACAAAGCTGCAACCTTGACTGGCAGCCCATCTGCCACTTTAAACACTGACCCTCTCCACCACTTGTACATAGCGCACACCAACTACAAGGCGCACTACAGTAACTCACCAAGACACCTACAACACCACCTTCTAAACGTACAACCTCTGCCATCCAGAGCAACAAGGTCAGCAGATGTATGAAAACACTTACACATGCCAGGTCCCCTCCAAATCACATACCATCCTGACTTGCAAATGTATCATTACTCCTTCATTGTCACCAGGTCAAAATCTTGGAACTCCCTCTCTAACAGCACTGTGGATGTATCTATATCAGATGGACAGCAAAGGTTCATCATTATCTTCTCATAGGCAACAGGTAATAAAACAAATTGCAGCCTTGCTAATGAAGCTCACATTCCAGATATGAATTTTAAAAAAGTTTTTAGAACAGAGAAAAGAGAGAAGATGAGGACATTGATGGATCAGGTTACAGAAGAAGGGTAACAACAAAGGCCAACAAAATATTTAGCTCAATATGATGCTGGCAAAAAGATTGCAATCAGCATGAAGTGTGCAAGAGGCCAGCACCACAAGGTTTCATGCAAAGCTGGGAAATCATTCTTTCCAGCCTGGTGAGGTGGTCAACTCTATTTACATAGTCTGTCCCCAAAATCCCCCAGATTTACCCTGAAGAAGTCAATCACATTGGCCAATCAATCAGAGAAAGGCCAGCCATGTATATGAGGGAAAGAGACAGAGAAAGAGACAAAAAAATCAATCACAGCTTCTGTCTCTCCCATGCTCTTTACTCCACCTTGTCCAATCACAGGTTCTCTCTCACTCTTGCTATTCCTCAAAAGACATTAATATGTGTCCATGATCTGTGGTATTGAGCTGGCATATCTTGCTAAAACATCAAGCAATCTTACAGACCAAACTGGAATACACTGATGGTTCCACTTCAGATAGACTCCAGAAATACAATTGAAGTAATAGATACTTCCAAAGAGGTTAGAGACAAAAAAAACACTGCAGATGCTGGAATCCAAGGTGGACAAACAGGAAGCTTGAAAAACACAGCAAGCCAGGCAGCATTTGGAAGGGAAGGAGAAGTCAATATTTCAGGTATTACCCTTTTTCAGGACTGGATATGGGGCTAGAGGGAGCTGCAGATAAACAGAGGGGTGGAGGACAGCAGAATGTTGGTGATAGGTGGACACCAGTAGTGGGTATGACCTGGTAGGTCAATGGGAGTGTTGAATTCGGTTGGTAGCTGGAATGGAAGGGAGGAGGTGGTAGGTGGAATGAAAAGGAGGAGGCAGGGTTGGAAAGGGAGCCGGGGGATGGGTGGGAAGGTTATTTGAAATTAGAGAACTCAATGTTAAGTCGTCCAGGCTGTAGGGTGCCCAGGCAGAAGGTAAGGTGTTGTTCCTCAAATTTGAGTTCTGATTTACTGTGACACTGGAAGAGGCCGATAATGGACATGTCGGACGGGGATTCAGGCAGGGAGTTGAAATGGGTGGTGACCAGGAGGTTAGGCTGGCCATTTCGGGCTGTGCGACGATGCTTGGCGAGATGGTAACCTAGTCTGCATTTGGTCTCACCGATGTAGGGAAGACCACATCGGGAGCACCGGATGCAGTAGACTAGGTTGGAGGAGATGCAGGTGTAGCTCTGTCTCACCTGGAAGGGCTGTTTAGGGCTCTGGATGGAGGTGAGGGAGGTGGTGTGTGGTCGGGTGTTGCATCTTTTACTGTTACAGGAGAAGTTACCGGGCGGGTTTTCAGTGGTTGGTGGGGAGTGTGGCGTGAACTAAGGCATGGCGAAGGGAATGGTCGTTACGGAAGGCAGACAGGGATGGGGAGTGGAAGATGTTCTATCGTTTGAGGACGATATGTTGGATGCGGAGACTGGTGGGGTGGAAAGTGAGGACAGGGGTTCATTATCTTTATGTTTGGAGGGGTTTTAGAGCTGAGGAGCAGGGAATGGAGGAGGCATGGTGGAGAGCTGTCTGGATGACAGAGGGGGGAAAAGAACGTTGTCTGAAACAGGAAGACATCCAGGATGCTTGGGAGTGGAACGTCTCCTCATCAGAGCAGAAGTGACAGAGGTTGAGGAATTGGGAAAACAGGATGGAGTTTTTTGCAGGATACAGGGTGGGAGGAGGTGTAGTCTCGGTAGCTGTGGGAATCTGTGGGTTTATAGTAAATGTCAGTCTGTAAACTGTCACTGGAAATGGAAACAGTGACTACAAGAAAGGGGAGGGAGGTGTCTGAGATTGACCAAGTGAATTTGAGGGCGGGGTGGAATCTGTTAGTGAAGTCAATGAACTGTTCCAGTTCAGCCTGGGTACAGGTTGCAGCACTGATGCAGTTATCAACGTAACGGCTGAAGAGTTGGGGAACAGTACTGGTGTATGTACTGAAGAGGGACTGTTTGATATAACCGACAAAGAGGCAGGCATAGCTGGGCCGATGCAAGTGGCCATGGCCACTTCCTGGATTTGGAGAAAGTGGGAAGAATTGAGGAAAAGTTATTGAGGGTGAGGACTAATTTGGCGAGGCAGAGGAGGGTATTGGTGGGGTGGGTTGGGGAACTGGATGGGTCTGTTGGAGAGGGAAAAACTGAGGGCCTGCAGGCTATCCACGTGGGGTAGGGACGTGTTCAGGGATTGCATATCCATAATAAAGATGAAGTGCTGGGGGCCAGGAAACTGGAAGTTTCTGAAGAGTTGGAGGGCATGGTTTGTGTCACAGATGTAGGCAGGGAGTGCCTGGGCCAAGGGGGAGGGAATGGAGTTGAGGTAGGAAGAGATGAGTTCGGTGGGGCAGGAGACAATGGGTCAGCTGGCATAGTTGGGCTTGTGGATCTTGGGGAGCAGGTAGAACTGGGCAGTGCAGGACTGGGAGTCTATAAGGCTGGCGGCGGTGGAGGGGAGATCACCAGAGGTGATGAAGTCATGGACAGTGTGGGAGATGGTGACTTGACGGGCCATGGTGGGGTCATGGTTAAGGGGGAGGTAGGACGTGGTGTCAGAGAGTTGGCATTCCGCCTCTGCAATATAGAGGTCTATCCTCCAGACTACCATACCACCGCCCCGTCTTTGTCAGCGGGTTTGATAGTGAAAAGGGGATTGGTGTGGAAAATGTGCAGCACTGCACATTCAGAGGAGGGTGAGGTTGGAGTGGGTGAGGGGGGGGTGGATAAATCAAGGTGGTTGATGTCATGTTGACAGTTCGCAATGAAGAGGTCCAGGGCGGGTAAGAGGCTCTGAAGGGGTATCCAAGTGGAAGAGGAAGGTTGGAGGTGGGAGAAGGGGTCCCCAGAGGGTGGCTGGGAGTCTTTATTGAAGAAAAAGGCATGGAGGTGGAGGCAGCAGAGGAAGAGCTCTATGTTGTGGCGGGCACAGAACATGATGGGGGTGGAGGGGCACGAACGTGACAACTTTACTGAGGATAGACCGTTTAACCTCAGAGAGTTCAAGGTTGGGGGGGATGATGAATATGCAGCAAGGTTCATATGGAGCAGAGACAGAGGTTGAAAGTGAGTTCCTGTGGGCCCCAGTCAATGGTTGTGGAGGCTCGGGTGCTGGACTGGAGCTGGAAGTGATGACTGACTGGAGAGGCCTGGTGCTGGATGAGGTCTGCAGGTGCAAAATGGTGGCTGCAGCATGAGGGGCCTGCAGGTGGCCAGAAATAGGGTGTGAATTTTGTCTAGTGAGTGGGTTCTCTGACTGGAGGTCACTGAATCCAGCCCTAAGAAAAGGCAGGGATGGTTTGATAGAAATGACGGGGAAATCCAAGGTCTGCTGGCAACAAAAATGTCAGTACATCAGTGTCACTTAGCTCAGACAGCCAGAAAGAGGTAGAGACTGACTACCATCAAGTATGTAACAATCTTCAACTTAAACTGAGGAACCTTCCAAATAACTGGTGTATCACACTTGGAAGAAAAGTCTCAACTGTACATTGATACTGGTACTACAACAAGCTTCTACAAAGCTCTAAAATCTCTATATGATTCAAAAAAATCAAATACAAAATGCATACAGAACGCTGAAGGTCAGGAGTGAGTCTGGCATTAGTGGTTGGAACACTGTGAACTACCCATCAGTGCTAAATGCACAGAGCATGATCCTGCAGCCAACCACTTCCAAACATAAAACTGTCAAAAAAGAACTGCTGACAGCATAACTCCGAAGGAAGCTGAGGCCGCAACAGCCTGACGAAGAGTACAAAATTCTTTGTGTCGATGGAATTCCAAACCTTGAAGCATAGTAGCCCTGCCATCAAGACCAAGTCTGAGAGAAGACTGAGGGAAAATGGCAGTGCTTGGACCCGAAGTTGTGCACCAGTTGGAAGCTGCTCAGGTGTGCAGTGAGGACACTGAAGATAGGCTGAGACAAGGGGATAGTATAAGGTTGACTACTGAATGTTGCATGCAATATGGGCCTATTTCATTTATAAATTTGGTTTGGAATTGTTTTTATAGTGTCTTTTATTTTTGCATTATGGCAAACAGGATGATGAGACAGTCAGTGACTGAGGGAAGACAAGGAGAATGAGCCTGTGGCTGAATGGAAAATTGGGTTACAATTAGCAGCATTACACTCTAATGAGTTTTTCATATGCATATTTCATATTCCCTCACAATGGCAAGACTGTACAGCATGCAGCATATCACCATGAATAATGAGATCCACTCAACTGAGTTCTGCAGGCTTCCAGCCATTGGTACTATTGCATTAGCATATCAATTATTGTAGTGATTGGAACGAGGTGGATCTTGTTGACTACGAGATCCTTGATTGGGATTGTTAACCTGGGCCAATCAGGAAAGCCCTGGAAGACCAATATTAACAGGAGATTCGCAGAGCTGTGGTAGATGTCTGATTCGCAGCCACCACCATTCAACACCTGAAAACGGCAGTGTGTACCAGTTGGAGGATGCTCAGGTGTGCGGTGGGATCCTGTCTGTGTGTACCCCTGCTTGGATGGAATTTCACACCGGCCCCAGGATCCCGTACCTCCCCCAGGAGCCTGAGCTACCTCTGGAATTTTATTTTGATGTCCTTTAAGGATGTAAAACGGCGGGTGCTGTACAGACTGGTGCTGCACACCATCCACCTCTTCTCCTTTATCCACCGCCCAAACACACCTTGGCATGCCCATTTGTCACCAGGCAGTGAGCATCCCCAGTGGAGGGCTCTCTATGCGGGGGTCCTCCCTCTTTCCCTCAGGGATCTGGCGTGGAGAGTGTTGTACACGTAACAGCAGTTTGCAGTGGTTCATGGGCTCCCAGCCCAACAGCCTGTTTTGTGGTGCTATGGAATCTGAAGACCACATATATATTGGGTGTGGGTGCTTGCACTCCCTTGTCAGTTACCTCAAAGACCTCCTTTTGTGTTTTTGGTTGCACCTCAGCCCCACACTCCTGAGCTTTGGGTATCCGATGCAGAGGAGAGCAGGCAGGTCAGAGGATCTCCTCATGGGTCTGCTCCTAGGCCTGGCCAAGCTGGCCATTAATAGGCCCAGGCAGTGGGCCATGGAGGGGGTCATTATGGCTGACTGCCTGCCCCTTTTCTGTGGCTACACGTGGGCCTGGGTGTCCCTAGAAAAGGAGCACGTGGTGTGCACCGATGCTCTCGATGCCTTTTGGAAAAGGTAGACACTGTGGAGTGTGAGGTGCTTTATCTCCCCCTCCAATTCCATTTTAATTTGATCCCTACCCTCCCCCTCACTTTTTCATTCACATGGGCATTGCCCCCAGAAGGGCTCTGCTTGCTACTGGTTCTTTGGTCACATGCGTGTGTATCCTGGAGTGGACTATCAATAAAGTTATTTACACATCTGGTGTTTTTACTGTGACTCGCACCTACACACACACACACAAGCAAAAAAAGAGAAATAAAATATATAAACAGGAGATTAGATTCTCCTCAGTTCAGCGGACTTGGTGACAGGATACAGGCCTCTGTGCAGTATTTGTTATCATTCTTTTTCCGATGGCATGGGTCTCATTCTATGCATTTAGTGACCACTTGTGCATTGCAAATGATAATAATGAGCTATATTATCACAGAATAGCCCTTGTTGCCTTTGCTTTGCCATGTGATTAAAATGCAGTGGCCCAACGTATATTCACAATATGAAGACATTGTCATGACTGCTGTGAGAATGCCAGGCAGTGACCACATGATGTGCTGCCTATGGGTTTCACAACAGCTGGAGTTTGAGGGAGTAATATCTCACTTGGCTCTGATACATGGTAGAGTTGCCATGTGCAGGCAGTTAATGGAACCCAGCAACTCGGGTGAACGGGCAAATCTCATGAAATTGCAAGCTGGTTCTTTCTGCTTCTCTCTGGTAAAAGGAAATAACATTATTTTAGGTCTGACTGAATAGACAGCCTCATGGTGTTGCTTATCAATGGTGAATGGCAACCCTGTGATAAATTGCTAATATCATCAGCAACCTAGAAGAAACAAATTTGAATAGTCACAATCATCTTCAAAGTCATTGGCACGGCTGTACTTGCCCTCCACTGAGATTGAAGTCATGGCTACAGTAGTTGACAGATTTTTGCAAGAACTCTCTACTGAACTGCAGAGATCTCAAACATTGTTTCTCATTGCAGTTCAAGTAAGAAAATTGTTCCCTGAGCTCTCTGGGTCAATAAAGCTCTCTCTATTTCCTGCCGCCCCCCCGCCGCCTCATCCTCCTTCCTCTTCTGGCATTAATCTATCTCTCTCAAACACACACACACAAAATAGTGGGCTTTGATGATCACTATGAGCAATGTATTGGACAGTTTTGCTGGGTTAGTAACAGGCAACTCAAGTTTCCTATAATGCACACTGTGATAATGTTTATCCAGTGCTTAAAGGAAAGATAGAAGTGTTGCTGTGAAGAGAGGAATGTGCAAAGACGTGACTATGTCATCAAATCTCAATGACATCTGCTGCTGAGAAAATGATGTTTGTTTATAACTTAAAAAGAAACAAAAGTAAACACATTAGTCTTTGGTACAAAATGAACCTATGGTACCTGCTGCTACAGAAGCTGTCTCGAGTGACAATAATTAGGCAGAATTTGCAGAAAAGGCTGTTAACTGTGCTAGAACTAGGCTATAACCTGACAACACACAAACCAATATCTCTGTGGGTTAGTTTCAAACACAGCAGGAGAGCAAAAATATAAAGATCCCATGCAGCGGTGGGACTCAAAAGACTATAGAATCTTCTGGCTATGTACCGGATAAAATTTGCCACTTTTCTAAGTTTGGACTGAATTCCCAGCTCGAGTACCGGGAGTTACGTTTGCCAACTCTGGCTGAACACATTTTTGGGTTTCATCACATAACTTTTTGTCTTCAGTTACCATCTGTCATCTTCCCAGTATTGGTCACCAGGTCCTTTGTCCTCGCAGGTCACCATCTTCTCTTGCCAAGTGGAAATAGACCCTTCATTTCTCAATTGGATACTTCTTGATACCAAACAGCTATTTTCTCTATTTTCAATACTTAATAGTCACAAAGCAAAAGTATATAAAGAACATTAGATTTTTTTAAAATGTTGGCAGCAGTGTCCTAGAGATTAAGCTTAATTCCTGAACACTCCAGAACAACTCTAAATGGGTAACAACCCCAGTAAGAGTTTGCATTGTTTTTGCACCGTAGCACAACTGATTTATCATACGTGCACACTTACCCAGCCCTCCTTGCTGTACACAAGTAACTTATCTTCCTCTTTCGGGTGAAAAACCAGTGTCTCGAGAGAGAAGGAAATCTGCTGTTTTTGAAAGTTGGCTCCCTCATCTGTGCTCACGAAAAGACTCTGATCACGATCATTCATTGATGAGCTGACAAGGATTACCTTAAATTTAGAAAAAAGAGAAACCTGGTCATTTTTTTGTATCAATAAAAATTGTCTCTTCAGTAAAGAGTTAATTTTCCAACTTTGTAGTATTCTATCAATGGGGAGCCTCAGCACTGCAACTGCATTTTGGAAGGTAGGAATATACCATGCGTGTGTTTCCAACCATTAATGCCAGCAAATCATTTGTAACAGAACATCTGACTTTCTGATATATGTCACCAGAGGATAAGGTTTTACAACAGTCAAAATGCTGCCCTATGCAGCATTCTAACATGGTGCTTTGCAGTGTAGTCGAGGCCTTTATGTATTAAGAGAATGTTAGAAGGCAAGGAATATGGGACGAAAACAAGAAAAACTTGTATATGGATCATGCTGTTAACTTAGCAAAAATGTCCCAAAATGTAATTTGGGAGCAATTATCAAACTAAACAGGTGTACAAAGGCTTGGTCAAAGGGGTAGTTTTTAACATACTCCTTAAAGGAGAAGGTAGAGGTTGTTTAGCAGAGAGATTTAAGTAAGGAATGCTGGAGCTTAGGGTTCGGACAGTTAAAGGCATGCCCACCAATAGTGGGGAAAAGAAAATCCAGGATGTACAGGAAGCCAGAATTCAGGAATACACATATCTCAAAGAGGTTGAGGTTTTGAAAGCAAGAATGAACATTTTAAAATCAGGTGGGAGCCCTGTAAATCAGCAAATGAAGGGGATGATGTGTGAATAGGACTTGGTGCAAGGTTATAAATTGGTATCAGAGTTTTGGTGAGTTTAAGATCACAGGTAGTGGGGGGGATTCCTGACAGGCATGTGTTAGAACAGGCAAGTCTAAAGCTAACACTGACTTAAGTTTGTGGCGTCACTTCTCTATTTTGCGCATCTACTTGAGTCAATAAATACTTGAGATAAAAGAACAGCCTGCAGATCCATTCTTAGATTTACGTCAAAGCAATTCCAAAACTAGTACTAGCAACTCACTTTCTGCTCAATTATAACCCATTCTAAACTCATTCTTTCCCAGCCTACATGGAAACTATGTTGACACAGTACTCATTAAATTCTAATATAAGGACAGCTAAAATTTGGTACTCAGCGTGAGGCTTGATCTTGTAGTCCTCCATAGACAGCAATCAGAAGGTTAGTGAAAAAAAAACAAGAGATACCACAAATGCATATTGTTGCTGGCAATGGGTATGTGTAAAATTAATAGGCCAGGATTGAGATCATCTTTCATTGGGGCAACATCACCTCATTCTCGATGCTCTCCCAAAACTGAATAGTTCACTATCTAGGGTCAGACACTGATGAAGAATGTGAGGGTGACATCATATCTCAGCAAAAGGCAGCATCTTAAATGCAGGATGAGCACATCCAAGTTAAATGTAATATCCTGAAATTTCATTGAAGTCCTCCCAATCTCCCTCCACAAATACAGTGGAAGATTTTATCAATCTTCTTCCAAAGTGACAGCAAGAGACTTGAACAATCTATGTAGAAATTTCAGACAATTTCATTTATGACAGACTATAACCGAAGTTTAAAAATTTCAAAACGTCAGAGAGCTCGATTAGGTTTAATAATACCAAACAGATTTTTCCCAGTTTCCAGCTTTTAATATCAGACAATAAGATTTACCTAAAAATTCAAAACTAAATTTGTAATGATTTGAATATATTGCAAAAAGACCACTCTACTTTCTACAGATGTCCCACAGCACAGAGTGTTATTGAAATTCATGTCTTCCCATCTGTGCTGCAATGCCTTAGGTATTTCTCTGTACGTCTGCTGTGAGAGCATTTTTTTTGACGCCGATCAGAAGCACTCACACCTGAAGTACAACTTACAATTAAACAAACAGCTTTGACAGTATTCTAATGCGTTAGTTCAGGTTATTAAAAGCACGCATTGTAACCTACACACGGAAAGAGCCTCAGGTTGTCTGTTATATTAATCTTATCCATAAATCATTCATCTGAGACAATGCCCTTTAAACAAAAGCAAATAGAAACATGCTTTGTAAAAGTGCAGCTATCCATATGGAATACTAATTCTTGAAATCGAACCAGTAATTTATTGTGCGTTAAGTAGCATACTGTGAAAAGTACAATTTGCTACCCAAGCTCTGAGGAATGTCTTTCACATTTTGAAGTCTGTGCAAATCCATCAGTTAATTTACATCAATTTCTCAGAGGGCTTCAGTCTGCACAAAATATGAAGGCTGCAAATAGACTTGAGTAAAGTTAGCAATGTAATTAACTTTAATGTATTTCAGCACCTCCAGATCTCTATAAACCTATGAATTACAGCCTGTTTGTTTCAATTATTTTGTTGAATTAGTTAACATCTTACTGAATATTTGCACAGGCCAGTAAAAATCCAAATTAGATTTGCTATCAGTAAGTAACATGAATTTTTACCAAGACATTTTCTTCCTCTGTTCTTCATGGATTGCACTTGTTACTATAAAGTGACTCAAGCAAAGTTGATCAGGTAGCTGTAACCGTCTCCAAAGATAATGATGGTAGTGAATAATTGACAGAGACAGGGAGGTGTCAGTTAAGCAGGCTTTTCCCTCTCTTTGGTCTGGCCTTATCACTTGCAGTTTGATTAAGAGGCAAAAATATACAATATCAAAGGCCAGTATGAAACAATCTGACATAAACCTCTCAATTTCTTTGTATACACTATTGAGGCTGGATGCTGTACCATGCAATGAACACATAAAATGATTATTTCCTGTGCTGATAGGAGCAGGCCACATACAATTAGCAAAAGGTTGAACCCATACCTGCCATTATTCAGCAGTCAGGCAAATGCATACCAATTTTGAGAGGGGATGTAAGACAAATTGGTGCCAGATGAAGCAGTTATGTTTAATCATAGAGAAGTCATCAGAGAATACCCTAAGCAAGATAATGATGAACTACAACCATAACAGTAACTTCTCCCCGTGGCAGGATATTGAAATTACAGCATTACAAGTTCACATTACCAATTTCCATTAAAACTGTAGAGACAGGAATGAATAATGGAAAATATGGGCATAAAGCAAATGCAGATGAATGGCTTTTAATATATGATAGCTGTTTATTTGAAGGCTGGCCTTTATCCAGTTTCAATTACTAGTCTGAACTTGCTTTATGCATTATGCTTATGGTATTCATCTGGCAGCTATACACTGGAAAAATCTGATTCCTGTCAAGTAAATCTTGATGATAAGTTTTTATTCATTAATTTTAAGCTTTTCTCAAGCTATCACTTTGTAACTGTTCTAACAGTGAAGTAATAAAATCAGCAAACAGCAAATTAGTGCTGATACATAACCCCAGCAGCACAGATGTGACATACTGACTGACACATTGTCGAACACATTCTAAATGGTTAACTTCAACAGAAGGAACCGATGCAAACGATTAATACTGTAAACACAAACACGGCGTCCCCAGCAACAAAGAAAAGTACACCAAAAGCTATCCTCAAAGAAAATAAAAACTTCAGAAACATCAAAATAGTCTTTGTTTTTGATACCAGTTTGTAGCATGTAAGGTAAGCTTCATGAATATATATTTAAGAATCTATATTGAGATAGACATTATTAACTGCTGGAAAGCTAAGAAAGAGAACAGATCAGTGATTAAGCTCAAGCCGGAAATATTTGGGACTGCAGTGTAATCCTTTATCACGTGGACATGTCCTAGTAGATATTACCCTTGACATGAGCCTCAAATAAGATTGTAGCATACAAGTAGAAAATGAAATGCTGGAAAAAGTAAAAATTTTAATATGTCTGACCAAGTCAAGCTTTGTACATTTCTATTAGAAGTCAGTATTCTATGGCAAGCACTGAAATTCTTAATTTTCACAATGTCAACTGATAAGCAGAACAACTACGAGTTTAAAAGGGAACAGCACTCTAGGATACTGTAGGAGAATTTGATCTTTGTTGAAATCTTGGGGTCAACAGGATTGGTGCAAATCCCTGCTCATACTAGTAACAGCTGCTGATTTATCTGCAATTTACATACATTGGCTGAGTGTATGTGTACTATGTCAGAGAGAATACTAGAATTGCCCTCTGATCCACATCAATCAGAAAGTTTCCTCTCAGATAGCTGTTAAACTTAATTATGCTTCCACAGTATATAGAACATTGTTAGACTGAAGTATAATTTGTACCAAAATCATCAAAAGCCTTCATATGCTTCTCTGAAATAGCTTTTCCTAAATAAAACACACAAGACACGTAGATTATATTTTTACATATATCATAACAATTCATTTCCACAATTGAATGTATAATCCTCTTTGACATTCATGTATAGAAACAAAAGACGCAAACATTTTGGTTAAAAAAAAACATTCTTTGCATGAATGCCCAGATTGAAGATCTTAGGTTCATTTGCAGAATTTAATCAATTAAAATGATTTCAAATACAGTTTCTGAGACAGAAACCCAGATCCATATTAAAATAGAATGATGAGGTCTTATGACAGACAAGTTTAAGCACATTCTACATATTATCCCTTATTCTGAAATGTGTACTTTATCCACACATTTATAAAACAGCTTACCTTTATATGGAGCCTTTGCAATAGAGTAGCACTCCAGAATATTTTAGAGAAATATACTCAAAACAGAATGGAAACACAGCCAAAAAAGGAGACTTCAAGATGGGTAAATATTAGTGCTGTCAAAGTAATAGATTTTAAGGATTGTTTTAAAGGAAAAGACGGAAGTGGAGAGGCAGCAGAATTCAAAAATGGAATTCTAGGGTGCAGGACAAAATCATCTTATGGCATGTTTGCCAATGAGGAGGAATAGAAAAAGGAAGATTCACAAAGGCCATAGCAGGGAAAAATAGACAATTTGGAAAAGAGTTGAATGTCGTAAATCTTGAGTATGTAACAAGGAGGGGTAGGAGTCAAGTCACAAATAGATTTAAACAAGAGGACAATATTTTTAAATTTAAGACATTCAGGGACCAAGATCTATTGTAGGTGAGTGAAGGAGAAGAATGATGAATTAATTAGATAGTGCCAGATAGGATGCAGATTGCAGAGTTTTATAACAGCCAACAGTTTTGGAATTTTCAAGCCTGGAGTAAACAAAGGTAAGGCATTTCGATGCTTGGCATTCAGTCCCTCCCCCTGCATTACAGCCAAATACATCCCACATCTTATTACTTTTGGCAGATCTACTGCAGCGTTTGACTTTTAAATACATGTTTTACAAAGCTGCAAAAACATTATAAACATCCAAGGTTAACCACACAAAATTTCATTAATTGAACTGGGTAATAGTAAATCAATATTTGAATTAAAAAGATTGCCACACTTTAAACTTTGTTTTCATTTCAATGGAAAAGCACATCATAGACTGGTGAGCACACAGCAGAAAGTTAGTCTACCACCTACAAGTTCCCCTCTACATCACATACCATCCTGACAAGGAACAATAGTGCTGTTCCTGCACAGTCACTGGGTCAAAATCCTGGACCTAACTTAACAGCACTATGGATGTTCCCACATGGCAAGTACCTTCTACAGGGCACTTAGGCTTGGCCAACAAATGCTAGACGAGGCAACGATACACTCATCCAGTGAACAAATATAAAATGACAAGCACAGGATCTTATTGACATTGCATGTAAAATTCAAATTGCCATTAATTTGCACAATTTCTACACTACATTTCTTTGAGCTATGATTAAACATTTTGCCCTTAAAATAAATCTTATAGCAATGTGTACAGTTACTTAAGGCAACTACGTAAGAGAATAAGTCTAACAAATCTGGTGGAATTTTTCGAAGAGATGATCAAGTGTTTGGATGACATTGGGCAGTTAATTTAGTTTATATGGATTCAGCAAAGTCTTTGACAAAATCCGACACGGGAAACTGATAAAGAAGGTGAAAGCTCATGGGATCCAGGGTAACTTGGTAAGTTTAATACGAGGTTAGCTTGATAATAGGAGAGAGTGCAGTGGTCGGAGGTTGTGTGACTGGAACCCAGTATGCAGTGGCACACCACTAGGATCAGTCTGGGTCCTTTATTGTTTGTGATATTCATAAACGAGGAGGACTGATAAATAAGTTTGTGGATGATACAAAGATTTGCCGGGTGGTTGACAGTGAGGAAGAAGGTGTTAGGTTACAAGAGGATATCAACAGATTGCTCAGATGGGCAGATCAGCTGCAGATGGAATTTCACCCTGATAAATGCTCAGTGATGGAAGAAAGAACAAGACAGGGAGTACTCTCAATGAATAGCAGCACAATAGGAAGCTCAGAGGATCTGTTATTTTATTATGTATTTACTTTTTTAAAACTTTTTGGCTTCTTTTCATTAGGTGCTAATATTTTCTTGGACTCTCCTTTTGCCATATTATTAGGTTTTCAGATTTCCTTTGTACTTTCTTACCCCAACGCTAACAGCTCAGTTCCCTACTCTACCAAATATTTGTTATAAACCTCCCTTTTATTTCATTATAATCTCTATATCATCAGTCACCTAAGGAGCTCTCACTTCGAATGTTCTTCCTTTACCTCTTGTACAAATACTGCAAATGCTATATCCATCTCCTGTTTGAAAGGCTCCCACTATTTAATTACTGTTTTGCCAATTTTTAAAAAGAATTTAATCCCTTTGAACAGATTCAGCTTTACCTTACCTCGTTGTCCTTCAGTAAAGTATTTTTATCCTTGATTGTTCATTGTCCTTTTCCACAACCAAGTTAAACCTAAAGATATTATGATCACTGTTCCCCAAATACTCTCCCACTTAAATATGCATCACTTGCACCACTTAATTCTCCATAACTGGTTCCAAATCCATAATATTGTAGGAAATTATTATAGTGATAGATACATTGGCTGTTTGGAGAATGCCACTAAAATAAAGGTGCGTATATAAATGCTAGACATGTATGCTTTTTAAAATGCTCAAATCCTTGCTGTGGAAAGGAAAAGACAGTACTCAGAAGTTGCAACTGGATGTAATTAGGAAGGCACAGGTCAGAGCAAATCACCCAGTTGGCATCAGAAGCAGGTTGGCGCAACACCATACTACAATCAGTTTAAATTGGAACAGATACTTCTTCAATTGTTCAAATTCAGTTTCCATGGGCCCTTGGTTAGAGCGTTTGGAGGAAACTGAGCAGCACTCAACTTGCAAAAGGAAGTTTGTATTCAGGACTATTACAATCCTTTCCATCACCGGATATGGGGCTGCTACTGAAGATTCTTCGAGGGACGGCAGGTAATTCAGTGTCTCTGGCCACTTACTTGTCCACAGATGCACAGAAAAAGTATTATTTTAAACAATTCAAGATTTTGCCATTTTTCCAGAATATTCTTCAACAACTATTAAGCATTAATGTCTTATTTTTGAAAGATACAGAAATTCATTTTAAAAATTATACATTTGAAAAAAAAAACTAATGGATTATCATTACAACATGAGAACATATGAAACAGCAGCAAAATGGACCATAGAGTTCCTCCAGCATATTCCTTGATTTAATATGACCAGGGCAGAATCTTTTGCCTCAATTCCACTTTCCTGCCCATCTCCCATATCCCTCGATTCCCAAGAGACCAAAACTTTGTCTCTCTCAGTTTATATATACTCAATTATGAAATATTCACAACTCCCTGGAGTACAAATTGCCAAATGCTCTCAATCTGCTGGGTGAAGCGATTTCTCCTCCTCACAGTCTTAAATCTGGACTCCTTATCCTAAGACTATGCGCTGTGTTCTAGATTTCCTGGCCAGGGGGAGCTAACTTTGTATCCATCCTGTCAAGTCCCTTCAAATTGGTTACTCAAAGCTGGCCTTTCAGATGGATTCAGATTTTTGCAGTAAAGTTATCACAAAACATATTACATCAACCACCAGGCCAAAGATCAGCAGAGATCAATAATCCAGAGCAAAGTCTTTATGAATGGAACAATCACAGTTTTCTGTCAGCACAAGAAGAAAGTATCTTCATTCAATTAACTGTGGTCAATGAATAGAAGATCTGATCATGAGCAAGCTACAAAGGGGATTTGTCTCAGTCATGAACACACATTGTAACATCTGCTTCCTGGACTCCAGGTGGGGGGAAAATTGTTATGGGCCATTATACAGCATAAATACCTCCCCCCATTAGCTCCACACCATTAGAAAATGGATTTTCTTCTCAGTAAAGTGTTCAATTTTCATTTGTTATCAGAGGGGGCTAGGAGAAAATAAACAATCCTACCCATGAGAATATAAAACCTACGCTCACAGCTCCCGGGACGTGAGTGTTTCTTCCTTCAGTAACTAACTCTGGCTGCAGTCATAAACATTTCTATGGTGTGTGGGGAAGCGGGACTAATTGCATGTTATCATCCACATGATTTGAGGAGAACAGCTTACTCATTAGTCTGAATTGTGTACGTTAGCATGTAATGTAGACCAAGTAAACTGGGGCACTTCGGTGACATGATGTGCCCCAGAAAATACAGCATCATAGCCCAAAGTTGTATCAAACAAGCAGCTGAATGAATTTACTTAAGTGCTTCCATCTGTTTCCAATAAAAGGGGGAAAAAAAATCAATAATTATTGGTTGAGTTGTTGGTAATGGGGTGCAGGCCAACTGTTTAGTAACATACAATATACAGCTGAGTTCCTGTTAAATGTTAATAACAGCCTTTAGTGTCAGAGAAAATCTTCTGCGAGTTGTAATTCATATTAGAAATGGGCATTGGAGTTCAACTGAGTTTATAGTGAGTCTACATTCAAAGTTGTCAAGTGGAGGGGATTTTAGCATTGCTGATCATAAAGGGTGGTCAAGATTCCAACTCTAATTTTAGAAGCAAAGGAAAAAATTGGGAAATCTGGAGTTCTTGGCCTGACCTTCAAGCTTTGGAAATGCAAATACCCTATAAAAGTATATTTATCTTTATGTGTGACAGGCAATAAATGAGGTTGGATTTTTAAACTAAGGACTGTGATTGACACCATAATTGCCACGAGGACATAGGCTCTTAGCACAGACCCATCAAAGACAAAGTTTCAAACATGCTGCGGATTCAAAAGCAATCCCATGGTTTGGATCTGGTCACTTTCAGACCTATCAGCGAGATTTTAATGTGGAAGAGTTGCAGACAGCGCACACTGAACAATAGTCAGTCTCCTTCACAAATTCACTGGAATCATGGGGTTAATGAGCAGAAAGTGATTAGAACCATTTTTCCCCTGATGCTGAATGAAAACAGAAAAAGAGAAAGATTTGTATCTGTATATCCCTTTCCGTCATATCAGTATGTGTCAAAGTGCTTCACAGTCAATGATGTACTTTTGGAACATCAACATGGAAGCGCAGCAACAACATTCCAAAAACAGCAACGAGATTATTCAAATACAGTCTGATTTTCAGTGATGGTGGTTGAGGAGCAAAGGTTGGGCAGGACAGCAGATAGAACTCCTCTAGTCACTTTCAACATAGTGCCACCGGGTCCTTTAAACCAACTGGAGTGAGCAGACATGGCCTCGTTTGATGTATCATTAAAAAAAATGGCATCTCTGACAGTGCAGCACTACCTTAGCATGACAGTGTATTTCGGCCTAGCATTTGTGTTTGAGTCTGGATTGGAACTTCAACTCTCCATCTGTTGACTCAGAGGTAAGAGTTCTCTTGAGCCACTGTTGTATGAAAGGTATCACAGAATCACAGCATTGTTCTCGGGCAGAAGGAGGTCATTCAGCTCATTGTGCCTGCACTGGTTCTCTGGCATTTTGATCAGTTAGTTTCAAAGCCTGCTTTTTCCTCATAACACTGCACATAACTTTGTCATAGAACTACTTTAAATAAGTTAGGCAATGATACTTCTTATTAGTCAAAATGAAAATGTCATACAGTTGTTTTGCAAGTCTGCCAGTATTCATTTTGGAGACAGGCACAATAACTTGCTTCATGCAGGAGCAGCTAATTCATTTTGACTTATTGGAAATTCTGAGCTGTGCTAAAATCAAAGTATGAAAGTTTCCAGTTGTAAGCTTGCTGCAAAATAAAATTATTCATGATACCAAAGTGGTGCCTCTCCCATTGACAGAAAATATTGGGAAATTACGGACAAACTCCCATAATTTTTCTCTTTATTAAGTTTCACGGAAAGTTGTGGGAAGATTGCTTGGAATTTCCTAATATGTTTGCAGTCACTTTGATTGGCTCCCCATTGCTTATATTAAGGACTAATCTTGTTTCACAACACAGTCATGTGTGTTGTACAGATGAAGTCAGAACAAATTGAGCTGCTTGGCCCAGACTGGACACTAGCAGCTGGGCTGTTGTTTCCTTGTGGAAGGCAAGGAATAGGAGTTCTTTTGCAATAAATGAGCTCTCATAATTTAATACATAAACCTTAAGAACTTTACATCCTACTTCCATAGTGGCAAAAGCACATAAAAGAGTTGTGGAGAAAGATTCCCCAATAAACCAATACCACACTTCTTGATCTTTATCATTTTGAACTTTTTCAAATGTTTTTGGGTCGTGTACCATGAAAAGTTTTGCGTAGCTCCTGACGTACATCTGGCTAAAGATTAGCTAAGGATGAGGTAAAATGTATATGAGAGTATTTGTTTATTGTAATTCACCTAGTTACTCTTCTGCTTTGCTTTTGCGCTTCTCTTTTCCCTGATTCCAAACTAACCCCCCAACACTTTCTCATGCCCATTCACATCTTTTTGGCTTTTCTCTGCACTTTAGGGCTTAAATAGCCTCGGATTTAAGTGTAGTGTTGCCACAGGATTGTGTAAGGGTCAGAACGTTAAACTAGTTTGGTTAAAGAATTGGTTAAGGTACACAAAAACAAAGAATTGAAATAAACACATTATTTTCAGCTTGACAGGCTGTTACTTTTGGATACCATAAGGAACACACTTGAAATTGAGTAGGTCTACAGGATCTTCAGGGGTTAGGTTATGAGACGAGATTACAGAACTCAGACCTGTTTTCTTTAGAATTTAGACGGTTAAAGGGTGATCTGATTGAAGTTTTCAAGGTACAAACAGTAAAAGACAGGGTAGGTAAAGATAAATTATTTCCACTGGTTGGGGATTCTACAACTTGGGGGCATCGTCTGAGAATTGGGACCAGGCCATTCAGGAGACATGTTAGGAAACACTTCTACACACAAAGGGTGGTAGAGGTTTGGAACCATCTTCCACAAATAGCGATGGATGCTGGATTAGTTCTTAATTTTAACTGGGACAAAGGCAGGTATATGGAGTTAGGCCACAGATCAGCCATGATATCACTGAACAGTGGAACAGGCTTGAGGGGCTGAATGGCCTATTCCTGTTCCTATGTTCCTAATTGCAGCTATTTACAGTCTAGATTAATGACTGAGATAAAGGGGCTGCAAGTAATATATCCAATTTTGCTAACGATACAATGTTAGGTAGGCAAGTAAGCCATGAAGAGGACATATGGAGTCTGCAAATGGATAGGGAGAGATAAAGTGAGTAGGCAAGAAGGTGGCAGATGGAGAGAGGTGTTAAATTATTCAGTTTGTAGGGAGAATAGAAAGCCATACAAATCATTGAGTCATTCAGTCATACAGCACAGAAACAGACCCTTCGGTCCAGCCAGTCTATCCCAAACATAATCCCAAACTAAATTGGTCCCACCTGTTTGCTCCTGGCTCATATCCATCTAAACCTTTCCTATTCATATGGCCATCCAAATGTCTTTTAAACGTTGTAATTGTACCCACATCCACCACTTCCGCAGGAAGTTCACTCCAAATGCGAAACACCCTCTGTGTAAAAAATTTGCCTCGTGTCCTTTATAAATCTCTCTCTTCTCACCTTAAAATGTGCCCCCAAGCTTGAAATTCCCGATGTTAGGGAAAATTATTTTTAAAGTCATGAGAAACCATCAAATGTTGGTGCCAAAGGGTTTTTGTGACCTTGTACATAAAACACAAAGTTAATGTGCAGATACAGCAAGCAATTAGAAAAACAAAACCTAGGTTGGCTTGTAGAGCTATAGTTTGGAAGCCAAGAGCAAGGAACGCTTGCTACAGTTGTACAGGGTTTTTTGGGGAGACCGCATCTAGAGGACTGTGCACAGTTTAGGTTGCTGCACTTAAGGAAGAATACACTTGCCCTTAGCAAGGGATACAACAACGATTCACTAAATCCCTTTCTGGCATGAGCGTGTCATCCAATGATAAGAATGACTAGAATAGGCCTACATAATTTTTGGAATTTAAAGGAATGACTTTGATGTTTTAGAAAGTCCTCAAATTAACTTTGACTAGCTTACATCTGTTTCCTGTTCTATTCCATCAATTTAATCTAAAGCAATAATTTAAGTCAATTTTTCTACATCATTACGATCTTAAACACTGCTATAAGATTATTCTTCAATCTGAAAAGTCCAGTCCACACAGTTCTAACTTAGAGCTGCAAAGCCACTCTCTCAGAATCTATGTTAGATGTGGTTCGGCTGAGAGTGATTTCACCTTGAGTCTGAAAGTGCATGTTCACAGCCCCATGCCAGAGGCCAGAGCACAGAACCCAGGCTGGCATTCCAGGGCAAAACATTGCCATCCCGACTTGAAACCAAATAGCATTCAACCTCACAAGTGGATGAAGAACATCATTGAGTCATTTAAGGAAGAGCAGGAGAATATTCTTGGGTGCTTGGAAAATATTTCTCCCTCAACCACCATTAAAATAAACTATCTGGTCATGATCACAATCCTGTCTATGGGCTCTTGCCGAAACTAAATTGTACATTTCACTTCAGTGTTTATAAAGAATGACCTGAGGTCATTAAAGACGGACTTTCTGTCTTGTCTCTGCACTGCCTGGATTGATCAATTGTTTCATTACATATTAACTAAAATTGAATGCAGTCTGTGATGCTACATGAGGGCTATTATGGCAATGTGGTAGGGTCCATACCTCCGAGTCAGAAGGTACAGGTTCAAGTCCCAACTGCTCCAGAAATGTCATCATGGGTTGATTAAAATAATTATAAGGTGTTACACAACCAGATCATAACTTCTTCTGATTCATACTCTATTCTTTCAGTTAGGTAGTTCAATATCCATTTGGTTTTGCTATTTGGCGCTCTGCTTTATTCTTTTAGGTGACTCTCAGATTCTCCCTTTACTTTTTCAACTCAACTCATGCTAATATGTGCTTGAGGTGTACCGATATTTGCAGACGTTCTGGGAGTCTGACAGCATTTGCAATGGCTCCGAGAAAGATAAAAGATTTAAAAAACAACTGAGGGAAGTATTCCCTGTGGTAATGTTCTGACAAAATTTGCAGCTAATACCAACAATTGGAAGCGACATTGTTACCATTTAAAAGATACTGGACCAAATAAATGGGTAGGATAAAAAAATGGATGGTTCATTATATTGTGAATAATTCAAAATTTATATGCTGGTGGAACAGAAATGAGGTTGTTAAATTTTTAACTTTTAATTTCACTCGATAAATATGTGATTACTCATTAAGGTTGAAGATTCAAAGAATGCACACAAATGGAGACAGCCAAATACTGTCTGTAAGATGAAGTTGCTGAAACCACGGAAGGATCATGTATCAGTTAGTTAAAGAAGGAACATGTAAGATGCATATGTTTAGATGAAACGTAATGAATGTTTCCTATTTTACTTTACTGGAAGGCAGAGAGAAATTTTACAGAATATTTCCTAAACAGATTAAGTATAATTGATTGCATATCATCTGTGGCATGTTCCTAGGATTTATCAAATTCATATTACCTTTCATTTTCTTTACTTTTTATCAGTAAATTGAGAGGCATGGATTTTCCACTCTTCTTAGCTTTGCATTCTAGCTACACATAAGCAAATTATAACTTATAGGAGAAAGTAATTTTAGCATGCAGGCTCATTTCTACATGCTGTGCAATATGTTTACTGCATTATTTCCTGTCTCAAATAATAGAATTCCAAAAACAATTGTAATTTACTGGCAACATCCTACGGTCACCAGCAGAAATCTATCTGGATAAATCTGCCCATGATTAATCGTTAGGAGATTAAATTATTCAAATAGAATCTTTCACAGGCCAATTTATATGAAGTCTGAAAGGAACAGGCTTAATGGTCCAAATAGTATTTTCTAATTCTGCATCTTTTTACGTTCCAATAGACAAAATCATGATGACAATCACATTGCTCAATACATTATATACTAAATCACATAAGGTTGATCAGCAGTCTATTTATAGGTAATTCCTGTTGCAAAGTTGGGTAGAGTATTTGTGGATTGGAAGGTAGGATGTTAGCATTTGATGTTTGTAAAACAATAATGGTGGTGGGGGAAGGAAGAGTGCATGGTCCCTTTAAAAGACGTGTTCTTTTAGGCTTGGAGATTAACAAAAAAGTCTGCAGGCAGTAGCAGATGCACAGAGAGTTCTTGAACTTGAAAAATTGTATCAAAAGGCTATCTTGGCTGTTATCAGGAAAAACAGCATTTTTACCAAGACAACAGGTTTTTGAATTTAGCCAATTAATTTAAACCAGGCCCTAGATACCAAAACCCAATTAAATTTAAATCTGATGGTTATGACAACGAAGAATCAATTCTATTGTAAAAAAAAAGGTCATCAAGGGTATAAAAGAAGAGGTTGTTTGAAAATCAGATGAGTGCAGTTGCCATCTGTTAAGAGAACAACTCTCAACAGCCATCAGCTCTAAAGAAAGAGAAATTCACTGGCTCTCACAGAAATCTCTAAGATCTCAGAATGAGCACCATTTAAATAAATGTACTATGGCACTCTTAGCTAATATTCCTGACAGAAGAATTCAACGGAAGCAGGCATTCCTGACTGGAGAACAGCAGAGAAGGCAAAGAACACTCGGGAAGACTTATCCTAGCTGTAATTTTCGAGAGACTAAGTTTTAATTTATTTTTCTTATTAATTTGGTTTAGATAAGTGGGATTTATATTAAGTTGAACAGCATGCCTTTAGAATTTTGTTTTATTTGGGAATACTTAATAGTTAAGGGGGGAATTATTCGGTTTGTTAGTAGTTCTGTTAATTTATTCACTGTTAGAGTTAAATAAATAAATTGTTACTTGTTGCTTAAAAGTGAGTATCAGGGATTTCTTCCATTTAACCTCTCCTTTATAACAGATTGGGGGTGAGAGGCAGATTATGTCACTGTTCACATTTCTTCTAACAGATTACAAGGCGAGCCAACCTTCTTTGGTGTGTTTCGATTTTAGAGAGGTGTCGATCACATCCCCATAACATTCCATTTTTGATCAGTAAATAAACTTGTGGAAAAGACACCATCATTTGGCACGTGATTTCAAAGTGTGCCTTAACATCTTTGTTGGTACAATGGTGACAAAAAAGACCGAATATGCAGTTTCCCAAAAAGTACAGGCTTCTCTGTTGTGTATAGTACCAATCACTGCATACATGTTGCTTTAGGAGCACAACGTGTTTACTCTGAGCTGCACTATAATGAAAATGAATTTCATTAAACCATTGGCCATGAATGGCCAGACAATGAAATGTACTGGTCGACGCTCGTTACACTGGCATGCTGCCTTTATTCTGTGAGAGTTCCCTGTGAAAACTAAATGTAAATCACATTGGCACACCCAGTGGTGACTACTGGGAGACAAGGGCAATACACTGACTAAATAACCTCAGTACACAATGGGCCTTGTTTCCACCCACATATAGGCAGCAAACATACAATGAATTTAATTCTGTCACATGAAATGTGATGGGCTGAACATGAGAAACAAAGCTTCTGCTTCAGCTGTGGAGGAGCCCTGTCGTGCTTGACAATATGCCTGCCTAAGATGAATGGTAGTCTGCTGCATGCTGTACAAACTGTCTTGCCATAAGCTATGTAGTAAGCAGCTAGGCAATTTTCAAGTCAGACTGCATATAAGTAACTCATCCAACCCAGAAAACACAACACCAATTCCCCATTCACCAACAGTTCTGCTCCTTACCTTCTCTTTTCACTGGCCAGCACAGTGTTAGCTTAGCTACAGTGCAATCAGCATTTTTCTATGGTCAATTCTAATGTGTTAATCTGAAAAATCTTTAACAGAATTTGTGTGAACCCTCTTGCTCGGCTGAGCGACTCTCACTGCCGGCCAGTTGTGCCACTCTCCATGCTATCTTCTAAATGACATGCGCTGCCAATATCTGAACCGGGGGCTGTGAGTGCAATACAGTGTCTCTCCATCATCACTGACATGTTGCTTTTACATCTATGGCTCTTCTGCCACTGTTTTGCCATGTTGCGGTTTTTGGGTATCTATATAGGGAGGTGTAAGATTGGCTAAGGGAAGAAGGGGTGCACAGCAGCAGTTTACAAACCCAAAGGATTACAGGCTGAGGAGAGAAAGGGATGTGAAAATGCAGGTCACATGTCAGGAACCCATCGTCTTCTATTAATTCAGCCTGACCACGGACAATAGCCTCAGCAATGGCTGCCGCAACATCTCCTTTTGGTGGTGGTGGGGGATGGGGGGGGGGGAGGGAGAGTGGGGGGCGGGGGGAGTGGGGGCACAGTGGGAGGACACTTGAACATGGCTGTTCATTGCTGACTAGCTCCTGCTAACTCCAGTTGTGTGCCACAAGGTCCTGCAGAAGAAAGAGAAACCTTTCAATGCGTATTGTGCAATTTCTTTGGGTGATTTGGCTATTGCAGTTGAGTTGCTAGCAGTGACTGCATGCTCTGCAATGTCACAGTGCTCCGATTCATATGGATTTTGGAGGGATGGTTGTATGGTGCAGTGGCCAGTGATTTGTGCAGTGGAGTTGGTGGAAGACGGCATCTAAAGATGAATTGATGCACCTTGACCCTCATGTGAAATCACTGCACATATTGCAGCACTGAGGGAATGGCTCCTGGCATTGACTGCCATCTGCTTCACTTCCTTCAGACACTTGCCTAAAGGATTTCCTAGCTCCATGTAAATACAGCATGTCTTTCCTCCTCCAAGGGCTGCAGCATTAAATAATTTTGCTGCACGCTTTCTCCCATGTTTTTGTGACTTTTACAAGAATTCCCACCAGCTGCTCCAGTCAGAATTTTTATGACCAGATTTTTTGGGCGAGGGCATAAATTTGTTCCTGTTTTATAAACCCCCTCAGTTGGCTACAACATAGACTTTCAATTCTTATTTGCACTGAACTATGTCTAACTTAAATTAAAACGTAGCTCAGAAGTTAAAAATTAAGCAGCCAATTACTGGGGTCAGAATCATAAAGGAGCCTTTATATTGTAGATGGAATATAATGAGAAAAATGTAAGGTCATCCATTTTGACAGGAGACACAGATGTGCAGAGTGTTCCTTGAATGATGAGAGGTTGGAAAATGTAAATATACAAAAGGACCGAGGTGTCCTTGCCAATTAGTCACTGAAGGATTATAAGGAGGTATAGCAAGATATTAGGAGATCTGTAAGAGCTGCAGTGGCAGAAACCCTCATAACATTTAAGAAGTATTATTATAAAGCAGAGGTTGACCCCTCTCTGAGAACTAAAACTGAAACACCCAAAGTGGAGCACCTTGCCCCATCATTTGTAAAAAGGAGTGTGAAAAGTGGTGTAACCTGCCTTTCAGCAACTTCTAGTGGTTAAATAAAATAAAACCCTGACACTCACTTTACAATCAACAAGTAACAATTTATTTATCTAACTCTAACATTGAACAAATTAACTACATTATTAACATGCCAAATAAATCCCTTCTAACTACTGACCATTCCCCAATAACACAAGATTCTAACGGTATGCTGTTCCAATAAATACAAGTCCCACTTACATAAAACAAAAATAAATTACAGCCAGGTCACATGCCTTCCGGTATGTTCTGTGCCTTCTCCATTGTATGTTCTAACAGGAATGCCTTCTCCATCAATTCTTCTGTCAGGAATCTTAACTAGTTATGCCATAGGTACCGTAGATGTTGCTTTCTCTAAAACTCAGAGAAGACCGTGAGAACCAGTAATTCTCTCTTGAGAGCCGAGAGCTATTAGCTCTGGCAGATGGCAGTTTGCTCTCCTGTCTTTGTTCAACTGCAGTCTTCTTTATACCCTTGATGACATATCAATTTCTTTCAATAAGATTGGTCTTATGTTGTCAAAACCATCAGATTTTAATTTAATTTTTTTTTGGTATTTAAGTGCCAGGTTCAAATTGATTAGCTAATTTCAAAACTTGTTGTCTTGATAACAAAACAAAAAACTGCTGCTTGGCTTGCTCACTGTACGACCTTTTGATACAAATGTTTCAATTCAGGTGCTCTCCGCAAACTTTCAAGCTGCTCACAGACATAAAGGGACCACACAATGCTTTCCCCTCACTAGCATTTTACAAACACTAAGTTCTAACTTCCTACCTTCCAACCCATGAGTACTCTACCCAACTTCGCAATAGTATTTAGATGTGTATTAGATGTGTATGCCAAGGCATACAAGGCTATGGGCCAAAAGTTGGAAAATGGGATTACAGTAATTAGGTGATTATTTTTGACCATTTGGAACATAATGGGCTGAAAGGTCTTTTTTGTGCTGTCGATCTCGATGGCTCTAATGGAATGTTAGCCTCTATTGCAAAAACAAGATCAAGAGCGCAGGAGCAGTAAAGTCTTGTTTTGATCGTACAGGAGCTTGGTTAGACCATGAGTAATGTGTGCAGTTTTGGCCTCCTTACTTCAGGGAAGATATTATTAGCACAAAGAGAGTGCAATGAAGGTTCACCAGCCTTGTTGCTGGGTTGGCAGCATTGTCTGTAGTTGCATGGTACATCTCCAATCCACTTACAGGAGGCGTCTACAGTGTGGCACTCAGGGATATGCACCTCGTTCATGGATTGGACCAAGCTGCACATTTGATCAGTTCACTTGCTATCACAGCACTCACTGTGACCCTACCTGGATGCTCACAGCATCCCTTTTTACATTGCCTTGCTCTCCCTTTTTTGTACTTTTTGCTCTCCAGTGAGATATCAGGATCACAGTACTGATGTGCTGATTGCTGTTTAGCACAGACACAAAGCCACAAAACTTTTCATTTTTGTCAGCAAGGGAGCTCGCTTTTGACAAGCGTTTGCAGCACAATAGGTCAAGGGCAGCCTCTGATACCATTCCAGGGTTTTGGACACAGTCTGTCAGCTGCTTGCCTGGTCAGAGTCAGGATGGTCTCCACATTAATGAAGAGGAGCTGAATGTTGGGCAGCACACCACCTGTTTTGACTCTTTCTATCCTACTGGGGGCTGTTATTCTCCGGGAATGAGAGGGGCAAGATATTTAGGGAGATGAAAGTGGGTTGCACAGTTATTACTGTTGGTCCAGATGGGGAAATGTCCCAAGAGAGTGATAAGGCAGCTCAGAGAGCATGTGGAGTTAGTGGTATTGGGGCTAGGTCTGGGTGGCAGCATGAGAATTTCAGTACAGGAATGGAAGACCATGGATGTTTAATTGATTACTTGTATCCTCCTCAGTAGCAGAATTTTATATCTTTGAATGTGGCAACTTGGGCATTCCACCCTTCCGTCCCCAATCTCCCATGAGAGAGTGTAGGTGGTGCATTGGGCTCTTCAGTCACCTGAGAACTCATCTTTAATGTGGAAGCAAGTCATTGTCGACCAAAACAAACTGCCTGACACAGACCTCATCTGATTGCCAGGCTGGACCAACATGCGATTTACCATGTCGATTTTCTTCTGCTCTTCTGTGTAACTTCAGGAGAAGGTCAGCTTACTTGTATTGGGTGAGGCACCAAGAAAAATTCATTCCCAAGGCAAACTCACCCAGGCCAACTTTCACCACTGCCCACAACTTGACTCTGACGTTGTATTCATTCTCTCCCTGTTCCATTTCACTCCTTTCAATTTCAACATGAATGCCATCAAAGCACCTCTAAAGTAAGCATTCCAGTAAATATTTCAGAGCATTCAGGAAGATAGTGAAGTGATTAATCAAGACCGAGCAGAGCCTTTTTAACATTTATGGTACAGGACAGTACAACAGTAAAGAAGTTATACTGAAATGTATGGGGTCTTAATCACATGGTACAAGCATTTTACATTTGCAGCTTCATAAAATCCATAGATGCTCAATTCTGTTTTGCAATGCACTCGCTTCATTTTTATTCTGCTCCAATCAAAGCAGAAGCGTGTGTGTGTTTTTTTTAAATGGCTCATGGCCTCTTGAATATAATCTCAAATTGGAGCAGGCGACTAAGCAGATTGAACATAGCAGAACAGAGGCAGATCTCAAAAGTCATCACCTACAAGCTGACTCCATGTGTTAATGTTAAGCTACACTGTGGTTGCTATTCCCTCACATGCAGCCAGGACAGGCTGCTGTAATCAGATGTAAAAACAATGTCTGTAACTAATGATCTCAAAAGAAATGCTTTCCTAGCATAGTTGATGTTTTGTGACTGACATAAGTACAGTAATTGCAAGCAATTAATTTAACAGTGCAGGACATTTTTAACATTTTTACTTTAACTTCCCAACCCCCAGCCAATCTTAGTTCTGTCTTCCCACAGGTCTGCCAGCAATGGTGCATCAACTAACTTTCCTCTTGCTCTCTGCATAGAAGCTTTTCATCTCCACCTGACTCCTTTCCCCAAATGTGCAATTCAACTCATTCCATAAGGAGTAATCTGTGCCTATCCACATGTCATCACTACAAAGCACAAATCTCATCTCTGGGCCACCACAGCAGAGTTTTTAAAGAACTTTTAGAATAAAGAGCAGGTGTTGCTGACTCAGTCCTGAGAGCTAATCTCATTACTGCACATTTCCGCATACTCTAAAACCTTTCACTAAATTAACACATTAACACAAGCCATTGGAACTGAAAAGTGTCCCATAGGTTCCCTTCTCTACAGGATTTGATTTCCATCTCCAATCATCCTCAGCGTATCTGTTCACAGAAATCTCGATCAATGGATTTCTAAAACTATTTAGATTGCTGTGAATTCTGAAGCAGACAGTCACTGATCCACGGACTCTGAAAATGCTGCGGCAGTTCTGTGAGCTCTGGTTACAGTTACTCTCCTTTCAATTCTTCTGGAGGATAACTCACATATTAAACAGCTCACAACAGAAGAGAAAATGTCAGTCTATCATCAATCTTTAGAATGGTCACCAGAAACGTTAACTCTTATTTTTTCTTCACAGATGCTGCCAGAGCTGCAGAGCTTTTCCAGCAGCTTCTGTTTTTGTTCCTGATTTACAGCATCCACAGTTCTTTTGGTTTTTATCATCAATCTTTAGCTCCTTTATACGGAAAAGTAAAAACTGCAGCACAGCTCAGTAGCAGATATTTTGCAGGTGTTTAAAGACATTAGGCTGTTCTGTATAAGTAAATTTAACCGCTTCGTCTGTTGTTTAGTCTTGAATTTTCTGAAGGTTGAAGCCGATAATGTCACAGGTAAAGGAAACTGAGTGCCTGAGAACTTTGCAAACAAGACGAGAAGTAGTGTAACTCCTTAAACAATCAGACTGTGAAATAAACAAGAAGTGTACATTAGAGTAGCTGAATTCAATACCAAATCAGGTACAGGAGGATGAATAGAGGGGGGTAAAGAAAGGTCAGAAATAGAAACAGAAAATCTTGGAAATACCTCGCAGGTTGGATAGCATCTTTAGGGAGAGAGAGAAGTGATGTCAATGCTTTGGGTCAAGAAGTAAAAACTGGATTGAGAAAGATAGGAAAAAAAGAGATAGAAAGGCAAAAGTTAAAGGAAAGCATTTCATTTCAAACTTCTCACACTTAACATGTCCAAAAGCACACAACTGGCATGTGGAAGTAAAGGGCATCACTGGAAAGGCGCAGGATATTGTGTGGGAGAGGACTAAGGGGAACAGCCAGAAGTTGTGGTCAATGTTGAAACCAATGACATAGATAAGGAAAGTGGCAAGTTTCTCAAAACTAAATTTCAGGAGGTAGGAAAAAGATGAAAGAACAGGACATAAAAGGTCGTAATCTCCAGATTATTTTTAGTGCCATGTGCTAGTGAATATAGCAACAGAACGACAGAGCAACTGAATGTCTGGCTGGAGAACAGACTGAAGAGGGAGAGCTTTCAATCCTAGGCACTGGGATCAGTTCTGTGGGCAGAGACAGCCTTACCAACTGGACAGGATGGGACAAGAATGGGGAGAGGAAGCAGGTACAAGTATTGATCATGGATAATGTTACAATTCCATTGGGGGGGGTATATGATTTATAGACTGGATCCATTTGGTTAGCATTATTAGCCAAAATACAAGTCATAGAATCCCTACAATGCGTAAAGAGGCCATTCAGCCCATTGAGTCTACACCACTCACCGTAGGGCATCCCACCCAGACCCAACCCATCACTGTAACCCCTCATTTTTTTTACCACGGCTAACCCATCTAAACTGCACATCCCTTGGATATTACAGGGCAGTTTTTAGCATGGCCAATCCACTTAACCTGCACATCTTTGTACTGTGGAAGGATACCAGAGCACCCGGTGTGAACCCACACAGACACAGAAAGAACGTGTAAACTGCACACAGATGGTCACCAAGGCTGGAATTGAGCCCAGGTACCTGCTAGCCACTGTCCCATCATGCTGCCTGAAGAGATAGGAGAGATGTTACATTGCTGAGTGCTTCTTACACACCCCAAATATTAAGAAGGGGACAGAGAGCCAAGTATTTCAGCAAATTTTGGAGTAATGTAAAAATAATAGAACAGTAATAGTAGAGAACTTCAATCAGCCCATTATAGATTGGGGGAAAATGGTAAAAGGCAAGGCAGGTGAAAAATATTTAAATGTGTGTATAGAAGATCTTTATTAATAGAACATTTATAACTCAATGGGAAAAGAAACAGTGCTGGACGTAGCTTTGAGATGTAATGTAGGGCAACAGGAGGGCTTTTCAGGAAGAGAACATCTGGCTAATAGCGATTATAATGGAATTAAAATTAAATTTGTTATGAAAGCTGATAAAAGAAAGAACATCCGAAGGTGGAAACATCAAGTGGATGGTATGGTGCCTCAACGGTTAGCACTGCTGCCTCATGGCACCAGGGACCCAGGTTCGATTCCAGCCTCGGGCGACTGTCTGTGTGGAGTTTGCATGTTCTCCCCGTGTCTGCAGGGGTTTCCTCCTACAGTCCAAAGACATACAGGCTAGGTGGATTATCCATACTAAATTGCCCATAGTGTTCAGGGATGTGTAGATAAGGGGGATGGGTCTGGGCAGGATGCTCTGAGGGTTGGCGTGGACTTGTTGGGCCAAAGGGTCTGTTTCCACACTGTAGGGATTCTATGATGATGAACTGGAAGACAACCAATTTTAGTCATTTGGAAAGGAATCTCAGGTGGACTAGAAACAAAGATGAGCTACGAAAACATTAAACGGATAGTGGGTGAGTTTCAGAGCAGAAACAATTCAGTTGCAGAAACAGAATTATCAAACTGTTACAAAGTTACAGAGTCCCACACGAAGGAAAAATAGGGGAATCAGAACAAGAACTCCTCAAATTTGACAAAGGAAATTGATGTAAAAATCAAAAAGAAAAAGCAAGTTAATGACAAAAGGCAGGTTCTGTCAAAATGAAACAGCAGAAGGGAAAATTGAACAAGGACATAAGGAGGACAAGGAGACAGTCAGAGAAAAGAATAGTGAGTAGCATTTTAAAAAACCCCTAAAAAGCAATAGGTTAAAAGTGACAAAATTGTTAAAAGATAGGTGAAGCCAATAGGGACCAAAAAGGAAACCTTGGTCTGGAAGGTGAAATCATGACTGAGGTACTGAGCGATTACTTCGCGTCTGTCTTCACAGAAGATGAAAATTAAGCTAATATTACAGTAGGGGAGGCAAAAGCAGACATATTGAATAGGATAATCATTTAAAGTAGATGCTATGAAAGATAGCATCACTCAAAGTTATACAAGTCACTGGTCCAGAGGCAGTGTAACCAAATTTGCTGAGGGAAGGTAGGATAGAGATTGAAGCAACTCTGACAATGATGCTGAAAGCTTCCTCAGCTATGGGCTTGATATAATAGGGTGAGGGATGACAAATGTTGTATGCCTGTTCATAAAAAATAGGAGGCATAAACCTATTAACTACATGCCAAACAGTTTAGTGTGAGGGGCAGAATTAATTCTCATTTGAAAATGCATGAATTCACAACAAACAGTTACCATGGATGTTTTAAAAGGCAAATTGTATCTGATTAACTTGATTGAGTTCTTTCATCAGGCTATAAAATGGTTGAAGAGGTAGCTTTTGAATGTATTGACTTTCAAAAGTCATCTGATACAATGCCACATATGACATATTCAGTTGGAAAATAGAAACGTGATATTAATGGGACAGCAATAACTTGAGTAAACATTGGATATGTCATTAGAAGATGAAGAGTAGGGCCACAGAACCTTTTTGTTTCTCACTGGAAGTAAGTATGAAACAGTGACCCCAGGGATCTAAATTAGGATCACTGCTAAATGATCTGGATTGGGATGTAGGCGTATAATTTCAAAGTCTGTAACTGATACAAAAATTGTTCAAAATAATGACAGATCAAAATAGAGAGAAACTGTGTCCATTTGTTGAGGGTTGAAAAGCAGAGACCACCAGTTGAAGATGACCGGCAAAATAATAAAAGGTGATGTGAGGAAAAACTGCTTTTATGCAGTGAACAATTATGATCTGCCTGTGTATGCAGTGGAGGCAGATACAACTGTGACTTTCAAAAGACAATTTGATAAGCACCTGAAGAAAAAGATACTAGACTACGTGGAAAGTATGGGAGATCGAAATTCGTGGAGTTGCTCTTGCATAAAGCTTGCACTGACATGATGGATTGAATGGCTTCCTTCACTGCTGAACCATTCAATAATTAGATGTTAATGTCACAATGAGCAGAGTAGCTTCAGACTTCAGGATTTCAGATAGACTAGTGAAATGGGCAGACACATGGCACATGCTATATATTGCTGATGTCAATGAGGATCAACATGGAGAGACCCTCTATAATCCAGTAAGCACTATTTTGAAGCAGGTACAAGAGCAAAAGGGGCATGCAGATGCATACTCACAAAAATGTGAAAATGCCTGCACAAATTGAAGAGATGATGAAATGAGTGTGCTCCAGGTTTTGCAAATAGGGACGTTAAATACAAAACCAAGCTAAACATTGACAAGCCACTGTTTAGGCCTTAGCTGGAGCTTTATGTACAATTCTAGGTATTACACTTTAATAAGAATGACAAGGCTTTAGAAAAGAATTCAGGAGAGAGTTAAAAAGAATGCTATGATAAGATAACAGAATTCAGGCACAGAGAAATTTGGAGAATCTCAGATCCTTCATCCATGAGCAGAGAAGTTTAAGTGGTGACCAAATAAAGGCATTCTAAATTATGAGTAATTTTTACAGAGCAAGTAGGGAGAAACTATTTCCTTTGGCAAACTGATTGATTATTAAAGGTCATGGATTTAAATAATTAGTAAAACAACCACAAGGGAAACTATGAGAAATATTTTCACAAAGATCTCAAGTAAACTTGTCATAAAGATGTTGGAAACAGATTCCACAGGATGATTAAAATGTAAGTGCACAAGGGGAGGCAGTGGCCTGGTGGTATCTTTTGCTGGACTGGTAATCCAGAGCCCCAGGTCATGTTCTGGGATCCTGGGTACAAATCCAGATGTGGCAGATGGTGGAATTTCTTTGCATACTTGAAGTTCTCTCATCTGATCATGGCATTCTTTTTAACTCTCTCCTGAATCCTTTCTAAAACCTTTGCATCATTATTAAATTGTGGTACCTTGGATTGTATCTGAATTCAATAAAAATCTGAGTCTAATGATGACCATTGTCAGAAAAGCCCATCTGGTTCACCTTGAAGAAGGTAACTACATGTGACTCCAAACCCACGGCAATGTGGTTGACTCTTTACTACCCTCTGAGCAATTAGGAATGGGCAATAAATGCTGACCTATGAGAAACTATTTCCTTTGCCTCCCCTTGTGCACTTACATTTTAATAATGCCCATGTCCTGTGGGTGATTTTTAAAAAATTGAACAAGAACTTGAACACTAATTTGCATGATTATGGGGAAAATGTTAGAGTCTATGACTAAATTAGAAACATATTTCAAATATGAATATGTCAAATAATCTGCAATATTCTATACTTCCTTCAAGTAAAACCTGAAGGTATAAGTCACCAGACTTGTAACAGTTAATGTTTGGTGCATGACAGGTGAGTTGGCAGTAGTTAGGAATGATCACACTGTTAAGGAATCTCCAACCGTGAATCCAAGTTTTAATTGTGGATCTTAAATAGTTCCAAAAAAAATCTTTTTGTCACTTCAAACTAGCTCTAACTTTCTGGAGCTAGTTTAATTTGCATCTATTGTGCAAATACAGCAATTTCAAACCATTTGATCTATTTCAAAGCAAAGGTGAAGAATGAAATGCTGCTTTCAGAAAGCTAATCATGAAGCAGCACAACCAGGACAACAAAGATTGAATTTCTACTTTTAATCAGGCAACTGCCTTTGTCTGTAGTTGACACAAAACGCTTGCATTAATAGAGATAGTAGGAACTGCAGATGCTGGAGAATCCGAGACAACAAGGTGCAGGGCTGGATGAACACAGCAGGCCAAGCAGCATCATAGGAGCAGAGAGGCTGACGTTTCGGG
>NC_063332.1:124682578-124820028 GCF_021869965.1 Rhincodon typus | reverse complement strand
CCCGAAACGTCAGCCTCTCTGCTCCTATGATGCTGCTTGGCCTGCTGTGTTCATCCAGCCCTGCACCTTGCATTAATAGAGTTCCCCTTTAACTTGATATCAAATTATGGCTCATCATTATCCATCCAGGTAGAATATCCTGTTCAAACTTCTGCCTCTTTAACCTCTCTCTTCTTCTTCAAGTTGGTCCTCAAAATCCACCTACTAGATTAAGCTTTGGGTCACCTGTCTTAACATCTCCTTAATTGGTTTAGTGTCAAAATTTTGTTTAATACCATTATAAGAATGTTTTTATATATTAAAGGCACTAAAATGTCCATTGTTGATGTTTTGCTCTGGAATGATCAGTCCCAAAATCTCTGCATAAGAAGTATTGCTTTCTTCCAGGAAAACATGTTGAACAACAGTGTAGATGTACACCAGACAGAAAAAAGACAATTAGCATGCAGTTTATGTGAGCAGAGGTTGACTGATAACAAGCCAGGTCACTGTGTTGCAATTAAGTCTTTCCCCAATAGACGCTTAAAACCTAGACTGCAAAGTTTGCCCTATACGCTAGCATATTTAGTAAGACACGTCCAGGGAATATCAAAGTATTGATGCCTGAGTCCTGCTTTGTACTCAGCAGGAATCCAGGAGTGAAGAACAAAGGTTCAGACACATGCATATTCAAGCTGCTCCAAAACTGATCTGTCTTGGAAAAGCCTAAATCATTTGCAGGTCAATGTTAAAAAGGGATATTTCTTAATTGCAATTAAAGATCCGTCGTAAAACTGAGTACTTGTTAGGGAGTATCTTTAAGGATATAATCTTGATTAAGGATTAAATTTCACAGGGTCCACTCAGTATGCTACCAACCCTCACTTAATGAGGCCAATCCAATCTAAACATTTGCCACAAAATCTCATGTGTGAAACAATGATCTTTAAGTGGGAGGGTGAGAGAACACTGACATCCCATATACATCACCTGGGCAAGAAATTCTAGACATTTCTCTTGTTTTCTGCCACTAGAAAGTGACAGAAACCAACACATTGTACTGGAAACTGCGCTGCTCCAGAACCAGTAGCAAGATTACCCACTCCACACATTGAACACTTGGGTAGCCATGATACACAGACATTTTGTTTTCCCACATTCTGCGGAGGAAAAGCAGAAGGAATGCATTTAAATCAGAAGAAGGGCAAAACAAAAATATGACAAAAACAGAATAGGTGAGAAAGAGATAAACATATTAACTCAATAATTTGTAACTTGCCGTTCTTAGCCTTATTTATGGTCCTGATATGAGTGACGGCTCAGGTTTTTGGTGCGTAACTAAACATATCACATTTAAGATGAGTTGGCAGCATTAGAGGTCAAACTCAAAATAAGACTGCACTGAGTCATCTTCATCACATCATGGCAAATAGGCACTTCATATATCAAAACTCCACAGTAGTCAATTTCTCCTGAACATTTCTCACCTTTGTAGGTAGACTCTAACTGACCTAACATCATGTTAGCACTTTTCCACAATTAGACTCATGTATTCCTTCTTTCCTGTCTCTTAAATTTTGAAACAAAATGAAGATGTTTGCCAATATTGGGCATATTAACAGTAAGATGGCATTTCAGCAGCAATAATCAGACTCAAAATAATCAGTTAATTACAGCTAACACTGGACATACTGCTGCCCTGAGTCAGAAGACTGTGGATACAATTCCAAATCAGAAAATGTCCTTCAAAGGATTATTGAGTGCTTTACGGTCAGAAGTGCTGGTTTCAGAGGAGATATCAAATTAAAGTTGTGACTGCCTTTTCAGATGGACATGCAAGATTCCATGGCACTATATTGAAAAGCAGGGCAATTTCATGAGACCATGAAACGTGTTTCATGCTTCAGTTTCTTTATAAAAGCTGTATCAAAATGCACAGCAATGTTCCAACTTACATGGTCAATTTTTTTCTTCATAAGATCACAGCTAAGTTCAGTCCTTCAACAGTAAGAAGCGACAATAACACCTTGCTAGCCACATTGGCAGATTTAATGACACACATAATAAAATAGGGACAATGCCATTAAGCCCAGCCATCTCCATCCTGTCCATTACGTGGTGCATTCTCATACACTGTGCTCCCTGACGGCTGGAAGTGCTGACACCTGGAGGAGACCTTTACTTAGGAATAGTTATTATTTCTCCTTTTTTCCCCCCTGAAAGATGGTGATTAATTCTGGGATATGGCATCACTTATATCAACAGCCTTCTGGGATTTGTTTAAATTGTCATTAATTAGTCAGCAGCCGAGACAGTGAGTGTTGCCAGGCTATTTATTATAATAGAGGGGAATCACATAAAGCTGATTTTTATTTAACATCTGTGCACATGTGCATGCATACACTTAACCAACAGCAATTACTGGTTAGTCTCCAGAAGTAGGATCATGGGAAGCTCTTATTGGCCCCTGAGCCCAGGCTCACCAACGCCAATTATAGCACTCCGACCTCTGCTGTTGCTAACTACAGACTGAAAAACATTTCTTATTTATTCTTCTTCTGATAAAACAAAATTACGCGAGTTCAGACATTTTGAGAAAGAGTGGATCTTTGATGCAAGTGACTATGCATAGGATCAGAGGTGATGAAAGATGGCAGCTTGTGATTATGAATGACTTATCTTGTCAACCAGAAAATCAAGAGGTGAGAGGAGGAGACAGTGAATAAATAGCTAGCCCCTTTGAAAGCAACATTTTCCATAAACCAACCTGCAATGTTAGATCAAGATAAACAATGCTGTTGAAGATGCTTATCAATCTCATGAAAAACACGTTTTAAAAATGAACTAATCCCATTACAAGATTCCTCACCAGATTGCCATTTCCTGCCACATTCTTATGTACTTCACTTGATAGAATGACAAAAGGAGCCTATTTTCTTACTTCTACAGCAAACTTCAAATAATAGGAAAACTATTCTCCATATCAATAGAAGAATGATGGTGCAGATTTAGAGAGATGTGCAAAGATCAACTTGCTGTTCATTCAACAATCCAAGAAGACTCTCAATTATTTTGTTGCAGTTAAAATGACAAGGTGCAGACAGGCACCAACAGCAGCCTTGCCGTCAAATGCAAGCTTTTGATTATTTTACCAATACAGAAGTCTGTTCAACATTGAAGATTATTCAAAATTTTCCAAATACACAGATGCTCCATGTCACAAAATGACTGGAAGATGTTTTGAATAAATCTGGAATGTTTTGTGCAATGCTCTTTTCCAAATTGCAAACTCTGTTGAAAATTTTAAAGTATGCAGCTGATCTTAAAGATTAGAGGAAAATATAATCAGATAACTTAAAAAAAACTTAGATACTTCAAAGTTCCAATAAGTTATTGACATGTTCTGCTCCAAGATGACTTGGTGTACGTAAATCTAATTAAAAATTATTTTTGTGTCAGTCTAACCAAGTTTGCAGGATTCAATGTGGTTTCGATTTTATGAGAATAAAAAGTTATTCCAGCCCCCAAAGGATTTCAACTTATTCTGACTTGATCTGGTTCCATGTATCCTCAAGTCAATACAGATGCACAATAGCTTGAAGGGTATGAATGAATAACATAGTATAAATCTTCTGTCAAAACACCATAGAATAATCTTTTAACACTTCAGTATCATAAGAGGTGCAGGAATGCATTGAGATCACTTTAAACAATATAGTCATTCCATATTGTGTGGAAAGAAATTGCATATATAAATCCTAACATGTTAAAATGATTGCCATGAATATATTGATACCATTGGGCCTCCTGCAGTGCCACAACGATGCTAGCCGAAGGTTGCAGGAACAGCAATTCATATTCCACTTGGGAACACTGCAACCCAATGGTATCAATGTGGACTTCACAAGCTTCAAAATTTCCCTTCCCCCTACTGCATCCCAAAACCAGCCCAGCTCGTCCCCGCCTCCCTAACCTGTCCTTCCTCCCACCTATCCCCTCCTCCCACCCCAAGCCCCACCCCCATCTCCTACCTACTAACCTCATCCCGCCCCCTTGACCTGTCCATCCTCCCTGGACTGACCTATTTCCTCCCTACCTCCCCACCTACACTCATCTTTACTGGCTCCATCCCCGCCTCTTTGACCTGTCTGTCTCCTCTCCACCTATCTTCTCCTCTATCCATCTTCTATCCGCCTCCCCCTCTCTCCCTGTTTATTTCAGAACCCCCTTCCCCTCCCCCATTTCTGACTAAGGGTCGAGGCCCGAAACATCAGCCTTCCTGCTCCTATGATGCTGCTTGGCCTGCTGTGTTCATCCAGCTCTACACCTTGTTATCTCAGATTCTCCAGCATCTGCAGTTCCTGCTATCTCTGAAGCATTTCCTACTCATGTAGGACACGATTTATGTACATTTTGAGGCAAAAAGAGGGTCTAATCATTGAACGGACTCTGGTAGAAAGACCTTAGAGGGTGGTGTTTCCTCATTGCGGCTTAGCGGCAGCTGTCCCACATGCAAGATAAAAAATAATAAGGTGCAGTTATTAGACTAGGAATCCATGCTAGGTTTTGTAGCAGTGGGAGCATCTCTAATTCCAAGTCAGAATATCTGTGTTTGAGGCATTTTAGAAAGGTGTGTTCACAGCATGGCCAATCAGACTGATTATCAGCCTGTAAAAATCCTTCCACTATTCCTGATAGCAAGGGGCAACCGCGGGGGAATATTCTGGTCAGTCATCCCACAGTAAGCAATGGCACACCACTGCACTACATTGCTCATAAGCGTAGACGAATCCGATGGAATTCCATGGTCCAAACCTCGTAAATGAGGATGCAAGAAAAGACAAACTACAGTCAGGTAACCCAGAGGCCTGGGCTGATAATCCAGAGGGTGCGAGAGTACTGGATATCCTGTAAAATGCTTCAGGATCTCTGGTTCTGAAAGATACTATATAAATGGAAGCCCTTTCTTACGTTCTCTGAAAATCCAGTTGTTGACTTTACCAACAAACTAAGAATTGTAAAGTGCAACAGCACATTACAGTCTTACAGGACAACTAGTTTGTCTGAGAACTCGTTGTTGGAGCTGATATGTTATTTGGAAATAATAATAATAGCTGCACTATATCAAAGGAATACGTGCATACAGTTAACCTCCATAGCAGTATTTAAACACTGACCAATGATTTATGGCAGTGTTATGAAATAAAATATTGCAATTGCTTTGTGCTATTATTTACTGTTGTGCAATGTTGTTAATGCTCTTTAGCTCTCATCAGTCGGAATAATGTATCAACATTAAGCTGCTGGGCAATGAAAGGGACAGAATACTGAGTTTAACTTACATTCAGATTGAACCTGAAAAAGGCTGACCTCCAAATGACTGAATTCAACAATACCTCTGAGAAATGCTGTGCTTCAGTAAAATTTTAAGCAAATGATTTCCTGTGTTAAGAAGAACTCTGGCAAGCTAAATGCTAGATAGACATATACCTTGGAGTTCAATTTTGGGCAAGTATATTAGCGTTGATGTGCACGTTGGTTTCTGACAGTGATTCTCCTCATTTCAAAACAATAGCTTGCAATGTTCAAGACACTAGAGATCAAGTGAAACTGTGCATCTTGAGTGCAAATATCTCCAGCTCTTAAGGAGACTCCATTTCAAGCTAACTACTGTCTAGTTGTTGAACACAAGCAATGTATCATAGAGCTTGTATTTTACAGCACACATTCAAGAATCTCAAACATTTGGAAGAGGATTTCTAAATACAGCTGCCAGAGAAAATAAATCTGCAGGCCATTTCTATAATTGTTGTATCCCCAGATGCTGCTCATCTCAGATATTCGCACAATTTAGCACAAATACCACAGTGTTATTATTAACCGGTCTCTTGAGGATATACCCATTACAGTCTTAAATTGGCAGATTTGGAAACAGGAGCATCAGATACCATATCACAAACATGTTTCAAAATAAAAATCATATGTTTTGTTAGTCAGATTTTGGGTTTTTTTTGGTCCATTGGTCTAGAAATTGGATTGTGCTTTACAGATATGAAATCAGAAGTTAAAGGTACAATATGTTGGGTGTTGGTGCACATGCTCGTTCTGCACTATAAGTGTGTAGCCTGCTATATTGAAAAGAGCTCCTCCATAGATGCCAGAACATGGTCCTGAAAAAGGAATTTGAATATGTGCATATGTGGATCAGGAGCCTGATCTTTGTTTCAGGCCCCTTTTGCAAAATCTATAGTGCTTGTTACGATTGCTCTGATCAACATCTTTAGGCGCTCTACATCCAAGATAGCACCTCCTTAGCTATCCTTGAGGCTATCTTGCAAAATGTATGTCTCAATCCTTTTACTTACCTTATTGTACAGCTTGAGGAAGCACCTGGCTCCAGGTTAAATGCTTAGGCCACTGTTCATCTCCTTCCCATCCTGGCCTCTAGAGGCTAAGACAGATGCCTCCAGCTCACTGGTGATGAACTAATGAGTCCAGCCAACCAGTTTAGTGCGGTGTTGCTGCCAAGCTTGTTAAAGAGGCATACTCTGTGTTCTATCAGAATAATGATATGTGCTCATATATGATATGTTCATATGTGCTCCAATTGAAGGAATCCACAGAATGAGTTAGGATTGGAAAGGAATTGAAGCAGAATACAATGTGCTGCTGTTGTACAACAGTACATTTGGCAATCCTATACCAGCTGCATAGGGATCACAAGCTAACTTTTACATTGTACACCACTGGCATTGTTTTTAAACAAGAAAGCATTACTTGATAAAACTGCCATAAATAAATTATCCCTTCAGTTTGTCTTGCCATTGATGTCAGAAAGCTATTAGATGAGATGAAGGGGTGGGAATGGCATAGCGTTAGCGTCACACAATTATAAATTCAGAGCCCCAGACTAATCTTGGTGCATGGGTTGAAATCCCACCACAGCAGATGATGAAATTTGAATGACAACCATGTAACCATTGGCAATAGTCACAAATACACCTATCTGGTTCACAAATGCCCTTAGGGAAGGAAAACTGCCATCCTTACCTGGATCAAAATCACTACAAAGCAAGAAATGAAATTGGATCGGTCACCTGGTGTTGACCTAGGCCTTTACCATCAAGTCAGGAAATCAACACTGGTTCAATGAAGAGTGCAAGAAGGCATGCCAGGTGTAGTAGCAGCATACGTAAAAAAAAATGGTGCCAATCTGTTGGAACTACAGTGCAAGTCTACCTTAGCATTAGGAGTAATTTATGGGTTTGGATAGAGGACTGGCTAACCAACAGAAACCAAGAGTTGAGATAAATAAACCTTTTTCTGATTGGCATGATGTAACTAGTGGGGTGCCGCAGGGGTTTGATCCTCAAGCCCAACTATTTACAATCTATATTAGTGACTTGGATGCGGGGATAGAAAGTACTATAGTCACATTTGCAGATGACACTAAGCCAGGCAGGAAAGTTAGCTGCTATGAACAAATACAGAAATAACTATTGGATATGGATGCATGCGGTGAATGGGCCAAAATCTGGCAAATAAAGTTTAATGTGTATAAGGTGAGGTTAACCATTTTGGTTTGAGGAATAGAAAGGCAACTTATTATCGACATGAAGAGAAACTTTCAGAGTGCTTCAGGACAGATGGATCTGGTGTCCTTGTGCGTCAATCACAGAAAACTAGGTTGCAGGAAATAAGGAAGGCAAAAGGAAATTACTCGGTGCACAGACTAGCTGATTTTTACCTTGCTGCAATTGTTAACTAAAACCTAGATGAGTAGAGAGACACCACCCACAGCTTCAATTAGATAACACCACTGGGTCCCCAGTTGAAAACATGCCTTATTCCACCCTACACGTTTAACGTGTTTCCAGTGAGTCTGACAGAATAATCTGGTGATGAATGAAGGACAACCTTATTCTATTTGTCACGCCCTAGGATCATCCAGATCTAGATGTAATACCTTGCTACACACAGTAACCAGCAAATACCAACTGGTGATTGAATCCTAATGCATGGAAAAATAAGTGTCTTAGCCTGAATTATATTAAAAAAATGAACGAGTGAATGAGTAAGCCAGCTGCCCTTCACAAAAGTTCTAAATCTATAGTCCAATGATCCAACTGCATGTGTTATTAATTTGATAATATTTTGGAGCAGTTTTCTTTTGTTCACTGAAAGCCAATTGGAGGTTTGTTTGAATTCATTTCGCTCTGAAGCGTCAGCAGGAGTCAGGAAGATGAACCTCTCATGCCACCTGTCTGGCCAGTATTCAACCGAATATCCCAGAAGAGAGGAACAAAAACAAAACAAAGATATATCTTCCAGACTAGTTTATATTTAATGAACCTGCCTGGCTTTTATCTGCCATCTGCCACAGAAAATAAAAGAGATGCTGGAGAATTTCACTGCAGCAATACTGAAAAATATCAACAAAAAGAGTTCATTATATTATTTTCATAGCAGCTTGTTAACAAATCTCTGGATAATGCATTAATTAAGTATTCAGATTTTGCTTTGCATTGCTAGAGCTCAGCTACCCGATGCACAAATAAATCACAGGTGCTCTCTGAGATAAACGTTGAATGTTTGAACTACTGGATTCTGACTCTACAGCAGAACTGGAACACTGATAACTTTACTAGAAGGATATACAATTAATCAACGTTCAGACCGTAGCCTCAGGGTGTGAAAGCACCTTTTTATTATACTCACACCAGCAGGGGTTACAGAATTTTGCCTGTAATTAACAGAAAATCGTTGCCTGATCTTTTTAAAATGAATCATATTAGAACTGACTATCAATGTGAACACCCCTGCGCATGGATGAGACAAAATGCAACCACAGCCATGCCGAGAGCTGACAGTCCCTGCCACTATTAAAATAAGTTTCAATTATGTTCACTTATGGAACATGGGGTCACTGGCAAGGTCGTTGAGAAAGTGATGGTAAGCAGTCCTCTTGAATACAACAGAATAGTTTGCTGGTCACTTCAGAGGGAAGGAGCTGCTTAGAATCAAGCAGGTTGTTCAAGGTCTGGAATCAAATATAGATCAGACCAGAAAAGAATTTTGGCATTGATCAATCAGATATGTTAAACAACAATCCAGCAGTTTCATGGACACTAAATGCTAACATAGGCCTGGTTGTATACAATGATGGTGTGCCTGGAAATCACAAGTCCATCCTCAACTGAGCCACAATTTCGCAGAGACAGGGATGGGTTTAGGCCAAGTTTCACACACATGTGTGATAACCATATCAACCACGTCCACAGAGTACTCCATGAAATGGGTATTTGTAAAGTTTTCTATTAGTTTTTGAGTTTTCAGATTTAAAAACAAATAGCAGCAAGACTTTAGTTCGAAATTAGATCAAAGATTAGTTTATTACATAACTATTGCTAATCAAAAACAATGGTAGTTATTAGCTAAAATATGCATACAAAGATCAAAGGTAGATATGAATTAAGGATACTTAAGATGAGAATAAAATAGTTTGTTATTGTCACAGGTCTGACTTGCTTCAAAATTTCTCTTTTTCTGAGGTGACAGAGTTGAAAACATGAAGTCAGAATTCAGCAGCTGCAATGGCTGCTTTGGTTAAATTGTTGGAGGGTTGTATTTATCGATCAACTCAGTAAGTAAAACAGGCTTCTAAAGAAAAAGAGAAGGTATCTTGTTAACTTTTTCTTCCACTGTTATGCCACTTGCAGATTGACTGGTTTATTTTGGCAGATGTGTGTTTTTTGTCTGAAAGCCCATTGCTTGAGCTCTCTTTGACTGAGAACTCTCTCTGCCATTGTCTTTTGGAAGTGTTTGTGGAATTCGATTTAAAATGTTACAGCAGCCGGTCTTTTATAACTTAAGATGATTGCTATCCCCAAACTCCCACATCATTGTTCAACATTAGATAACTGATATGGTAGGAAAAAGCAATGTACAATCCTAGGGAAGCCATTGTTAATGAATTTCTGTTACTTCCCTCTGGAGATGTGTGCTGACTTTCAAAGGTCTTCGTATGTCTGGCTATGTCTGCTTGTAATCCACTTGGAACTTTCAAGGAGCTAGACAATATTGCAGTTGTAAAAGGTCAGGTGACTCCTGACAGCCATTTCTCAAGTTTGAGATAACAAGGTGTAGAGCTGGATGAACACAGCAGGCCAAGCAGCATCATAAGAGCAGGAAGGCTGACGTTTCGGGCCTAGACCCTTCTTCATAAATGGGGGAGGGGAAGGGGATTCTGAAAAAAACAGGGAGAGAGGGGGAGGCGGATAGAAGATGGATAAAGGAGAAGATAGGTGGAGAGGAGACAGACAGGTCAAAGAGGCGGGGATAGAGCCAGGAACAAAAACAAAGTTGCTGGAAAAGCTCAGCAGGTCTGGCAGCATCTGTGAAGGAGAAAATAGAGTTAACGTTTCAGATCCGGTGACCCTTCCTCAGAAAGGGTCTTACTGGAGCCAGTAAAGGTGAGTGTAGGTGGGGAGTTAGGGAGAGGATAGGTCAGTCCAGGGAGAACGGACAGGTCAAGGAGGCGGGATGAGGCTTGAGATGGGAGGAGTGGCTAGGTAGGAGGAAGGACAGGTTAGGGAGGCGGGGATGAGCTGGACTGGCTTTGGGATGCAGTTGGGGGAAGGGGAGATTTTGAAGCTTGTGAAGTCCACATTGATACCATCGGGCTGCAGGGTTCCCAAACGAAATATGAGGTGCTCTTCCTGCAACCTTTGGGTGGCATCATTGTGGCACTGCAGGAGGGCCAGGATGGATATGTCGTCCAAGGAGTGGGAAGGAGAGTTGAAATGATTCGCGACTGGGAGGTGCAGTCGTTTGTCGTGAACCGAGCGTAGGTGTTCCACAAAGTGGTCCCCAAGCCTCCGCTTGGTTTCCCTGATGTAGAGGAGGCCACATCGGGAACAGCGGATACCGTATACCACATGAGCAGATGTGCAGGTGAACATCTGTTTAATGTGGAAAGTCTTCTTGGGGCCTGGGATGGGGATGAGCGGGGAGGTGTAGGGGCAGGTGTAGCACTTCCTGCGGTTGCAGGGAAAAGTGCCGGGTGTGGTGGGGCTGGTGGGGAGTGTGGAGCAGACAAGGGAGTCACGGAGAGAGTGGTCCCTCCGGAAGGCAGATAAAGGTGGGGAGGGAAAAATGTAGTGGCCGATACAGTCATGGAAGAGGTGGGGGATAGGGCCAGTGTAGCTACGGAAGAGGGATTGCTCCACGTATCCTACAAAGAGGCAGGCATAGCTTGGGACCATGCGGGTACCCATGGCCATGTAGTGGGATCAGATTGCAGATGGCGGAAGTGCCAGAGGATGATGCGTTGGATTCGGAGGTTGGTGGGGTGGTACATGAGGATGAGGAGGATTCTGTTTTGGTTGTTATTGCAGGGAGGGGGTGCAAGGGATGAGTTGCGGGAAATGCAAGAAACACGGTCGAGGGCATTTTCGACCACTGTGGAGGGGAAGTTGCGGTCCTTGAAAAACGAGGACATCTGGGATGTCCAGGAGTGGAATGCCTCATCTTGGGATCAGATAGGGCAGAAGCGAAGGAATTGGGAATAGGGGATGGCATTTTTGCAGGAAGGTGGGTGACAGGAGGTGTATTCTAGGTAGCTGTAGGAGTCGGTAGGCTTGAAATGGTTATCTGTTTCCAGGTGGTTGCAGAGATGGAAACAGAGAGGTCCAGGAAAGAGAGAGAGGTATCAAAGATGGTCCAGGTGAACTTAAGGTTGGGGTGGAAGATGTTGGTGAAGTGGATGAACTGTTCGAGCTGCTCGTGGGAGCACGAGGCAGCGCCGATACAGGCATCGATGTAACAGAGGAAGAGGTGAGGGATAGGGCCAGTGTAGCTATGGAAGAGGGATTGTTCCACGTACCCTACAAAGAGGCAGGCATAGCTTGGGCCCATGCGGGTACCCATGGCCACCCACTTTGTCTGTAGGAAGTGGGAGGAATTGAAGGAGAAGTTGGTAAGGTTGAGGACGAGTTCAGCTAAGTGGATGAGGGTGTCAGCGGAGGGGGACTGGTCGGGCCTGCAGGACAGGAAGAAGCGGAGGGCCTTTAGGCCATCTGCATGGGGAATGCAAGTGTATAGGGACTGGACGTCCATGGTAAAGATGAGGTGTTGGAGACCAGGGAATCGGAAGTTTTGGAGGAGGTGGAGGGCGTGGGTGGTGTCACAGACGTAGGTGGGGAGTTCCTGGACCAAGGGGGAGAAAATGGAGTCGAGTATCAGAGATGGTCCAGGTGAACTTAAGGTTGGGGTGGAAGGTGTTGGTGAAGTGGATGAACTGTTTCAAGCTCCTTGTGGGAGCACGAGGTGGCGCCGATAAAGTCATTGATTTCTCAATTCTTCTCATTTCTCAAGTTTGTTGTGACAATTATCTTTTTACAAAACCTATAACCTGTTAACTATCCTTTCCATGACAGACATTTGATTAAGGTACCTGCTATTATAAATGCTCAGTAGCTTCTACTCCTGTGTGATTTTGGGAACCTGGGTGTCTGAAATACAAAATGCATTCATTTAGACCTTGTAGGAGCAGGTCTTGACTTTGTGGGTTTACTTGGTTACCCAGATTATCTTTTTGGAGAGTGTACCACTTTGTATACAGTCTCAAGAGACATTTGGGGGAGGTCAGTTGCCCTTTAAGGGAGGTAAGGTGCCCTTTGAAGAGGCAAGGTATCCTTTGAAATTGTTACAGGGAGGCACAGATGTTTGAAAAAAAACTGTAAATCCCATTGGAAATGTGGATAGACCTGTCAAAACTGTCAAAAGCATCTTAGTAGACACTGGATGAGTTAGGTGTAAGGGCAAAGGATGGCGGGTAAGGGCATATGGGTTAGCGTGATTGTCATTAAGTCTGCACAAAGGACTATAAAGGGAGAGTGCATATTGGTATTTGTTTGCATACAGTATCAGAGGGTGTATGGGGTGAGTACAAGAGCATAGGGTGGCCTAGATAGAATCAGAGCCAATAGGGTGTAGGTACAAGGAAAGTACTAGGATAGTTTGACATGAATGGGCAATGACGACGAGAGTTGACAGTTAGCAGAGTATTTTCTGTTCTATTCTTTCTTTTCAAATATTGATCACAGTGCCACAGCCTCGAGGTAGACATTCCACCCATATCCCCTCCACACCTGGCAGCCTTCTCACTACTGCAAGTCAAGGTTAAACGTTGGCTAGGGTAAGGCATGCGGAATTTCTTGCCCACATGATATTAGTGGCGTTTTACCACAATGCAGTAGTTTCATGGTTAACATGACCAGATATTAACCTTTCACTCCAGATTTATTTAATTTATTTTTACATTTCCCAAACTGTATGATAAGATTTAAATATAGGCCTTTGGATCAATTGTTAAGCCTCTGGAGTACTCCAACAACAACATAACAACTATACTGCTGTTGTCCTGGAATGAATGCAAGTCAGTCATCTATCAGGGGTTTTAAGGTAGCAACTACAGACCTCATTCATGAAGCTGCAATTTTAAAGCCCTTTCATTAGATAACTTAGTCATTTTCATGTATTCACTTTTGAGTTCTGAATTATAACAATCACTAACAAATTAACAGAAGTGCTAATATTCATAATGTAATCTTTACTAAATTAATGTGTAGATTAAAAATCCAACAGAGCATCAATTGTGACAAACTGTATTAAATTAGAAGTTTATGCAATATTCCCAAAGCTACATACTGGGACAGTCCATGTAGCACATTATAACTGGCCTCAAGTATGTATTAAAAGTATTTTTTGCAGTGAAAGAAGGTTGAAAGGTGTGAAAAGGTAGGTAAGTGAATCTAATCTGTTAAAAGAGAGAATCATTTTGGGACTTAATGCATTATCTAACAATTCCTCGATAACATTAGGAGAAGAATCAGGGGAAAACATTGCAGACTGCAGAAACCGTGAAGTGAACCTGATGCAAGCCCTCAAATGAAAGCAATATACTGTGGATGCTGTGGAAATATGAAGCAAACAAAGAGAATTCTGGAGAAATTCAGCAGGTCTAGTTGCATCTGTGGAGAGAGAAACAGAGTTAACCTTCCGAATCTGGTCTGGAGCAATTCTGAAGAAGAGTCATACTGGTCTCAAACGTTAACTCTGTTTCTCTCTTTACAAGTGCTGCCAGACCTGCTGAGTTTCCCCAGCATTCTCTTTATTTGTTCCCTGATGTAAGCACTGCTGCTTCGTATTTAAGATCCATTACTTTGTGGATTGATAACTCAAAATGTGGTTTCTCTGAACATTCAAGAGTGAAGAGGATTCATTCATGATTCAGTAAATAGAAAGGGAATAGTATAATTTTATGAAAAATCCATATAAATAAGTGAAGGAATAGGATCATAATGTTTTGAGTAGATGGCGCGGAGCAAATGCTGTATTTTCATTCTTATATTTTTGTCTTTAATAACTTCAAGCTATGGTTTTCCACATTCTCGATACTTTCCTCACTTACAGAAACTGAAAAAAGCCAGCCTGTGGAAGAAAATTGCCCCCATGATCCATACCAGGGGTCAGATCCTAGTTTATGCTAATAACAAAGACCACTTTGAAGGGCAATTCAGAGTGGTATCAATATATGTTCCTTATACCCATTAGATGACAAAAGTAATAACTTTATCTGCACTAATGAGGCACTGCTAAAAATTGTGTTAGGGGATAGTGCTGTACTCTGTTCAAATTCTTTCATAATTGAAAGCCTTAAAGCCCTCCAACTTGGCAATTCCCCTTTAAGTCTTCTCAACCTATGTAAATTGGAGGAATATTTAAAAAAAAACACTCATAATTTTCATAATTCAATGGATCCTGATATTAGTTTTACCTATTCAAACTGTCCGACAGTTTAAGCTAAGGACAGTCTTGATTACTGTCTTCAAGATAATTGCAGAGTCCACTAATAAGTGGAACATCAATTTGTCAAAGTTTAGGAGTATTTAATTTCACAGCAAAACACAAATGCAACTGTTCTGGAACACAGTTTATTTATAATGCTTTTAATTGCATAAAGAATGTTTAAACTCTTTTCCTGCGACATTCTAATCAAAGAATTACCTGCACTGTGTAGCCAAGTCAGATACAGATAAAAACCGAAAGAACTGTGGATGCTGTAAATCAGGAACAAAAACAGAAGTTGCTGGAAAAGCTCAGCAGGTCTGGCAGCATCTGTGGACCCTTCTGAGGAAGGGTCACTGGACCCGAAACGTTAAGTCAGAAGCAGATAAGGTGCACAAAGCATCCACCAACAAAAGGGGATTAAAAGATCCTATGGCTCATTTATGGAAGAGTGTCCTAGTAAATATTTATCCTTCAATGAACTCACTGAATCAGAAATTCTGTTCATTACGATATTACTGTTTGTGGAATCTTGCTATGCTTAAATTGTCTATGTTTAAAACGTTACTGCGGTGAATAAATTTCAAACGTAAGAAACTGCAGGATGTTCTGAATTGATGAAATGTACTATGAAAATCCTGTAATCTGTACAGTAGCCTACATTCTCCAGTTCCTATCAGTATACAACAGCACTTTACACTTCTCCTCTTTATCCTGGCATTGAATGAATGGCCTGTTTCTGTCATGCATATTCTGTGTAAATTCTTTCCAAGTTGGGCATCAAGGATGATACAAGTCACCAGCTATTTTAAGGCAGTTATGTTTTGGTTTCTTCCACATTTCCAAGGTGAAGAAAAAGCATATTCCCTCCTCAAGATCAGATTTTACTTTCGTACACAAGCTAAAGTCTTTAAATGGTTGTGAGCTTCACCAGAAAATGGCAGGTTGAAATCAGACAAGTGCAAAGCCTTATGGTGCTCAATGAAGTGCTTACCAGAGTATTGTTTCCTTCAGCACTTTTCACATGTGCTCTGTTTGAATTTCTGGCTAAAGATCTTCCAGAATCTACGTCTGAACATTCCACACAGTATCACATAATCTTCTGACTGAAGGCTAGGATGTTTATATTTCACATGTAATAAAGAGTTTTGAAAACATTTTCATGCCTCACTACTGAAAGCCACTTAATAAAATCAAATCCCTGCACTGTGATTCACAGAAATGTTCAAAGGAACAATTAACTGATTCCCCCAAGTACTGATGAGTGGATCCTCAGCATGTGGTGCATTGTCATTTTTACACAGGACAATAAATGGGATGGAAAATGAAAGATACCTGGGAGTGAGCTACAATGACAGAACTCAATGAATAGCATACAGAAAAAATACCTGAAATTTGACATGAGCTGAACGTGTTCACATTCTCTCCACATTGCCTGGCATTATTGGCTATATACACTTTGTGACTTCTTGACTTTTATGAAAGCAGGCAAAAAAGGGTTTTGGGAAAATAAATCATACAGATTTTTATACACTTACAGGACAAGGTAATAACAGTGCCATAAATGCTTCCTTTCATCCATGGTGGCTCCCTGCAAGCTAACTCTCAATTCTGTCAGCAGTACAGCTTGTCTAAAATGCCCAGTATTTAAGCATGGCAGAATCTGTTTGCACTTGTACACATGCAGCTGGACCCTGTTCTGCAGGCAATAATAACAGATGCAATTCTGTCATTGTTGTATTTCCATTTTAATTAACATAAATAATAGGCCTGCCATGATTAGACAAGCTACTAAATAAAAGTATAATCTAATGATCATGCTTTCCTGAGCAATGAATGCAGATGCATAAAATCTGCTGTAAAATGGTTTTAAAGATGTTCTTGACTTGTTCATTCAGTCACAGTGACATTAGTTTTAACGGGTCAGATTTCCCATGCTGCCGCTGATAGTGGTGAAATCAAGATATAGTAAACAAATCTTTTGAGATATGAAACAGCGGTGCTGGGACTGCCCCATTCATCCATCAACTCTGTGCTCATTCATCTATGTTAATTTCTGGTTTAACAATGTCCAAGATTTAAAATACTCATCTTTATTTTGAAATCCCTCCATGGCATCACTGCTCCTTGTTTCTGTGAACCTCATTCAGCACTACACAGCAATCAGAACTCTGTTTTCTTCCAATTCTGGATTGTTGGCCATTTTCAATTTTCTTCACTTCATCTTTTGCAGTTGAGCTTCCAGTTGTCTCCACCTCAAGATCTGGAATTCCCCCCTAAAACTCTTCCAATTCCAACTCTCTCTTCTCCTTCAGGATGCTCCCTAAAGCTTTGACCTCACTTTTGCAAATCTGTCCAAATAAATGTTCTCTCTAAATTTCCTTTGCATCAACAGGGCTACAAACTCCTCTACGGCACTACTTTCACACCTATGCACAGCTTAGATAAAGGTAAAGTCATCATAATCCCAGAGGACCATAGGGCTGCTCTCTCATTAGAGAGAGACAACTGGTGGTGGTTTAACCTGAGGGTCACCATGCTTCAGGTGAGGGATAAGGTTGATAAGGCAGGAACTTTGTGGGCAATGTCAGCCAGTGCGGGAACTGAACCCATGCTGTTGGCATCAGTCTGTATAACAAAGCAGTCATCCAGCAAACTGATTCCACCCTGAGTGGACTTTCAAGAATTGGAGCCTGACTGGCATCACTTACCAATATAGCAACATCAAACAGCAAATTAAACTCTATTAAGCACCTGTTTGTGTCTATTTGGTGACTAATTGCTGGGATCTTCCTCACAAGGGAGGGGCTCCTTGTTGAGGCTTAAGCCAAACAGTTGTATGGAGGGGCTCTCCTGGTGGCAAGCCAGGGAACCATCAATATCACCTTTAAGTCACTACTCCCTTGGAGACATGAATATCCAAGGTCCACAGCTGGGGCTACAGGTCACCTTTATAGATAGTCTGACAGCTGCAGCCGCAGTTATTTTAAGCAATTTTATAGTTTATCAGTGAGACCAATCCATCTGAAGATACTTTCATATTGTCCTACCTGAATTACCAGCACATATCTAGCCCAACGGGGCTGTCCCTTCCCTCTCTGCCTTGGTCCCCCTTGCCCCTACAAACATGTGGCCCTCCTATTGGACTTGCCAGTATCCCGGTCCATCCACTGTACAGAATTGGGTAGGACCTCCAGAGGTGGTTCCTTAAATTACTGTCTCCAGAATCATCAATACTGACATCTTGCCATGGCCACTTCCTGATTTCCATGCTGGGATCAAAGCCAATATCAAGATCATAAACCAACAGGAAAAATTCAGCTTTTCATATTGGAGTCTGCTGTAAAAAACTATTAAATAGCTCCTAATGCTTCTGTTCCAGTGCCGGTGTTTACATTCGTGCTTTGATGGGAAAAATATATTGCATGGTGTCAATCAAACGGAAAGCCAGAGGTCTCAGTGGAGTAAACCTACACAGGGGGTTGATATGTGAACACATGAATTAGGAGTAGGAGTAAGACACTGGACCCCTCGAGACTGCTCTAGCATCCAATATGATCGTATGATCTGATTATTCCATGTTCTTGCATCCCCTCAATAATCTTTCAACCTCTTGTTCATCAGGCATTCTGCTTCCATTGCCTTTTAAGAAGAGTTCCAAAGACTCACGACCTCTGTGAAAAGAAATTTCTCCTCTCTGTCTTAAATGGATGATCCATTATCTTTAAATAGTGAGTCCTAGTTCTAGTTTCTCTTGTTTCTAGAGGAAATATTCTTCCTCAATGTACCCTGTCAAGATCATGAATGTCTCAACCAAGTAGCCTCTTTTCTAAATTCCAGTTGATAGAAGCCTAGCCCATCCAACATTTCTTCATAAAACAGCTTTCTCATTCCAAGTACTAGTCTCCTAAACTTTCTCTGGTAGCCCAGCAGCATCATGTAGTATTACTAGGATATGGGAAAACCGTTTTATTATTTTAATTTTGAAGTTGGAGAGAGACAGCATTCCTCTTATGATTAATGAGACAAATCAGTGTGACTTCCTGCTGCCCAAACAAAAAATACTTGCTAATTGGATTTGAGAGAACAAGTGTAAAACCAGCACACTGCTTATAAATTTGGCAATTAAACAATTTTTCATGTTTGCTGTGGTTTAAAAATGAAGCAAGAGAACAATTTCTGCCTGTATTTGGGTGGGCATGGGGCCATCACAAGCTGAAAATCATAACACTGCACTTACCGCCTTGTTGCTGCTGACCTTCAGCTTGCCATGAATTTGGAATGGATTGGGAAATAAGTGAGCAGCATTCCTACCCAAAAAAACAACTTTTTTACTATACTAGGGTAGCAAACAACATCTGCCATTAGTTAGACCTGCCCTTGAAGATTTAATTTCCATGAAATCCTACGATGGAAGTCGCTACAAGCTGGAGATAGAAGTGGTACATTGTCCTCTACTGTGTTTTGGTGATGTGTCTGATCAAGGGAAACAACTGCATGCCTTCTGTAACCAATCAGCTTGGTCAATTGTGAAATAGACAACATTAAGTCCAAAAAAGGAATGGAATTAGCGAACCAACTGAGCATAAAACAATGCAGGGCTATAGTGAAAGAGCAGGGAGTGGGACTAGTCGAATTGACCTTGGAGAAAGTCAGCATTGACTCAGCAGGTTGAATAACTTCCTTCTGTGCTGCAACCATTGTGAGATTCAATAAGTTCAAATAGTTAGTTCAATGTCAAATAATGACAGAAAGAAAAATAAAGAAAAAGGAGAGATGAATTAAGACAGTGAATTAAAGGGACAAAAATATGAATATAATAAATATTCAATGCTCAATTTTTCAAATCTCTGCTACCAATTAAAATCTAAAGGATTTTAGATTTTCAGAAAGCATAGCCATGATCATATGGAATAGCGAAGCAGGTTTGAAGGGCTGAATGGCCTACTTGTGTTCCTATATTCTGCGCTTCTATGAATGAGATCTTACCATAATAGTTCATTTAAATAGTAGGTAGATTGCAATTGACATGATACAATCTATACCATCACACAATTTTTTCTGATGAAGGGTCTAGGCCCGAAACGTCAGCCTCTCTGCTCCTATGATGCTGCTTGGACTGCTGTGTTCATCCAGCCCTGCACCTTGTTGTCTCGGATTCTCCAGCATCTGCAGTTCCTACTATCTCTGACACAATGCATCTGAATGGTCAGCCAGATAATCACTTTCAGTGTGTTATAGGAGTGTGCAGAGCAGGCAATAACTTTTAGATTCAATTGTGCGTATCTCCCACTTGAATTTGCTGTATCATTTACATAAGAACTAGGAGCAGGACTAGGCCCTTCAGCCCCATTAGCCTGCTCTGCCATTTAATACGATCATGGCTGATCTCATCTAGGCCTCAATTAAACCTTCCTGCCCAAGTGAATCACCTCACACCTACGAAGACTGAATTCCATTTGCTACTTATCAGCCCATCTGACCAGCCCGTCTATACGCTCCTGTAATCCAAGGCTATCCTCTTCACTATTTACCAGCCCACCAATTTTCGTATGCACTCCAGAAAGGCTTTTGGCGTCATGTTGCACCAGAGACTGGTCAAGCAGATAAGATCCCTTAGAAAACTGGATCCAAAATTGCCTTCATGGTAGGAGGCAGGCAGAGCTGGTGAAAGTTGATTTTGTGAATGGAAGTCTGTGTCCAGTGGGATGCCACAAGGTTTGGTGCTGGATCCCTTGCCGTTTCTAATGTACATTAATTATTTGGACACATGGAAGGTTTTTATCAGTAAGTTTGCAGATGACACTAAAATTGATAGTGTGGTAAATAATGAGGAGGAAAGATTTAGTTTACAGAAAGATATAGATATTTTTAGATATGTTATGACACACCTCAGAAGCAAGTGGGAATGAGCCCATACCTCTTAGCTTAGAGGTAGGGACACTACTAATGGACCAGAAGAGACATAACAGGCTGGTCAGAGGGGCAGAGCACTGGCAAATGGAGTTTAATCTTGAAAAGTGTGAAGCAATAATTTTATGAGCACTAACAAGGCAAGGGAGTACACATTGAATGGTTGGACTGTGTGTAGTACTGAGGATACTTGTCTCTATCAGTCAAAGCATTGAGTCCAAGAGCAAAGAAGTTATGATGGAACTGTATAAAACATTAGTTAGGCCACAGCTAGATACTGTGTACCGTTCCAGTCATTTCATATAGGATGGATGTGATTGCTTTAGAGGGGCTATAGAGGAGATTCACCAAAATGTTGCCTTGGCTGAAGCAATTAAGCTTTGAAGAGAGACCACATAGATTTGGGATCTTTTCCTTACAGCACAGAAAGCTCTTGGGGATCCTGAATGAGGTGTACAAAATTATGAGGAGTATAAATAGTGTTGATAGGACTAAGCTTTTCCCCTTAGTTGAGGGGTCAATTATCAAGGAGTGTAGATATAAGGCAGGAGACTTTGAGAAGATTTAGTAAGATTTTTGTTCACCCAGAGGGTGGTGGATGTTTGGAACTCACTGCCAGAAAGGGTAGAGGGGTAGGGGCCATCACAATATTGAAGAAGCATATAGATGAGCACCTGAAACACCATGCCAGAGTACGTAGCAAATGCTGGAAAATGAGACTAGAGTTGTTAGATGCTGGATGACCAGGTGGACAAGATGGGCCAAATGGGCTCTTTCCATCCTGTAATACTCAGTGTAGAATGTCACCTGCTGGGTGCATGAGAGGCTTTGGGAACACACTCCCTTTAACTCCAGCCACTTAAATTTGTGGTTAAATGATGTGTGTCCAAATTCCTGACATACACTCCCATCAGGCAAGGTTCCACACCGGGAATACATAAACATTGTCGGGAAATTTTCAAAGCTCTCAGTTCTCCCCTCTAGGAATACATATTTCAACACAGCTATTTTTCTCTTTTTAAAAGTTGAATATTTGAAAATAAATTTGGATTCCAGTCAAAATCTTATGCCTATTTGACTTGAAGGTTAAACATAGTAATATCACAGATGTGTTGAAATAGAATAAATATTCAGTACAATATGCTATTTCAACAGAGATAGAAAATATTATTCATACTGCTAAAGTTATTCGAAAAGTTATTAAAGTTATTCATACATTTTAAATTTCTTCATTAAAATAGTTTGGAAAAATGAATGAATCCAAGCTGTGATGGTTTTATTGAAATGTTCTAATTAATCACTTTAATTATAAATGTTACTCTATTATACACCAAATATTTTAATTTGAAGGAGCGCATGTCAAGTAAATGGGGCACTTTCTAACTGTGTAATTCACTGTTTGTGTCAACTCCACTGGTCACCAGGCTGGCTTCACTTCTTAGCAGACGCTGTAAGTTGTGAATTGCAAACACTAGCAAGATTTATTGTTATTCTTTGTGCTTACAAAATTGGCAGTGGCCTGCACAGTCAGCAATGACATGATGTCACCCAATCAATCAGTGCACTCAGCTCTGCTCAGGTCTTAATCAAATCTCTTGTAAGACCTCTTGCCAGATAACACTGGCCTCAGGAATTTTCCGACTTTGCAGTTTGTCATTCCTTAAACTGCTTTAATGCTGCAACAAAGAGGTTTATTCTGTCCCTGTGGGCAGTGATGTTTATAAAGAGTTGGATAGCTGGCTAAGAAAGGCATGCTGCACCTTTCTAATTTACTCGTCATCTATCCTGCAGACATTAACATTTGCTAAGGTACCATTCCATGGGTGGAGCAGCCCTTTGTACCCATGTCCAACCTAGACAGACAGTACGAGTACTCAGGGATAGGAGTGGTACTTGATTCACCACTTCACTCAGCATAGGTTTTATTCACCGGGCTAAATATCTCTTGCAATCTAGGAAGAGGAAAGATGGGTGTTAGGTTTTTAAGGCCGTCAGCACTCTTATTCAGCTAGTAGAAGGCATGTGGAGACTGAGGAACATTAGTTGAAAGAACAAAAATTACTGAAGATTCTGGAATCTATACTGAAAGTAACAAATGCTAGAGATCACAGTGGGTCAGACAGCATCCACAGAGAGAGAGCAAGCTAACGTTTCGAGTCTAGATAACTCTTCATCAGAGTCATTAATTGAATTAACTAACATTAATTGAATGTTGCCTCCCTTTTCTGGATTTATAATTAAGAAAATGACAATAAATATGAATTTTTTAAAAAAGTAAAAATGTTTAAATTATGAGAAAAATGAGATTATAGTGTTAAGTAACTTTTCAAAATATGATCACCTTTAATCTGTAGCCTGTAACAATTTACCATCTTTTTATAAGTGCACATACTAGGGTAGCAGTATTGTTAGAAAAATTTCTCTCACTGTCATAACTATTTCAAGAAAATTAATCCCATAGTTCACGGTAAATAAGACTGGCATTTTATTGATTTATTCTAACAATTCTGCTAAAGAAAATAAATATGGAAAATCAGAGCCAGTTTTCAATGTACTTATACAGCATACTCAATTTCTATCATCAAATCTTCCATTATACAAGACTTCATCAAGGAACTATTTAAATTAATGATTCTAAAAATGTAATTAGCCTTTTACCAAAATGTGCAAAATTCTAGATGCATCATTCACATTTGTGAAATATTGTTCAGTTCAAATTGTAGTGTTTCCCTTCTTATAAAAAGTTATGTTCTTCTCCTCAAGGAGAAGAGGTGCTTTTGTTGGGGAATGGAATACCTCTTTCTGGGCATCATCAAGCATTTCAGGGTGAGATTAGCTATTATATTGTCACATTAGTATCACAGGTAATAGATTTGACGTCCTATACTGTGAACTTACCTCACTCCTAATGGTGGCAGATTTTATCTAATAAACTTTATCAGTGAAGATTCCTAATGCAGTTTCATAGCTGTCAAGTGTACAGCTTGTAAAATCCAGTTTAGGATTGATGCAGCCAACTGGCAGTACTCCCAATTTTTCAGTCTTTAAAACTAAGAACTGGAAAATTGCAGTTGCCTCAGGTCAGGCGTTCTGTCCTTTGCATTTGATTCTCTAATGTATGGAACTTGCTACTGAGAGTATCACTTCATAAAATCTACACAACAAACAATGGCACTAAGAAACAAAGAGAAAAGCTGTTCCAATCCAACTAAAACTGCCAATGCTAATCACGGACTGTCAGGTAACCATTTCAAACACTGATGTAAGTTGACCAGAGTCAACACTAAATCACTGTTGCACACCTTTAGTAAGTTGCATCACTTAGTATGCCTTTTCTAATGAACCAACTGCTCTATTTTCACAAATCTTTCAACTTTTTAAGAACTGTGAAAATGGAGTGAAAGAAAGTTTATCTAAAAAATAAAATATTGCTGCTCATGGCAATGCTCCCTGGGTCACATAAGACACAACATACAGGTAGACACCCAGATATAGTTAAAGCCCTGGAAGAGATACAGGCATATAGACTGGCTACATATCTACAGTTCATAAAAAATGATCATTCAGTATGAATAAACTCTACAGTACAACATTATTAGTGAGATCCTAATCAATGTTTCTAAACAAGTGACAACAGTACTACCGTTTTCACTGACTGCAGACCTGGGTCTACATCTGACTTTCATAAGCCCTCATGTTTACTTTGAAGTAGTAAACAAGTAACTGTTGTATGTAGGTGATATAATGCTTACCCTGTTGGCTAGTCCTCTACATACCAGCCCATCTGTGCTTACAATACAATACTAAATCAGAGAATTAAAGATGACAAATTCTCGCATGTCATTTCCTCAAATTCACTATATGTCACAGAACATTTTTGCTTCCTCGGCCTCCCCCCTAATCAATCCCTTTAAAACTCACGCATACAGATGCTACATGCTCAGGTCATTAAAGTATGTCTGTGTGTCGACCTAAAACCCAGGAGGATGCTGCACTGTCAGAGGCCACATCAAGTTAATCGTTCAGTACTACTGAAGAAGCATGGTCAGAGACAGAAAGCACAGAGATGGACGAGAACAATTGGCAAGGATGAAACAGCACAGGAGCTTATACACATCACGTGAATGCTTTCAGGGAGCTGCAAAATGTACGAAAATAGACTTTGATCTGGATTTTATTTTGATGCACTGTAGGCAAAGACAGAAGAGAAGAAATCCCAGTGGGAATCTGTCCCTGTTGGTATATAATATATTAACTAACACAAGTCAATTTGCAACATGTCCAGCACTCTGAATCCTATTAAGCAGACACAATAATAACCTGACCTTGCAGGCCGGAAGATAAGCGATGTGATTCTGTATGCACATATGTTTGAATAAACTGAGCCAAGTCCCATTACTCAAGAATGGTTCTTATTATGCAAATCAGAACCTGCAGACAGTGTAATTAAAATATTTATGAAATTATTCATACTGTCACATGGATTACTAACATATTGGATTAGTCACTTCTTTAAGAAAAACCTATCTCAGAGAGATCTGTACTTCGTTTGCAAAAACAGCTGTAATGAACTTTTCCACTCATGCATGATGGTTGTCCTGGCAACTGATCAAGGACATACATCTTCCTTTAGTCACCAAATACAGCAATAAAGACTGAATATGGATCTTGTGGAAAGCCACCGCCAACTACACCAATCCCAAAAGGCTGACATGACCATCCTGCCTGTGTCTACTGAAGAAAAAGAATGACCCCACACCATGAAAACATTAATCACAGAAGGGCCCTTTAGTACCCTTCAGCTACGAAAGGCCTACTCCTGTCACTTCAGATTCTCCCTTTTAGCTATTTGGATTAGCACCAAATAGGGAAGGGGGAGCAGGTTGTAATTGAAAGCGACTAATAATCACACAAATAGTGTGTGTTATTATCACCTGATTTGGTGACCTCTGAGCCAGATTATGATGTCTGCTGGAGACTATAAACCTAGACACCAGTTTAGTCACTATCAAGTGAACAGTCCCTCATCAGCTTTCATTCAAATCAAAATTTACAGTTTTTTTAAACATTTCATCTGATCACATTAGATTTCTTTGAGTGCACATTTCAGTCAGCAAGGTCCAACTGATTGCCATTTGTGTGCTATTTTTAAACAGACATTAAGCAGTTTATCTTAAGCACATTGTTCATTTGCTTCTGAATGTTGATAATCAGATTAACTGATTAAACTTTTGAAACAAATGTGATTTTCAGTGTCAATTACCTTAAGAATTTCAGAAATCACATGACTCCAGGTTATAATCCAACAGGGTTATTTGAAAACACAAGCTTTTGGAGTCTTACTCCTTCTTCAGGTGTTAGTGAGAGAGGTAGTATCAGACACGGAATTTATAAGTAAAAGGTCAAAGTGTCACACCATTGATGACTATGTACTAAACAAACCTAAGATACTGTTAAATCTTCAATCAGCTAAAAGGTTTTAATTAATTATTATGTATATGTAAATCCCCGAATTCCTTTCAAGTCCCTGTCCTGTGAGAACTGAAAGGTTTGATCAGTGTAAGGAAGAGGTTACATTTCAGACAGGTCAGACAATGCATGTTAGGTGTGAGATATAACACAGTGTGGAGCTGGAGGAGCACAGCAGGCCAGGCAGCATCAGAGGAACATTTCAGGTCAGGACCCTTCTTCAGAAATGGGGGAGGGGGAAGGGAGCTGCAAAATAAATAGAGAGGAGGGTTGGCGCTGGGGAAGGTAGGTGGGATGGTGATATGTGAGTGCAGGTAGGCAGTGGTGGGGATTGGTCAGTGAGGTGGGAGGAGCGGATAGGTGGGAGAGAAGACAGACATGTTGTGTCAGGTCAAGGAGGTGGGGATGAGAGGGAGGGTTGGTCATGGGATGAGGCCGGGGGTGGACAGATTTTGAAAGTGGTAAAGTCCACATTGAGACCATTGGGTTATAGGTTCCCAAGGCAGAATATGAGGCGCTACTCCTCCAGCTTCTGGGTGGCATCATTGTGACACTGGAGGAGGCCCAGGATGGACATATCACCCAGGGAGTGGGAGGGGGAGTTTCGCGACTGGAAGGTGTTGTTGTTTGTCGCGAACAGAGTGCATGTGCTCTACAAAGTGGTCTCTGAGCCTCCGCTTGGTCTCACTGATGTAGAGGAGGCCACGTCGGAAGCAGTGGATGCAATAGACCACGTTGACGGACGTGCAGGTTATCCTCTGTCTGATGTGAAAGGTTTGTTTGGTGCCTTGGATGGAGGTGAGTGGCAGATACTCATGTGACTCAGCAAAAGTTGTCTGTCTATCTCATACTCTACTGGTAAGGATGCCCTGAGGCATGGTACATTGGCGAAAACATGCAGATGCTATGACAACTGATGAATGAACACAGAGCAACAATCGCCAGGCAGAAATGTTCCCTCCCACTTGGGGAACACTTCAGCGGTCAAGGATATTCGGCCTCGGATCTTTGGGTAAATGTCCTCCAAGGCGGACTTCGGGATACACAACAATTCAGAGTCGCCGAGCAGAGGCTGATAGCCAAGTTCGGTACCCATGAGGATATCTTGGATTCAGATGACCTCACCACACTATACACTCTCTCACACACACACACGAATCTATGGGGTGAAACTGTATTTGCAGATACATTCTATTTTGTTGAAAACTCACACAATTTATAGACAGTCAGTCAATGTGGCATTTTATAAATTCCTATTTTAGAAATAAAACCAGTCCGACTCCAAACCAAAACATAAACAGATTCTAAACAAGACCTCACACCTAACATGGGTACTCCCAATTCCTCTGCCTCCACCGCATCTGCTCCCAAGGTGAAAAGTTCCACTCCCGAACATCCCACATGTCTTCCTATTTCAAGGACCGCAACGTCCCCCCTCCAGTGATCAAAAATTCCCTCAACTGCATCTGTTGCATTTCCCGCACTTCTGCTCTCAAATCCCCTCCCCCCAACAAAAATAAAGACAGAATCCCCCTTATCCTCACATATCACCCCACCAACCTCCACATCCAGTGTATCATTCGCCGCCGCTTCCACCATCTACAATCTGACTCCACAACCAAAGAGGTACTTCCCTCCCCACCCCTATCTGCCTTTCATAGGGACTGCTCTCTCCAGGACTTCCTCGTCCGCTCCACACTCCCCACTAACCCCACCACCCCCAGCACCTTTCCTTGCAACTGCAGGAAGTGATACACCTGCCCCTACACCTCCCCCCTCACCTCCATTCAAGGCACAAAGCAAACCTTTCATATCATACAGGGGTTCACCCGTACATCCGCCAACTTGGTCTACTATATCCGCTGCTTCCGATGTGGCCTCATCTACATCAGTGATACCAAGTGGAGACTCGGAGACTGCTTTGAAGAGCATCTGCATTCTGTACGTGACAAATGACAACACCTTCCGCTCACCAACCATTTTAACTCCCCCTCCCACTCCCTGGGTGACATGTCCATCCTGGGCCTCCTCCAGTGTCATAATGGAGGAGCAACACCTCATATTCTGCCTCGGGAGCCTACAGTCCGATGGCCTAAACATAGAATTCACCAATTTTAAAATCTCCCCAAGCCCGGCCTCATCCCATGTCCAACCCACCCTCTCATCCCCACCTCCTTGACCTGACACAACATGTCCTTCTTCTCTCCCACCTATCCGCCCCACCCACCTCACTGACCAATCCCCACCACTCCCTACCTGCACTCACCTATCACCATCCCACCTAACTTTCCCAGCCCCACACCTCCTCTCTCTATTTATTTTGGAGCTCCCTTCCCCCTCCCCATTTCCGAAGAAGGGTCCGGACCCGAAACATCAACTTTCCTGCTCCTCTGATGCTGCCTGGCCTGCTGTGTTCATCCAGCTCCACACTGTGTTATCTCAGATTCTCCAGCATTAGCAGTTCCTACAATCTCCAAGACTCTGAAAGCCGGTGTTTTCAAATAAACCTGTTGGACCTGGTGTTATTGGATTTCTGACCTTGTCCACGCCAGTCCAACACCAGCACCTCCACTTCAGAATTTCAGTGGAGGGTCGTTCATTTTAAAGTACTGTGTCACTATTGTTACATCCTTATACTATTTTATAAATAAAACTTTTAAAAATGAAACTACAAGCCAATTAAAATGCATCAGCTACAAAGTCACACATTAAGAAACTTTGATTAGTATAGAATCTTATCACATTGCCAAAGGACTTCACAGTTAATTAACTGCTCTTTGAAATGCAACCACTAATGTTAAATGGGCAGCATAACCAATTAGCACATCACAAGGTCACACAACCAGCAACTGAAGTAAAAGACTACTGATTAAGAGAGCAATGTTGATCAAGACCGTAAGTAAAGATCTACTTTTTCTTCTGCAGTACCACAGAATCTGTTGCATCCACTGGAACAGGTAGATGGATTTTTGGTTGAACATCTTTTCTTCTATAGGACTGCACCTGTGACAATCCATCAGGACTGCACTGAATTATCAGTCCAGCTGAGGGATGCAGGGTTGTGCAAGTACTGGGACAGTATATGGCGCAACTAGAGGTGTAGCAGCTTGATATGTATGTGTTGATGTCTGGTTACCAAGTGGGAGATGTCCTGTACTTCTTATGTTGTCTGACCAGAAAAATTACCAAGGGGAAATATATTGGGTTTATGTGCAATAAGTGGAGAGAAGAGCAGTCTCCACAATAAAGAAGTACAAAAGAAGCTAGGTAAGTAGCTGTGACTGCGGAAAAGAGATTCACTGCCATGTTCTTAAAAATTATCTGCCTTTTCCTTGACACCAAGTAATCCATGGTCTTCATTTCATAAGAGTTTGCAATTGATAACCTCTAATTTATCCATTAAATTCTGCCTCCAACAGCTAATCTCAGCAAGGGTTGACATTACATTTTGATTGACAGTTTTATAAGGCATGTAAAGATTTACAAAGCTGTGATGCAGTTAATGAATAGAAGTTTGTTTTTAATTTGATTGATTATTCAAGGAGATTTAAAATTTTGAATGAGTTTTATGAATGAGATTTTCCTCAGTATCAATATTTACAAGTGCAAACTCTCTTAGATTATTAGGAATGTATTTTCTTGTTGATCTCCAAGTGTCTCCTGAAATCTACACATACAGTATACTGTGGTAGCATAAGAGTATAAGACAGTTTGGTGGCATGGAGGGTATGAGGCAAAATGGACGTGCAATGGACCAATGTGAGGGTGGGGGACAGGAGCTATGTGACCTAAGAGCCTTATATAAACTGGGCCAAAGTCTCAAAGAACAAATTGGGCCTTCTACCCTCAGGGCCTGACTGCCTCTGTGGCTGTCTGCCTCTGGACCCAACATGATGACAACATCTTAGCCCACCCTGTTAGAGTAGAAATCATGTGTGCAAGCCTTGCTTTTATGGGGACGAGTCTGTCAAGTTTAGAAATTCTCAAACTTGAGCTTCCCACCATAATGGCAAAAATCTGACCCAGGATATAGAGTTGGAGCTAATCACCAGGCTCTGCCCGACTGAGAATCTGGAAAATCAGGGCTGGAATGCAGAACTTAGAGCAGAAGCTGAACAGGGTTAATTGGGTATTGTCAATGTGAAGCCCGAAACAATTCTAACTCCTTTATGACTTGATATTTAACAAGCAATGATGCACATTAAGGTGAGAGTTAATTCTAAAAGGAGTTTTACCACTTGCTCACCTTACTTTTTATGGAAGGACCCTGGAAATCCCACACCTCCAACCCACACCCCCCTCCCCCCCCCCCCCAACCTTCCCTCCCCCCCCCCAACACCAAAATGGCATAAATCTTTTTACCATCCTTGGATTTAAGTATGGAGCGCTACTCCATTACCATTCGGTCAATGGAAACCCAAGAATTTCTGATACCGAGATTTTACGCATCCACATCTTCAATTATGATGGTAGATAACATTACCAGATTGTCACTTTTCATGTGGAAGCTGACAGATTTAAGTCTGATGAATGAAGAATCTCCCATGTAGTCTCATCCCCTTTAGCTGACTACTTAAACCACTAATAGAGACAGAGAGCAGACAAGCAGCATTGTCTGCCTGTATACTGTATGGTCAAAATAGTGATTGAGCAACTGAATGGGTCACCCCTTCTGGGTGCATCATTCCCATGCATTTCCTGCATGGACAAATATTTGACTGCGTTTGTATGCCAACATCCAGTGGGGATACTTCATCATGCCACTAACAGGATTTTGGAACCTATATATTTGCTATGGGCATTCAGGAAGAGTGCAGAATTTATGGTTACTTTTCAACCTACCTTAAGTAAACCAAAAGTTGCATATTCCCATGTGAATGTTTCAATCCATCTACACTGTCTAATTAATACTGGTTAGGCATCCAGGAGGTTAATTTCTTCATGGCTTTGTCTACTCCAACAACACATTCAATTTAAGTTAAAGTTATTGAAGCAGAACTTGAAAAGCCCTGAGGAGATTCTTCCACCTTCTGGCTTTGAAGAGCAATGGATTAGAAAAATTTTGAAGGACACCCGCCTAACGATCTCACTAGTCCAGGCAGTAAAGATCAAAATCTACTCCATGACTTTTTTTTTTAAATATCTATACATCAATTTGTTTTACTGTGACTTCTCTTAAGACCGTGAGACCATAGGAAATAGAAACAGATGTAGGCTGTTTGGCCCTTCGAGCCTACTCTGCCTGCTCCTCACATCCACTTTCCTGCCCTCTCCCCAGAATGCTAGATTCTCGACTGAGCCAGAAACTATCTACCTCAGCCTTGAATATACACAAGGACTCTATATCCCCACAGCTCTCTGTGGCAAGGAGTTCCAAAGACTCATAACCTTCTGACAGAGGAAAGTCCTCCTCATCTCAGTCTTAAACTGGCACCTTTTAAGTCTGAGACTATGCCCTCTGATTTTAGACACTTCCATCAGGGGGAACATCCTCTCAGCATTTATCCTGTCAGATCTCTTAAAAATCCTTTATATTTCAATGAGATCTTGTCTCATTCTTCCAAACTTTTAATAAGTAGAGTCCCAACCTGTTTAATCTTTGCTCACGAGACAATCTATCTGCACCATCCTCGTGAACCTTCTCTGAACTGCCTCCAATGAAATAATATCTTTACTTAAGTAAGGTAGCCAAAACTGCTCACAGTATTCCAGGCGCGGGCTCACTAGCACCGTGTACAGTTGCTGTAAGACGTTCCTACTCTTATTCTCCATCCCCATTGAAATAAGGGCCAACATTCCATTAGCCTTCCTGATTACCTGCTGCACCTGTGTGCTGGCTTTCTATGTTTTGTCCACAGAACCCCTAAGTTCCTTTGTGGTGCAACTTTATGCAGTTTTTCTCCATTTAAATAATATTCTGTTCTTTTGTTTTCCCTTCCAAAATGAACAACTTCACAATTTTCCATACTACACTCCATTTGCCAAATTTTTGCCTATTTACTTAACCTATCACTGTCTCTCTAAATTGTTTGTATCCCTCTCGTATCCTGCCTTTCCACCTATTTTTGTGTTATCTCCAAATGTGGTTACTGTACATTCATTTCCTTCCTCCACATCAATAATATATTGAAAACAGCACTGATCCATAAGGGATAACAAGGTGTAGAGCTGGATGAACACAGCAGGCCAAGCAGCATTACAGGAGCAGGAAGGCTGACATTTCGGGCCTAGACCCTTCTTCAGAAATCCATAAGGAACTTCACTGGTCATGGGTTGCCAACCTGAAAAAGAACCCCTTATCCCCACTTGTTGTTTCCTGCCCATTAGCCAATTCTCTGTCTGCCAATACGCTATCTCTCCATCATGAGCTCTTATAACTTAACCTTTTGTGAGGTACCTCAAACACTGCTGGAAATCCAACAACAACATATCTACTGGTTCCCCTCTATTCACTCTGGTTGAGGCATCTTCGAAACAATAGGTGAGTCAAATACAACTTCCCTTACGTGAAGCCGTGCTGACTCTGCATGATTAGATGATGATTTTCCAAATATTTTGCTCCCTCAATAATTGATTCCAATACTTTTCCAAAAATAGATGGTAGGCTAATTGGCCTATAGATATCTGCTTAAAGCCTCCCTTTTTGAATAGTGGAGTCACATTGCCAGTTTTTCAATCCTCCAGTACTTCTCCAGAATCCCAGGTTCTAGATATGCAATTCTATTTTCCTTTCTCTTAGTTCTGATTAAGGTTTCCACTGGAAATGTTCTCTCCCGAAACTGCCTGACCTCCTGTTTATTTCCAGTATTTTCTATTGTAAGGTAAATGAGCTCAGTCCCAGTTAGGTTCCATCACCCATTTTCTTTCATTCACCCATGCAGTTTATCCATTACTCAAACTGTTTGAACAGTGGTTCAACAGTGTAAAATCTCCCCACTTCTGTCAGTGGACTGTAAATCTAAACTGATATCCCATTGCATTGCTGCCGTGTTGGAGGTATTGTTTTTCAAATGAGACATTAAACTGAGCACTGCCAGTCTTCTCAAGTGGATGCAAAAAGTTTCATGGTATTATTTCAAAGGAAATTGTACAGTACCCCACAGTATCGAGATTGTTATTTATCCATCAATCAACATCACTAAAACAAATAATCTGGTCATTGTTGCACTGCTGTTGTTGGAGCTCACTGTATGTAAATTAGCTGTTTTCCCACATTACATCAGTGACTATACTTTCAAAGATACTTCTTTCCAGTTGTGAAACATGCTATGAAAACTGATGAGAAACAGATTGTTCACGTGCTTTTTTAAAAGGCAGATTGTTTACCTAAGGAAGAAAGGAAGTGAAATGGGAAACAATTGTTTCCCCTAAATCAAGCACAAAGGTTGCATTCCAGCAATGGGACCTTTACTCGCTGATTATGCAAAGTTTGTTCAGTCAGTGGGAGGTCCCTTTTCTTGACTGTCAATGGCAAGTACTCACAGTACAGGCTCACCAGTACCATGTACAGTTGCTGCAAGATGTCCCTACTCTTATTCTCCATCCCCACTGAAATAAGTGCCAACATTCCATTAGCCTTCCTGATTATCTGCTTCATTACATTGTTGCACTACCTGTATTATATTGTTGTTACCTGAAAATAGATTTGTTTCTGTGTGGCGACAATTTGAGGTGCAAAATCGACTGATTAAACCATTCTAACTTCAGGACTTCAAAAGAAAATAATTAATTACTTGATAAAGCTATAATACTGGATCTTCAGAAGCAGAAAGTTTCAGAATGATTAAAGACTTGGCTGTGAGAGGCAACCACAAGACAAATAACATATTGGTTCGATCCTGCTGCCCTATTTGTAACAATTAAGTAATTGCACAAAAATGAATTGTGGTTGCACAAAGCAAGGTATCAGAAAGCTTTGAGTTGGAGAACCAATATTCAACATGTTATTACATAGCCAGGAAAACAGGTTAGTCAACTGAAACACAACAGTGCAGATGTGTGACCTTCTGTCCAGCCTCATATTCAACGAAAAGCAGGAGTAGTCTGCAATTCAGCCACAATGATCAATGTAGTACTTTAAATAGAGAGAAGGTTTTAGTTGTGTTTCAGACACACTGAATTTCCAAGTATCATCCAGTGATGGAAAAAGCAAGCCAGCTCAAAGGATGAAGCTTTAACAACTCGATTTTGAACGAGTTCAAACAAGCTCAGTAACTGATGCTTTGAAAAAGTGTGGGCTGTACTCCACATAGAGATTATAAACAGAATCTGTGGGAACAAATTTAGATTCATTCATAAGTTAGCACAACAACTATCCTAGTGACATGCCCTTCAGTAAAAAGCATCAGACTTAATCCACAGCAGTTAAAAAAAGCATTCAGTTAATCCCACTGTAAAATTTCAACTTTGTTGTAAGTGGCTCCAAACACAATACATTGTTTATCAGACAGTTGACTAATGCCAATGCTTCACTGTTCAGTGACTAAGCTTATGGTGTTAACAGTAATAGCACAAAAATTCTCCTGAGGTTTTCCCTGCAACGAGTTCAATTTTAATTAATTTTATCCCAACAATGTATACTGTCTTCAGAACATTAATAGGGCTGGGGCTACAAAATGTAAAGTGCAGCTAATTTCTTCATTTTTAAAATTATAATGGATCAACGCATTTAGCTATACTATTCAGAGTGACATCACTTTATCCCTATAGGGAAGATAATCAGCCGTCCTTAATTCCAGACCCACAATAATTTGACTGACTCTTAACCACACTCTGAAATGGCCTAGCAAGCTGCTCAGTAGTATTAAACAGCTACAAAGCCTAAAGTAAAGAATGAAGCCAGACAGACGTTCCAGCTTTGTTCAGGGAACTGGAACAATAGTAAACCCAGCCCTGTCAACTCTGGAAAGGTCACCTTACTAACTTCTTGGGGCTTGTGCCAAAACTGGGCGAGACATCCCATGGAATAGTCAAGCAACAGCCTGGATTTAGGCACAGTCACACTGACAGTCAGATCTTACAGACAATGTCCCAGGCACTAGCATCTCGAAGCTTAAGTATATCGTGTCCTGGCAGCGGGACAGACCCATCAGAGGTGGTGGCACAGTGGTGTGCAGTCAGGAGAGAGTTGCCCTCAAAGTCTTCAATATTGACTCTGAACCTTGTGATGGCCATGGCACCAGTTTAAACATGGGCAAGGAAAGCTCCTCCTGATTAGCATCCACCATCTTCCCTTGATCAATGATTTTATACTCCTCCATACTGAACAGCACTTGGAGGAAGCACTGAGGATGTCAAAGATACAGAATGCATTCTGGATGGTGGATTTCAATGTCCACCACCAAGATTACCTTGGCAGCACAAAAAAGGACAGAGGCAGCAGAGTCAGAATGGACTTAACTAAGAATTGAGACTGTGCACAAGTTGATGGAATCAGCAATAAGGAAACTCTCATCTTCACCACATCTATTTATTGTATACTGTCCATAGAGGACTACCATAAATAGACAGACTTCAAATAGATTTAGCAATTTAAAACTGGGCATCCAGGAGGTGTTGTAGTCCATCAGAAGAATTGTATTCAATCACAATCTGAAAAGTTATGGCCTGGTATACCTGCCATTCTAACAATACCTTCATGCAAGGAGATCAATCTGATTCAATGAAGATTGCAGAAAGGGATGCCAGGAGCAACACCAAGCCTACCTAAAAATTAGGTGTCAACCTGGTGAAACAATACCACAGGACTATTTGCATACCAAACAATAAAAGCAGCAAGTAATAGACAGCAAAGATATTCCACAACCAACAGATCAGATTTAAGATGTGCAATCCTGCCATATCTAGTCACAAATGGCAATCGACAATTAAATATTCCCATCATCAATTTTAGGGGACCGAAGTACATCAGTGCAAAAGAAAAAGCTAAGCATTTGCATCCATCTTCAGTGTTATGGTCCCAGATGATGGTCATGCTGGACAAATCAGATCCTACAGTGTGGCTTAGCTTGATAGTCCATAAGTTTTATATTTTCCTTCTTTTTTACCATGGTGGTCTGTTATTGAACATATTTACAACAGGCTGCACGATAATGAAAATTTTTAACACAGTCTTATTACAAATGGCAAAAAGACAGTTTTAACCCTTTTTATCCCAACAAATTCCTGCAAGCATTCAAACCTCAGCTAAATCACCCTTTTGCAGCTGGCATGGCTGTAACCATGTTTTTTTTTCAGCAAACGTCTGCTTTCAGCCAAAATTGTTTTCTTTAGTTAACGTCTCTACCTCAGGCCATTAAACAAGCTGCATCTCATTATTACTTAATATGAAAGGCATGTGCCCAGCTGAGATGTAAGCCAGACAAGTGGAATGTACTATCTATCTGGCTTTAACCTTTTTTGGGTCACTAGACAACTGCACAGGGACAGTCATGTAACAAGACAGTTAACCCCTTTTACATTTAAACCCCTTTTATGTTTTGCAGACCAGAGGACAAGTAAATGAAATGCTGAGAAAGCAAGGCTCTGAGTAGATTTCCTCTCTATCTCTCTTTCTCTCTCCATGCAAGTTTTGAGTGCCATCTGTTGCTTTGACTATCCATCTGTTGCAGCAGAGTGTGAATAATCAACTCAGCAGCTGCTTTGTCCAGAAGAACAGGTAAGTCAACCGTCAACGTCATCTTCGACTCTGTGCCAAATCCAGAAGGTCTATTCAGTTTAGCCTGAAGTCAGCCAACTCACCAACCTTCAAGATCCATGCATCTCTTCAGCTTTACTGAACTTTAAATCGCTTAATTCACCCTTCCACTCTGTCATTTATTTGTATGTGTCCATGCATGAACAGTCACAGCATGCAAACAGTTAAACATCACTGAATTGGCAATAATATCTTTAAAAAAATCAGTTGCAGTCAAACACAGAGTGGGGAAAGAGCCCACATACCCCTCCTCACCTGGTTGTAACATGGCATCATTATAAACTCCCACGGACGGTAAGCTGCCCACCTGTTGAAGCATCGCTGCTTGAACAGTTTTAGTTTTACACCCTTGCAATGCAGAACTTGCATTCCTTTCATTGTAAAAGTAAAGTCAGGGAAATACTCAGAGTTACTTTCTGAGACAGTCTGCTAACTTTTAATTTTTGACATGAAAGAAGATTATGCTGTTTGACAAAGCGTTCAGAATGGGGTACTTGCTTTTTCTATAAGTGTGTCTCCTTTTATTGCTTTTATTAGTAAACAGTACTTTAGAGAAATAATGATAGTCAGCGCTTATAATAACAAGCATCTTCTTTAATAATGGATCAATCCATATTACATTTAACAATGTGGTGGGAGGGTACTGTGCAGTCTCATCAGAAATCTATCATGCAGCTTAGTTATAAAATCTTACACTGAGGTGATGGTAAAGGAAGTGTTTCAGGATTAACTCATGGGGGAGAGGTTGGACTGTTTTCTGAGTTTGATATCCTGGTAGAGTTACAAGCCCACGTCAGGCAATAGAACTGGCGCTACTACATGTACCTGGCTGAAAACGTCAGGGGGAAATAATTGGATAGTCCACAAAATCTGGTGTGGATTTGTTATTCTCAATTAATCCATGTTAGTTGAGAGTAATGTAGACAGCAGACCATCCACATGCTGTCTGCTCATTTACACAATTTGTATGTGCATCCTGTGCTAAAAACACTTTTGATTGGTTGTACACATCACTTGGGGATCCAAAATCAGTAAGTGCTCCAACTGCTTAAAGCCAGCCTACACCTCTTAAAAGGGGAGATATATTCTGGATGGAGGCTGGTACAGGTGGTCCTGTAGGAATTCAATATGACCTGAGCAAGAAGAAGAATGGCCAAACATAGGAGTCAGTGGGGGCCAGGTATTTGGTTGTGGTACTGGGGTCTTGGTGAAGGATGTGGAAGGGAGGAGAGATTTTTTGTATCGCAGTAGCCAATAAGTCCTTCAGAGATCCAATAAAAAGACAATGGGAGGAGATAGCCTTGGAGGTCAATGTCAAGGGTCAAAGCTCTTGAGACCTTGGATACAATGCCAGAAGAATCTTAAGAACCTCATATGCGTATCAATCTCAGTGAATGCGTATCTGCAAATGCCTTGTATCCTGTCTATTACATGACTAGTCACAGAAACTGCTCAAATAATCACAGCCACATTACTAACCTACCAACATTATTTATCAATCAGCATTCCCACGTAATGTGCACAAGATGGGCTTGGATATTTAAATAACTAAAATGTAGAAGAAGGCTTTTCAAGGATTCCAATCCCAAATTATAGCAGAACTCAGAGTGACAGATCAAAGGACCAGGTTGAAAAGGTTGCAACCATCTTCAGGCAGGAGTGCCAATCTTGACCTCTACCCGGAGGCCTCCACCATTACACTTGTCAATCTTTAGCATTTTTAATTCAATCCATGTTATATTAAGAACTGGATGAGCACAGTGGACACAGCGAAGGCTTTGACCCTGGACAACATCCCTTGTATAATGCTGAAGACTTGTGCAGGAGAGCCAGCAAAACTATTAGACAAGCTGTTTCAGTACATCTACAATAATGGCATCAACTTGACAATGTGGAAAATCACACAGATATGTCCCGCAAAAAGCAGAAGAAATCTAATCTGGCTACTTGCCATTCCCTCAATCTCCTCTCAATCATCAGCGAAGTGATGGAAGTGTGGCATTAAGGAATCATAATAGAATTGAAATTAATGGGAATTAGGAGTGGAAGGTGGGCTAACCTCTATTGGTAGGAATCTTGCATCTCAGGTCTCCTGGCTTAGAGATATGGACATTACCACCACACTACAACAGCCAATGGAATTCTTCAGAGTAGCATGTGAGGCATAACTATCTTCAGCATCTCCCTTCCCACAAAAGATCAGGAGTGATTCCCTTACTCTCTGTTTGCAGTAACAAGTGGTAAATTTCAGTGAGGATTTCCTTTGTGAATCATAGACAGCTTGCACACTGTTTCTGAGGTTCTTTCCTGAAACCCTCACAGGTTTCTTTCCTGAACATGTTGGCTAGATATGAGATCCTGTTCAGACTCTTTCACCATGTCCTCCTTCTTTGAGCAGCTTGTCCTGCTCTGTGGAACCTCTGCTCATGCTCCCACATCTGCTCCATTGCAACAGAAAGAAGAACTAGTGCACCCATGTTAAGGAGTAAACTGATATGGTTCTGAGTAAACCCCATGCAATATGATATGCATTGAGTGTTCCCTATTCGTCCGTATCATGTATACCACAAAGACAGAGTTTTTGTTGAAATTGGGTCTTGAAGTTTATTGTTAATGCTAACTATTTACACCGTTATAAGATCTCATACACATGATCTGGGTTCTGATTATGTAGAGTAAAGATACAGCAATTCTACTACACTACAACTACAACTTCAATTGCCACTGTAGGTGCTGCAGTTTACTTTGCACTTGAAAGGTCACATGCCATGATGTCATCTCACTGTGTTAATGACACTCTGTCTGTCTGCTCTGAAATCTGGGCAATAATGCAACATAAGCCACTGATTTGTACAAAAGCCTTGAAGTCAGCAAAAGGCATTTCAGCACATGGACAATTTTGAAACTTGAAACAAGTGTGGAAATCATCTAAAAGAAGTAGATTTGCAGCAATAGCCAGAAACAAAATAAATACCAATTAACCTCCAAGTAGTTGATGGTCCTTTGACAGTGAATAGTCTGCCCTATAATTTAATGTCTGTTAATTGTGTAAGCTTAAGACAAAGCATAAACTGTGCTCAATAAGGCCTGTGTCAACTCAGCTATGTACATCATTTTCTGTTTGCTCTGCATTGTGTTCAATGCACATTTATACCAGAGTGACACGAGTACATTTTTATCATAAGTGTACATGTACACTGTGATCATCACTTTTCGACTCTAAGGGCTCCCATGGCACACAAAAACATTGACATAGAGCCCAAATTCTCATACTAGGTGTATAATTTTCATTTGAGAAATTCTGTTAAGGAAGTGAATACCATGCTGCAATGCATTAGATTTTCACAAAACTAGGCTTTGGTTAGCTTTGCATGCTGTAATTACAATGACTTCAATTTACCTGAACATTATTTGGCAATAAGCAGACTCTGCCTTTTGCCTACAAACATCGTCTGCAACTTGCAGCACCAATAATTCTTCAGCCAAAATAATCATTGTCATTTTCACATTATCATTAATAATGGTCAACCTTTAGCATGGAAAAACATTCTGCTGCACTTCACAGTGGCTTAATCTGACAAAAATAGACTCTGAGCCAAAGAAGGAGCAGTGATGAGGTGCGTTTTCACAAGTCCTAGTGAGGGAGATGGAACGGAAACGTGGTGGAGTTTAGACAGAGAAATCCTAAGCACTGTATGAAATAATTAATTGAAATCATCAATTTAAAAATGCTGTTTTAGCAGAACCAGTTATTCACTTCCAGAGCTCAACAAATTTCATAGTCACAATATTGTTCTACAATAGAATAGCACAGGGACGTGTACTAGCTGATTCATCACTAACACCCACCTCTAGCCTGGCATTAGGTGGCAAAATAAACAGTGGCTGCATATAGGTGGTAGGAGAAGAACTGTGAAAGCTGTCTATCTTCCCTAACCATAGTGGAATTATCAACTGCCAAAGAGTCTTGACAAGACCACTCTTCAAGTACTGGGAACAGTTTTAATCTCCATATCTAAAGAAGGTTTTACTTGCCATTAAGGGAGTGCAGCAAAGATTTATGAGACTGATTCCCGGGATGGCAGGAGCAGAGATTTGAGAGGACTGGACCTATATACTCCAGACTTGAGAGGAATAAGCGGTCATAAAATCATGCAGTACAGAAGAGGCCCTTTGGCCCCAGCTCTCATGAAAGCACTCCTGGAGCTCAATGGCGTAGATGCTGGAAAGACCTTTCCTTGAATAAAAGTGGTAAGTCATTTAGGATTGAGGTGAGGAGAAATTTCTTCATGCAGAGTGTGGTGAATCTTTGGATTTTTCTAACCCAAAGAACTATCGAGGCTCTCTCATTGAATATATTCAAGACAGAAATCAATAGATTTCTAAATAACAATGAGATCAAGACATATGCAGATAATGTGGGAAAATGGTTTGGGGTAGAAAATCAGCCGTGATCTAGATGAATAGGGGAACAGGCTCAGTAGCCAAAATGGCCCACTCCTGCTTCCATCTTCCTTGTACCAGTGTTGATCAGAAATCTTTTCTAATTAACACTAGCACCATTATTAAACTGCATTAAATAAAATGTGAACTATGGTATGTCACTGTGTCCAAAGTAAAATGACTGATCTGCAACACAAACTTAACGAATTTATTAAGATAATACAAGAACTGTGCCTCCTAGTTTCACATTTATCATCACTATATTCACTGTCGAATTAAAGCAAAATGTTAAATTCTGGCAATTTTAAAATGCAAACTTTCAAATATTATGCAGTTATTTTCAATTATTTCCCAAAATGTACTGCAATTGCAATAACTTCAATTTATCTGGAGAGTATATGGCATTAAACAGATTCTGCCCTTGGATTATACACATCAGCTGTGCAATCAGCATTTAATCAGCAAAGGCTTCATTTATTGTCTTGTCTTTCCCTGATGAATGCAAACCATCATTTATTTATTTCCCTTATACCTTCCTCTTTGTCTTTTGACTGACAGAAAAAGCACAAGAAAGCATGGAATGTCAGACTGCATATCACTCGAGTGTGACAGGATACAAAATGCTAAGGTGCACGTGCTGGCAAACCAGTAGTCATCAAAACAGGGTTGAAACCTTTCTACCTGATTCTTGGCTCTATGTTTAGCCCAAGAATCAGTTTGATTGGCACTTCCAGCTAATGGCCTGTCGTCTTTATGTGTGTATTTCTCTTATGGTGCTTTAATATTGTCGAACTGTTTCAATAAGAAATTTTGCAGCAATCCCTTAGGAAGGGAGTCAGTGTGGTAACTGTGGAAACCATCTAATTTATTTTAGATCACAGATTCCATTGCAGACAGAACAATGAAAAACTAAGCAAACTGCACTTCTTCATACAAATGAACATCTAGCACAAATAATACCACTTCACTGGCCTACGTAAATGGTCTGAATGGTACAGCCTACCAGTCACTTTCTGCAGCACTTTTCTTCAATAGTAAGATTCCTTTTATAGGTGCTGACAGCAGGAGTGGCATTGTCTCAAAAGGTGTTTTAAAACGAAAATCATACATATGCTGGCTTTCTAAACCCTTATGTGCAGCAACATCACATCACTTGTCTTAACACAAGATTGGTGGTCAACAGCTCTCTCGTGGTAGTGGGATAAATTAACTGTAATATATTAGAAGCTAAATTCCACTGTAGATCCAGTTTTCCAATGAGCTTGCAGTTACTGAAATAAAAAGCATTTTATGAAAATGTAGCCTCGTTTATTGCAACTGTGTACATTGGAAGAAATGTTCTCTTTGTTAATTACAGTGCAGACTAAAGCTATGACGTCAATATTAGACGTTCATACAGATGTTTTCTAAACAAACTGTTCAAAGATGTTATTACACATCTCTAGAGTAGGTAGGACTTGAACCCAGGCCTCATGGTTGAGAGATAGGGACGTCATCACCACACAAGGGCCTTAGTATTTCAATAAACCTGTCCCGTTATGCTATGACATGCCTCCAGGGCAGGTAGGACTTGAATCCAGATCTCTGACCCAGAGGTAGAGACATTACTGCTGAACTACAAGACCTATTACATCCTGTAATATTGGTGTCATTTCAATTGTGATCACAGTAGGTCAATGACAGTGAGTTGGATCTGTTAAATCAGGTCCCCAGAACAGTGTCAACGCCCAGTTATTCTTGAATAAGGGTGAACAGTCTAAGTTCTACAAGTTGGCAAAACAACACAAGCACTTAATGCTGCAAATGTGGTGTTAACAATAAGAGTTTATAATGCAAAAGAAGATAACATACAGTAAACCAAGCCATTCACATCTAACACAACTTCAAAGCTTCCAAAACACACAGTAAAACTACAACATTCCATCTATGCTAACAACATCCCTCTACAGTACTCAAATACCAGAGAGAATATCTCTCTGTATCACATATGAAGGGTGGATTTAACTGTTGCTTTCAATTCACAGACATGAGTGTCTCGTGGCCTCTTACTTGAGTATTAACACAACTACGCATGGACTTTCTCAGCTTTAAATAACCCCTATCAGAGATCTAGCCAAACATTTCTGGTCTAGAACTTTCAAACTAACCTCTTACACTGAGGTAATTTATTATTTTCTAACCCTTCTTTACTAGCTCCTTGCTCCAGGAGAACTGTGTTCTTACATTTCACTTCAACCAGGAGTTCTGCAAACTGAAACCAAAAGCATTCCAAGTTATGGGCATTTCTCCTAAACAAAACAAAATCAATACCTGACCCTTCTCACTGAAGGTAAGCTAAAGCTCCTGAACGTTTACTCTGTCTGCTTGTAAAACTCTCTCAATGTAAACAAATTCCCAATACCACTTCAGGAATTATCTTCATGCATTGGTTTCAAAACACCATGGCTCCAGAAAAATGAACAAGTTAATCATTAAGACCCCTTGTACACAGAACAAAACCCCAAATCTAAAATATAGCATAAAGTACATATAAAGTATATACAATATATAAAGTACTTTCACTACATATATATCTCAACATATCACACACCCTAAACACACATGTAGGGTGGTCCTCAAGAGAGCTAACAAGGAAAGTGCTGCAATGCTTAATCTGGAGAGTATGATGTGGGTGGATGCAAGTTGCAATGTCAATGAAGCGACTCAACTACATTGTTTTGAACACATCTGCACAACAGCCTGCTAGCCAAGAAACAAACAAAAATGCAACTTAACACTTAGTTAGCTGATTTGAAATATTATATGGTGCTTGAGGATAATTGTAAGATAATTTGTAAAGAAATTAGAAGAAATAGGCTTTGCATTATCACAACGGAGCCTGAGATACTGACTCAAAAGTTCCACAAAATATTAAAAGACAATAAATCAAATACAACATGTATATATATTGTCTGAAACATGCTCCTTGTTACATAGCCTTTGATCATTTGTGACAACTAATTAATTTAGTTGAAAGATTGCTCAACGTTTTGAGAAAGTGTCATACTGAGCTGTCACTGTATGGCAAGTGCCTTCAGAGAGCTTGTCCCAGGGCTGCATATATGTAGAACTTGCAGCTGCAAATGACAGTCAAGCATATGATCTACAAGCTATTCGGAAGTAATTTTCTCTAGCTAATTTAATGAAATTCCTGCTTCCCTTCCAGATCCAATTTGTGTCTCAATTACCACAACTCTATTTAATGTAAAATAAAAATTAATAAATGAGGACTTGGAATGACAATAACATAAATGGGATTAAGTGAAAATCAGTAAGGTTAGTAAGATTAAAGAAGCATTGACTTTAAGCAAGTGTCCACTGCTAGTAGTGGAACATTTTAAATGGCAATACAGGTTATAAACAGCATCCAAAAATACCAAAAGAGAAAAGATGACAGAATAACACCAATTCAACTTCCTTACAAGAGGAATCTTTCTCATTGAGAAAAGCTTCACATCTGAACTCAGTGCAAGTCAATTCCAACTGTAAAGAGAAACATATGAAGAAGTGGCTCAAAGATCATTAATTACAGTTCCTTTGGGTCACATGTTGGTACCAAGGTGGGTAGCTTGAAATAGGAAATATTCGAGCTCACCACCCTGCTTCTGTAAAAATAAGTCTGTGCACAATTTTTCTCGGGGGTGGTTGTGGGATGCAGTTGGGGCATGCTGACTCTAGAAACAGAATATAGATGGCCACAAATGGGGCAAGGGAGCAGGGGTTGTGAATCCTGAAGTGAATAGTTAGAAGACCCATCCTGATTTTCAAATTCTTCACATGATTTCAGGCCTTCTAGCCATCACTTCTCACATCTCATCAGTCCCCCCAAACACCAACATGCCCCCTCATACCCCATGCCATCTCCATGCTATTCAATGCCTCCATGCCATCTCCATGCTACCCAGATGCCTGGCAATATGTTTCTACTAACACAGTTCTCCATTTGTGCTCTTTATAAATGTTTGCTGAGAGTCAAGGCTGAAAAATGCATGAGTTCAAGAGGGGTATGTTGACTTTTCTCTATTGACATCTTGAAATGGTTATAAGGCGTTCTTTTCGTGATCTCTTTAGTCAATGTCTCAATAATAATTTGGACAAAAATAAGAGGTGTGAAGTGGTTCAAGCTTTTACTAAAATTATGATTGCCAACGGCACATTCAAAAGGCTTATAGGAACAGCAATTTTTTTTTCCCACAGAAGATTTCTAAATTGGAATTATTCCCAAAAATTCCATAAACTTATCATTCTGAATTTATGGATCACTAGTTCCATACATAGTGTATTCTGGGTCAATGGGCATTAAGGGTATGGTAGAGCCTGGAGGGAGCATGGATAAGGCCTTTTCAACTTACCTTTGGACAGTTTCCAAATTGTAGACTACAGAAATCATGGAAGTGACTCGTAGAAGAGCTGACAGTTGTGCAGGGCTAGGAGATGCCTAACTATGTACTGAAGCTTTGCAGGACAGTAATATGGGATGCAGGCTCACTAACCAAAACACTATCCATGTCATTGAAATGTTCCAGTACCAGAAATAAGGGCATGAGTCCTGAAACCAGGTTCCACTCAACATTTTTAAATAAAGTGATCCCAACTTTTGTGAAAATCCATCTCTTTGACTTAGATGTTCCCCATCTTTTTTGCAGTGAAGTTCCATACTATGAAAATAAGCTTCCAACAGTTAGATCTTAGAATAAATATATGCACTGGCCATACGTTAATGTATGAAATGTAAAGAATGGAACTACTGTATTTATGTTTCTTTTTGAATTGCATGAGTTGTTCCAGACAAGCAAATGAACGTACATTCAAATGTCTGGGAGAGAAACTAATTCTTTTCACAATAATTGCTGTAGTACCATTCAAGACTTCAAAACAAAACAACTCTTTAAATATTCATATTTATAAAATGTTTCACTTTTTGGTTATTTTCCACAGAAAAGATTTGAAAGAAATTTAATCCCAAGGGTTGAATGATTCAAACTAAATAGATTTTCATATATTCACTAAGCACCAGAGATAGCGAGAATTTGCAAACAAAATTAAAATTATTCACAGACAACCACGGACAATAAAGGGGTTCCAATCTCACTCTAACTGTCCCTAACAAACATTCACACAATTGCGAGGATGGGGATGTTCTTTCTTGCTCAACCTTATATGAAGCTATCATTTTTAAGGGAGGAGATACAGTAATCCTATAAGAAAAAGACATCCAATATCATTTTACTACCAAATGGCAAGAAGGTAATGTCACACAAACATGACTGGTCTTGGAAATGTAAATGTCATAATGCTAAACTGGGGGAGCTCTTCTAAGGTTCTGACTAAGTTGAGCCAGAGTAGAGAGAGAATTACAATACTCCAACTGAGGCCACGTTCTCCCTATGACCTATTTGGTAATCTGTATGATGTTTTACAAGTGATCAATGCCAGAGCAAATTACAACTTGACAACCATTTTCTACTGGCAAGAGTATGCATGGAAGTGGATTCGATTCTCAGCTTTAAGATGCAATTGGATGAATTTCTAGGGCATGATTTAAACTGTTCACAGACAACACTCACTTCAGTGTGACTAATTGCAATGTCTAATAATTGCTGCCCTGACCTTTGTTTTCCGTTGATCTTCCAGTCTTGACAGTATTAGTTTTATTTTTGGTACACGTGTGACTTCCTAATTAAAGCTTTCTTTGCTTATTGAGCCTTGACTGTATCCAAGCCATTTAGCTCCATTGTTAGGGCTGTCAATCATGTAAAAAAAAGAGAAGCCTCTATTAAAACAAATTCTTTTCCGTTTCCTTTTTGCCTTTGAGGCTATTTAAATGAGATGATATGAAGTAGGAATCACTCAATCAGAATTGACTGAGGAAGATAGGAATGTGCTCTTCGGAATGAAGCCAATCAAGATTTTAGGGTGGCTCGAGATAGCTTTCAACTCAGTTGGTTTCCACCGAATCAAAAGGTTGTGGATTCAAATCTTACTTCAAGAGTTGAGCACAAATATCAGGGCTGACAATCTAGGGCAGTGCTGAAGAACAGCTGCCTTAGGATACAGATGAAGGGAATTTTTCTCTAAGGATTGAGAAACTTTGGAAATCTGTGCCTCAAAAGACAGTGGGGTCTTAAATATTTTTAAGACTGTGATAGGTAAGATTCTTGTTAGGCAAGGAAATTGAAGGTCATTGGGGATGGATTGGAATGTGGAATTTGAAACAGACAGATCAAAATGGCAGAGTAAACGGTGCATTTCTGCTGATATCGTATATGTCATTGCAGTCAAACATATTGTCCATGTTCTTTTGTTGCAGTACACAACTCCAGAATATTTCTAAGCATCAACAAGGAAAACAGGCAGATGACATGGCAGACATTCATTAGACTCTTCAAGGTAGTCAGCCTACTTGGTTGAAAAATGTACTGCAACTAGGATTGCCTCATCTGGCATTTCCATTGTGAGCATAGTGCTGTCCATCTCCGTGTATGTTTTGACGGCTTTTCCTGCTGGAATTTCCAATGCTGGCTTCTCACAAACAAGCCAAAGGAGCTTCATCCTCCTCTTCCTTATTTTCACATCTTGCAATGTTGTAGCCCATTTGAATCCCTCATAATAGAAGCAGTTGCAGACTAGGGCTTCTGTCACCATCTTCCTCACGTTCTTCGCTATGAATATATTGTCCGGAACAGTTAGGTATTGTTCCTCACTCAGATAGTTGGAACTGCCAATGCTGGAGTCTGAGATAACAAGGTGTAGAGCTGGATGAACACATCAGGCCAGGCAGCATCAGAGGAGCAGGAAAGCTGACGTTTCACGTCTGGACGCTTCTTCAGAAAAAATCTGAAGAAGGGTCCAGACCCGAAATGTCAGCTTTCTTGCTCCTCTGATGCTGCCTGGCCTGCTGTGTTCATCCAGCTATACACCTTGTTACCTTAGGTATTGTTCCTGCTTCTTATCAATGGCCTCAATAATCTGAGAGATGTGCTGCATCTGTAGTTGGTTTCTCCAATTCCTAATTACCCCAGATCTATTGGCTAGAACTTGGCCATGATGTTGGCAGTCAGGAATCTCAGCTTGAGGCCAATGATGTTGAGGCATGCTGGACTGTTGTCTGTAATTTGATAATCTTCCATTTCTTCTGTTGATTCATCTTGTCCATTTTCCTAATTCATGCTTCAATGTCTTGACATTTTGCCCAGCAATGTCACATAGTCACTGGTTCACTTTCCACCATTCCATATTTTAGCATTAAACATTAAAGAGCAATCTGGTAAAAGGTGGATAGAAGAGTCTGGTTTAATCCATATTAAAAATGTCTCTTGGTGCATTCCCAATCAGGATGCGGATGAGGTTCATTTTGCAGCCAGTTTTCTGTCATGGCTGCCATAACTGTCCAGCCTCACTGCTTACCACTTGGAAGGTAATGACGTGCCTTGTCTCGATTTAGCCATCCATCGCTACAAGTGGCTTAGCCTCCTCGCCAGAGTGAATCGGCTTTCCTGCAGGATTGGACCATAGAAAGAAATGTTCTCTGTTCAAGCTGCCTGAGCTACATTAGCAGAGCTTCTTTGATGTGAGGATAGGCAATCATTCTTATGCTCTTCCTTGCTGGAGAGGTTGCCTGTTTGTTCAAATATTTCAAGATGGTGGGACAGACAGAAACCCTCATTACACTCGACAAGTATTTAGATGTGCACTTGCGACGCCAAGCCATGGGCCAAGTGGTAGAAATTGAGTTTAGAGTAGTTACGTGGTTATTTTTGACCTGTGCAGACTCGAAGAGCCAAGCAGCCTTTTTCTGTGCTGTAGACATTTATGACTCTATTTTGCTTTATGTTTCCAAATGATTGACAAGCTCAACAGTGGTAAGTCTCATTTCTGAGCAATGTCCAACTTTCACTTCATATCACAGTCTTCCACTTGCTGCATCAACTTCACTTTGTCTCTCATCAACAACATTTTAACTTTCTCACAGATTTAGCCAGTGAATTTCCTTTCACAGAGAGATATCAATGTTCAACGATGGCTTGCCTATGATTTCACACCCTAGTGTGGTGTAACTCCGCTCTGGTGAGTTAGCATGGTCACACATCAATCATGCAGTAGTTAGCTAATCCAGAGTCACCATTCCGAATGTCAGCAGATCATAGGCAACCTTCTACAAAATATCCTATTCTGGAATTTTGGGTTACATGAAATTGACTCTTCACAATTGCATTGTAGTTCCCTTTTGTCCTTACCTAAAATCTTTATTCCTCAATTACTTGCCTTTCAGAAGAGATGTTAACCTAAGGCTTCATCTGCCCTGTTAGGTGGACATAAAAGAACATAAAGCACTATTATCCCTTGACCAAAATCCCAAAAAATGGATTATCTGGTCATTACCACATTGCAGTTTGTGGGAGCTTGTAATGAATAACTGCTTATAGCATTTCCAACATTACAACGGAGACTGCATTTTTGGTTGTCTGCAGATTGTAAAAGGTATAATGCAAATTTAGAACCATAGAGGTTTACAGCATGGAAACAGCTCTTCAGCTCATCTTCTCCATGTCGCCCAGTTTTCACAATTAATCTAGTCCACTTGCCTGTGTTTGATCTGTATCCCTCCATACCTATCCCATCCACGTACCTGTCGATATGTTTCTTAAATGACAAAAGTGTACTCGCTTCCACCATTACCTCTGGCAACATGTTCCAGACATTCACCACCCTCTATGTGAACAAATTGACCCTCTGGGCCCTTTTGTATCTCTTTGCTCCAAAAGTGCTCCAAAAGCTTGTGATTTTAAATAAACTTGTTGGATCATAACCTGGTGTTGTGTGACTTTAGACTTTGTCTACCCCAGTCCAACACCGGCACCTCCACAAAAGAAAGGGGAGGGGGAGGAAGACAGACAGGAATGAGGGGGTGAGGGGTGCAGGTGTGAGAGAGAGAAAGGCAGGAGGAGAGGGCAGATGAGAGAGAAAAAGAAAACTAGTGGAGACTAAGAGAGGGAAAGAAGGGAGGGATAGAGTGCAAGGGGGAGTGAAGAAGGAGGAAGAAATGAAAGGGGAGAGAAAGAGATGGTGAGAGAGAAAGGGCAGAGAGAGGGGGACAGTCACTCCCATCCCTTCACACAGTCCCCCCAGCATCCTCGCCTCCATCCTCTGGCTCATTACTGCCCCGACTAACTCCTCAGGGTCAAGGTGCTGCCAGTATTCCTCTCCAGTCCTGCCAGTCACCATCCATCCCCTCCACCTTCTCCCCAGTCCTGAAAGTAGCCACTCCATCCACTTCCCAAAGCCCATATTCCCAGTAATTATCAAGCAACAGCAAGAAGAAATTAATCAGTAATCGACATGGAAGCAGTTGGATGTTTTAAATAGGTGGTTGGGAGCTGTTTGCCTTTAAGGCATTCTGTTAGCTGGAGAATTGAGCTCCAGGATAGCAACACTGTCATTCAATCAGGGTTCCCCTCAGCATTTAGTCATCGCAGGGCCTTCATTGTCCATACATACTTGCAAACATACCCAATTTCTCCCCTATTATGTTTTTGACTCATCAAGGAGTACAATCTCTCAACACTCAAAAATCATGCAAAGCCTAATGGCTTCCAAATTTCTACAATTTACCCAAAAGAATTTGCAGACCCAGTGGAGTACATGTATCTGCTGCCCTTGTCCTTCTAGACAGTAGAGGTCATAGAGTTGGAAAGTGCTTTTTAAGGAGCCTTGGTGATTTTTTTTTTCCTTTATTCATTAACAGGATGAGGATGTTGCTGGCTAGGCAGCATTTATTGCCTATCCCTAATTGCCCAGAGGGTAGTTAAGAGTCAACCACATTGCTGTGCGTCTGGAGTCACATGTAGGCCAGACCAGGTAAGGACTGCAGTTTCCTTCCCTAAAGGACATTAATGAACCAGATGGGTTTTTCCAACAATTGACAATGGATTCATGGGCATCATTAGATTTTTAATTCCAGATATTTTATTGAATTCAAATTCCACCATCTGCCAAGGACGGGATTTGAACCCGGGTCCCCAGAAAGTTATCTGGATCTCTAGATTAACAGTCCAGCGATAATACCACTGGGCCATTGCCTTGAATTTCTGTGTCTTTTAGGTGGTACACACTGCTGCTGCTGAGCATGTGGTGGCAGGAGTAGATGTTTGTGGATGTGATGCCAATAAAGTGGGCTGTTTTGTCCTGGATGGTAATATAAAACAAAGAACTGCAGGTGCTGGAAATATGAAACAAAAACAGAAATTGCTGGAGAAATTCAGCAGGTCTGGCAGCATCTCTGGAGAGAAGGCAAAATCAATATTTCAGGTCCAGTGACCCTTCTTCAGAATTAGATGGCGTCAAATGTTTTTGGAGCTGCACTCCTCCAAGCAAGTGGGAAGTATTCCATCACACTCCTGAACCACTGCTTGTAAATGCTAGAGAGGATTTGAGAAGTCAAGAGATGAATTACTCACTGACCTCTGATTTGCACTTGTATCCACAGCATTGTTATGCTCAGTTAGTTAATTTTTTGGTCAATGTCTCATCTCTTTAGCGATTGCTCCTTATTTGGCCGTTCCCTTTGTCCCTTATTTCTTGGGAAGCCTGTTAGATACTGAACATGGAGGCTCCTTTTACCTTCACCTCTTTTGTGAGTACCATGGCCACCAACAACTGAGGAAGCTATAATCAGCCCCTTCCCCTCCTCCATTCTCACTCCATGGACAACTTGTCCTTTATTTCTTTTATTCAGAGTGGATCAGCCTGGCTTTAGTGGGGTACGGTCACATTTTGTCGGTTTTTGGCCTCCAAGCTCAGCCTGTGGATGTAAATGGTTTCCTGCTAAGTTTTCAGAATAGGTTAGTTGATGCTTTCCAGTTCCCAGCTCCATTCTTGCAAACGTGGACAAATCTATAAGGCTAATTCCATCTATTGGAATAATTCCTCACTACTCAGTCAAACAAACTTAGCACCACCTTCATACACCACAGACAAGAAGAAAAAAAAATTCCTTTCATGTAACATGTGCCTTTAGGCCACAACTGGGCCTTTCCTTGAATGCATCATTGAAAATTAGCCAGTACAGCTGAATGAGGTGAAATGTAGACTGATCACACAGACATTATAACTCATTATCTGGTATCTGTCTGAGATTTACAATTCAGGTTAGGTGCTGACCAAACTCATACCAAGTGTTTTGATTTCCCAACAAAACTAGGAACATGAGACAGTGAGTCCAGAATTGAAAACTCATGAGAAATTGAATCTGTAATAATAAGCTTTAGGTTCATTTCTGTGCAATTATCTTTGCTGAGTTCAATAGTTCAGTTCTGACCACAATGAGCTAGATTTCAAATTCCAAGAACTCAAATGTGCGTTTTTATCACTCGAATTCAATATTGTGAGGTTTAACAAACGAATTTATAAATCATTGATGTGAGCAAGTTCATAATATTAAGTCACTGCAATATTATGAAGATACTAGAACTATTAAGAAGACACAAATGGAAGGAACCAAAATGATTGAGTGGATGGAAGATGGCAATAGGATGTAGGTTTTCAGTCCACATGATCTTAAGTTATTTTGCCTTATCTCTGTACCAGTCAGTAAAACATCATAAAATTGGGAGAAACTTAATGTAGATTCATATATCAACCATTTCAGAACTAACACTTTATACAAATCTACTGCACCACCATGTCCTCCTCCTGCTGCATTATGCTGGTATCATTATCAACCAGCAATGCTGTATCAGCAACAATGGATAAATGTATTTGACACCGTATCCATGTGATTTGATTATTTTCACACATTAGTGGATGGCCAGTTCTAACAGAAGATTCACCATATGCAAAAATAAACAGAGTTCCAGCCAAACAAATCAACAAACATGTTTCTACCCTTCATTCTTTGCCAAAATGCTCACATAAGTGTGTTTAAATGAATCAATTCCAACATGGCTGTTTGACGTTTATTATTGTTAAACTGTCTCCACTGATTTAAAACAAATCTGAAGTAGATTTGTATATTAACACAGACTAAAATAATGATCCCAGATGACATCTCGAAATTTATGTTAAAGAATATTAGGAGTCCTAGGTGAGGATTTTCTTAAGGTTTACATACAGGTTCAGTTGGCAGTTAAAAAGGCAAATGCAATATTAACTAGAATTCAAGAATGCTAGAACACAAGAGCAGAGATGTACAGCTGAGGCTGCATAAGACTCTGGTGGCCTTAAAGGGTGTCCAGAGAAGGTTTAGAAGAATGATCCTGGGGACGAAGGGCTTGTCATATGAGGAGCAGTTGAGGACTCTGGGTCTGTACTCAATAGAGATTAGGAGGATGAGGTAAGATCAGATTGAAACTTACAGGATACCTGACATGGAGATGTTTCCACCAGTAGGAGAGATTAGAACCTGAGGGCACAGCCTCAGAGTGAAGGGGTGACCCTTTAGAAATGAGATGAGGTGGAATTTCTTCAGCCAGAGTGTGGTTAACCTGTGGAACTCATTGCCACCACAGGCTGTTGAGGCCAAGCCATTGAGTGTACTTAAGACAGACAGATAGGTTCTTCATTAGTAAAGGGGATGAAGGATTACTGGGAGAAGGCAGGAGAATAGGGATGAGAAACATATCAGCCATGATTAAATGGCGGAGCAGACTCAGTGGGCTGGATGGCCTAATTCTGCTTCTTTATCTAATGGTCTTACGTTACAATCTGGCTAAAGGCCAGTAACTTTTATTTTTAAATCAGACAAAGTGAGAGATCCAGGGGACTTATTTAGAAAATAAAGTGGAAAGGTTGATACTTGCAGCACAGAACCATCAACCTTCCCACTTCCTCAGCTATCCAGGACTCCTTCTGAATCATAAATCCAACACTGAGCTGCCTACAAATTCCCAATACTCCTTCCTGAATTCTAACAGGACAAAGAAATCCAACTGCTCTTGACTCCTCGCTGAATCCTATGCAGAATCTGCATAGTTATTTGTCTTCCCAGCAGCACTGTGAATCACAACACTCCCAACATGGAATCTGCTTTTGCTTTGTCTCTTTCTGAAGTTACTGAACCTTGTGAATGCTTGTTCAGTGATGCCAAATTGTCCTGAGTAACTTTCTGAAAACATTGCAATTAGAGGGGATTACCCTCTCCTACTGCTGCTCAGTACTGAAAGTTCCACCTAGAAACTCTTAGAAAAGTCAGTTCCAGAAATGTTACCTGTCATAGATTGTTGGCTTACTGAGTATAAAATTGGACGCAAATAGAGAATGTCATCGCACTGCCAAACTACAACCTATAGTTTAGGCTATTAGTCTTAACTCTCACTCAAACAATCACTTCCAGAACCCTAGTAAGAAGGTAACACAAAACGCAAAATGCCCATTTTAATTTCCCAACAATGGATTTTTTTTAAAATGCAAAAGCCATTTTCACTTCTGTGATTTTTCAACAGCTGTTTGGACATTATCTGTTGCTAGGAAAAATCTCACCTCTGAATTACTGGATTAGAGAATTAGCTGCTATAGGCCATCTATTAAATGGTAATTAGACAACAGCTGTTTAGACATCAGTTATTATTCAATATTACAACTATAAAGCATCTAAACTGTTAATCAGGTAAGAATAAAAAGGGCATTAACCATGAGGGGTTGTTGGTAACCTATTTAGGGACAGTCATTGCTAATCAGAATGAATCTGGAAATAATGTTCAAATAGAAAATATCTTGTAATGTAATGGCAATAAAACCTGCAAATCAAGGACAACATGGGACTCACATCAACTGTCCTTTATTTGCAAATTCCATCCTTGTTTTCAAAATAATTATTGTACGTACAGTAAGCTAGAAAAGCCAAATATCATGGGTTAGCTAAATCCTATAGTAGTCCATTCTTTTTATCACCCTCACCTGGGATTATCACAAATAATGGAGTCTTGCAGGATATCATTTCAGTTCATTTCCTATTTTTGGGGCTTCCTAGTTCATTACTACTCCAGGGTTGTTTTCTATTGAAGGAGGGATGTCCTCAATCTGAGATCTGCCAAGTTATTAGCTGCACAGTGGAAGGAAGCTATTGGACAGCAAGAATGCCTGGGACAATCCTGATAAATGTTTCATTCAGGAAAGTTGAAATTAATGTCCTATGATCCCTATCTATGCCTTTTATCCTTATGTGTTGCAGCTAGCATTCAATTGAAAGGGTGCTGGGTGGGTGTATTGTTTACAGCTCATTAATACCGGACCTACTGGGTGAGATGTTTTAATCTAAACATGACTGATTGAAGACATTCTGGAAGGTTTGATTATATGACACTGCTCGTGTGCTGTCTGATGATACCTAATCATCAGCTTCCATTCACCGCTCCATCACAGCCTCTATTTTGCAGTCTCCACCTCATTGCAATGCCAACTTAGAAGGCCTCCCAAGGGGGTCTCTTTGATTCCCAGAGATTGATTGTTCCTGGCACTTGTACTCATGATCATTATTCTCTGGGAGCCTGAACATCTGGCTCAGGTTCATTGCAGGGTTTGGGATGATGGCACCAAGCTAGAGCTACAAATTAAAGAGGAGAGCCTAGTGCAAACAGCAGCCAAATGTAAACTGAAGGGAAGTTAGAATTGGCAGGTTACAGTGGCAAAGAAATGCTCTATCCCTAAGATGGAACCATTCAGTAGGAATAGGCAGATTTCCCTACCTTTGTGGATAATGCTTTAAAAATCCTCATTGCACATGAACTGTTTCTTTTTCTCAATTTTCTCCTATACCACTTTACACTTACCTGCATTTTCTTTATTTTAAGTTGCAGACTTGATACATTGAAGGCTATGTATGATTTTTAAATTTGCAGATGTCTCCAGTTGCAGGTGGAGCTTACATCTACTACAATGCATGTTATTTGGGACCCTCATTAAATTTCACATTTTTCTCAATGTGTCGATTTTTTGAAGTTCTATTTTTGTTCAGGTTTCACCACATTACCACTCTGCAACAGTCAAAATGTCTTCCATCAGAAAGTGAATGTCATCAGACTGAGACTCCCATCCTTGGACAGCGCCTAAAGCTTTCTCCAAACTTGGACAGTGGTTTTGAATTTCTTCACCAGTGGAAAGAAACAATTGTACACTTGCGTCTTGAATTATGAAGGTAGAGTAGGACTAGGAACACTGGACTTAGGTCACTTCGCCCTTCAAGCCTGCTCCACCATTCAATAAGATCACGATTGCTCTGATTGCGGTTTCAGTTCTTTATTACTCCAAAACTTTCGACTCCTTATCAATCAAAAATCTAACTAACTCAACCTTGGATAAAATTATAGACTCAGCCTCCACTCCCTTCTGAGGGGAGGAAATCACACATCTAACAACCTTTAGACAAAGCGACTCTCTTCATCTCAGTCGTTAAAGGGAGATTTCTTATTCTTAACCAAGATCACCAAGTTCTAATCTTCTCACAAGAAGAAACATGCTCCTGGTATCCATTCTATTTAGTTCTCTCATGTTTCAATAGAATCATTTCTCATTCCTCTAAAGTCCAATGAGTACAGACCTAATTCTTTCAACCTTTCTTTATAGGTTAACCCTTTCACGCCCAGAATGAGTCGAGTGAATATTGTTGGAATTGTTTCTGAAGCAAATATATATGGTGTTCTCACTTAAAATTGGTCTTCTGTTGCTACAAATTGTGATTCTAAATGAAAAAGACTTGAAGTGAAAAATTGATTCACATAGAATTTCTGCAGGAGTATGCTGGAGTTGAAACTGGAGACAAAAACAAATAGAACGTTATACCCGTACCCTCTAAGTTCAAAGACACTACTTTGAATGATTGAGTTCCTACACTGGTAGTTTAAATAGCCGTTAAAATAAATGCTAAAGAAAATATGTACTGTTATACTTGGAGCATTTCCTGTACTGGATACTCTATCAGTAGAGGTAGGGAGTTACTGACCCATTCTCTGTGGTGGGGGGAGACTTTGCTATAGGGATATGGGCTGCCTGCTGGGGCTATCACTTACTCCTGGTTCCTCAATACTTGGGAGTGCCTAGTTAGGGGCCACTACCTCCAGGTTTCAATCACACCATTGCCTAGAGGGACTGTATCTCTTTCTCGCTGGGAGTGGTGATAGTGGTGGTCTTGCCCTTCCTCCTCCTGATTGGAAGTGTGTCAGTCTTAGCTCAGCTCGGTGCCTTTCCAAGCCCCTCTCACTCCTGATGCTGTGGACTGGGCTGCGGGGTTTCTTGAGTGGATTGTGGACTGGTGAAAACAATGTGGTTGGTGGGGGTGGTGTGGAGGAGGGGGTGGGTCTGCTGGGTTTAATCTGGTCTGGTCTGGAGGGTGGGTGGGAAGAGGATATTGGTTTTGGGCTGAAGAGGTGGTCTGGAACCTAGTGGGTAGTGGACGCTCCTGCCTCACATTTTAGGCAGCATTGTGGCACCAAGTGAGGGTGTATGTTAGAAGTTTGGGAGTGGGCTTAACCTGGAAAAGAGAGAGAGAGAGATTGCATCAAAAAAGTGTGTCATTCGGGTCAGGTGAATTAACAAATCTGGCCGTTTAACAAGATTTTGGATCCCAATTACATGCTGACATTAGAGTGAAGTAACCCTAAGCAGGACAACTCTAAAAAAGGACAACTTGCATCTTTTCCCAAATAAGATGACTAAAATTGTAGTCCATATTGCAGATGTGCTCTCACCAAGCCCCTGTACAAAGGCAGTAAAACATCCCTACTTTATATTCCATTCCTCTTGCTATGAACAACAACATTCAATTTGCTTTCCCAATAACTTGTTGTTACTTTGTCAAAGAGTGAATACATTAGTTAAACACTGTCTCTTGGAAAGACAGAAATGCCCAAAGGGTTAATCTCTGAGTAATCAGCAATCGAAATCATATTTACACTTTCTTCTTGCTTACACAAGCACAATATTTCTGACATTAACATTGGCATTCATTTTCCGTAGCTCCACTAAACCAACTCAAGATACTCTGAGGTTCTATTTATTCACATTTCTTACATCAAATGGAAAAAAAAAAGTTACAATACCTCCTCAGGTCTATGACAAATTATGAACTTCAACATATTTTGCTTAGCTACTTTCTAAACAGGTGCAATCATGAATAGAGAATTTAAGGAGAGGGAACATCAGGGACAATTCCTCGATTTGGATCATGAAGTGTAGCAGAATAGCAAAGAAACATAATCAACGGCCAGTGAATGTACCAAAGTAACTGTAGTATCCTAAAACATTGCCAGACCACAATGTCTAAGTAAACAGCTATCTTAAAACACGTTAACAGGAAGGCTGAAATTTGGCTCGATCAGGAACATACAATAGACAATACATTCTACTCGATCCTCATTTCAATTTGAAAAGAACAGCCTTCAGAATAGAATAGCCTTTATTGTCACATGCACACGAATGAGTGCATTGAAAATTAATAATGTACAGATACTTTAAGAGGTGTCACAGAATTGAAATAGTAGAGAAAAAAGACTAGCATGGGAATACAGAGTTTAGAAGTCCAGAATGAGGATTAAAAATGTCTTTAAAATACTCAAGTTATAGTTCTTTTCTACCGAATCCACGCCCACTGGGCTTCAGAGCACAAGGCCTCCCCCCTCTGTCCCAGACACAGAAATGTCCCCTCAGCCAGCCCACACTCGCCCTGCTCCCTGCTCCGGGACTCGGCCTGCGCTCGCCCTGCTTCCCGCTTCGGGACTCGGCCCACGCTCGCCCTGCTCCCCGCTCCGGGACTTGGCCTGCGCTCGCCCTGCTCCCCGCTCCGGGACTTGGCCCACGCTCGCTCTGCTCCCCGCTCCAGGGCTCGGCTCACGCTTGCTCTGCTCCCCGCTCCAGGGCTCGGCCCATGCTCGCTCTGCTCCCCGCTCTGGGGCTCGACCCATGCTTGCTCTGCTCCCTGTTCCATGCTCGCTCAGCTCCCTGCTCCGGGGCTCGGCCCACGCTCGCTCTGCTCCCCACTCCGGGACTTGGCCCGCACTCACCTCACCTCTAGAATTCAATTCTTTTATCCACATTTGAACCAAGGCTGTAATGAGATCAGGAGCTGTGTGGCCCTGGCGGAACCCAAACTGGCCGTCACTGAGCAGGTTATTTCTGAGCAGGTGCTGCTTGTTGGCACTGTTGATGACACCTTCCATCACTTTATTCATGATCGAGAGGAGACTGATGGGGCTGTAATTGGCCGGGTTGGATTTGTCCTGCTTTTTGTGTACAGGATATACCTGGGCAATTTTCCACATCATCAGACAGATGCTGGTGTTGTAACTGTACTTGAAGAACTTGGCTAGCAGAGCAACAAATTCTAGAGCACAAGTCTTCAGTACTATTGCTGGAATATTGTCAGGGCCAAGTACCAGTGCCTCCAACTGTTTGTTGATATCACATAGAGTGAACCAAATTGGCGGAAGACTAATACCTGAAATGCTGAGGACCAGGAGGACTGTGCAGTGGTTACTCTTGCCGATACTGTCATGGACAGATGCATCTGCAGCTGGCAAATTGTTAAGGATGAGGCCAAGTACGTTTTTCCATCTTGTTGGTTCCCTCACCACCTGCCGCAGACCCAGTCTAGCAGCTGTGTCCTTTAGGGCCCGACTGGCTCGATCAGTAATACTGCTGCCGAGCCACTCTTGGTGGTGGACATTGAAATCCCCCACCCAGAGTACATTTTGTGCCCTTGCCATCCTCAGTGCTTCCTCTAAATGTTATTCAACATTGAGGAATACTGATTCATCAGCCGAGGACCCATGATACATGATAATCAGCAGGAGATTTCCTTGCCCGTATTTAATCTGAAGCCATGAGACTTCATGGGGTCCAGATTCAATGTTGAGGACTCCCAAAGCAACACCCTCCGACTGTATACCACTGTGCCACCATCTCTCCTGGGTCTGTCCTGCCAGTGGGACAGGACATGTCCAGGGATGGTGGTGGTTGTATCTAGAACATTGTCTGTAAGGTACGATGCTGTGAGTATGACTATGTGATGCTATTGCTTATCTAGTCTGTGAGACAGCTCCCCCAATTCTGGCCATAGCCCCCAGATGTTAGTGAGGAGGACTTTGCAGAGTCGACAGGGCTGTTTCTGCTGTTGTCTTTTCCGGTGCCTACTTTGCTGCCAGGTGATCTAACCAATTACACTTCTTTCAGACTTTGTAGTGATTGATACAGCTGAATGGCTTGACAGGCCATTTCAGAGGGCAACTGAAAGTCACCCACATTGCTGTGGGTCTGGAGCCACATGCAAGCCAGATCAGGTGAGGGTGGCAGATTTCCTTCCCTGAAGGACATTAGTGAACTAGATAGGTTTTTTTCCGACAATTGACAATGGATTCAAGGTCATCAGTAGATTCTTAATTCCAGATCTTTTTCCTTGAATTCAAATTCCACCATCTGCCTTGGTGGGATTAGAACCTGGGTCCCCTGAACATGTGCTAACTTTCTGGATCCTAGTGATAATAGCTATTGCCTCCCCATAGTACACGTAATATGTTTTGGTGTTTCCAACAACGAGAAATTTTAACGAACTTGTACTTAGCTTTGCTAACAGAAAAGAAAAACAATTTTTTCTCCTCCGTCTGAAGGCACTTCTGCAAAGAACAATTAAACAAAGACAGCTATAATTTGACAGTTCCTGCAGTACAGACAAGTCCCAAAAGTGACAGATTGACATTTCCTTTCCATTCAATTGATGTGTTATAATTTTAGGGCAACTGTTCTCACTCTCTCATTATAGCTTCATGGACAGTTCCCATAAATGTAGTTTGTCCCGTATAATGCACACATTTCTGGTCTGCCTCAGACAGACTCTCTTGTATACTGGTGCCTGTTCTGTAGTGACATGTCTAACTGTGGTAGACATATGTGTTTCCTCAGGGATAGGCAGCACAACAGGCTATTTGCCCAGCTTGCATGCAGTCTCTGCTGACATAACTGAAAATTAGTTTCCAGAACATGCAGAAATCAACATACAGTCCTACCAGTTCCCAGGGAATCAATAAAGTCAATATAGGTAGAATCAGCAAATACATTTCTCCATCAATGTCTTTCGCACTTACCACGCATGATAATCATCATCCAAAAGTGCTCAGTGGCTGAAGTCTCGAGATGTCAGTCTCCAATCAATTCAATTCTCACTTTGTGACATCAAGAATTGCGACCAGGATATGGGCTCCAATAGAATCCCAGTTGTAGTGCTGAATATTCAGGTTCCAGAACTAACCACAGCCTAAACAAATATTTCCAGTGCTACAATGGCATTTGTCTGACAATCATAGAATCATAGAATCCCTACAGTGTGGAAACAGGCCCTTCGGCCCAACAAGTCCACACCAACACAAAGAGAATCCCACCCAGACCTATCCCCCTAATCCACACATCCCTGAACACTACGGGCAATTTAGCATGGCCAATCCACCTAACCTGCACATCTTTGGACTGTGGGAGGAAACCGGAGGAAACCCACGCAGACACGGGGAGAACGTGCAAACTCCACACAGACAGTCGCCCGAGGGTGGAATCGAACCCGTTTGTGTAGCATTGCCCAGGAATGAACTCTCCACAAAAAGCAGGGCAAATCCAATCCAGCCAATGACTTTTCCATCAGTCCAACCTCAAACTGACGGAAGGTGTCGTTGACAGGGTTAGGACTCCTGAAGGTAACATGCTTTGAGTACAACAACTTGCCAAAGTTCCTTCGATGTTCATGTTTAGAAAAACAAGAGCAGCAGGTACATGGAAACACCACAACCAGCATGTTCCCCTCCAAGGCACACCATCCCTGAGGTGGAAATATATCACCACTGCTTTTGTACTGTGGTTGGGTCAAACCCTCCATAAAAGCACTGTGGATGAACCACATAAATTTCACAGGTTCAAGAAAGCAGCTTACTACTGATTGCTTATGAATAATTAAGAATGGGCAATAAAGTACTGGCCTCACAGTGGATATTCACATTCCAAACATGATAGTTAAAATATCTTCTAAGATGTCTGGACTGAACAAGTCAGTGAGATAGGCCAGATAGAAATTAAGAAGTTATTAATTGTTTATCATTGGACCACAGAAAAGTTACTGTACAGAAAGAAGCCATTCAACCAATTATGCCTGTGCCAGCTCAATAAACACACTATGCATTATAGTTCCACTTTCCAGCACCTGGTATGTAGCCTTGCAGGTTGCAGCAGTTCAGGTGCCAATCCAAATTCATTTTAAATGAGTTGAGGGCATCAACCTTAGCCGTCAAACTGAGCAGCAAATTCCAGAGACCCTGGGGAAGATATCTGTCCACATGTTCCCTCTTATACTTCCACCAATCCCCTTAAATCTGTTCCCTCTGGGAATAGACCTCCCTGTTGAATCACTCCTCTCAAATTGTCATGAGCCTGTGGAATTCACTACCCCATTGTGTGGTAGATGCTGGAACATTGAGTAACTCGAAGGAAAAGATAGACAAAATTTTAATTCGCAATGGGTTGAAGATTTGTGGGCAGCAGGCAGGAAAATGAAGTTGAGGTTGAGATGCAATCAAGCCACCATCATATTAAATGGTGGAGGAGACTCGAGGGGCTGAATTGCTGACTCCTACTCCTAGTTCTTGTGTTCCCTGTCCATTCCATCCAAACCTTCATTATTTTGTACACCTGAATTAAGTTAACTACTCTTCCTCCCACCTCCCCACTCCCAAGGAAAACAACCCTAGCCTTTTCAATCCTTTATCAGTTGCAATTTTCAAATCCTGGCAACATTCTTGCAATTGCCTCTCTTCTCCCTCTACAGCAATTATGTCCTTCCTGTAATGTGGTGACCTGAACTGTACATAAAATTCGACCTGTGATCTCTTGTATAGTTCCAGCATTATATCCCTCGTTTTGTATTCAATACCTTGAAAGCAGTCCATACACCTTCTTTACCATCTTAACTACAAGTACTGGCACCTTCAGGCACCTATAGAAGTGTTCTCCAAGATCTCTCCCTTCTTCCACCCCCCCTCAATTCCTCCTGTTTACTGTGCATTCCCTTACTTTGTTCACCTTCACCAAATGCACAACATCGCACTTCTCTAGACTGAATTCCATTTGCCATTTATTTTCCCATTCATCCTACAGACAACAGTCATGTACTTCACAATCAACTACCAGACCCATTTTTCTACTATCTGGGAAATTTTCCAATCATGACTCCCATATTCAAGTCTAAGTCATGACTATGTATCACAAACAGGAAAGGACCCAACTCTAAGCCCGGTGGAACACCACTGCAAATCACTTTCTATTCTGAAAAACATCTACTGACCATAACCTTTCATTTCTTGTCACTGAACCAATTTTGGATCCAACTCACTGCACCCCCTGTATCCCATGCACTTTTAACTTTTCTCAGCAGTCTGCAATTGGGACCTTGAAAATGACTTGCTAAAAAGCATGTGTAAAGCAAATGAACGCAAAGTAGATCATAATCAACTCTGACTTTAATGTTTCTCCTCAAAATAATAAAAAGCTAATGCACAGGTCTAATTAAAAGATTGCCTTACCTCTTCGTGGTCATCCTTCTGTTTGAACTGGGCTCAAGAAAAGCAAGATATGACAAAGTCAGGCTCACTCTCATTACCAAACAGGACTGACTGACTGCCTCTCTGAAAGGCTTCACTTTCCTCTCACATGAAGCGGAAGACCATTGTTTTGAATTTCTTCCCCACTCATTCAGGGATTCACCAGCAAGCCAATCAACTAAATCTAATCCTCTCCCACAAATATATTCTCAGCAGATAGATGCCCAATGCTGGACTCACATTAATAAATGTGATGATCATCTGAGATGCGATAACAAGTTATAAACGTTCCCAGCCTTTATAGAAAGCATTGCAGTGCTTGATTGTTTAGCATCTCAAATCCAACTCTGATTCAGTGGCCACAATCCATAGCTTTTTAAACCTGTGCAAATTCAATTTATTTTAAGATGCACCATTCAATTTAAGTCTTTCCGGCAGCAAAAAAACCTTCCTGCAGAATATTGATCAAAAAAATTCTTAAAGGTGACACTACCATGTAGATGTTACAAAATGTTAAACAATGCTACTACATAGGAAAGTTGATTATATATTGCCTCGTGTTTCACCCTCAATCTTACATCAGAAATAGTCAAACATTAGGGGATTTCAAATGGTATATTACAAACAGAACACATCAAAACAGAAAAAAAACCAGCCTGGAATGGTGGATCACCCAAAGTATTCACATTTATGTGTTTAAAAGGGGATTCTGCCAAAATTATGATGATTAAGTGAGGAAAGTATCAGGTAAATGTGACCCATAGGCATCTTTTCAGTTGTAGGAAAACAAAGATCTGGTCACCAACAGACAGCACTAGAATTTTTTGTACTCTCACCACATTTCAATAGCATCGCCCACAAGCAGAGCTGAACAGTCGTGTTCTGCTCAAACATCAAAAAAACTGTCAGAACTTTTGAAATTAATGTACCTTAATATGAAAATGCATCAGACAGAAACAAATACAGTTATGTAACTGTGGTGCAGCCTAATTCACACTATTCAACCAAAGAAGAACACAGAATTGTCTGCAGTAATGTCTAGACAGTAGAATAACTGCTTCTATACAACAAAGGCTGCTGCCGCTAATTCAATCTCAGGGCCAACCCCAAGATGACTGTAAAATAAACAACGCCGTCTGTTCTTTAATAGGGGAAAAAATTCAAGTACTTGAAAATTGGTAATATGGCTTTAAAACATTGAAAATCCTGAATTGTGATCCCAACAATTCACACCTCTCCTTCCCATGAGCTGACAGGGCTGTGCTGTTACATAAAATATAAAAAGACAGATCACAGCCTTTTGTTAAATAAACCACCCTGCTCTGAACGCAGCATGACAAAATATAATATACTATTTTAAAGTCTTCACTCGACTTTGGAGGGTGACAATTCTAACAATTACATAAGATGCAGAAACAGCAAGAGATCTCAGAATTGCTGAAGTGTATAATTTAGGTAACATCTTGCTATGACGTGTCTGTTAGTGTTTTTTTTAAAAGCACAGGAAAGTAAAAGGTATACTTGAATTATGGTCATCTAAAAGGTACACTTTGGGGGCCATCATTGCCACTGTAAGACTGCTTCAGTACAGTTTGTAACCAGGCACTGTGATCTGTGCTCCAATTAATGTTGTTTTGCTAGAACTACACAAAACACGAGCTGAATGGCAAGCAGTGTGCTGTGTACAGTTATGGTCACTGTATTCCAAGAAGGATGTAATTGTACCATCTTAGGTGCAAAGACGTTGCTGGGAATGGAGAATTTTAGCAATGAGGAAAGATTTAGTTTGAAGTGTTTGGGACAGAGGAGTGAGAGTGGAGCTTTATTTGAAATACCACAAGCTTTGTTTCAACCAGCACCTGTCAACTGGCCCTCTTGATAAACTGGCAAAAATTATACACCTCAAATAATGCGATCTACTGTGATGTTAGAGTATTTACGCTGTAAACAAAATAAAGCAGTGATGTGTTTGCCCCTGTATTATGTTTTTATTATTGTGTGTTTTTACATTGATTTTAGGAGTTGTGTTGATGTTTTTACACAGATTATTCGAGGGATGTTGATGTCGCGAAGCTTCGCTTGGTCAAGGTTTATGGCGGTCATGCGTAACTCTTGATTATCCAGAATATTTGATCAACCGGCACATTCCTGGTCCCTCAGGTGCTGGTTATACAGAATTATGAGGGGCCTAAAAGGAGTGCATGAGAAAATCATATTTCTGTTAGCAAGCAGGAAAATAAACAGACAGCACTGATTTAAAGTAATTGCTGGGAGAAGCTGAGGGGAGTTGAGGGTAATAGAGGTCTGGTACTCCCTGACTGAAAAAATATTAAAGGCAGAAAATCTCATTAAATTAAAACAAACACTTGGACTAGTACTTGGTGTGTCATAACCTACAGGGCTAAGGGATAGAAGATGAGATCAGTGTAAATAATTATTTTTCAACTTTTATGGGCACAGTAGACTGAATGGCCTCCTTCTGTGCCAATCCTTCTATGTTTCTATAAAATTAATAACAAAATCTGTGCTGCTCATCACAGTTGTGAGAAAGCTACATCAAAATGTAAACCACAAGAAAGAGCATCACACAAATGTCACTGTTGCCAGTCCAACAGGCGCTTACATTGCAAAATATAATACGTTTCCATGACATTTCTTTAATGCAACAAAAATTCCCAAGGCACTGCATGCACCAAAGAAAGGATTGAGGGTAGCAGAAAGATATGCTGTTTCCGAAGACTGAAGAGCCCAGATCTAAGGGTCATAGTTTCAGAATAAGAGTTGGTCATTTAGACTGACAAGAGGAGAAATTTCCTCATTTGGAAGTTTGTGAAACTTTGGAAGTCTCTATTCCAGATGGCTATCAAAACTAAAATGGTGGGAACGTACAAGACTAAGTGTAGTGATTGTAATAAGGTCAGCCAGGTGGAGCTCATAGAATGAGAGTTCTCTGACTGGGCCTGTTAATCTGGTCCAATCAGGGAACCCTGATTGACAGATAAGAACAGGAGTGTTAGCTCACTGTGAGAGCTGGATCAGTGTCAAGGACATGTCATGTGTAAATAAAGGGTGAGTTGGTAATGGGATTCTGGCCTCCATGGAGTTATTTCATTTAGAATGAAGTATAATTAGGGCACTGTGGAAATCAAGGATGAGATAGGAAGAGGGGAAAAAAACAGTCAAGTTTGGAAGTTTGTTTGATTTTTTTTTGTATGGTGAAGTAGGCTCAGAGACATACAGCTTGCTCTAGTTCATAATTCTTGTGATTTATGTTTGTTTTTGCTCATCTCACCAAATTACAAAGTCAAAAATACAGCATTTATTGTCTTTTCAAAACTAAGAGGGAAATGGGCAAGTATTGGTTTTAACTCTACTGTCAAAGGAGGGACCTTTTGCAAGGATAGTGAGATGCATAGTTGTCTGCAGGCAAAGGAACAGCACAACATGAATGGGAGAAGGTAGCAAAAGCTGAGCTTTAGCAAGGCCAATGGGGAATACTCAGAAAATGACAAGGTTTTTGAAATTGGTGGGTTGAAGGAAATGGGGCCTTTGCAGATCAACAAGAGTAGGGGAGATTAGGAATTTAGGAAGGATTAGGCATACAATGGTTTGGATCATTTGGTGCTGGAATATAAAAGAATCTTTAAGAAGTGAACTCTTAAGCTGATGAATAAGTGAATTCCATTATGTATCTCCCACAAGGCCTCAATTAAATCATTGTCAAGAGTGATTGTTGGCATTCACATTTATGAAAAACTAGATCAAATTCTTATTGTACACTTGTCACCTCCTACATAAACAATCTGTTTGATGATATCACAACATAATGCCAATGTAACTAGTTATTTAAAAACCTTTTTGAGCTTGCTATTTAGATTTACTGAAATATATTCTATTTGCAAACATAAATAAGGAGTAGGCCACTCAGCCTCTCTAGCCTGTTCTGTCACTTAAGGTCACAGCTGATCTAAATGTAGCCTCAACTTCACATTTTTTATATATCCACAATGACCAATTATTCCCTTGTAAGGACCTCCACTTTAAATATATTCACTCGCCCCCCACCACCTCTACCACTCTGAGAAGCGTTTGAATGACTCGCAATACTCTGATGGGGGAGGGGAAAAGAAAGTCCTCTTCATCTGTCTTAATGAGAGATCACTTATTTTTAAACTGTGCTCTTAACTTTATGCAAGAGTTTGCTGGAATACTGAACAAAGCAGCACGAATATCTCGGGATATCCAGTTATGTCAGCACCTGATTGAAAAGTTAGTATCCCTTGGCGCATGTCTCTCTACATTGACAATGCAAAATTAAAGCATAGCAATTACTTTAAAAATTACTAAATGCATTCAAGATATTTAAGTAAAATTAAAAGCTCTAGTTCTATGTAAAAGATGGCAGTTAAGAAATACATGTGACAATTATTTCAGCTGTTGCTGTACCACTGTAGTGGTGACAGGTACTATAAAGGTATCAGCCTCATTGAGCAGGCAGTGTTGGGGAGGGGGGTGGAAATCAACAGGATGTTACGGTTTGATAGATGAGGCAAAGGGGAAATGACTGAAGTATTCAGTGAAGTCAGAGTAGGGAACTTTAGTGGTATGGAATTACAGAGATGAGAAATGATACAAAATGAAGTTGGATGGGAGAAAGAGGAAAAATGATTTATTTTAAAATTGAATATAGTAATGAATTCAAAATGTTGTTATTGAAGAAACCTTGATATTCCAGCTCCCACTGCCATATTATTTAGTCAGTTTAAACCTGAAAACCAATAGAATTTGTTTTGCTTGCCTGCTGGAAGATGTACAGATTTGCATATGCAAATTTTATAAACACCTATTTCACAACTGGGCTTTGGATGCCTTTATCAGTCTTGAACCAAAATTCCAGTCTGTAATAAATAAGACCAGTTCCTATTTAACTTCATAATGAATATTAAATAAAATGTTTATCCTACTCCTTAAAAAGGATTTCAACTTCTCTCTCAGGCTTGCTAATATTCTGAATTGTGCTACCAGCTATTACTAATTTCAATGATCTCTTCAGAGCTGACAAACTGGATCTGTTCCAGCAAAAAAAGGAATAAAAAGTTCACATTTTAGCCTCTGTAATATTATTATAGTCTAATTTCAGGCTTTGAACTCAAGAAAACCTGGCACTACAAATTATTATTAGGTACTAAAGTGAGTCCAAGCAAAAAGTGTTAATATGTAATAGCAGCTTTCTGCAGTATCCCCAAAATTAAAAAGCACAAGTGTTTTCTCCTCGCTCTTTCTCCCCTGAATTGCTCTCTGTCTGTCACTCTCCTGTTTGGTGCTCATAGTCACATGAAATTATTTTTGAAAGCTCCTAATTGAAGCAAGTTAACAACACAAAACTGCCTATTATTCTAGAATAACGAGCATCCAGTGAACTCATTCACTCAGACTCTGTAAAACAAAATTAGTTGTTACACTGAAGCAATAGAAGTTGAAATCATGGCTAAAAAATCTTGTTTGATCCAGGAGTGTGCCTTTGCAACACATTTTGCCATTCTGATCACATGCAGCACCACACATTCCCATTTTCTGTCATATTTCAAATCAACTTACAATACAGTGGGAGGGAGAAAGATAATGTGGCAACTGAGGATTTTCACATTAATTGTGCCCCTCCCCTCTTTTCCTGAAAGCTTGAGCTTATCTTCATCTTTGTTCCATGTATCTAGAGATCACACCATAGTGGTTATCCTTCACATATGGACCTTGATTGAGTGTTGTAATGTTCATCATCCACTGGCATTTTTCAAAGCCAGCTCTGTCACATTGCACCACCTACATACAGCCTTTATGGTATTAGCTTGGCTCAGTTGGTGGCACTCTCACCTCTAAGTCAGGACGTGGAAGATGGTTCAAGCTCCATTCCTGGACCCAACCACATTGCCATTGAATGTCTACAGAAAACCCACAGAAATTCACCCCCATAATCTAGACTAAAACTTCAGTGCAACAATAAGAGTGCTGTGTTGCCTTTTCAGTAAGATGTTAAACGGTAGACACTCTTTACCCTCCAAGAATACAGTGAGGAGGAAGACAGAATCTTGTTTCTTCAGCAACAATCTTCCTCTCAATTCACTCATGGTCGTTCTATTTGCAGAACCTTGTTCTAGGCAATTCCCTGTCAATGTAACATCAGTGAGTGCACGATTTGGTTGGTTGAGATATCGACTATGTAGAAGCTCATCAATGTGAGTTCCTCCTTTTTCTCTTTCCCAATTAAAAATAACCAATCTTTGCAGCCTTATCCCAAGGCCAACACAATCAAATAAATAAAGCCCCACCAACTGTTCTTGGGGAGATTAGTTAATGCAATAGGAACCAAGAGAATCTCATTGAAGTTTAAACAATTTTCAGAAAGGCTGTCTATCTGGTGTCATGTGGGTCTTGTGCCACAGTGGTAGAGTCCCCACCTCTGAGCTAAGAGAACCAGGTTTAAGTTCCACCTGCTGCAGAGATGTGTGATATCATCTCTGAACAGGTTGACTGGAAAATAAATGGATCCGGTACTATGACCTAAAAACCCACACTGTGCCTGCAATTTCTAATGAACAAAATTCATCTGTAGCTTGAGACCACCAAAAACGTCAACCTCTATTCCAATGCCCCTGTCCCCTGCTCCAAAGCACCCCCACTGCCCAAACCCCCTCAACTCCTAGTATGAATAGCTGTGCAAACCAGGGTTAGCACTCCATGAACATAACAGCCAAAACATAGTGGAAAGAATTAGTGAGACCTTGTAAGAACAAATAAACATTCTTCCTGCTTGACTGGCCTTCCTCCCATAGAGCAGAGGTCAGAGTAAAATGGGATCTGCCATGGTACCTCTATGTTATTTGGATGCACTGCAACCTCAATAGCCAGGTGACAATCTTGGTTGCTGATTTTATAAATGGGCATCAAATTGGAGACCTTCTTGTTCTATCTCTTCAATTCTCTGCCTTAGGACTGTCTGTTTATCAGGTAGCAACTGGGAAGAAAGACCTCCTTTCTTTCCATATGATTTTTTAACAATCTAACCTCAAGCCTCTAAGCTGCTTTTATACAGTGCTAAATAACAGTTGTTTTAACCAGCTCTTCCAGACTATAAACAAGTCCCAGCCTGAATATATGTCGCTTGTAGCCTCTTGCATGTTAGAAGCTGCCATCACCAGCACAGGTCTTTATGCAATATAAAAACAGTTTCAACTTGCAAACAAATTACATTTCCTACTTGTGCTGTATAATATGATGCAATTCCTCATTAATTCCATTACAAATACAACAGTGCTAAATCAAAATTTCAAATGGCATTTCCTGTTGGTTTCTTTCAATAGAGTCTAAAATATCATCTTCATAACATATCTGAACAAAATTTACTCTAGTAATAAATAGATTCATTTGAATAGAAAAGAATGAGTAACAGAGAGAGCTGCCAGTAAACAGGGCAAACAAAAGCATAGAATGAGGGAAAGCCATTTGGCCCACTGACTCCATACCTACAACATATCGTGTCCCATTTTCATTACCATAGACTCTACCCAACTACTTTAATCCCTTAGTGGGGATTAATACCACAGCCAGAACATCCAAGAGGAGAAAGATCTTTGAAACGTGTTTCTGTCCCCACTGATAATCAGTCAAAATTATAAAATGTCAATTTAAACTTAATATTTATTAATATTTAACTCTCTGACCGATTGTATGCCACAGATGACAGTTTGACAACAATAGCAATGGTATTGATACTATCCCTCAAGAATAATATAGGGGGTGATCCCTATGTTTCAGCATGTCTCATATGTACTCAGCATGTGTAGTGTGCTCCAATCCTCAAGTTGCTCAGGAAGTTTTTTTTTTATGTGGAGAATATGTCAGGGAGTCTATGGGCAGAGAACTCCACTCCATTTGCTGCATTTGGCCAGAAGCTGGGCCACACTAACATGATTTTCAAACTGCCAATGCAAATCACAATAGGCCACTCTCCAATTTGTCTGGCTGAAAACTTGAGAAAGATGCTTCTTAAAGATAGCTGCAGCCCTTTAAAAATGTGCATCATTCAGTGGTAGTAAAAGGCAAGTAATTTTCTGAAGCAGCAGACAGCACGATCCAGGCCCTCGAGCTTCTCTATGTTATTGCGCTGTGGTACATCATAGTGACAGGAGTGGGACATGAAGTTGATCATTGGTGTTGATCAATTAACTTCAACGGACTGAAAACCGCAGAGGTAGAGAGAATGGGCCAATTCCCAATATTTGCAGTCAGAGCTTTGCAATGGGAGGCCAACTCATAAAATTACTTCTATGGAACTGAGACTTTAGTAACAAGAATTTATTTCAAGTAGCTCTTGCCAATTGAGGCTAAATCTAAGCTGGTTGCAATTAGCACTGACCACATGCTCCACAATAGCATAATAAAAGAATGGCAAGAGAGATTCAATCAGCTCTTTAAAAAAAGTCCCAATTCCCTGTGGTATGGGTGACCTCCTGTTGAAAGGTAACAAGACAATTAAATTTGTGAAACCTGAGAAAGGAACTATTTCTTCAGGTTGACTTAATGTCTACTTCTCTTGCAATTGAATAGTTCTATTCATAACATTACAACATCTTAAATAAATGAAATGGATTGGATGCACAGTACAATGCCAGATGTGGCTTCAGGCAGATTTTGCTCCCAAGATTCTTTTCCACTTGGCACTGAAATATTTGAAAAAGTCAGAATTTCTCAAAGGCTCTTCTTTCACAGTTCACCCCGTTAGTCAGCAGCTGATTACAATTAGAATAGCGTACGCCTTTTAAAGCAACAACAAATACATGTTAAATCATCTAGGCACTGGACAAAAGCTTATATTTGTCAATCTCCTGAAAATTCATCTCACACATTGTCACCATCATGAGCAGACCTCATACAGTTGTATATCTCATAACATGAAAGTACTGAATGATAAAGATATTATACAAATGTGTTTTTTTTTTATGTCTGAACCTGGCAGCACAAGTTCACAAAATGTCAAGATCAACACCCAGACCTTTCAAAATACAAAATAATTGTTAGCATGAAGCGGTTTAAAAAAACTGCTGACTTGGGAATTGTGGAAATACAGGAAAGTAACTACATTTGCAAGGTAGCTGATTTCCCCTTTGTACCATGTACCTTTGCAAGGGTAAATTATTTTTCATTTTCATTGTCTCTGTTGGCAGATTTATAAACAAAAAAATTGGGGGAAGAACCAGCAACTTAGGATTCATTACGCCTGTCCTTTCACACCTTGAAGATTATTACATTTCAGTTCTGTGGATGGAATTTCTCCCTGCCTCTATTCACCATCAACAGGGAAAGAATGAAACTTGACATTTTTCTTCTGGGTATTATCAATTGCATTTTAAAAATACAAAGCCACTGTACAGCTTCCTCTTCATTTCATCACATCACCATTGCACCTGTATTTTGATGTAGTTGCCTTCAGGCAACTGTCAAGAAGACTTTAAGCCAAATAGCTTTCACTCTACCTGTGACAAGAAGGTGGCTGGTACAATAACATACAAATGACACTACAAATTGTGACATTCAACTTGATCGAAGGATAAAATTGCAATCAAGTCCTTCAATAAAGTTGCTTGCCCTCAATTATGGCCCAGTGAATTACTGCTACTGGGCTATTGTGATTCAAATTGTAGTTGCCACTATCTGAAAACACAAATCTTTTTGTTCATATTTGGAGTTTGTGGAGATGACTAAAAGATCTTGACAGAGTTAGAACTTAGAACTTCAAACTTCCCCTGTATTGATGACAGCTTTCACTGTGGTTTTCAGAATTTCAAAACAAGTGGCAATAAATTTGACAAGCCCACTGTTTCAGCTGCCACTCGAGTCCACTGAGCAGGCATTGGTCCATAAGAGGGTGACAGAGAGGGGTTGTTCAGGACCAAGAGCCTAGCCTACCCAAATGACCCACTATATAAAATTCTAAATATTTCTCAATATATTATTCTGTTCTATTTCTTGAATGATTTCTTACATCAGAGGCTTCCTACAGCCTGCAGTATATTCCTAATTTAAGAGGACCGACAGACAAATGAAAAATCTACTTGCAGGCTCCTGCCAGTCCTTATACACTAAGCAAACTGAGGGGAACATGAGAATGGTGTTTGTTGACTTGCTGTTTGTGTTTCCTTCTGAAACCGCACACTACACCCCTCAGTTAGAAACCATCTAACCTCTGTACCATATCTCTGTGCAGTCAAATCAGTGCCCTGGCACCAGCTCACCTTTGTTAGAAAAAGCATGAAACTGGTGATAAAACTGCCCCATATTTCAGTGAAATGGTCATGTTGATGTTTCCTTTGTTTATTCTGCTCACACAATACCCAATGCTCAAGGAGGAGGACAATATCTCTGTATGATAGAATCCTGCGGAAGAAACTTAGAGGTGCTGGGGAACCAGGCAGCTGAACCAGCTGCAGACTGAGACATTGTAGGACTTGTCATCTTCATTGTCACCTTAGTCTACCTCAATTGTAACTACACATATGTGAATGACCACTGATCCACACAGAAAGGACCACCTGTCAGAAGAGCGGGAAGAACAATTTGCTCCTGCCTGGAATTGAAAGACCTCTGAGCAGCACAAAAGATATATTTGTAAGATATTTAATACTTGGTTTGCGGACACTAAGAAGTTTGAGAACACAATCACTTCTAGTTTGACGAGGCATTGATGACAGAGTTTCTGGGGCAGCTGTTATGGTTTTCTTTATCCTGTCATCTTCACATTTCCACTATGTAGGAAGTTGGAGCATTTTCTGCTTTTACCACTTCCTTAAATATTGTACAATTGCAAGACCATTCTTTCATCAGACCCATTCTGTGGAAGGGTCACCGGACCCAAAATGTTAACTCTGATCTTTTTTTCCTCACAGATGCTGCCAGACCTGCTGAGCTTTTCCAGCAACTTCTGTTTTTGTTCCTGATTTACAGTATCCACAATTCTTTCGGATTTTATTTACCATTCTTTTCATGCCATTTCAGCTGTTGTGTGTACTATATCAACATCCAATACTGACAGGGCAGTAACTAGAGAACACAGAGGCTGCACAGTTGTCACCAGAGCACATTCAAAGAAAGAGCAATCTCCAATCAATTAGAAATTTCCAAGGCTAAACTGAAATGTTGTTCCATTGTGTTTTTTTTTAAATAGAATTTTGGCTTACTTTGACCTTGCTTCATTCTTTGCCAATAAAAACTGAAAGAACTGCCAAAGCTGCAAATCGGAAACAAAAACAGAAATTGCTGGAAAAGCTCAGCAGGTCTGGCAGCATCTGTGGAGAGAAATCAGAGTTAACGTCTCAAATCCGATGATCCTTCTTCAGAACCGATGGTAGCTAGGAAAATGTTTTTTCTTATGCAGAAGATAGGGTGGGGGCAGGGGGTAAACAGTAAACGATTGATGGCAGTAGAGCCCAAAGAGAGAGAAGAACAGTTGGACAGACAAAGGGGTGGATAACAGTTGGCTTGGGAGAATGAATAGCTACTATTGGGAACAATTAGCAGCTAACAATGGATTGTGTGTAACAGCACGCCATATGATAACAAGGCCTGGTGTGGGGGGGTTAGGGTAAGGGCATGGGAGAAGGTGCCTCAAGCTCTAAAATTGTTAAACTCAATATTGAGTCCAGAAGGCTGTTGAGCTCCCAAGTGGAAAATGAGATGTTGTTCTTCAAGCTTGCACTGAACTTTGCTGGAGCGCTGGAGCGCTGCAGCAAGCCTGAGACAGGTGTTGGCCAAGGAACAAGGTGGTGTTTTCAAGTGGCAGGCAACTGAAAGCTCAGAGTCTTTTTTGTGTGCAGTACATAGGTGTTCTGCAGAACAGTCACTCAGTCTACTGCACCAAGTTGCTGGAAAAGCTCAGCAGGACTGGCAGCATCTGTGAAGGAGAAAACAGAGTTAACGTTTCGGGTCCCGTGACCCTTCCTCAGAACTGGTAGTGGCTGGGAAAACTTCAGTTTATATGCAGAAAATAGGGAGGTGGGTGCGGTAGGGAGTAAATGATAGGATAGGCCCTGGAGAGAGAGAAAGAGAAAGACAGCTGTCCAACTGTCCTTCTCTCTCTCTCCGGGCTCTATCCTATCGTTTACTCCCTATTTTCTGCATATAAACTGACGTTTTCCCAGCCACTATCAGTTCTGAGGAAGGGTCACCGGACCCGAAACGTTAACTCTGTTTTCTCCTTCACAGATGCTGCCAGACCTGCTGAGCTTTTCCAGCAACTTTGTTTTTGTTCCTGATTTACAACATCCACAGTTCTTTTGGTTTTTAGTCACTCAGTCTATGCTTTGCTTCCCCACTGTAGAGGATACCACATTGTGGGCGGCAAGAGCAGTAGACTAGGTTGTGTGAAGTGCAGGTAGTGCCTGTTCACTTCCTCCTTCCTCAGTATCCAAGGGCCCAAACACACCTTCCAGATGAAGCAGCGCTTTATCTGCTCTTCACACAATCTAGTCTACTGCATTCACTGCTCACAATGTGGTCTCCTCTATATTCGGGAAATAAAGCATAGGGTGGGAGTCCGCTTTGCAGAATACCTACATTCTGTATGCAAAAAAGACCCTGTGCTTTCAGTTGCCTGCCACTTCAACACACCATCCTTTTCCCTGGTCAACATCTCTGTCTCAGACTTGCTGTACTGTTCCAGTGAAACTCAGTGTATGCTGGAAGAACAGCACCTCATTTTCGACTTGGGAACTCTACAGCCTCTGGACTCAATATTGAGTTCAACAATTTTACAGCTTGAGACATTTTCTCCCATGCCCTTACCCTAACCCTCACACACCAGGCCTTGTTATCACATGGTGTGCTATTACACACAATCCATTGTTAGCCACCAATAGTTCCCATTAGTAGTTATTCATTTTCCCGGGCTGACAATTATCCACTCCTTTGTCTGTCTAATTGTTCTTCTCTCTCTTTGGGCTCTACCTCCACCAATCATTTCCTTCTCGCACTCCCCACCCCATCTTTGGCATAAAAATCCAACTGTTTCCTAGCTAGACCTGAAACATTGACTCTGATTTCTCTCTACAGATGCCGACAAACCTGCTGAGCCTTTCCAGCAATTTCTGATTTTTGTTTCATCCTTTCTCAATGTTCCATATCTTTATTCACAAAAGTGAGCAGGTGCCCCATACTGAGGGCACAGCTTTGACATTCTGACACTGGGAAAAAGCAGTTCAACACTTGGCACTGTTGAAACAAAGAGCTCATCATGTCTGATCCAGGACTGTCCTCAACAATTCCTTCTGCAGTGCTTTGAATACCAATGGTTGCATTACTAGATACTAATTTGTGGTTTCTGAGTCTGTAGAGTCGTTAAAGCATTCTGTCCTGATGACAGCTATGTTTTGCACTAACAGATAGCAAGTTGACTTGGTGAAACTTGAAAGTACTGCTGCCTATTGTTAAGGAGGAATGCAGGTTCAGAAATGGGACTTTTACATATTGTCTAAATAAGAAAGAACGCAAGGCAGCTGTTCCCTTACCTCCCATGGGTTGCTTGATTGTCACATAATTAGTAGTTGATGACAACCTGGTGCTTTGCACCATAAAATCATTTGGAAAAAGAAAGCTGAAATTTGCTCAGCGAAATTTATGCATGAACTATGTTGTGAATAATTCCCAGATCAACAGTTATAGAAACCTGAAGTGGATAAAGTGTGTTTGCTGTCAAGCCTGAGATGCATCAATAAGCCCCCTCATTCCTGTGTAATTGCAAGATGTTTTCTGAAGGCAGCTTCCAATAATACTAGAGATCGACACATAAAAGGTGAACCTACATATTCTCTGCACAAACGGTACAAGACACAGTATGTGAAATGCAACTGCCACTTCCAATCATTGCAACATTAGCCAGCAATCACTACATCCAAAATCATACTCCTCAGATCTCCAATTCTTTTGATTTATGCCACGAATGTATTTTAATTTACTTATGTCATGGTAATATTTATGTCCCATTTGTTAGTTGTGTTGTAAATAACATCTCAAAAACAAAGATGGATTTCAATGAAACTTGGCACACAGAGAGGGTATGTCCCAACGAAGAACAGATTAGTTTTTGGTAACGATGCAGATTTCATATCCAGATCTTGGAATTTTTAAAGGACCTGTTAACATCGGGAGTTGGAAGTGTTAGATTTTTTTTTTAAATGTTGTGGGTTGTTTTATTTCGGATGTTATTGATTGTTTTAGAATGCTGTGGATTATCTCAGATGCTGTGGTGGACTTCGTCACAGCCAGCAAAATAAGAGCCAAATATGCAGAGCAGGTTTTGGATTAGAATTGGCATGAAGCCTCCTTAGTGACATGGAAGCTTGTAATCAAAAGATTTATTTCATCAGCTCTGTAGTTAGAGCAAGAACCAGGTAGGGAAAGATCTCAACAATAAGATAATAACATTACAACGGTTATGTAAGTTAACATAGTAAAGACATGCCCTCTACTTAGTGCCCTCTTCAGCTGTTTTACTAAGTTAACTTTTTTCCTTTCAAAGATGTCAAATATTGTCAAACAATAATTCTTTCTGTTGATCATTGTCATTTCAAATTAAAGCACATTGGTTAACAATCACAGAAGTTCCATGAGGAATGAAGAAATTTTAATTAGACGTATTTCTCAAAAATTTCAAAAGCGTAGTCAAGTTTTCAATAAAGAGATTAGATTCCAGTTTAGAATCAATTTTGGCTTCTAAAACCTGGCATGGATGGCAACAAAACAGGATTGGTAGCACCCTTCCTCCCAGTGCTCCGGTTTCCTCCCATAGTCCAAAGATGTGCAGGTTAGGTGGATTGATGATGCTACAAATTGCCCCATAGTGTCGAGGGATGTGGAGTTAGGTGATTGGCCATTGTAAAAACCCTATGTGGCAATATGGGGTTGGGTTGGGTTTATTGGGTTGGTTGGGATGCTTTTCGGAGGATCAGTGCAGACCCGATGGGCCAAAAGACCTTTTTCTGTACTGCAGGGACTCCAAGATTTTAATGGCCTATTTACACCAATGTAGAGACCAAAGACACTTTAAAAGTATCACAAACTATTGAAGACAGTGAGCTTCTTTTAATATGTACACACAGTGTCTGATTGCCACTTTAGGTTGGAACTTTTTGCAACCTGCACTATGCAAATTTTGATCACTTTTTTATGAATAACTGAGAGCCAAAGGTATAAGTTGGGAATTACTTTTGTTGGTCCGAGAAAAGCAGCAGTGGCCCACTGGATCCTGATCATAAACTTACGATGGCCAAGCTGTCAGCCAGGGCAACCAGATATTGGCAGATTCAATCCAGTGATCTCCATCAAGATGACTCTAATGGCTATTCAGTGGCCTGCAGTTTTCTGGGTCATTGTTAATAAAGCTGATACCTTAAAATCACAGCCAATTTTTTTGCTGCAGGTACAGGTAATAGCCTGTAGAGCCATATATCATTTCCTAAAAGCCAGGACTGCAATCTTGCTAATTTGTTAAAAAGAAATAGACTAAACTACATGAACATTCTCCTGCATTGTGTCCTGGACTTTCATAGCATTCACCGTGTTGGACGTGAATTTGCTTGATGGGTTTTTTCTTTTTGCAAGATACTACAAAGCTTTTAGGCTAAATGTGGAGCTAAATATCAAGATTCCATTATCAAGCCAGGTTCTTCAGAATGTTTCAATAACCTCCAGCTTTTTAACTCACTGGTGCCAGCTGCCTCCTCTCTTGCCATTTAAGATGACAGAAACCCTCAAATCTACTGACACTATCATGACTCTATTCAAGGGACTTCAGAGGGGCTGAAATGTATACATAACATCTCAATATGATCTCGTTAATGATCTATATACAGACAGCCTCTTGATAACATTCCTATGCCTTGAATATTTATCTTGATCTTGTATTTCGGTAGCTGGCTCATAACACTGAGAGAGTGTTCACAATTACAGCAAAAAAATGTACACTTAGTTTAAAAATGCTGCTTTGTATTGTGTTTTAACCCTACCAATGGTGCAAGTCAGACACCAATATAGCACTCTCAACACTCTGTCTCACCCAGCACAAAGAAAGATGGTTGTGGTTGTTGGAGGTCGGTCAGCTCAGACCCAGGCTGACATTGTGGCTACAATAGCCTATCAGAGGCTAAGACTTCTGAAGTGGGTAACAGACTTCCATTCTCCCCAAAGCCTGTACACCATCTACTAGGTACAAGTCGGGACTGTGGAGGAATACTCTTCAGTTGCTTGGATGAATACATCTCCAACAACACTCAAGTAGCTCTTCATCATCCAAGACAAAGCGGCCTGCTTGACTGGCAGCCCAATAACAACTTTCAACATTCACTCCCTTCACAAATGACACAGTGGAAGCAGTGTGTACCATCTACATGATGCACTGTAGTAACTCACCAAGGATCTTTAAACAGTACCCTTCCAAACCTGTGACTTTTTTTTTCCCCCTCCCAGCAGAACATCACCTGCAAGCTCCCTTCCAAGTCACATACCATCCGAATTTAGAATTGTATTGCTGTTCCTTCATTATCACAGAGTTAAAATCCTGGAACTCTATTTCTAACAGCACTGGTTCAAGAAGATTACCCACCACCTTCTCCAGGGAAATAGGAGTCACCTGACATGGAAATGTCAGGCTATAAGTTATTATGATTTTGAATTTCAATTATAACATTGCAGGTTATATTTTCATCTTCACTAATCAAGCAGTGGAGACAAATGTTTACTTATAATTACCTGAAGAATCAACATCTGATGGCAATTTCGGGTATTTTAGACAGATTCTCATTTATTACTTTTCTTGAAGATTTAATTTTGTAGTCTGATCTGATTAGGATTAGCTATTCACTGCAGTTTATATTTATTTAATATGATGGTAACTGCCATGTAGCATTACTCATAGTTACTCTGTGCCAAAGCTTGTTTATAGCAATATGGATGTTTACACAATGTGGAGGAAAATAACAGGGCCATCAATTTACTGTGCCTACACAGGCTGAATATTATTTTAATTAATAAATACTATTCAGAGGTTTTTATTGATGTCTTTGGGATTAAAGGCTCATGGGTCTTTCTATAAATGTGTGTAAACCAGATGAGTTATTAATTTACACAAACACAGCTAGCCCCAAACATATATGCATGCAAACATGCAACACCACAGGAGATTTATTGTTTGGCTTAAGTAAATAGTGGAGACCAAATTTTTGACTCCATGTATAGTGGAGTTAGACATCAGGGTATTTGAGGGGCTTATGGTAGTGTTCCTACCTCTGAGCCAGGAGGCCTGGGTTCAAGTCCCACCTGCTCCAGAACGTGTAATAGTTTCTCCGAACAACTTGATTAGAAAATGTATATGAACTGCAGCAAGTCATGCAGCTGTGCAGTACTTATTTTTATATTTTTCTGGGTATTCTTTCCCTCCAATGTCCTGATCTCATTGGAACAGGCAAGATGCATCCACCAAATTAACATACAGTACAAAAGTTGAGTAAATGAAGCCCATGATGTTATTTCCCAAGATCAATCAAGCTCAGAGTGACTGACTGCAGTCAGGAAAGCTACCTATGGGAAGCATAGTTTTAGTGGGGCAAATTTGCTCTTTGATCCTATTGCCTGACCTTTCCTCCCTACAAAATAGCAAGGTGCCAACTTAAAAAGTGGTACCTCCTAAAAGTGAGCATCTGAGGGGCCAATGTAAAGGAAGCAGACGCATGATCTCAAAGCCAATGTGCCTTTCACCATCTCTAACAGTGGAGCAACCTACCAGAAATCCCAGGGTCATGCATTTAAAAATAGCTATTGTAATGGTCACCATGTAACTGTCGATTGTTGTGGAACCCATCTTGTTCACTACTGTCCTTCAGGGAAGGAAATTGACATCCTCACCTGGTTTGACCTAAAGATATCTCTAGACCCACAGCAATGCGGTTCACTCTCTAACAGTCCTCAGGTAATTAGGGAAGGGCAATAAATGCTGCTGTTGTTGTTGTGGCAATAAATGCTGACTTGGCAAGCACACCCATAACCCATGACTGAGCAAACAAAAACTATAGTGTGTTAGCATTTATTGAAGTGGAGTGAGATTTGGTAGCATAGAAGTGATGCCAGATCTTGGAAATAAGGAGTACTGAGGGTTGATGATTTTGCATTTTTGGAAGATATGAATAGTTTCTTCTTACTTGGCCACCTTTGGGAAGATCATAACCAATGCCTTTCTAGGTCCAATTCCAGTTTGCCAACACGGAATTCATTATACTACCCCTAACACTTCTAAGCTCCTACATAATATATAAAATATTTAAAATATATATATATAAAGATATTTAATATATAAATACAAGTTACTTCATGATCTCAGTTTATCTTAAACAGGACTGTAGGATCTTGTATGAGAGATATCTGGGAGCTTGGACTAATGCTACTGAAAAGACTGCTGCTCCAATGAACAGAGAGTCTCGATAGTGGTAACCCGATTCAACTATTGACAATGCTGGTCACCCCTTTAATCTAATATGTAATTAACCTTATCTGGAATCATTAAATGAGAATATCATGTAAATTTATCCCTTTATCATTTTATGGTTTATTCACTGGAGCCTCCATAAATTGTGATTTCAAGTGTAGATAGATGTTGTAGTATGTCCATTTGTAGATTTACTGCATTTTGAGTCCTGCGCAGAGCTATTTCAAATTACATATTTCACTTCAATATAATCAATTTATCAATTGAATCAATTTGGTGTGTCTTATAATAATTAAAGAAAACGACAAATGCCTGAACTTGCTATGTTCAACTAACACAAGATAAATTGGTAGTATCTAAAATAAGCTTGAATAGACAGCATGTTTATCCAGTTTCTAGAAACAAATTAGTTTTCTTGTTCTCATAATTACTTGAACAGAACCTAGATGACAAATGTTATATGCTTCAATTAAGTTTTTTTTAACTTGAGTGTGTGTATATCATAAAGTAAGAGAACACTTCAGACTACTCATCATATACCGTTATGTTTGGTGTTTAAGTTCTAAGCTTACCAAAATTAATTATGTTGAGGATGAAAATATGTATAGTGTCTCTCCTCATTTTAATTTGAGCTATTTCAAGCTAATTAATAGATTGCATTTTGAAAGCAAACAAAGCCTTTAATTATCCAGTTCCCACATATCTTGACAAAATCCAACCTGAAGTTTCAATCTCTGTCTCAGTCCTTCACTATTTGCATATGCATCACTTTCTCATTTCTCCTGTTCTCAGTTCTCTCTCTGACCCACAGGTATTAGTAATTAGAATATGCACAACCAGCAACAGAAAAGATAATCAGATGATAATTATCATTTATCTACACTTGAAATCACAATTTATGGAGGCTCTAGTGAATAAACCACAAAATGATAAAGGGATAAATTTACATGATATTCTCATTTAATGATTCCAGATAAGGTTAATTACATATTAGATTAAGAGGTGACCAGCATTGTCAATAGTTGAAACAGGTTACCACTACCGAGGCTCTCTGTTCATCGGAGCAGCTGTCTTTTCAATAGCATTTGTCCAAGCTCCCAGATATCTCTCATACAAGATCCTACAGTCCTGTTTAAGATAAACTGAGGTCATGTAGTAACTTGTATTTACATATTAAAATATGAGGTTGTAGACATGCTTGCCAAGCCAGTGGATTTGGATGCAAACATTTCATCACCCTGCTAAGTAACATCGTCAGCGCGCCTCCAGTAAAGCATCGGTGTTCTGTCCTGCTTATTATTTATATGCCTTGGTTTACTGGGGTGGTTGGTTTCACTTCTGGTTTTGTTTCTCAGTGGTTTGTACACAGGGTCTAATTCAATGTGTTGTTGATGGAGTTCCAATTAGAATACCAGGCCTCCAAGAATTTCCTGGCGTGTCTGTTTGGCTTGTGTGATTATGGATGTGTTGTCCCAGTTGAATTCGTGTCCTCATTGTCCGTGTGTGGTGAGACAAGTGACAATTGGTCGTGTCTCTTGGTGGCTAGTTGGTGTTCATGTATCCGTATAGTCAATTTTCTTCCGGTTTGGCCTTGCATGGTATTTTGTATATTACCCCAGTTTTGCTGGTTTTGGGTACGGGATCCTTTACATTCGTCAGTAGCTGTCGTAGGGTGGATGTCGGTTTGTGGGCTACTTTGATACCTAGGGGTCTGAGTAGTCTCATGGTCATCTCTGAAATGCCCTTGACGTATGGTACAGTGATAAGTGACTCTGGTCACGCTGTGACTTCCTGTTGTGGTCTGTCTCCACAACCCGAGCTACAAATCTTCTCAAATATTAACATACCTTTTATATATATTTTATCTATTTTATATATTATGTAGGAGCTCAGTAGTGTTAGGGGTAGTATAATTAGGGGGATAGATACTGTTCGTTGCTGCCATGAGGAGGAGTCCTGAAGGCTGTGCTGCCTGCCACGTGCAAGGGTTAAGCACATCTCCTCAGGGCTGGAGAGAACTTGGAGAAGGAGGAGAGGGATCCAGTTGCCAGTGTCCCCACTGGTAGGACTAAAAAGGAAACTCTGATAAAAGATTTTGAACAGTAAGAAGCTGAAATAAAAAGCAAAACATCCAAGGAACTAATCTCAGGATTACTACCTAAGCCATGAGCAAACTGGCAGGGCATGAATAAAGTGCAGGTGTTAAATGCATGGCTCAAGATTGGAGTGGGTGGAATGGGTTTCAGGTCATGGGGTACTTGCACTGGAGTAGGTGGAAGCTGTTCCAGTCACACAGACTTCAACCGAATCATGCCGGGAACAGTGTCCTGGCGAATCGAATAACTAGGACTATAGAGAAGCCTTTAAACTAATTAGAGGGGGAGAGGGTTCTGGATGGGGGGATGCATAGGCTTACAAAGCATAAGAATGTGGTGGCATTGCAGGGCAACTATTCTGGTGTGGACACCAAATGTGGGACAGGAAGGGACAGAGTGTACAAGCATGAAGAAAGCAGCAAATGTGGCCAAAGGTGGAGAAAGTGGTAAAAAGGCAAAATTAGTGGGTCTTTACTTAAATGTGCATGCTATTCAGAACAAAATAAATGAACTGATGGCACAATTGAGGCTAATGGGTCTGATCTTATAGCCCTTATGGAGGCGTAGTTACAAAAAAAAATAAAAGCTGGGAACTAAATTTCAGGATTATGTAACTTTTCGAAAGGACAGACAGAAATGGAAGGATGGTGAGGCAGCTTTGTTAGTACGAGTTGGAAGAAGTACTATGACAAAAGTAACCTAGGATTAGATAATGGAGAATCTATGTGTGTGGAAATAACAAGAAAACACTGGTGGGAGTAGTCTGTAGGACCCTTAACAGTAGCTGTTCTGCAGGACATAGAATAAAATGAGGAGCAATGAATGTATCTCATAATAGCAGTACATTAATACTGGGTGACTTTAATCTTCATGAAGATTGGGAAAAACAAATTAGCAAAAGTAATCTGAGTGACATGAGCTATGGTGAGATTTGTGATCAAATCGGACAAATAGTCTGGTGAGGCTAATCTCGACATTAGGAGCCATCTTTTTGACAAGTTGAGTGATGGACTTCTCGCTAGGTTGCGACAAGTTGTCAACTAAGGGGGATAATTGCTTGTTAAGCTACTTGTTAACACCACAACTCACCTCATTAGTATTCAGCTTCCTGTCTTACTAAACATACCAAACAATCAGACATTGAGAAAACTGAACAAGGAAAGCAGAGCAGATACCTGGCAAATTCAGCTGGCTGGTTGCTCCGAGTGATCTCCAGGTTGGACACCAAACAACAACATACACCTCATGTCAATGAACAGTGGCATCTGATATGTGCTAGCATTTAAGAACGCACATCGCACATCTCCACTTACAGCATGCTTCTGCACTTCAATATGGAAATGGCATCTACCATTTTAATGCTGCAGCAAGGACACTTTGCATTCAGGGACAGGCACCCTGCTCATGGATTGGACCAGGCTTCAGCTCCGGGCTCTTCTCTCACTGTCATAACACACATGCGCGCACACACACCGAGTCTACCAGGATGCTCACAAAACCCCAACATGACCTTGCCTTGCCTTTTGTGCTATGCCCCCTCAGTTACAGGCTCATGTTAGTTTTTGTCTTGCCTTGTCACTAGGCGTGGACAGAAAGAAAAGAAGCTTGTCTTGACTGTCAGCAGGCCTCAGACAAGTCGAGGGGAAATAGCCTTTGCTCGGGGAATCCGGCACATTAAACAAAAGGCAGTCTCCAATATCTGTCCAGGATATTAGACATGGTCAGTCAGCCACTCGGGATGGTCAGTCAGGATGCCCCAAACATAAGGGGGGAGAACCTGGATAAAAAACAGCCCACCTCCTGTACTCGTCTTTCTGTCCTTAATGGGCTGTTTTTGCCCTGGATTGAGACAGAGGCAAGTATTATGGCTGATGAAAGTGGCTGGCACTGTCATTACTGTTGGTGCAGGTAGAGGGGTGTTCCAAGAGACTGAGTTGACAGCACTGAGGGCATACAGGGTTACTGATGTCAGGCACTAGGGTGGGTGGTGGTGAGTGAAGGAAGTTGTTGTAGCTGATAGTGAGAACATGAGCCTTGCTGGGAGGTGGGTATGGCAGCAGAGATAGAGTGAGTGTTAAGCATTAGAGAGAAAGGGGTGACACTTATGCTGGCGGAGAGGTCATTGACCTTCTTCCTACAGTACTGGGCAGATGGAATATAATGTAGAAAATTGTGAGGTTATGCAGTATGGCAGAAAGAATAGAGGAGTTGAACATTATTTAAATGGGTAAAGACTGCAGATAGTGGCAGCACTGAGGGATTTAGGGTCCTCTGCATGAGTTACAATAAGTTATCACCCATGTTCAGCAGATAATTGGAAAGGTAAATGGACTGTTGTCTTTTATTTCAAACGGAATGAATTATAAAAATAGGATGGCTTGATAAAACTAGTCACATCATACCTGGAATACTGTAAACAGTTTTGGTTTACTTATCTAACAAAAGATACACTATATTGGAAACAGTCCAGAGAAGTTTCACAAATTCGATTCTGGGATTAGAGAAATGTTCTTACGAGGAGAGTTTGATTTGGTTGGGTCTTTGTGGAGGTTAGAAGAATGTGAAACATTGAAACATACAAAATTCTTAGGGGCTTGACAGAGTAAATGTGGAGAGGCTATTTCTCTTTGATGGAAAGTCTAGGACCAGAAGGTATAATCTCAGAGCAACGAGTCAGCCATTTAAGCCAGAGATGAGGAGAGGTTTCTTTGTCTCAGAGGTTAGTGGATTTGTGGAATTCTTTCCCGCGGAGGATTGTCAAAGTTCAGTCATTAAGAATGTTCAAGGCTGAGACAGACAGACTTCTAAGAAGTTAGTGAATTATGGGTTATGAGGAAAAGGCAGGAAAGTGGAGTTGGGGATTATCAAATCAGCCATGATCTCATTGAAAAGCAGACCAAACTTGATGGGCCAAATGGCTTACTGCTACTCTTACAACTTGTGGTCTTATGGTCTTTGTTTCCCCTCAAGAATACGTTAACATTTGTAGGTTGCCTTCTGTACAAAGAATCTTGGAAAACACTGGTAAGAGGCTGAATACAGAAAAGAAAACTGACATATATTTTGATAAAAGTATAAAAATTGTAGCGCCTTAAACGATTGTCACATTATATTATGATGTACTCTTATTGATTTTTGACTGATCTGCATTCAGTTATGAAGAGGATATTTTATTTCTTTTGCTGTTCAATTAACATCACAGAGGATGTGTGATGTGCTGCAGATGGGCAAAGGCATGATTGCTGGTCTTGTCATTAAAAGGACAGTGTTGTCAGCAATGAGCCATGTGAGGAAAACAAAAGTGAAAATATTCTGATCAATTATTTCTTCAAAGATTCAACGGAAGATGTGAGCAATACACTTTCTCAACTAACACAGGAAACTGCAGGCCCATTAAACTTCCTTCTATTTTATGGAAAACGATCAACTTGACAATAAAAGTTAAGAATTGTCTGTATAATATTAAGCAGCAGTCGACTCTGGTCGAGAAGGAATCCTTCAGTTCCTGTGGATGTGACACCACACATGGACCATGGAAAGCCTTATGCTGTAGTACATTTACACACCCAACCAACCACCACCGGTTAATTCAGGTATTAAGAGCTAGGTTCAGATTGGCAAGAAAATAGGTGCACTAGGTTTGGTCAATGAGCAATGATTTTTAATTTCTATTGTTGAGTTAGAGTCAAAAACTCATGAACCAGAAAACACATTAACATTGAACAAAACATGCAAATGAAGCACAGGGTAGAACTGAACACCATCCTCAAAGTGAGTTTGGAGATGGGAAGTATTTTGTCCGGTTGGATGCAGGTGACTTCTTCCCCTATCAATGCCCATTGGAAAACCTCATCCCACCACCTCTGGTATTCAACCAGTGAGAGATGGAGCAGTTGCCACAAGTGAACTCCAAAAAGAAAACTCGGTAGCTTGTGGGAGGGGGCCCATCATTTGAAAGGAATCGGTATCTGGTCAAGGAAACTCCTGCCCTTTCTTTCAACCCCCTATTACCCAGACTAGCCAATGACTTCCTCCCAAGATTCCCATCCCTAACTGGAAATTCATATAACAGGCCTTTCCTTAAGGAGGCATTTCTGGGTTCTCGCTGGATCTCCAGTGGACAGGCAAGATCCCTGCCGGCTGGATTGAATTATGCCCATAATGTGAACAAGTGTAAAATGCTGCACAGAGGAAGGCAAAAGAGGAGGCATATACGCTCCTTTGTTTGTTTTGCCAGGGAACAAGCAGAAGGAAAACTGGCATTGTGAGGCATTTTGCTGCTGAACATTTCAATCATTTGCACAGTTGTAATCAATAGAATTGAACTTCAAGATCTGCCTCAGGTCAGTCCAGGTGCAGTACATTACAAGCTAATCCAGAAGGTTGGAACATGCATCTGTAAAGGAACCTGATTTTACTGGTAGGGAAATTTGACATACCCAGAATAATCAGCACTAATGTGTCAGAGTAAGGCGTAAGCAACAGGGCCCGAGGTCAGACTACACTTTGACAATTGTGTCCAGCCTGTCTTCTTAAAACACAAGAGAGACATTCAAGCACTGGAGATAACACAGGGAAGAGCCACAAAAGTGATTGCTAGTGTCCAAATGTTAAAAGAGTAAAATCTGGAGAGATTACTTGTATTTTGCAGGCTGAGAATTGACCATATGTTAAAGTTACACAAGACAAAATTGCAAGAGGAGGATCCATGAAAACAGGTTAATGTTAATCAATGGCAAAATCAAAACTCTTCTTCCACAAAATAATTCACATGGCTCATGTTGACTTTTCTCCAATCTCTCACTCTATCTCATTCATTATGTAACTGGTCTCCTTGAATTCTCTCTCATGGAAACATGCGGCTGGACAGAAGAAAGTGGTCACTACTGCTGGATTTCTGCAGCATTTATGCCACTGGCGCCATATTTAAACTCCAGTTGCATTCAAGACACTGCAAGTCAAGAGCTGTCCTTCGCAATCAGCTACTTCACAACCATCCCCGAGGTAATGGTCCAGAAAGGCAAGATATCTCCACAGGCAGGAACCTGGACTAGCAGCCTCCATGTAAGTGGAAAGTGAGTGCACTCTTGCAGCCATAATGTGCAAATGAGTGTAGATGTAAGAGATGTGTGTATATATCCTTAGCCTCTGAAAGCAGCAAAGCTGATGTAGGGAGGACTGTGGTTGTTGATGCCCACTTGTGCAGGTAAAAGTTGAGAAAATACAGCAAAAAAAAATGGTAAAATCAGATTTTTGATAGAGGAAAAAATTCCAATTCTCCCCTTAAGGTTTAAACTTGCAACTTTGGAATCTCACTAATGAGCAATGACTACCTTATTTACATCTCAATGAATGTCACATCATTTCTATACAGCTCCCCTCCTTCCCAAAGTATCTAGACTTTGTTAATTCCTGACAATGACAATCGGAGTGCTAACTTGGCAGCTGCTCGTTCATTGCTAGGCTTCAGACAACTCTCATTGCTGCGTGGCTCATGGATACTGTCCTTTTCAAGGGTTCCAAGGGATGCTGAAATGGAGCAAATATGATCTCTCCAGGGGGATGAATTATATACACCGAAACATAGAAGATAGGAGTAGAAGGAGGCCATTCAGCCCTTGGAGCCTGCTCCACCATTCATCACGATCATGGCTGATTGTCCAACTCAATGGCCTAATCCTGCTTTCTCCCCATAGCCTTGGATCCCATTCACCCCAAGTGCTTATCTAGTCGCCTCTTGATTACATTCAATGTTTTGGCATCAACTACTTCCTGCAGTAATGAACTCCGAAATGCCTTAATCATCTCAATAATTGTGTGATCTTATGAGACTCAGAACATGGATTATGGAAAATCATTTTCCCTCCTTATCCTGTGGTATTGTGGGAAATTGTCATGTTCCCACCAAAGTCATATGATCAAATCCTGGTCCCCATGCAATGATATTAGTCAGAACTGCATGTGAATTTAACACACAATAACTGTCAGTGCACCGATGTACCACACCACAATGCTGCTTATCTCACACTGATTTCAGCTTAAACTAAGAGGTTTTATATTAATTTTTAACACTGGTTTATAGAAATCATCAACAATTCACATTTTTCAAATGACATGGTTCTCCGCTTTGAGCATCAGGTGTCACCATTAGGAAACAGGGAAACTAAATGGGGCAGGGTCAAATAAAGTGTAAAGCTTCCTTAGTTCTTCCCTTCAGGCACAGCTTCAATTTCTGAAGATCAACTGTGCTTCACTGCACTTCTCAGTTCACCCTAAGTGCATCAGTTTGATTTAGTTCCATTGCCAATTTGTAAGTTAGTGGGCTGCAATCCCCAGAACTGTATTAAAACTGTTTAAATTAACTTTACAAATAGCCTTGCAACTTCTACTGAGGGAGGATATGCGACACGAAAATACCTGAGAGTACTGGCAGTTAATAACTACTAAAACAGCCAATGGTACAAGACTATAGCTTAATCATTGACTTTGCTTCAGTACAAAGTAAGTACAAATAGAAATAATAAAATTAACAAGTTGGACATTTGAAATCACCTGTTTTACGCCAGAAGCAAGTTCAATAATTGTTAAAAAGACTAACACTGATCATTCATTTATCAAAGACTGGCAGAAAATTGAATGGAATACAATGCTGTTTTAGTTTGAAGAATCTCACTGTTCCGACAACTATCAGTTTGGATTTGTCATTTTCAAAAGACTTTAATTTGATGAGTTGTTGCAAATCCCTTTGGTTTAATTAACCTATTATCACTGGCTCAGCATCATTACTGTCAAAAATATCATTTGTACAAACGTTTCAGATTCTAGGTGATGAAAAGAAACTTATTTTCTGCAAGATGACCACGACCACAAAAAGATGACCATAATTTTCACATCACATCCTAGCACGTTAAAATTAATTCACTATACAGTATTGCATTTCTAAGTACAAGACCTTTGAATAATACTAGTTTACTGTCCAAATACTCCACTGAAGAAATAAGTCTCTTTTGCCGCAGATGAACGAAGTAAACAATAAATACTGCAACATCCACAAATTCGAAGCAAATTCTTCTTCTGGGGAATATGTTTAATATACAGGTCAGTAACCATTGAGAGGCTTTTAAACAGAGAAGTCTCTTAATTGCCGCCTTGAAGTATTGTGGCTCCTACTAAGAATGTCAAAGCAACACTCATTATAGTGCAGCCATCTATTCACAGTGCTCTGTTTGTTCTTGTCGGTTTGAATAGATAGCTCTAGGGTGGGAGAAGGAACTAACAGATTATTTTTTTGAAGATATTTCTTGCGCTTTTTTGGGATTCAAGCCATCACCTATGGGGCCCATGTGTGCTTCTCTGGAGGCTTATAACCTTACCCAGAGTAGTTATGTAGTTCTACAATGGGTCACTCATAAACTAGGGAAGCAGAAATACTCAACATGACAAGTACACATTTCCAACTCTGTCCTTGGGGGCCATTAGCCTCTCAACAGTGACTCAACCTTTAAATGTGGTACAGCTCTGAAAAGCTGTCAAACAGCAACAACCTATTGCAATTAAACAAAGAACTGCAAATGCTCGAGATCTGAAACAAAAACAAAAATTGATGGAGAAACTCAGCAGGTCTGGCAGCATCCGTGGGGAGAGAGCAGAGTAAACGTTTTGAGTCTGGTGACTCTTCATCAGAACCGATAACAGCTAGAATAGTGGCACTTTTGCTGAAGACTTGGGGTGGGCGGGATTTGTTAGGGGTGGGGGTGGTGAGCAGATAGGTGGAGACAAAACCCAGAGAGAGAGAGAGATGTGAAAAGGGTAGGTAAACATGGGGAATTGTTGATAGGAAACCAGGAGAGATGGTAAACTGAATAAGTGATAATGAGAGTTAAGAGTAGGAGAGCGTGGGTAGGGTGTGCTGAAAGAAACCCATGTCATGTTAGTACCAGGGCGTGGGGTTGGCTAAAAAATATGAAAGGACAGATTCAGGCTCTAAAGTTATTGAACACAATGTTAAGTGCTAGAGGCTGCAAGGCATCTCATCTTTCGGTTGGGAACTCTGCAACCTCAAGGACTCAACGCAGAGTTTATAACTTATCTTGAAGAATGGAAATCGATATCCACATGTCTCTCAATAGTCTTAGTAACAATGTCTAACTTACTAAAGTAAATTGCACCTGATTGCTAAGATGCAAAACATTGTTAGAGATGAAGAGCCTCTTCTCCTTAAGTCTAACTAGTGACTTTCACCCACTACTGTAAAGAAAATAAAGTGGAGGGAGCAAACTATCCCAACCACTACTTGTAAATGGCTAGCACTGCAGTCTATACAACATGGCAGCAGCAGTGGGCACCTTTGCATAACACCACACAGCAACAATGGTGAGAATTCCAGTAAACTCAAGAGCAGAGAGCATTAAAGTGAAGCCAAGCGCAAAACTGGACAGTTACAGCGATAAAAACTACTCCTAATCTCTGTCAACAGCTGCAGCTGAACAGTTAAACAACCTGCAGACAAAATCATGACAAGATTAACAAGGGATTAGTGGCACTTTATGATAAAGTGTTTGGTTCAGACCTGGTAAACCAAGTGCAGAAACAAGTGTGAACTGGGATTAAGGTACACTTGGCAGCTGCAGATTCTTATCTGGAAAGGAGGGTCTGTATAAGCAGTCTTGAATGGAGCTTCAACAGGTATCGGAGCTCAGCAAGTAACATTAAAAATCCCTGCTGGGAGAAGGGAAAGCTATAAATTAACAAGCTGAAAGTTCAAAAGGAATATTTACAGCTCATAATGTACATTGCCACCACAGCAAATGGATGCCACAATGTACAGTTACAGTAGAAGAATCAAGGGCCATAGAAGTAATTTAAATCAGGAATATTGCACTGGTAATGTTGCAAAACCATAATTAATGCACAGAGTCTAATAGAAGACAATAATAAGTAGAACATTGAGGTTATGATCATGATAATAGCGAGTGACCAATGGTTTAAACCATAGTTTTAGTGGGAAGAAATTAGTAAGGATGTAGCCACCAAGTTTTGTGTGATAAAATTGTGGAAAAGGGTGGGCATTGCTTATTAGATCGCAAAAATCAGGAAATTACTAATTTAATGATGAAAAGCAGTAAACCCCCATTTTGCCGATTATAAGACCGGAAACTTCCATTCTGACCACAAAAACATAAAAAGCCCCCACCCATCAATACAAAGGTACAATATTCCTATTTTACAGAGTTTAAAACTCTTCAAAATGTGGAAAATAAAACAGCATTGTTATTTGAAGTCAATATCTATTTGTAAAAAGCAACACAAGCATACTGCCCATTTAAAATGTCTTTAAAGCCAGGAATGAAAGCAGGACCGATTATATTGAATTTAGAAATGTGTTAACTTAAATAGAATAAATAATCACATTAGGAAAAGTAGCAATAGAAATAATAGCACTAGGAAGATTCTCATCAGAGATGAGCCAAATTGAACATAAGATAGGACATCTTGGAGAAAACAGTTCTTAAGATACCAAACTGCTTCCAAGCTGGACATTAAATCATAAGCTCAAAACGTAAATACATTGACTTATCATCTGATTATGTTATAGCTCATCAAAGCATAAAAGTTATAGAGTCATAGACTTGTACAGCATGGAAACAGACCTGTCCGTCCAACTCGTCTATGCTGACCAGATATCATAAATTAATTTAGTCCCATTTGCCAGGATTTGGCCCATTTCCCTCTAAATCCTTCCTATTCAAATATGTTGCAATTGTTTTAAATGTTGTAATTATACCGGCCTCCACCACTTCCTCTGGCAGCTCATTCCATATGCGCACCATCCTCTGCATAAAAAAAATTGCCTCTTAGGTCCTTTTTAAACCTTTCTCCCCTCACATTAAAACTATACCCTATCCATACCCCTCATGATTTTATAAACCTCTGTAAGGTCACTCCTTGGTCTCCAGTGCACCAGGGAAAATATCCCCAGTCTATTCAGCCTCTCCCTATAGCACAAACCCTCCAACCCTGGCAACATCTGATGAAGGGTCTAGGCCCGAAACGTCAGCCTTCCTGCTCCTATGATGCTGCTTGGCCCGCTGTGTTCATTCAGCTCTACACCTCGTTATCTTAGACCAGAGTTGCACTCAGTATTCCAAAAGTTGCCTAACTAATGTCCTGTACAGCCACTACATGACCTCCCAACTCCTATATTCAATGCACTAACCAATAAAGGCAAGTATATCAAATGTCTTCTTCACTATCCTTTCTACCTGTGACTTCACTTCCAAGAAACTATGAACGTGCATTCCAAGGTTTCTTTGTTCAGCAACACACCCCAGGATCTTACCATTAAGTATATAAGTCCTGGTCTGATTTGCCTTTCCGAAATGCAGCACCTCACATTTATCTAAATTAAACTCCATCTGCCACTTCTCAGCCCATTGGCCCATCTGATCAAGATTCCGTTGTACTCTGAGGTAACCTTCTTTGCTGTCCACTACACCTCCAATTTTGGTGTCATCTGCAAACTTACTAACCATACCTCCTATATTCACATCTAAATAATTTATTAAGTTCTATAAAATTTTGTCAATTGTTTTAATCCGAAAACAAATAAATCTTTTGAAAGAGCGCAATTTAGCAGAAGAATTCATAGGAAAGTTAATTAATGATGTCTCTGCACTTGTGGAAAACTGTGACTATGTAGATTCAAAATCAGAATTCTATAGAGTCAGACTGTTCTTACAATTCCTGTCAATTTATTACAGCCCATAGAGGACTTGACTTTCTAGAAACCTATTCAGATTTAGCATGAAGCAGAAAGCAGGAAGAATCTCAGATCAATCCTGAGTGATGAAAGACATCCTTATCACAGAAAAGCAATAGAATCCATCCATAACGTGACAACCACACAAATAGTAGGCAATACAGTAGATTACAAGAGTTCATCAACACCACGGAACAAGGAAGCCTCACAGGTACAACTAATACCCAGAAATTAAGAAAAATCTGTCAAAGTATAGGTCACCTCCAGAAGGTGTGTATAAGAAGGACACAGTTACAGAGCACCATAAATGGCTACTCTGACATAGATGTTAATATGGAAGAGCCACTGGCAAAAGAAAAGCCAAACATTGCATTCCTAGGGGAAATCCGTTTACCAACCAACTTGAGTTTGATAGAAAACCGAAAGAACTGCGGATGCTGGAAATCAGAAACAAAAACTGAAATTGGTGGAAAAACTCTGGTCTGGAGAGAAATCAGAGTTAATGTTTCAGGTCCAGTGATCCTTCTTCAGAATGGAAGTTCTAAGTCTGACGAAGGGTCACCAGATTTGAAACGTTAACTCTGATTTCTCTCCACAGATGCTGCCAGCCTGCTGAATTTTTCCAGCAATTTCTTTTTGAGTTTGATAGAAATTTTTAATGTCAATGGACAGCTTACTAGTTTTAGATTTGTTTAAGGTTGAGAATTACTGTCTTATTGGATTGTTTACCATGACTGAAGAAACAAAAGTTACAGCTTATAGAGAAGAATCTACGAAGTCCAGGTGGAACAATGTTCAAGTCTAAAGATAAACTACAAAGCTGCCATAAGCTGCAGCAACACAAAGGGCGCAGAAAAAGAAAGAATATATAAATAATTAATAACGAAGGAACCTCACTCTTGAGTAAGAATGTATGTTTTACTTTCACCCTTCGAAAAGGTTGAAGAAGTTGAGTAGCACAGAAGTAAAAGTTCCTTTGAGAAGTGGTACCCTAATTTTTCACTGGATTAGGGAATCCCAATACCAAATACAGCATCACATTAAAGAAGGATGCTAAACAATTCTGTCTCTATACACCCAGCAAGATTCTTGAATGAAACAAGTTCAGAAGCAACTTGAGGAAATGAACAGAATGAGTGACATTTTCCTGGTGATAAAGCCAACTGAATGGTGTTCAGGTACGGTTACTGAACTCAATGCGTCCATCAGAATTTGTACTGAACTAACTTGGATCAACAAGGCAGCAGTGAGGAAAATTCACCTAATGTCCAGAATAAACAAGAGTTTAACCAAATTTTCTAAAAGTAGAATTTTCACTAAAGTTGGTGCCAATCGTGAGTTCTAGCAGGTACCACTAGAGGAGCAATTAGGACTGCTTACTACACTTATAACTCCAACTGGGAGATGTTGCTTCAACAAACTGCCACTCAGCATTGCCTCAGCCCCCAATTATAACAAGAGGAACACAACTAGAGGGCCCATGCAGTTTTAAAATGACTACAAGCTGCAAGACTTAACTTTGGTGACAAGTGTGAATCTTTCAAGGAAATGATTCACTTCTGAAAACAATGTCAACTGAATTGAATAACCTGTGTTAGGAGGCTGCTTTCCAAAAGAACAAGGACATACTGATGCCTACACATGTCCTCACTGACTATAATCTATCATGGACAAGAGGGAAAGGTGAATCAAATCATTTTTACTGTCGTTCTCAATCATCTATTACAGAGGTGATTTTTAACTTCTTTGCTGTCCCTTTTAAGAAAAATACAGTGGACTTTCTCCCCGAAAATTTGCTCGTGAAATCAAATATTAAAATACACTGGACTCTCTCCTGCAAAACTTGCTTGTGAAATCAAATTTAAAAAGGTCCAAATTCATTCGGGTAGGGTTTATCAGTTAATTTATAACTTGGTGGAGGGGTATAGATTGCATCACACATATCAGAGAAAGATGGCAAAAAAGGAGAGAAATTACAAATTAAAAATTACTTAAAAATCAAAATAAGAGCATAACTTCACATAAAATAGAGTCCAGTAAGTCAGTGTCCAAAGAAAGTTGTTTCAGTGAACTGTGTCCAGAAGTATTTGCCACAGAATCTACTATACTGTTGAATTACAAGTGAGGGTGCATCAGTCTGGGAATTGGCTTATCTTGCAGGCAAAATACAAGATTCCTTCCAGAAATCAGATTTCAAGTGACATTGTGATCCAAGGTGGCTCTTTGCTAAGCTTAGAGTGGTTTACTTTCCTGATGTCACACAGACTGATCAAAAGTGAAAGCTGTATAATTAAAGGCAATTCATGCAAACCAGCAGTTTCAGTCATGTGACTAGGGTTTCTGGCTTAGCCTCCCAGCTAAGAAGGTGGGTGATAATGTCCTGATCAAAACCTTTTGTGTATACTATAGGGTCTTAGAAACAAATCAATCTTATAATGTTTCAGTTATGTCATTTGTTCGGAACAGGCTGAGGTGAACATTTCATTTCCCATTCCTTTCTTTTGGCTGTAATGTTCATACAATGCGACCAGGTGTGACATTCCAACTTTTTCAGAGATAGCAAGAACGGCAGATGCTGGAGTCAGAGATTACACAGAGTGGAGCTGGAGGAGCACAGCAGGCCAGGCAGCATCAGAGGAGCAGGGAAGTTGACATTTCGGGTCGGGACTTCAACTTCCCTGCTCCTCTGATGCTGCCTGGTCTGCTGTATTCCTCCAGCTCCTTACTGTGTTACCACATTCCAACTTTTGTCCTGTTAATTGCGGGAAATTTCTAGAACCCCAGCCAACTTACCCATTCTGTGTTTGACAGCAGTCATTTTTAAATCCAACAAGAATCATCTAAGAATTTAAACAAGATAATCTAACTTTTTTAAAGAAAAATTGTAGGCTCACTCTCTTCCTGCCCTTTGGGCAAGAATTTCAGCTACAGAAAAAGCAGTTGTTTTCAGGAGCAACGAGATGGGTGTCGGAAACTCCCTCTCCTGCCACTATAATAGATACCATCACGCATGACACTGTATTTATGCCTCCAGGGCACCGTCAGACCCAAAGACATAATACACATCAGAGAAACAGGCTGTATTGGTACATCGGCTTGCAAGAGATTTTGAGACTACAGCAAAAGTGCTCAGAGCGTTGGAGTATAAACTTTTGGTCACTTCGTTAGATGAGAAAGAATTGATGGTGCCTCCATGGATACAGAGATTCTGACTTTGTTTTGAGTTTTTCCTATGAAACAAAATAGGGGAAGAGGAAGCTACAGATATTATTGAATATGCTGCCCAAACAATAGTGGACAATAACAAATTGTTGAAGAATTTGTTTGCGAAATTCAGTTGAATACTCAAGCCACAGTAGTGCAGTGACCAGTGAGCCAGAACAGGCTCAAGGAAATAAGACAGGAACAAATGAAGGACTGAGAATGTGCTGCCATTTCCTGGTATTATGAAGAAGGTTAGCCAGATAAAAAGCTCAGTGGGCTTTTGAGCACAATAGCATTTCACAACTATGGACAACATACTGGAGTTATTACTGTTAACCATTTTTCACAGTGGATACAGGTGAAAAGGTTACATACCACCACCACAGATGCAGCTGTCAGGGATCTTGCATGAAACATCTGCAATGCATAGGATCCCTGAGGACATTGGCCTGTTATCTGAGACACAGTTTTCTAATGTATCTTCCAGACAACCTTCTGCCAGTTCTGGATTTGAATATGTAACAAGCTCACAGAGATATTCACAGTCAAATGTCTTGTAACAATGTCTAACGTACCGGATTTCTATAACACAATAAACTACATCTTATTTAAAACAAAAGCTTCTGCTCATAAAAACTTGCTAGTGGTTTTTCTCAACCTCTGTAAACCAAACAGGTCTCAGACTCAGTCAGGAAAAGAAAATGATAGCAGTAAATTACCCCAACCGTAAGCAGGTAACGGTTGGCATCACAGCACATACAACAAACCGCATCTTGTCCTTCATCATTATTTTATCAGGTTATAACTTGGGTCTTTGTGAACTGAATTATTTACACGATGGGAAACAGAAATTAAAGCCATCACAAAATATGTAGTGATTGAGACCCAGTTATTTTACACTGCTCTTCAGCAAATGTCACAGTGTCAAAATAATGGAATTCTGTCCCTGGCAGCACTGTGGGTCTATCTACAGCATGTGGACTATCACAGTTCAGGAAGACAGCACACCACCACCACCACCACCACCTTCTCATGGGCAACGAGTGATGGGCAATAAATGCTGGCCCAACTGGCAATATCCACATCCCATGCGTGAATTAATAACAATAATAAGGTTTGTAAAATATACATTTCATAAACGCAAAGAAATGTTATATTTCAGATAAACATCAAAAAAATTAAACTAAAAAACTCAAGTGGTATTAAAGAAAATAGTTGTCTTATAACCTGAAAATTCAAATTGTACATTCTCTAAGACAGGATTTCTTTAGACACAAAAACTGAAATTGCTGGAAATACTCTGCAAATTTGACAGGTCATCAATCTGAAGCATTGGGTTTGTTTTTCTCTCCACAGATATTGCTAGACCTGCTGAGTATTTCCAGCATTTCCTGATTTTAAAAAAATCTCTAGCATCCACAGCATTTTTACTTTGTAGGCACGACATTTAAAGGATGTCAGTTAGCAACAATAACCTTGATAATGTCATCTTAAGTGACAAGTTTGTTTATGGGAAACTTTAGTGCAGTTATGAAGCAACTGCATTTATTGTACAGATCACTTCTCTATCCAAATCACTGAGATTTATTTCTCCTCATCCATTATTATGCCAAGGCTCAGAACAACCTCCAGGCGTTTATTTAGGTGATATGGTTACAGATTAAAATTGAGTAATTTAAATGTAACATTACAAGTATCCAGTAACAACATTTGTCACTCCCATTTATATTGTGACAGTCCTCGTGTGATATCATTCACCTGTAGTCTCAGCACAAACTTATTTTGTATCATCCTCGTGGTCAAACAAGCCATTAAAGAGTTCTCGGCCCACAGTGGGGAATCGGACTAATTTTACCATTATGTTTCAAGCAGAAAACTGACAAATCAGGCCAAACATTGTTTTTACACCTTGCTCAATTTTACTTAGCATTTGCTTCAAAGCCAAGTAAATCAGCAGGGTATACAACTAGCAACGAACTTGACTCCATGATACTTACACCGGTCACACTGAATTAAAATTGTCACTGGCTGCACCATCACTCGCTGTAGGGGGATAATAGGCGAAGGTAATATTAGAAGGTGTGTGTTTGACATATGCAGAACAGAGTGTCCTAGGACGTTAAACAAAGACATCATGTGATACCAGGCGGCTGATGAGTCATGAAATTCTGAAATTACATTACCAGGGAACTGAAAATTGAGCGACACAAATATGTGCTGCAAACTTTGTATAGTTGAGTGAGACTCTCAGGTGACTGAGACTTGCTCCCTGGCATATCCTCAAAGAAAATTGGTGCTTTTTTGAACACTGCAGCCTGGAGGGTAGTCACTTCACTGCAGCACTCTTCCTCGTGTTTTGAGCTATATAGTCCATGTAATATTCGACTTTTCAGTGCAAGGATTTAGAGGAGCTATAATAAAATCATGCAAATAAACGACCCTGGTGTGATCTCACCAATGTCCTGTTTAACTGAAGCAGAGCCTCCCTATTTTTGTATTCAATCTCCCTCACAATAAATTATAACATTCTATTAGTTTTCCTAATTACTGGCTGCACAGATAATTTTTTGCAATACATGCATAAGACACACAGATTCTTCTGCATTTCAGGGCTCTGCAATCCCTCACCATTTAGCTAATATGCTTCTATTTTATTCTCCATACCAAAGCTTTATATAGAAGTAAGCCATTCAGCCCCTCGAGCTTGTTCTGCCATTTAACGAGGTGATGGCTGATCTGTGGCCTAACTCTAGATACTTACCTTTTGCCCATATCCTTTGCTTAACGACAAATTATGTCTCAGATTTAAAATAACAACTGGCCTAGCACCAACTGCCACGTGTGAAAGAGAGTTCCAACCTCAAACACCATCTGTGCGCAGAACTGATTCCCAACATCTCTCCTGAATGGTCTAGCCCTGATTCTCAGACTATGCCCCCTAGAATCTAGCATTCTAGAATCTCCAACCAGTGGAAACAGTTTATCTTTATCTAACCTATCTTTTCCTGTTTATATCTTAAAGTTTTGATCAGGTCACCCTTTTACCCTTCTAAATTCCAGAGAAAACAGGCTGAATTTGTATAATCTCTCCCATAACTTAACCTCTGAAGTCCAGGTTTCATTCTTGTAAACATATAATGTACTCCCTCCATGGTCAATATATCCTTCCGAAGGTGTGGTACATAGATCTGCTCACAGTACTCCAAGTAGGGTCTAGCCAGGGCTTTGTATAACTGCAGCATAACTTCTGCATTCTTATAGTCCAGTCCTCTAGAAAGGCCAGCATCCTAATAGCTTTCTTGATTATTTTCTAAATCTGTTTGTGGCATTTTAAAGAAATAATGGATCTCCAAGCTTCTTCGGACATCCACTATATTTAACTTCAGACCATCATACCCTGATCTATTCTTTTTTCAGTCCATCCTACTGTTAAGTGGCATGCATACCACTTCCACGAGTGACTTCTGGCTTTGTAATTTCTCCTCTTTATCCAAACTGTTCCTAGATCTAGTTTCATGAACGTAGGTCATTCTTCGTCGTTGCACTAACACCATCATTAATTACAGAGCCATTCCTCTGCCTTTCCCTACCTGCCTGACCTTCTCAAATGTCATGAATTCAGGTCCCAATCAATGGCATCCTGTAGCAATATCTCTGATGACTATCAAATAACACTTACTTATTTCTATCTCTGTTTACTTGTTTTGTTTCGAATGCTATGTGCATTTAATTAGAGCCTTTTGTCTCGTCTCTTTCAGTTTTGGTGTAATTGTAGCCTAATCTGTTAATTTGCTCTTAAATTTGTACTTTCTATCCCTTCCAGTCACCACTTGTTTATTATTTTCCTTTTCTGACTCAATAGCCTTGTTTCAACTTTCTGATTGATTACATCTTCAGAAATATGATCCCTTGCCTCCAGTAAACCAACCACAGCATGGTTCAGATGTAGATTATCCCAAATGTACAGCGCCATTTTTCCCAGTACTGATGCCAATGCTCCTCAAACAGGAAACCCAAGCTTCTTCCACACTTATTGTTGAGTTGTGCATTGATTTCTCTGATTTTATCTGCCCTGTGCCAATCTGCATTTGGTCAGGTAATAATCCAGACCTTATAGGTTCCGCTTCTTAATTTTGAGCCTTGTTCCTCATTGTGATGATATAGAAACTCTTTATTTGCTCTGTCTATTTCAGTGATCCCTTCGTACATCATGATGAGTGTGTCCTCTCCCTCTTACTATAAATTCCTAGCCCAGAGCAGCCTGGGACCAAGAAGATAATACAGCTATCTGCATTCACTTTTCGCTGCAGCTAACAGTATCAATCCCTCACTAGACTGTCGCCCACTACCATTACACCCATTTTTTGTTTCTTGTACCATGATGTCATAATCAGTTAGCCCATCAACCCTGTAGACCCCATGTCATCTAAACAAAGCCAATTGCCAAAGTTTAGGTTCTTACACTTCTGCCCTCTAGATCCTCTAACCTCTGTCACTGGCAGTAATACTCACCTGTCTCCGATCAATAAAGAAATCTAAAGACTATTCTGAAGGATGTGACTACCTCTTGGTACAAAGCAGCCAGGTAATTTGCACCACCATGATGTGTTACAGTGTTTGTAGTTGGACCTCCAACTCACAAGCTCTGAGTTGGAAGTTCGAGACCTGGACACTTACTGCAGACGTGTTTGTCCTGTTTCACACCCATATTCAGGAGCTCACACATTCTGCAATCACAACAAATCTTCCTTATCTTGTTGCAAATAAGTAATTAACTAATTATATTCTTAATTTATTATTGAATTAAATTAATGCCTCTTCTCGTTACTACTTACTGTTCTAATTTAAACCTTAGTAATGCAATAATACTAGCCACTCAAAAATAAATTATATAATGGCATTGCTACTTTGTTCACTTCTCTCTGTTAGTGGCTCTTAACTAATTATGATTGGATACTTAAAATTTTATCTTTTATTTCCAATACCAGCAAAGTCCATAGCCCCCAGGAACAGTTACTCACCTACCAATCAACTGAGGACATTCCCTGAATACAACTGTTTGATACTCTTTTGTGTTCTCCCAAAGTGCAGCTGTCACGCTCTGAGCCTCTGCTCTCCTGCTGTTATCTTGAAGGTAAATGTCCGGCCCCAATTTATTCCCTGCTGTGTTTGGAGCAATTCTTTTCCAGGTTTACCTCTGCCTCTTCTCTAGCTGCTAGCTAGCCTGGGCGTCTTTCCTCAGATTCTAGAGAATCCCTTCCAGATCTGCCTCTGCCTCCTTTCTTGTTTATATGCTCAGACCTCAGGCTCAAAGTCTCAAATTTCTGGCTTAAAGACAAGAGCCCCGCCAATGTGCAAAGAGAGACAACTTAGCCGGTGATAACCCAGAATCCAAAATCAATAACATTCTGTGAAACCCCACATAAACCTCTTGCCATTTGTAAGCTTTTACTCATCATCCAGCTTGTAATTGTGATAAAAAGAGTTAAGTGAAATGTCAGACCACTGATTCCATTCTCTGCACTAGGATCTGTTCACCAGTGCCCATCAGCAAGTTACTGACTGTCCACCTCACCAGGGCACAGTTCCAGTGCTAATCTGCAATGAGTTCTAGAAAATATTTGGTAATATTTCTGCACCACATGTTCTGCCCAGCAAGCCCCTTTTTTTACACTTTTTGAATTTACCTTGCTTGGAATTAACACAACCTTTTTCAGCAAATGGGGCAAAATGGTGTTCCTATTGCACATTCTAGGCATACAGTGGAAGTACCCAGAAGGTATGAGGATTTTTGTTCACTATTTTGCCACAAAAAATATGAAGGAGAAAATTCAATTAATGATGTACTTAAACAATGGTCTAGAAATTAGAAACAAAATTTCAAACAAAATGATCGAGATTTATTCTTACACTTGTGTGTTATCTGAACTTCTCAAAGGACATGAAACTAACTCTACTTAATCAGTCGAGTAAAACGGATTTGCAATTAGGCGATGTCTTATATTGATTCAGAATGTTCCAAAGCACTTCACATGTAACAAATTGCTTTCTGTCACATAGTCGCAACAGTTCTGATCATCTACTTTCACCCATTCAGCATTCTCACGGCCATCAACACCAGGAAAATGGATTCAAGTGATGTTTGGAGCGCAAATTTATTTAAATATAAGAAGTCATAGTTATTTTCCATTGTGGTATATTTTTTAAAAACTAGATATTTTCAAAGCCAGACTGAGTGATTACTGTTCGTTACAGGTGACACTGGGGAGAGGTGTATCCATTATATAATGCAGTCTCTCAACAAACCTGTGTGGTGCAATTTGAAAGTTAGTGCTTTATCTTAGTTCTGTAACCAAGGCAGCATGGATAATTCTCATGTTGTTACAGAAAAAGAGGTTTATGATGAAACAAAACATCAGAAAAGGTGGGGAAAATATCACACTGTGTATAATATATCTACAATGAATCCAGCATTTCAGAACTTTAATTCAATCCTATATTTTGTGCCTCAGATAGCCGTAGGAAATATTTTGAACATTCTTTAATGCAAAATAACGTTGGTCACGTTGATAGCTATGGATGCATTGGGAAACCAAGAATGACTTCATTGAATTTGTGAGATCAACACCAAGTTTTGCAGTGGGTAAGAACAAAAAGAATCAAAACAAAGCTAATGTGATGTAAATCATCTCACCCAAGAAAGTTTTTTCTGGTTCAATGTCATTTTAAGAATGCATCACATATTCTGTTACAATTCACTGGGGTAGCGTGCTGGAAACAGAGCCTCGCTATTCATGGTGTTGTTACAAAAGTTAAAGATTTTATAAAGTACACAAATTTCCTCAATCTACCTGACTTCCAGACCCAGACTGATAGAAAGCATGAACCAGGTTTCTGTACTGAACAAAGAACAACTATTTATTACAAATAATTAAAATCTAGCTATAAGTTAACAGTTATAAAACCATAAGTATATTTTATCACTACTAATTAAAGCTCTAATTGCCTCATGAATTACCCCTCGCCCACAAAAACACAGTAAAATAGGTTGTGGACAGGAAAGAAAACTGGGAAGACAGTTCAGTAGTCTTTATTCCCAGGTTGTGTGGTTGACGTGATCTCTATGACTCTCATTGCTTTAGTTGTCTTTCTCTGGATGATTCCACTGGTTGATGAGAAGCACAAAGTAGCTGGTTCCCTTCTGAAATGTCACTGACTTATCAGTTAAAAGTCACAGCATACAATGACCATTTCAGGAAAGATAAACTGGGTTTCTTCTGGTCTACAATAAGATTTGACTGCAGAGAACAGATAAATCATTAGCTAGCTGTGGAAGAACTGAGTGTTTCTCTCTCTCTCTCTCTGTAACTTGTTCCCAGCTCTGAACTATTTGGTTGCCTGAGAACCAATCACACAGTTGTTGCCAGGCAAAAAGATCTCAGTCTTTGATAATTAGTCACTAGTCCATAGAACGGACATCTTTTTGTTGCCAGTAAAAACAGCATTTGCACACCACCTCGGTTCCAAATCACAATTCAAACTTCAATTAATGCTTGTTGAAACAATTATTTATATGATGTTTGCCATGGGTGTCAGGTTATTTGTTCAGTCAAAACTACTGCTACCCTTTCAAACACATTTTTTTGAGACAGTTTTTTCAATTTCAGCCCTCAGTTTTAAAAAATACAAAGAAAAACACACAGTCCTTACAGTTCCTTTGATTCCTTTGATACCTTTAGTCAATATCCAGGTGTACCATAGCATGACTGGGTTAATGAAGGCCAGGTAAAATTACTGGTTTAGGACATGTCAGATTAAGTATGGGAAACATTAAGATTAAGAGTTCCTCACAAATCCCCATAAAAGACCTAACAGAATCTCAGAAGTTAAGGCTGTTTGTAATGATTAGTCCACTGGTGATCACATAAGCCATTTGGAGGGACTAAGTTAAGAACATGACCTGGAGGCATTAGTCAGATCTTTCCTGGGAGGGTCTCCCAATCAAAATTACAGTTTGCAGTCTCCTGTGATAGTGGGTCATTTAAAAGGCTGTGAAAGTTTGGTTTTTATTTCTTCAGTAGAAAAGGTAGGTCAAAAAACATTTCAGTGGTTGTGGCCATGACACATATTTTAGCCACATAACTTGCATCTTTCTTGAGTGAATGGACATTTCCTGCAAACATGGGACCAACTTCACTAGGTAAACTTTTCAAAAATAAACTGGGTCCCTATTACAAATGATGATATCTAATTTTTCCTTGTTGCTAAACACACAATGGTACAGAATGAGAAAGAGGAGAGAGACACACACGCACACACACACTTGGGCAGATTTTTATGAAGAATATGGGAAGAATGAATTGAAAATGTTCTCAAATGCTGTCCGTGTTAAGGAGGCCCTTACCCACCATATTTTCATTGCAGCAAGACAGATGCAGATGCAACTTGGCCTACTGCTTCTGGAGGCACGTTCATTTTATTCATTCATGGGATGAGGTCATTGCTGGCTAGGCCAGCATTTATTGCCCATCCCAGATAGCAGTGAAGAGTCAACAACATTGCTGTGGATCTGGAGTCATATGTAAGTCAGACCAGGTAAGGATGACAGTTTCCTTCCCTAAAGGACACTAGTGAACCAGATGGGTTTTTCCAACAATTGACTATGGCTTCATGGTTGTCATTAGACTCTTAAGACCAAATTTTTATTGAATTCAAATTCCACCATGTGCCATGACAGGATTTGAACTCAGGTCCCCAGAACATTACCTGCGTCTGGATTAACAGTCCAATGATAATACCACTAGATCATCACCTACCCAAGTCTAAGGCAGCAAATGGGTTGAGCGGATGGTGAGAACAGCATGCTAGGAGTTTTACCTCCATTTCTTTGTAACATTGGCCCAGCTGTAATCATGACTACTTGTCCCTCAAGCCCCTCATCCTCAAATACTGCAACGGTTATCAACAGAAGCAGCTCACACAGATGGCCAGATATTTGTTTTCTGTCCCTCCTCATTATGAATGCTTGGCTGTGCTCCAAGAATACAAATTAAATTTATTCTCAGCTGGCAACTGATCACAAGTTTAAGCTTTGTTGGATTGACATCTTCACTGACTTTTTTTTAATGTCTTTTCAATGCGTGTGTGTTGAGTTATGCAAGGTTAAAAGCATATAATGCGGTGAAGATTAGTGGGAAGTCAGAGGATCAGTATGTCTTTAAAAACCAGTGGAGGGCAACTAAAAAAAAAAAAGTTTGGGTGGGGAGAAGATGAAATAAGAGGGTAAACTACCTAGCAATATAAAAGAACATTGCAAGAGGTCTTTGTTTTGGGAAAATAAAAGATAAAGGCAGAGGAAAGAGTGGACATTGGATCACTGGAAAATGAGGCTGGAGAAGTAGTAACACAGGAACTGAACAGATATTTTATATCAGTCTTCACGGCAGAAGATACAAGCAGACTAAGATTGTGAGCAGTTTTAGGCCCCATATCTAAGGAATGATGTGTTGCAGGGGATTCAGAGGATGTTTACGAGAATGATCCCGGGTATTAAACTGGTTGTCATATGAGAAGCAGTTGAGGACACTGGGTATGTAATCAAAGGAGTTTAGAATGATGACAGAGGATCTCATTGAAGCTTATAGAATACTGAGAGGCCTAGGATAGAGTGAACATGGAGATGATGCTTCTACTAGTAGGACAGACTTGGATCCAAGGGCACATCCTCAGAGCGAAGGCATGACCCTTTAGAACTAAGATGTGGAAGAATTTCTTCAGCCAGACGATAGTGAATCTGTGGAACTCATTGCAAGAGGAGGCTGTGGAGTCCAAGTGATTGAGTATACCTACGACAGAGTTAGGTCAGGGGATCAAGGGTTACAGGGAGAAGGCAGGAAAGTGAGGTTGAGAAACTGTTCAGCTATGATCGAATGGTGGAGCAGACTCGATGGGCAAAATGGCCTAATAGCTTTTGTGATTTAATTAACCCAGAATGTTTATTCACCAACATTCAATAGAGATAAAGGAGACAATCTTTATTGATGATCTGAGATGCTTATCAATGCTTATGTTCATTCTCATTACTGATCCTGGCACCTTTTCAAAGTTCACAGCTACAGAAACTGGAATAAATAAGCAGATCTGTTTTTATAATGTACAAGAATGAACTACAATGACTCCTTGCCCAGAAACCTTGTGTGACACTGGTTTAATGCCTTACATGCTGATTCAGTGGTTCAGAAATATAGCACTTAAAAAAAAACATCAACATAGCAATGCAAGCAAAATCGAATTTGTCATACTGTGAAATCACAGCAAGTGTAGAATTTGCCATTTACATCTTTGCGAGCCACTGCCTCAAGCTAAAAACATTCCATCTATATGAACCAATAATTTATACAGACTACCATCAGTCTAGAATTCTGTATATGCTGATCACTGCAGACTTTTTTTTATTGGAGATACCGATTGCAAATTAGGTAATTTTTTGGCAAATGCCTCTGTTCTTACTCTCATTCCTACACTGAACTCTCCTTGATATGTGAATCCATGCCCTAACACTCCAGTGAGGATATTTCAATCATGATAGTTAGTCCTTTCATACCATCCTCGTACACCAGATGACAATGTGAACATTTGTGTAATTATTCCCTTCAACCTCATCTGTTTGATAGGTTGAAAATCATAGGTCTTGCTGAATGCTACAATTCAGGTGTCAATCCTGAACTTTCAACTTGTTATTGCCAGCAAGAATAGACAATTCTCATATAGAAGTCCAATCTCGTATTATACAAAATCTGCACTTGTATATGCATCATGGTCGCACGGCATGGAGAAAGACAAAAGTGAACCCTTGTTATGTAAAAGTCCAAAAATGATGAAAGGCTCTCTGTCAAGTCTTTACATTTCACCTGAAGTTGCTGTGCAGATTTATTTTAACGTATAATATTACACACAAGTAACTAGTAATATGATAAAAACGTGTGTTTATATGTCTTTAGAACATATTAATAGGTTTGACTAAAAGTCTGGTTGAATGGGTGAATTTAATGAAGTTCTTAAAGGAGGAGAAAGACATGGAAAAGTGGAGAATCTTACTGATGACAAGGGGTCTAGGCATCTTAAAACCTGCCTGTGAATGATGGGGCAAAAGGAGTAAAGGATATACAACAGCTTATTGATCACAAGAGGTTAAATACTCTGTTATATAATTTTCTTCCATATTTTGTTGAAACAGCTTATATGACCTTCAACAATACAATGTACAGCATAGAACTGTTAGATCACAGGCTGCCATTCAGCTCAAAATCCTTCACGAGCTCTGTGAATGAGTAATTCACTTTGTGCCAATCTCCTTTGTGCCTTATTTTACGTTACTACGCACATTCTTCAAAATTCAAATAAGCGTCTAAATCCCTTTGGGATATTTCAATTAAAGTCGCCTCCACCACAGTGGAGTTAGTAACAACTCCCGGCATGAAAAAGCTTTTTCTCACGTCACTTTTGCTGCTTTCGTATTACTTCAAATCTGTGCCCTCAATTTCTTAGTCCCTTACACGAGTGGAAACAGTCTATTCTTGTTTATCCTGTCCAGAGCAATCACGATTTTGAACATCTTCATCAAATTCCCTCTCAGCCTTCTTTCCTTCGAGGAAAGCAATCCTACCTTGAACAATCTATCTTTATAACCAATGTTCCTCATTCTGGAACCATTTTTGTAAATCTTTTACTGCACTTGTTCCAACATCTTCCCATCCCAAGTACAGTGTGCACAACTGAACGCAGTACTCCAGTAGAGGTTTAACCAGTATTCAACATATCCTCCTTTTTCTTGTACTCTATTCTTGTTTAAATGTGTTCACAGGTTGGGGATTTCTCTGGCTAGGTCACCTTAAAAAGTTGGTAGAGGCAAGGTGCCTTCTTAAATTGCTGCTGTCCTTTGGGAATAGGTACACCACTGTAATGTTGGGAAGGGAGTTCCAGGATTTTGAATCAATGACAGTGAAGGAATAATGACATTATTGTCAAGATGGTATGTGACTTAGATTGAAACATGCAGTGTTTATAAGACTGCTTTTGTTCTTTTAAATGGTGGGGATCATGCATTGAAGTCTTCTTAAGTAGCTGCCGTGCATCTTGTAGATGGTTCCACTGTGCTTCAGTGGTGGCGGGAGTAAATGTTTTTTAAAGTGCTTGTCACAGAGTGAAAAATAAATTTAATACATATTGCTGAGAATACATATTCCTACTTATGGACTATGTGAAAATCTGGAAGATTTTGAGACCGGAGGCCTGTGACCAGCAGTGTGTCGCAAGGATCAGTGCTGGGTCCACTGCTTTTCGTCATTTATATAGATGATTTGGATATGAACACAGGAGGTATGGTTAGTAAGCTTGCAGGTGACACCAAAATTGGTGATGTAATGGCAGTGAAGAGGAATATCTCAGAGTACAATGGGATCTTGATCAGATAGGCCAATGGTCCAAGGAGTGGCAGACGGAGTATAATTTAGATATATGTGAGATGTTGCATTTTGGTAAGGCAAACCAGAGCAAGACTTATACAGTTAATGGTAAAGCCCTGGGGAATGTTGCAAAACAAAGAGACATGAGGGTGCAGATGCACAGTTCTTTCAAAGTGGAGTTGCAGGTAGACAGGGTGGTGAAGAAGGCATTTGGCATGCTTGCCTTTACAGGTCAGTGCACTGGGGGTTGGGGCTGTACAGGACACTGGTTAGGCCATTTTTAGAATACTGCATTCAGTTCTGGTCTCCTTGCTATAGGAAAGATATTGTGAGACTTGAAGGGGTTCCAAAAAGATTTACAAGCATGTTGCCAGGATTGGAGGGCTTGACTGTAGGGAGAGGCTGAATAGTTTGAGGCTATTTTCCCTGGAGCGTCGGAGGCTGAGGGGTGACCTTGTAGAGGTTTATAAAATCATGAGGGGCATGGTTACGGTGAATAGCCAATGTCTTTTTCCCAGGGTAGGGGAGTTTAAAACTAGAGGACATGGTTTAATGCGAAAGGGGAAAGATTAAAAATGGACCTGAAGTGCATCATTTTCACGCAGACGGTGGTGCATTTATGGAACAAGCTGCCATAGGAAATGATGGAGACAGTTACAATTACAACATTTAAAAGGCATCTGGATAGGTACAAATGCTGACAAATGGGACTAGATTAGTTTAGGATATCTGGTCGGCATGGATGAGTTGGACCAAAGGGTCTGTTTCCATGCTTTGTAACTCTATATGGAACTGTGTGGACACATAGCTGACCAGCAGTGGCGGAACCAAACTGTGCATCAATGAGCAGGTTATTGCTGAGGAAGTTCTTCTGGAAAGCACTGTTGATGACTGCTTTCAACACTCTGCTGATGATCAAGACTAGACTGGTAGAATGATAATTATCCAGTTTGGATTTTTCTTGCTTTTAGTGTACAGGATATAACTAGGCAATTTTCCCCATTGCTGGGTATTTGCCGGTGCTACTGCTGATATGGATTGCTTTGGCTAGATACAATGTTTGTTCTAGAATATTTTCTTTAGATTAGAACAAAATCATTTTACTTTGGATTGTTCTCTCTATATTCAACCAAAACTTCATGATACAATAATCACTGTCCCATAAATGTTCTCATCCTGACACTTTATCTAGTTGGCCCATTTCATTCCCAAGAACTGGGGCCAGCAGTGCAATCTTTTTGTAAAACATTTATTTGAACACACTCTAGTAACTCTCATGGCCCTTTATTGCCACCCAAGTCCATACTGGAGAATTAAAGTCTCCCATTAGAAATGCCCTGTAGTTCGTGCAACTTTATAATTTCCTTGTAAATTTGTTCCTCTACATTCTCTTCACTAATTGGTGACTTATAGACCAAGCCAAACTTTGTCAGTGCACCATTATTGCTTCTTCGCTCCAGCCAAATAGATCCTGTGCTCAACCTTTCTGAATATCCTCTTTTTCCAGCACTGCAGTACCCTTGTTAATAAATATCACCATCTCTCCCTATTCCCCCTTTTATTTTTCTTTTTTTCCTCTTGCCTGCAGCACAGTATGGATGGTGTTAGAATACTCCACAATGAGAGTCAGTCTTGACAACACATACACATGACCACGTGAAGAAGACATATTAGTTCTTATCTGATGTAACTGTAAGATCAGAGCCTGGTACATCAATGGTTACCATGTAGACCAGTATTTAATATTAACATGTAATAACTTGAGTTACTTTGAAGTTTAAACAGTTCTTCTCTTTGTCTTCTTCTTGACCAGTCTGTCCCAGACCAAACTCAAAACTGGCATCAAACCACATGATAAAGGAACCATAAGAAAGTTCCACAGCTATGATTCAGTTTTGAAGGTCTTTATCATTATAACAGATAATTATCGTTCTACCAATCTAGTCATCATTCAAAATTAAGGCTACTATATGAACAGTAAATGTACAGCATTCAAGTAGGCAACCTGACTCATCACTGTCTAGATCTCATATCTGGCAGAGTCTTAGACAAGGCATTCTGAAATTTGGCCTGAACGTAAACATCTTCATCTACTTATTTCACAGATCATCAATCAATCTGGCCCGATTTTCTTCACTGGAAGGATTGACCCTTTCCTCCATTGTTAAGTCTGGGAGTGAAAGCCAGCTTTCATTTTAAATCCAGTCATTTCAAAATAACTCAATATAAAGTAGAGAAATTGCCCCCTTGTAATACAGGCTACAGGTCTGCTGTTTTCTAGTTTTACAATGGGATTTTTTTTAAGGATACAATAGCTTGTTTTCTTGTAAGTACATTTAGTTAAATCCATATAAACAAACAGGTCTTTAATATGATATCAGGTTGCTTTAACAATAATTGTCCTGTTAAGTGGTTTTCATGATCCAAAATGCTTATAATGTGAAGTGTCAGTGTAAAGGTTGGTACTGGAATTATAAAATCTTGTAAACTACAGTATAAAAATCACACCTGCAACTTACACACTCTGCAGCCAAGCTATAAACATTGCTTTCACCAGTTCACAGATTGTTAAAAACCTGTGTGAAGCACTGACTTAATATCACAATCAGATTGTAGAGTGCTTACCACCACATAACAGGCAGTTATTTGTTACATTTACTTTAAATACTTATTCCCAGCAAAGGAAGGTACTGTTAAGTCAGAGGTTTATTGCTTTCATGGGAGTAGACATACGTTAATAAATATGTTCAACAATGTCACACTTTTCTACTGTTAAACCAGGCCAGTGTGAGCATCAGCATCAATACAATGACATTACCACTGAATGGTAAAATTAAGCAAAATTAAATTAAATGTTTAACTATTTCATTACCTGGAATTTAAACATTCTTTGCTGCAGCTTTTTAAAAAAAAATTTCACCTCTTTTCAAATATGTAAGTGCAATATAATGGTTGTTAACAGTCAAACATAGTTTGAGATTGTTGATTTGTTTGCCGAGCTGGTAGGTTGGTTTGTAGACGTTCCGTCACTATAATAAGTAACATCATCAGTGTGCCTCCAATGAAGCATTGTTGGTCTGTGCCGCTTGTTATTTACGTGGGTCCAATCTGATGTGGTGGTTGCCTCGTTTCCATTTCTGCTTCATACTGATTGGTATATGGTACATCGGCAAACAAATCAACCACCTTATCCACAACCTGAGCTACAAGTCTTCTCAAAAATTTTAAAGTCAAACATAGTCTCTTTCTCTCTCTTTTGCTCCATAAGGCATAAGACTATAAGATATAGGAGCATAATTAGGTCATTTAGCCCATTGGGTTTGCTCTGCCATTCAATCATGGCTGGTATGTTTCTCAATCCCACTCTCCTGCCTTCTCACCATAACACTTGATCCCCTTACCAATCAAAAACCTATCTACTTCTGTCTTAAATACACTCAATAACTTGGCCTCCAAAGCCCTCTTCAGCAATAAGTTCCACAGATTCACCACCCACTAGCTAAGAAATTCCACCTCATCTCAGTTCGAAAGAGTCGTCCCTCACTCTGAGGCTGTGTCCTCGGGTCCTAATCTCTCCTAGTGGTGGAAGCATTTTCTCCTTGGCCACTCTATCCAGGCCTCTCAATATTCTGTAAGTTTCAATGAGATCCCCCACACCCATCCTTCTAAACTCGATCAAGTACAGACACAAAGTCCTCAACTACTTCTCATATGATAAGCCCCTCACCCCTGGGATCGTTCTTGTAAACTTCCTCAGGTCCCCCTCCAAGGCCAGCGCATCTTTCCTTTGATATGGGCCCAAAACTTCTCACAATATTCCAAATGCGATCTGACCAGAGCCTTATACAGCCTGCAATACATTTCTGCTCTTGTATTCTAGCCCTCTTGAAATGAATGTTAACATTGCATTTGCATTCCTATCTGCCAACTGAACCTGCATGCTAACATTAACAGAATCCTGAGTTAGGACACTCAAGTCCCTTTGTGCTTCAGATTTCTGAAGCCTTTCCCCAATTAGAAAATAGTCCATCCAACTACTCTTCCTATCAAGTGCATAACCTCATTGTATTCCATCTGCCATATCTGTGACCACTCTGTTAGCCTGTTCAAGTCCTTTTACAGCCTCCCTGCTTCTACAACACTCCCTGTCTCTCCACCTATCTTTGTGTCATCTGCAAACTTAGCAATAATGCCCTCAGTTCTTTGTCCAGATTATTAATGTATAAAGTGAATAGTAGTGGTCCAGCACAAATGCGTGTGAAACTCCATTAGTCATCAGTTGCTATCAAAAAGACCCCTTTATCCCTACTCTCTGCCTTCTGCCAGTTAGCCAATCCTCTATTGATATCAGTATCTTTCCCCTAACATCATGTGCTCATCTATTTAGTAGCCTCCTGTGTCAGGAAAAGTGGAGAAAGTCAACAAAATTGGCTAAAAATAGCACTGCATGGATGAACTAAAAGAACAAAGCAAAGCATTCATTCCCAAAATAAAAACAAAATACCGCAATTGCTGGAAATCTGAAATAAAAACAGAAAATGCTGGAGGAACGCAACAGGTCTGGCAGCATCTGTGGAGAGAGAAACAGAGTTCATGCTTCATGTCCACTATGACTTCTTTAAGACACTCATTTATCCAGCTAAAATGTCTTTCTTGAAATCAGGCCTGCTTTTGGTTCACATTATTGTTTCAGTGGAGTTAGGTGCCTGCCTGACTGTGAATCTTTAGTACTTATCAAAGTTGAATATTTCAGTATCATAGAACAGAAATAGTATAGGTAGCTGTTTGAACCATTCTACACTATTTCTCTGCAATAACAATAGCTAATCCCACTGACTCACCTGTGTCTCATCATATTGTAAGTTATAAGTTTTATTTTGATGATCTTTAATGAATGTAGTACATGATGTACTGATACAAGTTCAACTGCAAGTGAATATTATGTTAACACAGTGTGGAGCTGGAGGAACACAGCAGGCCAGGCAGCATCAGAGGAATAGGAAAGCTGGACGTTTCGGGACAGGACCCTTCAGTTTTTCTGAAGAAGGGTTCCGACCTGAAACATCAGCTTTCCTGTTCCTCTGATACTGCCTGGCCTGCTGTGTTCCTCCAGCTCCATTCTTTACTATCTCTGACTCCAGCATCTGCAGTTTTCGCTATCTGGATATTATGTTATATTGATTAATGGATAAAAACGCCCTTGTTTTATGTCAGTATACTTCTGATAAGTACCTCACAAAAAAAAATACAAGTTAATCTTAAAAGAAAAAAAAATACTTTTTGTTCACCAGATTCTAAGATAGACAGTTGAGTGTTACACAATGTAAAGCACACTGTATTAATTGTCCTCACATGACATTGCTGGCTGCAATTTCAGTGCTGTACACACAGTAAAAAATGCCCTCGGAGACCTATAGACAATGTACACACAGGATCCTCCATTTATGGCGATCAAATTATATGGTTTGTTATTTTCAGTTGACATCTGTAAATTGGTAGCCTTAGTTAATATCATATAATCCTGGACCTATGATTTAGGCCATGAAAATCCCAGTAACTAGACAGGGTAAAAAAAAAACAGAGCATCGTTCACCAAGGCCTCAAGACCACTTCTAACCTTTATTTCACATTATTAATCCAGTACAAGTGATCTACAGTTCATGGCAAGTAACACCATACACTGACAAAGTGTGACAGTAAGTAACTATACATTCAGGTACTATATATTGGATTTGAAAGTTCCAATAACATTAATGGTGAATCTACAATAATAGTTCACAAGTTGGAGAATGTACTAAGTCCATTTCTGTGCAAGTCCAAATACTTCACATCTCAACATAAATAGAGATAACACAAATACATGTTACTACACAGCTGCATCACTTTATAAATGAGTTAATGAAAAAGACAAAGGAGTTCCCAAAAATCAAAATGTAGCTCTCAATAAAATCTGTAGAAAAGCCCTGGGGGAGTTCGGGTGGAGGACCCCATTTCAAATTCCAAAAGACATCCTGTCCCTTCACAATCACTGGGTCAAAATCCTGGAATTTGTTTCTTAACAGCTCCACGCCACAAGGACTACAGCAGTGTAAGAAAGCAGCTCAACACTACCATCTCAATGGCAATTACAGGCGATTAATAAATGCTGGCCAATGCCAGGGACACCTACATCTGAACACAGAGATTTTTAAAAATAAAATTTACCCTATGTTACATTTCAAGAAGGTTGGTGAGCAAAGTGTTAATCAACAGCATGAGCTTTACTATACAAGGTGTTCACTCTACAAGCAGCAAGCTAGACTGATTTGTTACCCTCCAAAATGGCTGACGATGTCATCTGGCATCACATTTTGACTCTTACATTGACAGTCCAAAATACACAAGTACACAACACCCATCAATTTAGGTTCCTCCACTTTCACCCAACAAAAGTGGATGCTGACACCTTCTAATACACAACCAGTTTCCCTCCTAAACTTTCTAGATCTTTTAGCCAAATTTGCCTACCTCTCTTCTTCCCCATATTCTGTCCAATTTCCACTTACCTTCCCTTTCTGTTTCCCTAAAAGGTGCTTCAGTTACATTCAAAATTTAACTTATATTTTTAAAGACAAAAAAAGTGAGGGGACAGAAACTGTGCCTTTTATTCCTTCTTTTCTCTCTCTCTCTCTTTATCTCTCTCTATCTCTCTCTCTTGCTCTCTCCCATCCTCTCTTACATGCTTAAAAAAAGAAATTTCTCTGTATATAAGTTTAAAAAAGTATTAATGGAATCAAACACAACTAAATTGATTAAATTACTCATGCTACTGTGAAATGTGTATTAGACATGTTTTCATCATTTTACCCTCTACTACCAGAGTCATGCAGCCTGAAAATTGGAAGGTATTCAACTGAGCTACTCAAAGAGAGAGATTTTGGACTTTGAAATTTCAGTTACTGAGAAAAAAATGAAAAACGAAAGGAACTCAAATTTTTTTTGAGCAGTTGTTGAGAATCATCTCGTCGTAGTGCACAATCAGAAGTAGTCCTGTGATAAAATAGCAGCTGCTGCAGGTCACATCGTGATTTTTAAAATTGAGTGCAGCTGTCACAGCATCACCTAGAAAAATAACAACTGAACGTAAACTGGTTTAAACGAATTTTCAATGAAATGCAATCCCCCAAGTAGCTAATCAAAAATCTTCCAATTAAAATGGAGCAGATAGAGCAATGTTCAATAATAAGTTGTCTGCTTGTCATATAATGTATTATTTGTAACATTTGCTCTAGGTTCTGCACTGAAGAAATGTAAACCTGATAAATATTTTAATACTTTAAGATAGATAGTTGAAGCTGTTTTGTGCAAATCATACAAGTATTATTATGTCATAACCATAGAATAAGGTCTCTTATTTGCTACTTCACTGCAGAAGTGAGCCAAAATTAATTAATTTATTAAGCTGCTTAACTCAGTCTTTCATAACAGTGATGATTTTTAATTGGAAAGCTTGATTTCAAACCGTTAAAAAAAACACCCAGCTATTTGGAGTTGCCTATGTCGGCCACTTTGTGAATATAATTTAAGGGTGTGATGATATTTTGTGCACCAAACAAATTTTGTTACAATAAGCAGAAACATGAGCACAGCAAGCCAACAGAACAACAGGCATCGAATCCTCTGGAGCCGAAATCTGAGCATTAAAAGAAAGACAACCATACCAAACAGACACCAAGAGGTGCATGTCAGTCCTTTTTCCAACTGACTGCACTCACTGAGTGAAAAGCAAAACATTCTTCTCACAAATGAACCACAGGCTTTCTCTTTCAGAAGGTCAGACATTCTGCATGATTTGTCGTAGTGAAAGTAAACGGATGTAGAGTTCAAACGTTCCAACACTTCAAGATTTACTTCATTAAAACAGAGCTCAAATTTGTGCACTGAAATCTGGCAAACCACCAAATAATTAGCACAGAGTTGCCACCAAAAGAAAATTTGAATGGAGGCACACAGTCTAAATTAATATTTTAGCATACACTATAAAGTTCCCCTGATCAATGAATGACTCATAGAATCAAAGGACTTGATATAAATGTGGATCTGGAGAGGATATAGACGAGCCTGGTGGAGGTTATGAAGGTTCTGCCCATTTTAAAGCTAAGACCTCATTAAAACACAAACCTGCAATGCCCAACCTGATACCTAGCCAGAGTGACTGCCAGGCCTGTAGACTCGAATGGCTATTTATGGCAGAAGGTTGCAAACATGGAAACAAATATTTACTTTTGAGATCTGGAAAAGCACTCCTGTGCTACAAGGAAACTAGAAATAAAACATTGAAACTTACCTTCTGACTAGGATTGAGGTCCCAATAAGTTTAGGCTGAAGTACTAAGCTGCCACTGGCCCCCACCTCATCATTAAGTCCCTCCCCATTGACTGCCCTTCAATTGGAGGATGACGTCCACTCAATTGCAAGTTTCAGCGATGGGATGTCCTGTGACTGAACAGGCCGATTCTTGAGTGTCAGCCATTTCAGCACATGGAACAGGATGTGCCAAGATGTATTGGGACCCAGAGTACAAGATTTGCTCCTTTTCCTTTCCTGCTTTATCCCCACTATGCCTCATCATCAAGGTATTTGGACTCTAAGCATGTTGCAACATGAAGGAAAAGTTGTCACCATTTTGAATAATGGGTAGCAAGCTCCTCACAGACATTAATGTAAATGCTGACATGCTTCAAGAAGACAGTGAGGGTGTCTTTGTAGCCATGTGCATATTACTATCATACCAGTCAGACATCTGGGTGAATGCAAAGATCAGGTCCTGATGATATCATCAGACCCATGTGAATATTTAAAATAGGAGCCAACTTTCTTCCTCCCGTGTTCTAAAAGTTACATTAATATTAGAGAGAAGCAGAATTGGAGTTGGGAGTGAGTGACCTGCATTATTTTAATTCCCCTCTGGCCACAAGCTTTCTGTCAGGTAGGGCCAGTTAAAAGGTCATGTATTTGATTTGAACTTTTTTTTTTAAACAACTGAATGAAAATATCAGCCTAGGACTTCTCTCTCTACAAAGTGTCTGGGATTGTTTCTGGCAGAAAATAATCACCTCCTTTCCTAAAGTTGGGGAGCTCATCACAGACTGTTCAAAATTTTCAGCCCTGTTAAATACAAGCGAATGAAAGGATTTGCTTTTTAGAAAAAAAAGCCCTAATTGCAGCATTGAAATGAACTTCAAGGCCAGAATACAGGGAGAACAGAATTATAACCATGTACAAAACTCATGGCACAAACAGAGCAAGGAGCCAGATCACATTTACTCTGACAGCACCTTGATTCAGCATTGTGGGATTTCTTTAGGATCACCTATTAAGAAATTTTCAGCTGAGGGGAAAGCAACTAAGTAGAAATCCCTATAGGTATTAATGGGAAAAAGCCAATCTGTGATTTTTAGATCTGACCACACAGACAAAGTCAAAGTAACTGACAAATGTAATCTCCTGTATTTGAAATACCAGGGCTGTCACAGATGATTCTGCTTGTTATGTCTTTCACCAACATACTGGCAGATCACCAGATGTGTCAGCTCTTCAAAAACAGAATGAGTGTTACTTAATTCTAAATAGTTGCTCAGAACAGTTCATTTTCTTCATCTTTTGAAAAGTAATTGCCAGCCATGGTTCATGATGAGGCGTTAAACAATGTCAAAGACTCATTCTGCCCTGTCAGTTGTTTTTCTAAAATGCCTTAAGCATACACAATTGTACGAAAGGTACATGATGGCAGGGAAGGCCGATACTGGTGAAACTTATTACACTGTAAGATAATTAGCAAGCCTTCTGGCCGACAACAACTAAGTGGTGTAAACTTCAAATCAGAGAATATCGATCCCACCTAGTGGTGTGACTGCTTTCCAACACTGCGAGCAAGAGAAGAGTCAATATTCAAGCGTGTACTTTCCATTGTAATCAAGCATAAGAGCTGAGTTTGGAAAATATTTTGTAATGTAGCGTTGCACATTTTTAGCATAAAAACGAAAGCAGATGCTGAGAAAAGTATAAACTGCTGGAGAAATTTGTGCCACTGGAAATGATGGCAGCTGCCAGTGCCTTTTGAGAAGAAGAGAGATAACAAGGTGTAGAGCTGGATGAACACAGCAGGTCAAGCAGCATCAGAGGAGCAAGAAGGCTGACATTTTGGGCCTAGACCCTTCTTCAGAAATGGGAATTCTAAAGAAGGGTCTAGGCCCAAAACGTCAGCCTTCCTGCTCCTCTGATGCTGCTTGGCCTGATGTTGTCATCCAGCTCTACACCTTGTTATCTCAGATTCTCCAGCATCTGCAGTTCCTACTATCTCTGAAACCTTTTGAGAAGAAGGCTATTCACGACACTATGCATCACTCACTCCTGCTCCAGGTATCAGCACAGATATATCTACTTTGGGGATTTAAATAAACAGGTGTAAATTGCTTCAAAATGGGTGACATGCTGCAAACTAGAGGTCCCAGGATCACTTAGAAATGTGGCATCTTAATAATTGTGGCAAGCCACCGACTACAGAGAGAGAACGCACCTAGAGGTAATACAAGATTAACAGCTGGAACATATAAAGTGTGCACTGCCACCAGTTTCAAAACAATTTTCTTGGTATGTTGCCAGACAATGTTTTATAAGATGAAAGAATTGGAATCTCTGATTGTTCAATTAGAGGCATTGAAATGTTATGTTGAAGTAAACAAAAATATCTAAGTCAAAACACTTGTCTCAAAGCGGCAACAGCACCTAATAAAAACACTGCAGACAAAATAATCTGCATAAAGACTTCACTTAAATTACTGATTCAGTTGCCAAAAATTCAAAACCACTAGTTTCTCTTTAAGCATTGGCTTTCTGTCAGTGCAGCACTGGTTTTAAAACTGTTCTGTGCAATGTATTCCTGGCAAGAATCACAAGAAATTGATGTAAAATTACAATTCAATTTAACATGAATACTTTGCCCACCCAGAGTAAGCTCCCCATTCTGTTTAAAAGCGAAAGAGTAGTGCATTATGAACACAGACTCAGTAATAAAGTTCTCTGACTAATTTCCTGATTTCCCAGTAACAGTAAATGAGTATATCCTCAAACTCTCAGGATTATTGCACAAGAATTTTCAAGGATACGTTTGCAATTTAATATTTAGTTGTTTTCTCTCAATTCTGATATACATTCTTCTGATTCAAAAATGGCACATTAAGCCAGCCTGCTGTTACTAACACTCAGTCTGCAGTTAAGATGCAATAGAAGAAATTTTGCATGGCCCAAAAGATGGGAATAATGTTCATTAGTGCATAGAATAAAATTGGTATAATGGTACATTTTGTTGGTGGCTATCATATCTATCACAGAAGATGTGCATCTACTCTTTGAAATACAATGCTAATAGTTCTCTGCTTTTCCTTTTCTGTCAGGAAATATCTTCCGAGTTGCCATCTCATTAGCTAAAGCAGCCCAAACTGTGAACTGCCTCTGTGAGGAATCACAAGCAAGAACTCATATGCTGCTATTTCAAACTAAAATAAGCTGCGACCCCAACTTGTAGCATCACTGCCGTTGTTATGAAATCACAGCCCTTAAATTCCTTGAGGGTTCTGCCTGGTGGGAGAAGTGGTGGAAGCATGACCCTGTTCAGCGAATGAAAGAGGACCAGACACACAAGATCTTCACCATTTTCTGTGCTTTGTGTTCACGTCTAAAGGGCAGAATGTAAGTTCATCATTACAAGACAAATGACAGACTAGGGTTTCTGCTTCACAGAACAAATAGTTTTGAAGATGAAGTTTACCAGACTGCTCGGGGGTACAGGTGGGCTACATGGTACAGTAGGGAACATTTTTTCTTGAAAAATATCTCCTGAGTCAGCCCACATAGTGGAACAGTGTCAGTGTTGGGGAGGGGGACTGGGCCATTCCCAACCCACATAAGGATTGGTATGAACAGCCAAGTTTCCACTAGGAAGCAATGGAAGGTAAAGTTTGCCACCTTTGCAAATGTTATTGGATGCTCTTCCACCGACTCAGCAAGGAGGGCACCATGAGGTGCAATCCTGCTGTAATCAATATTGAATACATCCTGAACAATTTCGGGACTCATCTGCCCTCTTACTGTCAAGGTGATAAAACTTGTTTTCATTTATCTGACCAGGTATAATAGCAGAATCACATTAAAGATGATAGAAGGAAGGGAATAGGACTCTCAAAATGAATTGCGATGTTTGGGAGGAGCACAAAAGCTACTGGGGTACTAGCAGATGACAGGTTTTTCACAGCTTAATGTGCAATAAATTAATTGCAGATTCAAGATTCTATTTATTAGGCACAAACAGTTAAATAACAATGCATTTGGAGCTCGAGTGGTGCAGTGATCATGTCACCGCCTCTGGACCAGGAGACACAGGTTCAGCTCCCACTTGCTCTAGTGCGTGTCATAACAAGTCCGTACAGGATAAATGACAATGCTGTCTGAGTGAATACTCCGCAGGAAGTTGACACTGGGTTTGGACCCACATGAACTTTATTCTCGCTGGAGTTTCTTTAAGTTCAATCCAGAATATTGAGCAACAGCTGTATTATCTTGTGTTCCTGGCACAAACAAGCACATTTGGAACAAACATCAATCACTTTTATTGTGCTGCTTCAATCACAATTTTGTCTTTCAGCAGGATTTAACCTTTGGGAATGGTAGCCTGGACTACTGCATCATCACAAGAGAGTGAGTTAAGGCATATAAATTGCTCCTGAATCAAGCAGAATAATGATTAGATGTTCTCAGTCCATTATCCATTTTATATTTCCTGGAATCAATGGACCATACCATTTCCATCTCCTTAACTTCTTTCCCTTTTTTTTTCAATTCTATCTCTCTCTATCCCTCTATACTCTACTATCTTCTTCCTTGGTTATTTCCCTCCCTTGTTCCATCAGCTAACTTTAGCATTCCTTTTGCCTTTTGGTCTGAGGCATCTTTTCATCTGTGCCACATGCTGCTCCCCCTTCTCCCTTTAGCGAGAGCATAAAAAAATCATCATTTTCCCAGCCCCCTTCAGAACTGAAAAAATGAGTCATCCAGGACTCAAAATCCTAACTCTGTTTTTTTCTCCCCGCAGATGCTACCAGACCCACTGAGTTTCTCCACACTTCTCTGCATCCACTGCATTTTACTTTTATGAAAAGAGATGATCTCTGGAAAGATCTGTTGTCATCAGTAGTCAATCTGGTAGTTGTGAATAAACAGACAGAATTCTCAGCTATTTCAGGTTGTGAATTATTCACGAGCAGTTTCTTTTTTTGCTATGTTGAATCAGAAGTAGCTCCTCATGGAAACTAGAACTGATCATAGTACTGTGGAGAATAGACAGCTCAATTTTGTTTCGTTAGTGTAGAGTAAGTGTTTCAGGGACCCAAAGGTGCATGAAGGCTTAGGCCTACTACACAATGAGCTCTGTGCACCCCCAATGCACTACTTTCTGTCTTCCTGCATTAACAGTCCACGCACCAACAACATGCAGTGCTCATCTAAGCCCCCAGAATTTCATTAGGTGTTCCCTTGCTGAAATTGGGTAATCACTAAACACACTTGTCAATGGGCATGGGGTAGCCATCTTCTTGCCATACACCTAGCCTTTCATTGCATCCACCATTGATCTGATCTCTAAAAAGCCAATTCTTTAACAGGAGTTTTTGCACATTTGTAAAATGACACAAGTGTACAAGCAAATAGCAGCCCTTCAATTGTTGCAAGAGTCACACATTTATCCCTCAACCACTATGGTAGTCTCAGTGACTGATGAATAGTGTGTCCAAAATGTTACTCAAGTACTGTTGTGCAAGGTCAGCTCACTGCAACTCAGGTGAAGCCTGACACAAATGTGTTGCATCAAGGCTCCTATGCCTACCCCTCTGCAGATGGTACAGGGAATACATATGATAACCTTACTGTATATAGTTTTAATAGGTGATGAACCAAACATTTCCTGAACATGTCATCAGTGGACAGATGATCATTCAGCCATGATAATGTTGATAGACTAAAGAAGAGTTTGAAGTTTACCACTGCAAGTCAATTTTCCAGCTGATTTTAGAACTGGGATATCCCAGCACCAGACCAGAGATGAATGTTTGCAATCAAGGAGCCTGCAACCTTAATAGAGATAGCTGGACCATGTTTTCGGCAACTTTCCCTAATATGGCTATTGGCTTGGTTTCAGCACTGAAAGGTCTGGTTCCAGTTTTTTAATGCACAGTCCATTCAATCAGTGATGGATCAGCCACAGTTTATCTTTCAGATCGGGATTTAGTAAATCTATACAAGTCGTCTTTCCAGGACACAGACAGCATTATGTTTATTGTCAACCATTATCTAAGCATTTTCCTTTTGCTTTGTTCTTCATTCTTATAAAATCCTGCAAAAGTCTATCCCCAACATTTTATCTTAGTTACACGAATTGCAGTTGTTCACTCCACATTCTCTCTCCAGGTTTCTAATCACATTATATATAGATTCAGTGACAGACTGCATGAGAGAAACTTCTTGAAATCCCAACCCAAATTCTGAAACACACTGTAATGAACAAATAAAAGTCTCCTTTGATATGGTGTGGTACCAGAGGTTTGGAGAGTTGCAAAGGGTGCTTTTCTGTTTACACAGAGACGTAAAGATAAATCCAGCAAATAAATCAGGAAACAACTGCAAGCAAAAAACATGTACTGACATCTCAACTAAGCAGTGGGAATGAGAGTGACTCGGAATACATTAGTCGGGGTTCACTTATGACTAACCGTTAACATACCATGTGCTGTGACAAGTGTGACATCACCACACATCAATGAGTAGAATCATTATCATGATACATTTTCATCCGTTTGGTGCAGCTTCCCAGCATACATTAAATACCCAGAATTTTCCTAATATTTTTTGTTATTCTTTCATGGGACATGGGCATCACAAGCAAAACTACCATCTATTGCACATCCTAATTGCCTTTGAACGGAGTGGCTGGCTAGGCCACTTCAGACAGCAGTTAAGAGTCAACTACATTTCTGAGCATGTGGAATCACATGCAGGCCAGAGTGAGTAAAAATGGTAATTCCCTAAAGGATATGATTGAACTCCATGCTTTTTCTTAACAATCATTAGTGCTATCATGGTCACTGTTACTGAGTCTAGTTTTCAATTCCAGAATTATTAATTACAAATTGTGAGTGCAAGTATTCAAAGTGTATTCTGGCCTTTCATACACTAAAGTAGATACGCAATGACAATTGGGAAAAATCTTGTACTGCTCCCAGGAACTTGAAATAAAATGGGCAGGTGAACTTAACAGTGCAGGAGGCCAAAAATGAGCTTCCCAACAGCAGGATGAAACTAAGGTCAGGTTTTCTGAAGCTCAACAACAGGTCAAGCTTCTGGCCTGGTAACCCTTTTGCATGCATCTACACATCTATCACTCAGGCCTGATTATTATCGTATGAGCAGTACTAGAACACTACCTGGATACCATTGTATATTCCCGTGATCTCTGGAACCTCAAAAGAAAATTACTGCAGACCCTTGGCACAATCAAGCCGCTATGTTGGAAGTGACAGGCATTTCTGATTTGGCAAGCATTCACACATGCCTCACTGAGACATTCTCCAAACGGTGGCAATGCTTTGAACGGAAACTTGTCATTCAGACATCAGCAAGACATGCAATGACTCAGCTGTAGGTGCTGCTTAGACAGGAACCCCAAAGGCATGACATTTGGATGAACACTACCTGCTGAGTTGCACTCCCCTGACTTGACAAATACACAAGGTTTAAGCTTAGACATGTCAGAGAGGCCACTGCTGACAATGTGACACAATAACTGGTGTACCCACAAGCTAATATCATTCAAACTGATCAGCAACCAACTGCAAAATGCATACAACCATCGCATCCACCAGAAATATGATGAAAATTCAATGCGTACCAATGAGGGAAAATTAAAAATTTAGTTAGAAGTGTGCTTCATCTCTGCAGTGATGGGGCATAACACCTGTGCCACCTTTTTCATTCACAGTTTCTTAATTTTTCATTTTCTAACACTGCCCTTAGGTGTAGCACCAACATCCCCAGCTAGTATGGAATCAGCCTGCAGATTCTTGGCCCTGTTGACTGAGGTGACCTTGATGATCATCTTCTGATGGTCCAAGGCCTTGAGGGCTCTGGCTGCTGTGGGCCTCTTGTATAGGTACTCCTTCCTCACACCAACCTGCTGGAAGTGATGAGTGACTGGCAAAGGAAGGTGGAGCATGCATCCTTGGAGTGTCCTGGGATGAGGCCCTTGGGTACCTTGCTCATGTGACTCTTCCTTGTCTGTCCATGATGGCACCTTCCTGACAGGAAAGGGTACCTGGAGAAAGGGCAATGTGCCTCATCCCTCTCTCACCTAACCTTTGTTGCAGCGCACTCATAGCTAGCCTGTTGGAGTTCAGATCTAAGTGTGTATCTGGCAGCAACTGTGTTTTCTGCTGGACGTAATTCTCTAAGCCATTATTTCCATGGAGGCAGCCATGACAGAACTTGGGCAAACTCATCCACCTGTCACTCAAGGCTGGCCACGACCTTTACCAGTTGTGCCAGATGTCCCCTGCCTGCCTTTGCATCTTCATCAGATCTCTTATAGCTGAATTGAGGCTTGACATCCACATGGGGCTAACCATGGGTCAGGACTCCAGCTGTCTTCGCGTTTCAGGGAAACCTCACCTGTTACATCCTCCATGAATGGGGGATTGTGTCTGTGAGATGTTCACTTGAAAGTGACCATGAGCCTAATTCAGAATGCCTACTCACCAAGGTGGGTGTTCCTGTGCTCTGCAAGATCCAGGTGATAGCCATGGCAATGTATCCTCTGAGGAGTCAGCGTCATCATCATTCTCCGAGGTAATGCTCGAGGTGGAGATGGAGGCTGAGAAGGCTGTGTCCTCATTTTATTGTTTTGGCTTGCAGCGAGTACCCACATTGGAGAACAGGAAGAATTAGCAGATGGATATGAACCTTTTCTCAACAATGTTTCAAAACTTTCTCCTGTTTGCCCTTTTGACAATGCCATACTGTAGACAACCTCAGTGGGTGGCTGAGAAACCCCAGTCTCTCCATCAGCACGGGCTCTGTTTCTGTCATCCTAAATAATTCTGCAAACTTTACCTCAACTGGAGCTTGGATTCTGATGTCTGAGACTCTGACCACCAGTCTTAGAATGCTCCTACCTACAAGCAGCAGAAGGAGCAGTTTATGAGCATGCATGCCTCGGACAGCTCTTGGACACTCCCCATTAAGTGTTTTACTTAGAATCCATACAGTGGGGAAACAGGCCATTTGGCTCAGAGTCCACACCAACCCTCTGAACAGCATCTCACCCAGTCCCATCCACCTGCCCTTTTCCCTGTTACCCTCCATTTCCCGTGGCTAACGCATCTAACCTACTCATCCCTAAACACTTGGATAATTTAGCATGGCCAATCCACCTAACTTGCACATCTTCGGACTTTGGGAGGAAACCGGAGCACCCGGCAGAAACCCACGCAGATCCAGGGAGAACGTGCAAACTCCACACAGACAGTCGCCCAAAGCTACAATCGAACTCGAGTTCCTGGTGAGGCAGCAGCGCTAACCACTGAGCCACCGTGCTGCCCACGGTGTTTTCCAACCGCACTGTCCTGGGAAAACATCTATATCAAGAAGTGAGTCCCACATATTTTTAATCCACATGTCCCATCTAATAATGAGCTCTGGAACCAAACTCCTGACTGACACCCCTCTGCACTTGCACACTTACACGACTTGATACCCTTAGGAGTGTCACTTTGCAGTGACTACACAGTGCCTCTTACTCATTTTTTTCCTGTACTGCACTAAGCGGGTAGACGGTCCTAGTCTCGGTGCTAACCTTTACAGCAATTGACCTGTGGACTGCCTTGATCAAACAGGAAGACTTCTGGCTGCCATCAGTGGAGAAACTGGATTTCCATCCCTCCCAGATGGCCATGAGGAGATCCTGCAGTGAGGCATCGCTAGGGCCATTCTTTGTCTTCTCTACGACATACATGAGGGATGGAATATCCAAAGCAGCTGTCTCAACTGCCACTCAGATGGATAGATTGATGCTGCGGGATTTGAATGTTAGTCCGTTTGTCCTTTAAGTGTGATACCTGACCTTTGAGATATTGAGCTAATGGCAAAGGCATCACTTTCTTGTCCATCTGCTGCATGATTCACCATACTCCTTGACTAAGCAGAGCCATCATGTTGACTGTCCCACTCTCAGACATAACTGCCACACTCTTCCTGCCCCACTGCCAACAACCCTGCTGCTTCTGGAAGATGATGCTCAATGTTTCTATTTTTAAAAAATCATTTCCCCCCTTAATTTCTCTGGAAGGCACTGATGGCTCAGATATTTCCATACTTTCCAGCAGTCCAGTAGTTTCTCCAAGTGGTCATTCCTCACTTGTGACAGTATCAATCCCAACATTTCCCCTTAAGCACTATACTTAAGGTCTCCACCTTAAGTTACTAACCATCATGGTTTAAATCATAGAAACATAGGAGCAAGAGGAAGCATTCAGCCTCTTGAGCTGCTCTGCCATTCGAGATTACGGCTAATCATCTACCTCAACCCCATTTTCCCACATTATCCACTTGTCATCAGTACCTAGAAGATTATTGATCTCCATCTTGTATCTACTCAAGACTGAGTCTCCACAGCCCTCTGCAGTAGACAATTCCAAACATTCACTACTCACTGAGTGAAGAATTTCTTCTTCTTGGTCCTAAATGGCTTGTCTTTTATTCTAAGACTGTGTCCCCTGGTTCTAAACACCTCCCCAGCCAGGGGAAACAAACTTTGTACACCGTATCCACACCAACTCATCCTTCAAGAATTTGCCAGTTTCAGTGAGACCAACTCTCATTCTTCTAAGTGCTAAAGATTCACTCTTTAATACAACTCCAATATCCAGGAGTTACTGACGCAGGAATCCGGTCAACCTACACTGCCTTCCCTCTCTAGAAAGTTCATCCTTCCCTCTGCAGGAGGATCAAAACTGCACACAATACTCCAAGTGCAATTTCATCAATGTTTTTTACAACTGAAGTAAGACATCTTTATTCCTGTAATCAAATCCTCTTGCAATAAAGACCAAATGCTTTCTTAATTTGCCTTCTTAACTGCCTGATGTACCAGCGTGCTAACTTTCAGTGACTGATGAACAACGATTATAGAACAAGGATAATACACTGTGATGTTGATCTTGCTGGTGCAATTGTCCATTTGAGTTATCCATTCAGCATTTTAATTAAGTTCATGAAAATTGTCCTGCAAACCCAAAGCAAATTAAGAAAATTTCAGCTTCAATGAGGTATTGTCTACTCTCCTGCATTTATAGTTCTATATGATCCTTCATGGATTGTGCTTTGGAAAACTATGGCAAAGATTCTGAACAAGCTCATTTAATATGCTCACGCCAAATTCCTATACTCCATTTTAAGATTAATGTAGGCATTAGCCTGAATCTCAAAGTCGCAGAAAGAGAAATTCAACAGGAACTCATTTAATATTTACACAAGATACTGCTTCTGATTTCTACCCTTGTGTACCTTTCTCGATTGTAATTCCAAAGAAATTGCCTTTTGATTTTCTTAAGTAGTATTTGCATTGCACCATATGTAAACACTGAATTGACTTAGGCTGCATTTATTAGGAACGGCACATTCCTGACGGAGCAACAGCGCTGTAGAGTCTCGTTACTGCCCAATGACAGACCTGCAGCAGCTGCCTATCACAAAGATGGTGCGGCCGTTATGGCCACACTGTGATTCAAAACACTGGGCAGAAAGAAAGCATCACACACCTCTCAGGAACCTGGGCTAATCCAGCCTTCCCTTCCTTCTAAGGATCCACTTTTGCCCCCTGCCCTATCTCTGGACTGAATTGGTGTAAGGAGCCTGGAGGCAATGCGAGACACTGTTGGGGCAGCAGGGGATTGGTTGTAGCTTCTAATAACTGACTTGTCTGAAATGAAGGCTTGGTAGCCTGTGTATGCATTGGCACTGACATCACTGCGCACGGAGCATGGTGACCAGCACCATGTACGAGTGGCCAATTTGATTTTCAGAATAATCACTCCGATTGACATTACACAGACAGTTTTGCTTCTGCTTACAACAGAGTTTTGCTTGGGTCCCAAAATGCACCCATACTGTAGCTGTGTTTGTAAGTAATAACCACCAGTCAGCAGTCAAGATTTTTTGAACTTGCTTCACAGGCTCACTGTTCATTACAATAGTCCCATTGTTGATTTTCAGTACTTAATGTCATCAATACTAACAAGTGCAGTCACCTATACTTCTGATTAGATATCATCTAATATCAGCCATAAGGAATGAGCAGGCTGCAATGAACCTTTCCACACAACCAGAAAAATTTTAAACACTGCCACAACTTAATTGTAACATGTACATTAATAACAATAACAACTTATATTTGGATAGCACCATTAAGGAAATGCAATGTTCCAAGACACTTAACAATGTACCAAACCAGACCAGGAGATATTAGAGACAACACAGAGTGGAGCTGGAGGAACACAACAGGCCAGGCAGCTCAGAGGAGCAGGAAAGTTGACGTTTCGGGTCAGGAACCTTCTTCAGAAACGTCAGCTTTCCTGCTCCTCTGATGCTGCCTGGCCTGCTGTACTCCTCCAGCTCCACACTGTGTTATTTCTGACTCCAGCATCTGCAGTTCTTGCTAACTCCCAGGAGATAACAGGTCAGATATCCAAAGCTTGATTAAGAGGATTGTTTTAAACAATGTTTTAAAGGGCAAAGACAAGGTAGAGAGGAGAGAGATGTACGAAGCTTTCTAGAGCTTGAGGCTGAAGCAACTGAAGGTGCAAGCACCAATGCTGGAGTCATTACAATTTGGGATGAACAAAAGGCCAGAATAAGAAAAGCACAAACACGTCAGTGGATTGTGGGGCTGAAGGAGTGTGCAGACATAGGGAAGGGAGCACCCATGGAGGGATTTATAAACAAGGTTGAGAATTTTAAATTGGAGATGTTGCCTGACTAGGAGCAGGTGTAGGTCAGTGAAAACAGGGCTAATAGGGAAACAGAACTTGGTGTTAAGAAATGAACCACAAAGTATTGGATGACTACTGATTTATGGGGGTAACATGGGGATGCTTTGGACAGTTACAGTCTAGAGATAATGGAGAGAGAGAAGAAGGTTTCAGAAGCAGATGAGCCGAGGCAAAGGTAAACCTTAGTGACGTTAGAAGTGGAAGTAGGCAGACTAATGGTGGCACAAAGTAGAGATTTGAAACATGTGTCTTGATCAAAGATGATAGACCAAAGTTATGAGCAGATCGGCTTAATCTCAAAGACTGTTGCCAGAGAAAGGAATGGAGTCAATCTTTAGGAAATAGATTTGGAGTAGTAAACAAAAACAATGGCTTCAGCCTTCCCAATATTAAATTGGAAGAAATTCCGCTCAAACAGCATAGGATGTCAGATAAGCAATCTGAAATTCAGCAACAGTATAGGTAAAGTAAAGTTGGGTGTCATCAGCATGCATAGTAAAATTAGTTTAACAGATATATACAAGGGGTCAGAGATGCAAGTCTCATTTTGAGCCTCTGATAATGATTATAAACTCTTGGAAGTTAATTCCAGAGGTACATTTTATCACCTTTCCCTTACAATAAGATTAACAGTGAAAAAGGATCCAGACCCGAAACGTCAGTTTTCCTGCTCCTCTAATGCTGCCTTGCCTGCTGCGTTCACCCAGCTCTACACCTTATTATCTAAGAATGGTTAAGTCTTGCAAAATCCATAATAGTCTTTTTCCTAAAACACATTTCCCCATCTTTGCACCATATCCCATACTGCCTTCTCTTACAATCAATATGCACAATTACCTTTTGAACACACATATCTTAGGAAATATATTCCAGAAATCATAGCGTAGAAAAGTCTGCATGACTTCCCTTTCAATGCTTACTTTCATCTTTTGTGTTCTTCCATCAAAGTGAACACTTTTCCGGAATAAACATTTACAAGCCTCTTGAAACTACTGAAAACTTTAATTAGATCACCTGAAACTGTGCTTTCTTTTACAGAATACACTGAACTACCTTAATAATTTCCTAAAGATGAAAATTCTGAAATCTGGAATTACTTTAGCTGTCTGCCTTTATTCCTCAAAGTTGATATCCTTCCTGTCACTAGGTGAGGAGTATTACACATAGTTTACTAAAATGGAGCTTGATCAATACCTTTACACAGCATGATCTGCAAATCACTTTCAGCATTTAGTACTCTCTGTACAATACAAGGTTGGTATAGAATACCTATTTTAAACTACAGGATATTTCACTACATAGCCTACATCATTAATTCATCTTTCAATGCATGTTGAGTCCAATCTTTTCAGCTTTCAACGCATTTCACAAAGCATCCAAAGAATAGAGCAGAAAAATGAATTATTTACCGAATTTCTGTTAAAACTCTTTTAATACCAGCAATAAGGAGGGAGGAAATTATTTTTAGCAACTGTTTACTGCTCACTTTAAGAAAAAAAGCAGACTCAGTGAAAGCCATCCAGAGATTCTTTTTCTTGCCGTTTCTACCAAATGACTATGAATGTAAGGAATAACAACATACATGAAACATGCAGCTAATCTTATCAATAACAACAGATGGAAGGGAATTAATTTAGGTCCTGCAGGCTTTACTCAGGAATTAAGAGGATATGTGTAAACATTACTGCTGGACCAGGATGTCTTTAATCTATTAAGTATATTGTATTTTAGTCAGGCAGCTGCTTCTCACTATCAATAAGTCTTGTCTACAGGATTTCTGTCTGTTATTTTTGAGTCTCTGGAAAGTTTCTTAATATTGTAAGTAGAGTTTCCGTTGATATTCATGGGGCAGAACCTTACAATTCATGGCTTTGCCGTTGGGCAGTTGAGAATGATCTGAAATGTTTGCCCTTTTAGCTGGTGTTGCCAGAGGTGGGTGAACAATGGTCATGGCTGTCTACACTGTAGTGGCGAGGAGACAATTAATGGCAATTACTTGGTTACTTTCAGCCAGATTGTGGATATTGCTGGGCAGTTACCAGTGGCAGCTAACGTGGGTGATTCCTGGCAGAAACCAAAAAGTGGGCTCACATCTGACACAGGGACACAGGCACATCGGTTTTAGGAATCCCTTACAAGGTTGGCCTGGAAGCTCTGGTGGCAAATCATTTCAAACAAATTGCAATTCCTCAGAGAATGCTATTACCTTGTGCCATTGTGTTCTCCTGTCTACCATGATAACACCCACTTCTCCTGGTTGTGCTGCCAGCAAGACTTGTTTTGGGCCCTGCCAATGGCCTAGTGGGTGCCTGCTCTGCTAGCCACCCATTAAATGGCAAAGAGGCAAGGCAGGGGGTGGGTGGGGGGGGCGGGGGGGTGATGTGTGTGTGTGTGTGTGTGTGTGTGTGTGTGTGTGCGCGCGCGCGCGTGCAGAGGCTTTACTGGCTTCAACTTGAGAAGTTCACTTCTACTAAAGCCCTCTCACAGCTGTCCATTAGTTTCCGTTGAAGCTCACCCTGCAGATGATAAATAAAACTCTCACTGAAATTTTTAATGTTGTACACGTTCAAACTTTGTTCCAATCCTATTTGTGGCAAATGTAAGTGAATTTGAGGCAACTGCATGAATTCAATCTCATTCAAATTGGCTTCATTTAATCACATTGCCCAAGCTCATGCAAATGAGCCTTTATAGCAATAGAGATTGGGCGTGTTATTTCCCCCCAGTCCCCTAGGTTCAAAACTGGTCAAAGAATTAAAAGGTTGATATTCTTCAGCCTTCTTCATCAGATACTTTCAATGTACATTTATCTGCTGGTCTTTATTGTACAAGATTATGTGCTCATTTTCACTTGAACGATCCAAAGTGTGTTGGATGAAGAAGTAATATGTTGGGTTTTTTTGCCCCAAAATGAGTCAGCCCACATATTTCTGATTCCAAAAGCAAGAAAATTACATGGAAAATATTTCTCTTGGGATATCCAGGCTTTAAAGGATGGAAGTTAACTCCATATATTTAGGACAAGCAGAACCTGCCTCCACTCTCCTCAGTAATCAGATAAAGAATGAAGTCTTTTCAGAAGCAGCAGCAAGTTATTGTATTGGCAGGCTTGTCAGAGAGAGTTTGTTTTGGTGTTCTCATGAAATATTAAAGTTGACTTTATCTATTTCAAAAAGAAAGGAGAAGGATGAGAAGATGCAACGTTGTAACAAATCTGTCTGCAATATTAGCTTAGCAAGATGGTTATTAAATACCAATAAGTGTTGCTGCCAGCTGTATACAGAAGGTAACCCACATGGGTACTGGTGGATCTCAGTGCATTAACTTGTTTACTGGGGACATGAGGACTATAAAATAAGAAAGGGTTATTTGGTCCACATTGTCTCAGAACTCCACAGATAGCGCATATATTTATTCTACTTAAGATACTGAGAAGCTGAAAAGCTCTGAAAGCTGGATACTGGCATTTGTGCTGGATCTGTACAGGGTGAATTTTATGGGATTGGGAACTTCTCCTTCACAGAGCACTAGCAGACATCTAAACCACTGGGGGCAGGCAAAAGTGTCCAGTCTTGCCAGAGGAAGCTGCAGACTCTGGTTCTCCTCACTCACATCCCCAAGAGAGAAAATAGATCCATTTCCTTGACTCCCTTAGCAAGGAGACTGAACTATGTACAACAATTTACTTCTTCTTCAGGACTGCCCATTAATATTGAGAAACAACTGTAAGGCAGAGGCAGCATGACATCCCAGCATTAGGAGTCTTCAAACCTCCTATGCATATTATTTCAGTGAACAGAGACAGTCCTCTTATTCAGGCTGTAAGTACACATATTCTATCCTCCCATCCTAGTTACAATCAGTGTGCCACACTCCCATTACACTTATGGTGGAAACAAACCTGAACAGTATGGTTTTCTCAATATACTTATGCTGCACCTCCCTGGCACAACTCCCAAGTCCAATATTCTCAGCAGTGAGCATGCATCTCCAGGAAGAGATAGCTCTTTGGGCTTGTTTTCCTTTGTTCCCAAGAAGCTTGCGTAGAATTCCAGGATGTTAATCCAATTGATCAACTATATCATTCAAATTATGCACAGATAACTCAGCTGCACTTTCACCACCATCAAAACCATTCACTCTTGGTCATTTGCGTCTATTCTTCTACTAAATAATTACCCAGCTTGCCTTTAAACATCGCATAATCCATCTTTTCATGAGATATGCTTCTCATAGATCTCCATGCGATGGAACTAGAAAAGCAGTACAGGCATGATCATAGGGCAGTTATAGTTTAGCTTGTACAGTGTGGTCAGTGAAGGCAGACCTCCTACAACATGGCCAGGTAGATATTCCATGTCCAAAAACTATACAAGGCAATGGTAGTCAGATGTGTGAGATTGTACTTCCCTTCCCTCTCTCAGTGTGAACTCTCCTTTCTGTTTCAAGTCCAGCAGAGATAATGAAAGGCTCAGTAGAATTCTGAGCAGTGTGGTTTCAGCTAAGATTTACAACAGCTCTCCACTAAACTGCTGGGCTGCAGGGTTGCAAAACAAAATCCTATTGTTGCATAAAATTCAAGCACAGAATAAAAAATATGGAAAACCAATGATGCAGAAAAACAGTATGAAAGTTTGAGAAACAAACCACGTTGCAATAAGTTTACAGTGAAAAGGATGATCCTGAAACTATGTTAAAATGTCTAATCATGTGCTATGAGCCTCTCAAACAGATGGCAGTTACAAAAGGAATAGGTCCAACTCTGAATGGAATAACAGAGGCTTTGGTATGGCTGACATATTTACTATTTGGTTTATTTACTGTTATCTAGTTTATAAATCTATGTCAATGTAAATGAAATAGCTGAAATTTCGCTTTTATGATAGGAAACACACCTTGACCCTCAATTTGGAGTACCCAACCATTTATACGCTGGTTTGCCACATTACGTACTGAATGGAGAATGGAAGAGGTGATTGGGAATGAAGTTGGGGCCCAGGTTAGTGACGGAACTGGGGAACTTTATGCACAACTTTATATCCATTTCCCATTCATCTATTTTATCTTTCAAATTTTTGTTTAACAGAAATTTTTATTCTGGTTTGAAATTTATTCAGCAGATTTGAAACTGCTGTATTTAACACTAAAAGTTTAAACAGGAAAACAGCACGGTGGCTCGGGGGAACCGGGTTCGATTCCACCCTCAAGCGACTGTCTGTGTAGAGTTTGCACATTCTCCCCGTGTCTGCGTTGGTTTCCTCTGGGTGCTCCGGTTTCCTCCCACAGTCCAAATATGTGCAGGTTAGGTGGATTGGCCATGCTAAATTA